>NW_027271286.1:397500-1047500 GCF_040938485.1 Diadema antillarum | reverse complement strand
AAAAAGCTCCCCACTGCCATAACGGTTTATGAGGACTTTGGCAACATACTGACTGTATGCGCTACAGTATTGAAAATGAATACATGTACAGATGACTGGTTTTTATTATAACGACAATTTTTCTCTATCACACAACTAGCAAACAAGAAGAAAACCACAAAAAATATTCCAGTACTCCCCCTGCAATGCCTGCCTTAAAATCAATGGACAATAGCAAGAAAAAAATGCATGCTCATTTTATATTTCAGTGCTATTCACTAGTTTCATGTTGCATAAAATTTTCATCTACAAAACTATACACATTGCATTTCATGTAAAACATCCAACTTACAAAAGATTTATCCATAATAGAGCGTTAATTCTACTAACCTTTATTGCATCTCGATAATCTATTTTACAGGACAATATTTAGATACAATGTACATGCTTACAAGTACTTGAAAATATAAGAGATTCCTGATCATAGTGTCAATCTTGCATACTTCTTCTGTACAATCAAACATTAGAGATAAAGCACCCCCTCTACAAATCTTAAATCACATCTACAGGAAGTAGAAAACATAAAATTATTTTGTACATACGTTCCCATTTCTTAAATGCAAACCCATGCCCACTAATCAAACACATACTACAGTATATGACGGCAATACCTTTCAAATCTTACATAGATCTACTCTGTAGCTAGCTGATGATTGATACAATTGTACACAGGAAATAGACAGATACGGACTGTATTAAAGTACAAACATGCACATGGGAGTGTAAAGCTGATTTTACAAGTGTGAGGATTTTGCCCATGAACAATTTGAATGATTTGTGTGTGCTTGACACAGGAAGTTCCCCCCCCCCCTTTGTTTTCTTCTTCCTTTATGTTGATCCTACTTGAAATCAGATGAAAAAAATATTTGGTTTCTCAGCACCCACAGGGATATTGTTCTGTAGCTATTGCATTGTAGAAATGGAGAGGAAAAAAGAAACACCGCAAACCCTCTACTATTTCGTCAGTTTTTGTAAGCCAAAAGCCCTTTTTCTCTTCTTGATCCCTGCTATTCAAGCGGATCACACAGCGCAGAACAGAGGCGGGGGTTAGCGGCGTGCTGCGGGCATGCTGACAGGCCGGCCGGTCATTGACATGTTTGGGAGCCAGAGAACTCCGTTTAATGGCAGGCAATATTTTTACGGTCCCCTTTTTTTGTGCACACTTCAAATGTTCTGTGCTTTTCAAGAATTGCACAAAACTCCTTCTAAGGCCCATTTGTAAGTTTAGTATTGCCTCCGCAAAGGGAGGAGGTTACGTTTTCATTACCGTTTGTTTGTTTGTCCGTTCGTGTGCAAAATAACTCAAAAAGTTGTGAACGGAGTTGGATGAAACTTATACAGAAAAGGTTGAGAATGACACAATTAATAGAAAATTAAATTTTGGTAGTGATCCGGAAATTTTATGGATTTTATGAAGTATTTTCGATATTTTGGCAGGTTGGGTCAATGAACTCCCAAGTTGCATAATTTTGAGGTTTTCATACGCACACTAAAGTGCGTACTCTAGTCTCTGCTAGGGTGAGGCGCACCGTGCAGCTGAGGGTTGATGACGTAACAAAAGGCTTCTATATTGGGAAATTGGGCGATATTCAGCATGCATAACATTTTTTCATAATGTACATAATACATATGGGTAGAAATCACTGATCTCTATGGAAGAACAAGATCATTGGAGGAAATTAGTTGCTTGATGGAGGTCTGCGCTCTCAGAGTGCTTCTCTAGTTGTTATTCATTTCATTTAATCATTACTCACTTACAGTACTTTATATCGATATCGCTATTTCTCAGTTACTGCTGAATGATGGGCACTTTCTTTCTTTTACAAACACTGTCACGTTGAATCATCATTTTCACCATGAATACATCTTTATTTTTATTAGCATTTTATACAGGTACAATATTGTACATGTGCAATCACCTACAGAGTGTACATACAGTGCTAGGTAAGCGTATCAATCGTGCATCAAACTGATTTCTCTACATAATGTAGTACAGTATAAAGGTACAAGTGTACACACTTGTGTTGTAGAAGAGGAAAACCACAAACTCACACACAGACATACGTATACAATGATGTACATGTACATTTGTACAAATGTATTGCACTTACAGCCTGTATGTACAACATTTTGATATTTGTTCCAATTTTCTTTCTCTTAAATACTGCTCAAAAAAAAAACAAAAAAACGTATAACTGCAATAGACAAGTTTAATGTAATATGCAGTGCTCCTGAGAGAAAAATTCTTCAAGACTGGACCAAAGACAGACTATACTGCATACAGTGCGTAAGGTCCACAGACAAACAACGAATGTGCGTCAGAGCTATAATATGCTTCTACCCCATCAGGCGAAGGACTATAAGCTAATTACTAAATGTGCTGTAATGTCCCCTGTCCGCTGTGGGGTAATAATCCATTGGTGTGCCCGGCAGAACCACAGAAGTGCATTAAAATGTTTTATGTAATTCAGTATGCAAGTAAACTGGCAAAGTACTGTATATGCTATAATTTTCGCGTACATAAATTTTCGCGAATTGCCGCTGTCACCCATTTTCGCGAGTGGTTAAATTCACGATTGGGGGACCAGAGAAAATATGAAGTGGCAAAGAAAGTGTGAATTTTCAACTTATTAGCAAATAAGAATGATACTAGTTATACACTGCATGAAAAAAACTTACCAAACTCTGCGAACTAGTAAGTTAGAATTCAACATTTTTGAAGTGGTTAAGTCCATCGCGCTAGATTTCTGACGAGTGGTCCCCTTGCGATAATGGATTGGCTCTCTACAGTATTCGTAAGTAGACGTGGACGTGCGTAAACAAGCTTAGCCAGTATGGTCTGTTCGGTAAGCCGTGACATGGTATACTAGTACTGAAATGTTCGTATCATCAAGGCAAGGGATTCATTTTGGAAGGTAATATTTTCGCGTGTTGTTAATTTCGCGAATAGCTCCCGACTCGCGAAATTCGCGAAAATAAAACCCCCGCGAAATATATAGCGTATACAGTACACTGTACATTGTATGTGCAGCTAGAACTCATCTCAGATCCATACAAACGCAAAATAATACTCACAACATATGTACATACATGAGTAAAAGAATAGAAAGTTACACAACCTGTAAGTAAATAAATATGTACAATGTACATTGCAGGTACACAATACATAGGCAAATACAGAGGTTGAAAAATAATGTATTGTATTATTACATTGTAAAACTTTACTACTATGCATGATGGATGAAGTACACCTTAATTCCGATTCAAAGTAACTACACCACGTGGAAGTATGTACGGTGTACATCTCCTATTTTACTATTAAAGAATACAGGTAAGTATACAAAAGTATTACGGTAAATTTCTACATTGTTACCAAATGACAATTGGTTCTCACACATTTACAAAAACAAAGAATTGCACGGTATTCTACGTGGAACTACAACAAAACAAAATGCATCATACAGTATTTATCGTGCAGTGTCTGCATAGCGCAGGTTTGCTGCAAAAATGTACATGCAGGATGAATTTTCTCTTGATGAACGAACCCTAAATGTTTGATATAATTTTGATTTTAATACCGGTAATATCAAATATCATATCTGGAGTGAAACTTGCTGAATGTTCAGCATAATTGTGTGCATATCATGCAAAGCAAAACAATAATAATAGAACGCAAGAAACAAACAAATTACACATCTTATCCATTGATGGTTGCATTTTCAAGGAAAATTCAACAACTTATTATCAAAACTTTGAAATGTCACTTAAGAGGCCCTGCAAAAAAAATATTCTCAGTATAGAACTGACGAGAGTAATACAATGTACATGTATGATATCACATTAGTACAACTGCATACTCGTACTTTACAAGTACACCCTTGTAGTTCATGCCAATATTTGATTTTAGTCTTTGCATTTCTTTTTCTTACAAGTCCATACACTGTACAAATGTATTTTCACATTTTACTTATTCTAATAGTAAATCATTTTACCCTTGAGCATTACAAAAGATATGTAAGATAAATCTCTCACTTGCTCCATTGGGTACACATGTTGTATGGGCAAACATCCTGCACAGGGCTGTAAAACAGGCAAGTGTTACTCTATCAATTGCCCTCACTGTACATCGACGTAAATATGCACTGAATTGATCAGTGTTTTAGAAGTAGCCATGATAAAAGAAATCATGGGCGTACGTATACTCGAGCAGGAGTTGCAGTGAAAATATCTCAATGAAAGAATTCCATGAATTTGAAAAATTATTATCACATAGGCCCATCATGGAATGATACTGCATGGTCAACGGAGAGCTTGAAAGCTTGAAAGCAAAGTAAACAACTATTCCTACAATCAAAACAAGAGCAAACATGCTATCAAATTATAAAGAAAACAAACAAAAGATGAGTTTCATAAGATATCCTACAATTAGCTAAAACACCATGAAGAATTGATGATAAAGTTAAAGAGTATTCTGATCCTTATCTAATATTCCTGCTTCACGTTTATGACAACTCTACAGTATACAGTACCTATGTGTAGTATGAAGCTGATTCTAACAGGGCCTTCCAAACCAGTATGTGGCGTGACCTTTGAATCGACCCCACCAAAATTGACCTACATCGTGGGATACTTTCTCGCTTTCTCGGGCCGGGCATGGGACGACAAATGGACGGACGGGACTGACGGTGTTCTTTACACCTGAATCCCTGCTAGCTAAGCCTGCAAACTCTAATTCAGAATGACAACATGTTCCTAGCTCAGGTGCTTTCCTACTCCGGGTCACTTTAAACATGGTGGGATAATTAATGTCAACAATCCCCTGGCTCCACAATGTGGCCTCTAAAAATACATCCACACCAGAAAAATAAAACTGACTGTTAAAAGCACACACACGCAGAAGTACAATAAGTTTCGCGTTTACAAAATGTATACTACAGTCACATTATGTAAATTTATGCACACATGTGATGCAATTACCTAGTATACAATTGTACATACATTGTACTGTACTGTACTGTATAAGCTGTTATTTTGGTGAAGGTTTCATTTTCACTACTGTAATTTTGCAAATTACTGTTGGACCACAAATTAAAAAACACATGAAAATGTTGCCATGCTACACTGTAAGGGTACATTGTACAGTATTGTAATAGTGCACTTTTACAATGCTCTTGGTGTCAAATTGTGAAAAAGATGTATCTCACAAAAACATCTGTGACCTCTCACGAAAATATCGACATGAAAATAATAGCTTATGTACAATATACAGGACATGTACATATGAATATCATTATTAATTTCTCTCTCTTCTACATTTACACCCTACTTATATTGCACTGTACATAAATATCTACAGCTGTACGTGTAAGTATTATTGGGGCCCCTAGCTATAAGCACCACCAAGCTCTAACACTCTTTTTTTCATTACTCTGTATAGGGTGCCCTATTAATAATTACTGTTTTGTTTTGTTTTGTTTTTTGGGAGGAGGGGGTCTCTTTACTGGACTTTGGAAATGATGATGAATTAAATTGAATCAAAATTGAATGCACTGACCAACTTTGGGGATCCTTCAGTGCACTAGTCTGTGGCAAAGGAAATCTTTTGTGGCAGCTGCCTCTCCTTAGAGTCCAAGATCAGAGGACACTATGGTAATCTACATATAAGGGTAATGTGACATTGTATGATGGAAGTGTCAGTCAGATTGAGGTTACATGTATAATGCTTTTGAAAGAAATGGAATTAAAATATTCATACCCTATTAATCATGCAATTTCCAGCATTATTCATATTGAGTAGACATCAACGCACTACACAAGTCGTGATCATTTGTACATCACTTTAAAGTATGGTTCCTAATCTTTCGTAAAATCACCCCCTTCAAATCTTTAAGATTTCAATTACACAAGAGTTCCCATCGTAGAGTGTTACCAAGGAGGTTCAAGAGATCATGGAGTCACAACAGTCTCATTCCCTTTGAACTGGCTTTGATGCCACCGCTCAAAAATATTTGAAGTATGTGCCAGACAGGCACAAATAGGAAGACAATTTATTCATGTGTCATTGTGTGACGTCCAGCCACTCTCTTAGAAGAAAGATACGTGTCATGTCTTTATGATGGTAATTACTTTTCGCCATCCCTAAAGATGAGCGGAATATCTACATGTAGTATAATGGTAAAGACATTGGGATGTGCAAATAGAAATTGTGCCAAGATTGATCCAGAATAAAAATAAAAATTACTTAACTGGATATGTCCAGGCACTAATTTGATATAGTATCGATTTATAAAGAGTTACAAAAGTATACTTGAGGATTGTACAATACCAGTTTCAAATTTGCAGAAATCAATCAGAAAAGTGATAAATTCAGTTTGCAGGAAAGTACAGTTTCAAAACATTAATTACACCTCTGATTTTATGCACTTTTGCAAAAATCTCTGGACGACATTGACTTTTGTATTATCCATCTGCTTTTGATCATTAGGCAAAATATCATTTCATTTCATATCAAAATAAACAAACAAAACATATTGCAGAAACTATGTTAAAGTTCAAAATGAGTTTTAAGATTGCTCAGAAAGATGGTGGCATGAAATTCTGATCATTAAAGGCACAATTGCACCTCTGAAATTTTTGTACATAAAAAAAACAAGCAAAACAAAAAAACAAAAACAAAAACTGACAGCTTTACACTGTACTGCATTCATGCTGGAAAGAAAAGAAAAAACAACACAACAGAATAAAGCAGAAACAGCTATATCACCAAAATCACCCCTCAATCTTATCTCACACACATAGTACACACACACTTTAAACATTTACTTTTATGCAGTCTTATTTGCAATACATTTCCTGCAAATTACCCACAATGCCACACAATTACTCAATAGTTGTTCTCATAATGCATAGAAATGAAGCATCATTGTCAGGGAGCAATTCAGTGCAATATTATGTAAACATTCTGTTCTTGACATTAAAAACTAGCTCAAACACCTGGTCATAATCCATACAAACTGACTGAGCTATCAGCCAGAACATTGTATTCCACACAGCTCTAAATAAACGGTGGCAAAACACGATGCGCACTAAACTCCCATGCACTATTAACCAAGCTGCTATTAGCATGCCCCATCGATCCGTACAGTAGAGGAGTGTTAAACACAAGTGACAAGTTTCAATTAGATTCTCCCCCACGGACCACACTAGTGGACTGTCTCATTAGATATCCGATGTGCATGTTACTTTGGTCTACACATGCCAATTTACAAGGTGCTACATGCCACAAGGCAAGTGGCTTTCAACATTTCTCATCATGTTGAATTTGCGGAACTCAGACAAAACTGGACGATGTATACAGCTACAGTACATGTATGTAGCACTGTATCATATCAAACACAAGGTGTACACTACATGGATAGATGATACAGATGTACAGTTTGTGTGTGCACACGTACCAAAGATAATCTATACCATACATGTATTCGAAAGTTGATTAACTGATGTTCAAATCTCAGATTTCAATTTACAAGGTGCTACACGTTGTACATGCCACAAGGCAAGTGGCTTTCAACATTTCTCATCATGTTGAATTTGCAGAATTCAGAAAAAGACTGGACGATGTACACAGCTACGACTGTACGAGTGTACAGTCGTAGCTGTGTACATGTACACTACATGGACAGATATAGAGCGCAAAGATCAGTTGGTGTTAGTACACCCAAGATAATCTATTAGAAAGTTGATTCACTTGTAGATATGTTCAAATTTCAGATTTCAAGGAGTACACAAAGGGCTCCTTAGACAATCTTCTTGCTTTGAGAGTTACAATGTACAGTGTATGGCAACTGATGCTTTCCTGTAGTCAAATATCAAGGTACGCTACAACATGCCTACATTTTAATAAACATTTAATGCACCAACCTGTTAATCATAATATCATCATGCTCAGAATATGATTTATGTTTCAACTTCGACCTCTTGAAATAGGAGTTCAATGTACAGTGTACATTGTAAGTAAAGGCTGCATTGAACTATTTTCCTTTCTTTTTCAACATTCTACTACAAATGGACACACAAAGTGGGTGTTACTATATTTAAATCATATTTTTATTGTAATCCCATGCGCATGTCCATAGGCAATTAAGCAAATGATTTGTTCAGCAGGCTAGCATAGCAGTTACTCAGTATTGGTAACTTCACTTGCTATTAAAGTTAATTTTCTGGCCATGGGCAACTGGGCATGTGCAACTGGGCATGGGCATTTGAGCTATGAAGTATCCCTATAACCTTCTGATAATGTATGAGCTCACCAGTGGAACCACTTTTAACCCGTTGAGGACGAGTCCCGAGTATCCTCAGGCAAGCGTCTATGGGAAATGCATGTTGTAGCAAAATCAAACTGTCCTCAATGGGTTAAAATTCAATGTTGCCATCAGAAACTGCATCGAGATTAATAGCAATCAAGCAATCAAATCAATTTTTTATCTTTATTAATTACACCTGTACTCCTGTCTATAAGCATTCAATGAATTGTATCAGATATGAAAGACTGACATGCATTTCATCCTGAATGCAACCCCTGCTTTATGTGCATGTTGTAATTATCATACGTACCGTACTTGTATGTTTTGCATGCCAACTCGACAATCAAGAAAAATTGCCTTTTTGGCATGTACATTTTGTAGGCCTACAATGAAAGAGCTCATGCTGTGCCAAATGTTGATCCCCCCCCCCTCACCCCCCCCCCCCCCCCATCCCCAACATCCATCCCTATCCCCTCACACAATCAAAGTCCCTTACTAGAAAAAAAAAAGTGTAATATCAAAGCATTAAATATGAGCATGCAGGCAAAACATACCGGTATGCAAACCATATGAGTACAGGTATAGGGTTTTACTGCCATTATAGCATAACTGTAGATTATACCTACAGTGAAAAGCAGCATTGGTACAGAGCTTTCTTCCTACACCAGTGACAAAATACATTCTTACCCAACCACGGCTTGCCTCACTTAGCAATAGCATCAACTTGGGTCAATGTGGCTATGGAAAATGAACTTCTGAGTGTTGGAATGCACTTTAAAGAACCAGTTACAACAAATTTACTGCCCCCTTAAAGGACAAGTTCACCTTCATAGACATGTGGGTTGAGTGAATGCAGCAATATTAGTACAATACATCAGTGAGAGTTTGAGCAAAATCGGACAATCCGTTAAAAAGTTATGAATTTTTGAAGTTTCTGCTCAGTCAAGGCTGGATGAAAAGACTACTGTAGCTTGTGATGTCACATGAGTACAACAATATAAAGAAAGAATGAAGAAAATCCAACATATTTCCATTTTTCTCGCATAACAAAAGAGCACTCGACTTCTCTCTTTCAGAAGGCAGGGGGAATGATATTACCCTTAACATACGTCAGCAGCAAGTCGAAGAACTGTGCACTTTATTCAAAAAGTAAATTTTTGTGAAAGTGTCTTTTTATTTTCCTTACATACAGTCAAACCTGCCTTAGCGGCCACCTCTCTATAGCGGCCACCTGTCTATAGCGGCCACTGAAAAATCCCCCCGAGAGAAAAGCCATGTTAAAGACCCTGTATATAGCGGCCACCTGTCTAACGCGGCCAGCGGCCACAAATTTTGTTTCCCGCGGTAGATTTTAACCTGTCTATAGCGGCCAAAAACCTGATGGAGCCGTAGCCGAGCTGATAATTCAGGGTGTTTTTCTGCTTTTTAGCTGTGCCAGTCATTTCTGGGCAACATTCAGTGATCGCCACCGTTGCATTCATCACTTATTCAGTCACAATAATGCACTAATTCATGACTGTGCACATGCTACATCTAGTGTACTGTGCAACAATTTCATAACACCGGCATTGTGCTATGCATGATACACACGTGTGCATACGTACACACATAAATGTACATGTATACAACGATGATACATGTACATGTAGGCAATGCACACAAAGTTGGATTACCTGTCTATAGCGGCCACCTGTCTATAACGGCCACTTTTTCCGTATCCCTTGGGTGGCCGCTATAGACAGGTTTGACTGTAGTTGTACGCATGTGACATCATACAATGTAGTAGTCTTCTCTTCCAGCAGTGACTGCGCAGATACTTAAAATATTCGTAACTTTTGAACGGATTGTCTAATTTTCCTCAAACTTTCACTGATGTGTTCCCCTGATGTGTTCTCCTAACATTGCTGCATTCTCTCAATCTTTAATGAAGGTGGACTTGTCCAAGAACTCAAAAATAACCATCCCCAATTTCAAAATTACAATTAAACCAGTCCAAATTTTGACTTGCATCAGCTTGGCAGGAGGATTGTGTACTCCATTGTAATTAACGGCTCATCTTTGACCCTAAAAGAGTCACGTATGAGCCACATACGATGTACGTTGTACAACTGTACATTGTACTGACAGTTCTTATTTTGGCATACATAAGTATAGAGATTCGGGGAGCTACAGTGTATGCCTTGTACATACTGTAGTAAGCTTATTAGTCCCTTGTTACTGGTCCATCTCAGGCAGGGTTCAAACTTGATTGTATTGTTTCTCCCATGACTTTCAAGAAAACGGGACTCGATTTATACAACGTAGTGGAAGCATTGACTACTTCCTTTGAATTAGGTATTACAGGCATTCCAGTTATTTACTTCTTTAAATTAAGAAAGCAGACTGCGTCAGACTGTTTGTATGGAAGTATTGTTTGACGATTTTGAAATTGTTACCTCTTATTATTGAACCTGTGGCCAACAGGGAGAATTTTGAAGGATTTGATGGTACTCTGTAAAAGGCTTTCAGGATTTTTAACATCTGTATGAGGTCAGCTTTTTGCCTTCTGTAAAGCCAAATTACATGTCCCACTCAAAGCCAAAAAACAAACAAACAAACAAACAAAAAAACCACCCTAACAAGCTACTTTTCTTGGAGGATCTGCACCCTACACATTGCATAAATCAGTTTTGTTTTATGTTTTGCTTTGTTTTTCCCAATTTAAAGAATAGACTAATATCTAGTAATTATGAGTGTAATTGACAACTTGTGATTAATTACACCCTATTGTGTCTACAGGTTTGTACAGACCAGAAGTGCAGTTTTCTATCATCTCCAAGTGTAGAAAAATGCAAACTTTTACTCAAAACTCATGGTACTTTAACATGTCGCTTCTCATTCTGTTGAGCACTGTATTACCGGTATGTGATTGGGTATTCAATCACTAGCAAAACTGTTGAACATGCAAAAAAAAAAAATAAATAAATAAATACAAAATAAAATAAACCACACACACAAACAAACACACAATCACTAGGCAGATTGGGCAGCCACTTTAAAACACAACATCATGAATGTCAATAATAATGGTATGATGACATTATGACGAACATAATGACAAACACATTTCCTTTGCCAATCTCTGAGTGTACAGATTAGCAACAAAAAATAATAATAACCATAGTAAATCTGAATTAAAATCATGAAAAATATGAGTTCCATATTGAGGAAACCACTTTCCACAAAAGGCAAAAAAAAAAAAAAAAACTTTGACCTTTGAACCTGCAACCTTGGATGTACTCTCCATTGAGGTACGATGTATACACACCCACTTCCTGGTTGACCTTGTGTAAATTTAGTTGTAATCTGCATCGTGAAAAGCACGCTTCCATTATTTGCAGTGGTTGTATTTTAAAATCCTGGCTGTACATTCTCAATTCTCTGGTGAAATGTTGCTATTCTACAGTCCATTTAGAATGTCTATAAATCACTAGAACTCTACACTGAGACAAATATCATAAATTTAAAACAGGTGAAATTGATCTACAGCGTAGAAGTTCTAATATGAAATCCTGGCACAATGTACCTGACTACTGTCACTTCTTGTTACATCATGAGTACGCTAGGCAACTAAACTCAATGTCAGAGTGACTTAATAAATTGGCAATGGTAGAATGTTGTATCACTATCGAGTAGCCCAGTACTTTGAAATACTATCACCGACACTAGTATCAGGACAGGAGGGAATCGATGATGATGATGATGAACTGACTGGAAATTAGTAATGTATAATTTGTTTGCTGTCTCTATCTCTCCTGTCCTGGATTTCAACTGCCTTGACTGATTAATACAACGCGACCATTTCTTTTCAAAATGGTATCATTAGGAGCTGATGTCATCATGTCACTGATACAGATGATAGGAGGCTGCCAGCGGCCGCGCCCGGCGCCCGCAGTCTCCGTTGAAACTTGCAGGTGCATCACACAGCAATAAATGTTTTCCACACGCAACAATGTACATCGCATCATCGCATACACTCTTCATTCATTCATTCACACCACGGTAAACTGGGTGGGAACGCAAGGTGCATAGATCACTACCGTACAACGTTAGCGAAATGACTTCCAAGCTTAGTAACACAAAATTTCACTTTCACAAACAATACTATAATGATCAGCTGCATAAACACATGTGGATCATACCTTGGCCCAAGTCTGTGCTCAACCCCCTCACAAACAGAGCTCCTTGGCACCTACTTGTCGAAAAAACGTATTTCATTGATTATTCTCGTCATCTGTAATTTTCGCGAATCTGTCAGCCATGTTGACAGTCTAAGTTCTGATGCATTTTGGGAACCGGGAATTTGGAAGCGTCTATATCCTAATAGAAGGTAATTGACCTGAATTTAGCTATATAAAATGAGTGTAATATTGCTCAAGCCTTTAAATTTGATAAAAAATTATCTTTTGCAAATATTCATGCACTTATATTGAAGTTTTAAACGTGAACAAAAGGAAATCGTAATAAAACGTATACTTAAAAGCCAAAGTTCTCCCTACAATAATAATGGTATTACCCAAACAAACTCGACCAGGGCATGCCGTGGGAAAAGTTGTGTAGGTTTCAGTGGTCTCGTTCGAATGTGAAGAACACGGATTTGGTTGCAGAGACTGTAGTCCGACGTACTTAATTCCAAGTATTCGGCATTCCGAGACGACTCGTGTGGTTTGATTTGGAATGATTTAACTACTTTCCAGCAATGGCAGAAATTCAGGACGATACTGAGAAGCACCAAAAGAGGTCAATACCCAAACAGCCTTTTACGAAACAGAAACGATGGACAGATGAAGATAAAAATCCTTGCTTAGCCGTAAGTTCATGCCCTCATTGGGCCTCAATTTGTCAATCATGACTGAAACTCTGTGTAAATTTACTGTAAGTGTAACATAACCATGCCATGATAACAGTTAACACTGTCACATGTTTCTATTTTAGTCAAATAATCATATCGTAGTATGTACATTTCCTACAGCTACACTAACACTGGCACTTGCCTTCGGGCTTTGCTTGACCGAAAGATCGGTCTGTATCTGTCCGTCGGGGAATGTTCCGCGGAGACTGCGTCTGGCTTCACGGATCCCCTCCGTATACAGACCGAAGTCAATGATTGCGGCTCCTGTGTGGAGCAGTCGCGCACAGATCAAACGTTACGATAAACCAAATTTCAGACAGCTTTTTTACATTCAAACAAGTATGACACATTATGCAGCAATATTTGGGATAAATTTCTCACATTGTGCAATCGAAATACTCACATAACCTCGGTTATAATGCAGAAATTTTATCGATATCGCAACATCGCCGTTCGCGAGCAGTAAGTCGCCATTTTGAATCTGTAACAATTGCTAAGCCAATCACATGCGAGGTACGTGTTTTAGTAAAACAAACACGTAGAAACTACCTCGCATGTGATTGGCTAATAGATTCATAGTGTATGTTTCTGCAGTTTGAATGTGACGACGCGACAGGCTGTGTTTTACGTTGAAAATTCTCCTAAAATGCTGGATTATTCATTATTCTGGTGAGTGTAACGTATTCTTAAAAAAATAATTTCACCATACAAGCTTAAATTTGCCGACCTAGGGCCGTGAATTAGACGCAATCGAGAAGGGTGAGGTACCTCACCCAATTTTCCATAGAGACAGTGGTTAAGAACATCCACACAGCAATGGGTACTGCAACCTTCCGTCTGTCTACGGAGGACAGCGTTAATGGCAAAACATAAAAGAGTCCTCCGGACAGACGGATCTTTCTGTCTAGGCTTTGCCAGCTTTGCAGACAGAACTGTGATTTTTTTTTATGCTTTCAATTATGGTCAAATTCAGCTTGTTAAAGAGTCATTGTTTGACATTAGCATGATTAGGGCATGGCAAGATGTTTTCCGTAGACCGCACTGTCCGCAGTGATTTTACTTTTCGTGTTAAAAAAAAGGTCAGAGATTTCTCCACGACACATGGTCGGTTCACTGTTTACTTGCCAAGTTAGTTTACTAGTGATACGTTCCCTGTCAAATCTGTTTATTAGTGTATGTATCTACTAATACTATTTGTTAATAAATGTTTTCTTTTTATGTGTAGAGTACAGTGCACTCCCGTTACAACGATCACGGTTATAACGAAATTTCGTTATAACGAAGTAAAACTTCTGGTCCAAAAATTATCGCCATTAAAGTCTATGGTACAAAATTCACTTATAACGAACACGGTTATACTTATAGCGAAATTTTCATTATAACGCAGTCTTTTCCGAGCACCACTGACAAAGAAAAACAAAAGAAATGTGCTCCATTATAACGAAATGCAGATAACTTTCGAAAATACGTAGCGGAACAAGGCATTTACAGCGTCTCTGCATGGGCGAACGCGTCACATCACTGTGTGTTCGCTTGGTGTGTCACGCACAGTTTCCAAGGGGAACTTGCGTTATTGTAATACAATAATCTGAAATAGATTAACTATTTGTTTTATTGTTCTCATAGCTTTCCAGTGTATGACGAGTATTCAACAAACAGAATATCATATACGCGTGGCTTCCTTGTTTTCGTGATTATATTGTATTTGTTCGGTTATAACGAAATTTCGTTATAACGAAAGAAAACTGCCGGTCCCGAGCATTTCGTTATAATGGGAGTGCACTATATCAACAAATAGGGATCACATAAAGTTTTATGCCATCCATTCACTAAATATTGATGCTGTGAGTGAAAATACAGTTTGTCTCATAGTACCCACTCATATCTCACTGGATTTGCACCATTGCAGGACCCAACTCACAATAATTCAATCTTATAACTGTGTGTCCCAAGCTGCTTCCTGACTTAATATGTTAAGTGTAGTCTAGAGACAGCAAATATTTATTGTTTATGATTAAATGCGAAATCTTCCCCCCTGTTGCTAATTGATTCACTTCAGGAAGCCAATGCATCCTATCAGTGCCTACATGATCACAATTTTGACAGGCAGAGCTGTGAAAGATACTTTGCAAACTACAAAAACTGCAAGAACTTTTGGGTAAGTACAAGTTTTGATATCCTCACAGAAGAAAGAAGATTGCACAGTTTTTTTCATTTATTCATTTTATGAAACAGTACCATATTACTTTTTTTTAATAGTAGCCTTTGATTTACTATGTTTCTAATCATAATTGAAAAGTGATTAAAAGATTATCACTCTGTGTTCAGTTGAATTACAGTGCAAACAAGTTACATAATTATTATTCTGAAAGAAGATTTTTTAAGGTTCGTCTTTACTAGTCAAAGTTTGGTTCCCCAAGGGGAAATTTCATAATGATGCAATTTTTATAAAGTCTGTTAATATCAAGTTGAGCTCCACTATCTTTGAGAATAATGGTACTGGTAATATCTTTTACCTTTCAACTGAGTCACCAAATTCCATTACAGTGTATTACCTTCCTGTCATGTATAGATAGGTTTAACATGATCTATGGCACTCTTTCTTTCTTTTTTTTTATCCTAGCAATTTAAAGGGGAAGGCTAGTAACTGATCAGTGGGAATCAGTGGAAATGCTGGGAGATGATTGTTCCAATCCTTATGGGATTCATTCAAGAGTTCATTGTATCTATTGTTGTGTGAAAATGATTTGCTTCAGAACGGTCTCATATTCAAGTAATGTGCAGATTAATGCTCCGTCACTGACCAGGGACGCTAACCTGGAAGCATTAAACTGCACATTACTTGAATATGAGACCATTCTGAAGCAAATCATTTTCACACAACAATAGATATACAATGAACTCTTGAATGAATCCCATAAGGATTGGAACAATCATCTCCCAGCATTTCCACTGATTCCCACTGATCAGTTACTAGCCTTCCCCTTTAAGCTATTGAACAATCTGGTAAATGCAAGTTGCCCAAGTCTGAGAAATTCCTATTTGATCAAATTGCCATAGGCGCCTATTGTTTCATTCTTGTTAAGCCATCATGAACATACATGCATAATGTGACAATGCATCATAAAACCACCAAAAAGTCACAAAATGGATATTTATAGTTGAGGGTAGATTCTAAAAGAGCACATTCTAAGCTTTAGAATGATGTACATGTATAACTCAATACAAATGAACTTTCTTAATCTATGTAAATAATGGAAAGATACTTTCTTGAAGTGTTAAGAGACGGTAAAGTTTGGGGTCTATTCAAGTGCTTTTTGCACTCTATGCAATGAATGTGACAAAAAAAGGATGTATAATTTTGTAATAACCACAATAAAGAGATTGTAAGATCAAGCTGAAATTTTCCACACTCATTGAGCCTATTCTATTTCTGAAAGATTTTAACTTTAAATGCAGCAGCATCATACTTTCAATTATTTAAGTTACCAGAGTTCAAAGTGAGGAGTATGCAGTGGTGGATAAACCACTTTTGTTTGTTTTTTTTAATTGTATTTTTCTGGCCATGACTCATTGCCATTGGGTCAAATCCCCCCCCCCCCCCCCCCCCCCAGCAAAAATCTAGATCTACCCCTGGTGTGTAAAGGGCTTTTAAGAGGTGAAAAGGGGCCTATAAGGCATTCCTTATCAAACTATCAGACATCTATACCAAAAAGGGTTTCACAAAAAGTGAAAAAAAAATCCGTTTCGTTTTATGATTCCAAACTTTAGAATTACATGTATATTATTATGTAGAAAAATTGCTCTTTCATGAAATATTTTGAAAATGAAGATTGACCAAGTTGACCCATTTCGCCTATTTTGAGTTCTCACGATTAATAAGGGCGTGCAGGTTTTTGTTGGTTTTGTGATGCACGGTCACAGTAATTTCTTATAAATGGTAGGCCTACTTACCTTTTGTCATCGGGTGGAATGGAGATTGAAATCTTAAATTTGTTTTACTTCAGCGTAAACATCAAAATATTTTTGCAGAGATTAAAATGTCTATATTTTTTTTTTCTTCTGTGTAAATCACCAGATGATTTTCATATAGGGATCAAAATCTTCATGACGTGATGTAGTTGTTGTTGTCATTTTTTCTTCATTCTTTTGCAGGGACGTGTCATGAAGGAAAGGAGAAGACAAGGAATCACACCTATTCTTCCAGACCTGGAGGAGAGGAAAAAAATTCTGGAAGGCGCTGCATGATTGCCATTAACTTCTCCTTGTCCGACAGAACAGGCAAATGACAGGGCTTCTTCATTATCTTCACTGGACAGTATTGTATCCCTCAAGACTACTATGGGTGCTGTGTGAGATGGCTTTCAGGGTACAACTCTTGCAAGATGTCTTGAGTTCGTCAAATCATGGCCATGATGGAAATCAAATATTGATTTGATTGAGGTTTTTGAGAGTGGCCTACATAAATTAGACAATGGACGTAATGTGTGTGTCTGAAGAAGTGTAATGGGTGGAGGCTAAAGTGTGGTGCTGTACCCTAAGAATACTGCATGCCAGACTTTCCAGTACCATCCATTCTCCTGCAATGCTGATGCAATACTTGAAAGTGATTCTAAACAAAGACATACACGCCTTGTAGAACAATCAATCAATAAATTAATCAAGTTCTGTTGAAGGCCTTGATCAAAAGAAGCTTTCTTTTAAAATGGTGGGAGTTATCATGCACCACTTGTTTGATGCATGATGTTACAGTGTCATATGTTTTGTGCTCTTTCTCTCTCAAAAAGTATAGCAAAACAAAAACAGCAAATGATATTGAAACGCACAAAAGAATAAGATGGTACAACTATATTGTTGTCAAGTCATTGTGATGCATGCTGAAACAAAAAAGAATGAAGAGTTGGACTGTACATGAAACCAGAAACTAGCAATGTTTTCATTTTCCTGGCAGGGGTCATAGGAAATGTACAGCAATGGCATGAGCCTCCATTCTACAGGAAAGGTCGTTATCAACCAATCACAAACAGCATTATAAGTCCTCTGATGTTCTTAATAGACAGAGCACTGAGTGAGGATACACGTATGAAGTGACATTTTAGATGTATGAACGGTGGCAAGTGCTTTGCAAGCAGAGTTAATTGTCATGTAATATGCTACTTCAGTTAATTTGCATATATAAGCTTAAATGTGTGGCGAGAGGGTATCTTGATGAAACCTGCCTTGGTGCCGTGTTTAGGACAAGAATATCAAAAGGTAACTTGTTAAAACATGCGAAGGCACATTTTTGTCTGGCGAGATGGACACCAAGAAAGAGGCAGCCTTCTCTCCCTCTTGTGTCCCTTTTGTCTTCTCATCCTGAACAAGGTACCTGGCACTTTCAAACAAACGAGACTCCTTCTCCACTTTTCAACCTCAACAAGGTGCCGTGGTGAGCTCAAAGAGGAAATACCTTTCCTATTCATTCAGTTTTGCTCACTTCTGTTTTCACCGAGCTATATTTCTGTGGTTGCCTGCTTTAGTTTTAAACAAGGCTCTGTCTTGTTTGAGGATTTTTGTTCAAAGAAGATATTTCACACCCAGTTTTAGAAATGCTATAATTACTAAATGCATCATGTTATGTGATTAAAAAAGAATGGCATTCTCACAGTCCATCATTTCATATTTCACTGGCCTGACCTTGTCACAGACTACATTGTATTTTAAAATATTGATATAACTTCCTCAGTACACATGGAGTATGTAACAAGTAAAATCCAGATTAAGAGAGTTATCGCGGCAATGATGTTGGAAGAGACATGTGAGAGTGGACGTGTCTAGGGTAACAGCTGAATGTCACTGTCATAGGAGAGCGTGAAATAAAGACTACCAGCACGCATGCATTACAGGACAAGTCCACCTTCATATACATGTGGATTGAGTGAATGCAGCAATGTTATTGGAACACATCAGTGAAAGTTTGGGGAAAATCGGACAATCCGTTCAAAAGTTATGAATTTTTAAAGTATCTGCACAGTCACTGCTGAATGAGAAGACTACTAGAGTGTATGATGTCACATGCGCACAACGATATAAAGAAAATATAAAGAGAATTTCACAAAATTTTACTTTTTGAAAAAAGTGCATATATTTCCTCGACTCGTCATTGACGTATGTTTAGGGTAATATTATTCCCCTTGCCTTCTGAGAGCAGGAAGTCAAGTGTTCTTTTATTATGCGAGAAAAGTGAAAATATCTTGAATTGTCCTTGTATTTTCTTTGTATCGTTGCACTTATGTGACATCACAAGCTGTAGTAGTCTTCTCATCCAGCAGTGACTCAGCAGAAACTTCAAAAATTCATAACTTCTAAAGGGATTGTCTGATTTTCCTCAAACTCTTGCTGATGTGTTATATTAATATTGCTGCATTCACTCAATCCACATGTCTATGAAGATGAACTTGTCCTTTAAATGACCTTCTACATGTTGTATATTCAGCTACATTTAAGTCAACATTTCGCGAAGAATAAAGTTTGCAACTGAGGATTAGAACCAACACTTGCTGTCGGGCGAAAGCTCGGTGGTCTTGTGGAGATGACGCCTGTCCGGTGATAAGGAGGTCATAGGTTCGAATCCTGCTCGAGTATGTACGCCCACGATTTTTATATCATGGCTACTACTAAAAACACTGATCAATTCAGTGCTTACCGGTATTTACGTCGATGTAGGGCAATTTGTCAATCAGTTGCAATGAAAACATCTCGACAAAAGAATTTCATGAATTTGAAGAATAAAGTTTGTACACAGATCTGTACAGCATATTACATGTCCATGTAATTCAACTTCTGGACCATGGTTGATGCCCTTAATTAATCCAGTCTGGATTTGAATTACATCAGATTTTAAATCCCGTATACATGTAAATCTGTGCATTTGAGTGAATAAGTGTATTGTCCTGTTTCAGAAGCAAACTGCAAATTGGCAATACTGGGTATGTGTGCACATGACAGCTGTTTATTGATAGCAAACTTCAGAGGATGGCAAGAGGGAAACCACATGATGGAGATGAAATCCTGTTCTTCACTGTCTTTATTAAAAATGTATCAAAGAGCACATGCAATGTAATATACAGAATATATTTGTGAGTTACACAAAATAAAGATTTTTGTGTCTGAGTCAATGAACACTGTCCTTTCTTTCCCACTGCGGACATATTTGGCATTTACTATTATGCAGAGCTCTTTACCTGGCTCAGTCGCTGCTGGATTTTCAAAGCAAAGATGCCAGAGTATGTATTGTAATGGTTGTGGTGAACCTGTTCTTTTTCTGTGTCGTTGTTGTTTGCTCAGGAGGTTGCGGATTTTGTTCATTTTGATAGTGCTTTACTGAGATGCGGTGACAAAGCACACTATCCATTTTAAAAAGGGTACAAGATTCCCAACACAGATTTTGCTGAGTCTGATCTGCTGTTTTGGAGCTTATCATGTCTTATTTGAATAATCATTAAAGCTGACTGGAAACTTCTCCAAGTGCCAAGACAGAGAACTGTTGAGTATCTATATTCATCTAAATGTACACGGAAAAAAAAAAAATGATAAAGATAAAAAGTCACTGCCAAACTCAAGTGCACGAATTAATACACACCAAATGCTTTAGGAAATACAATGTATATAGAATTACTGTAAAAGTGGATATTTTCGCGCTTGGCCGGGTAAGAAGAGTTTCGCGTGTTTTTAATTCCGCGGAATCAATAGATCACGCACAGGAACATAATATGGCAAGCAAAAATGTTGGCGTGCTTTTATTTTCGGACTAGTTTCTGGTTGCGTGAAATGCGCGAAAATTTCCACACCGCGAAAATGTCCACTTTTACAGTATGTAATTTCTTTTCCCCTGACTCCAGGATTTTCTTTACACATTTTTGAACAAATAAATCCTGTACAATGTATGGTATGACATCATGCATGTAAATGAAAGTTCATAGGATGTGCTCTACATAGACCCAGTCATGAAGAATTGACACAATTCTCATCACAAAAACAAAAAAGAAACAACAATTATTGTTCACAAAACATGATATTCTATTCATTGGCAAAGATTGCATTGTTGCTACATGTATCTCTTTTTCAGTATTGAAAGTTTGATCTTGTTTAGGCCAAATTGGATAGTTAAGTGAATTACTTCAGAGTGGACCACTACGTACCAGTCTACTAATCTGAACAATCTTGGTGTACTTAGTAATTATAACCTTTATACCCTTTGATAATATAACCAAGAATGTTTTCATCATCTTCTTTTTCTGTTTTTTAGATACTGAAGAGCAAGGGTTAAGGTCACATAAGGCATTTCTTTAGATATAACTTTTTTCTTTAATTTTCATACCTGAATGAGAATGTTGATACATTTCAAAATATTAATCACACAATCCTCCAGTATGCGTTCTACACACTGTGTAAATAAATCTTGAATGAGGTAGCACTCGAGTAAGACAGTAAATCATCATGTATCACTGATTTCTCACTGTCAAGAATTTTTTAGATTTACATTCTTTAATATACAGTACTGTTTTTAACAACTCAAAAAATTTCTAGGTCCTGCATTTCGACAATTGCATGAAAATTCTTCAGAGCCTTTGTGCCTCAATGTGCATATGTTTTTGCTAGTATTTGTACATCTGTACAATTTTGGTACAGAGCTAAATATGTACCTTTGTGCTTACTTGAATGGCAAAGTACAAATATTATCACAGGAGCTGAGGAAGCATAATGGTCGAAAAGGATTTGAATGCAGTGCAAATATCACAGGAAACTCCAGTGTGTCCCGACCGCTGCCAAATTTGGGACAAAATGATCAAATAGAAGTTGAAAACACCTGCCACTGGAATGACTAATCTGTGTGAATTGGAAGTCACCTCGCGGAACTCAGCATTTGTGCAGGGCATTTGTTTGACCATGTGGCATAGGCACCTTGAGTTGTAGTAACACTTAGTTAGTGGGACAATAGCCCACGCAGTTACAGACAACCTCTGTTCTAACAGCTGGACCATCTTCAGTGGTGTACTTGAGAACATCTGCTCCATCACTTGGGTGCATGTTGCGATGATTCGGTAAATGACAAGATGCACGGATGTGTATTCAGCGAAAGACAAGAAAATGGAAGATTTTCATTAGACTGATGGCATTGCAAAGACTAGTAGTTCTTCTCCTCCTCCTCCTTTTCCTTCTCTTCCTCCTCCTTCCTGTTCTTCCTCCTCTCCTGTTCCTTCTCCCTCTACTTCTTCTTCATGTTCTTCTTCAAAATCAGTATATAGTATAGGCCTTCACATACTTGCATAAGAAAAACTTTTCAACATTCGATTTATTTGGATCGTTATCAGTAAAGTAATATGAGACATAAATAGGTCATCCAGCTCTTCATCCATTCATGTTCGATCCTTTTCAAGATGAGATCGCACCAATCAGTCAACCAATTATTGATTATAACAATAAAAGTCTCCTCTTCAGGCATTCAAGATGGTGTAACTGATACAGTTCTAATACTTTACTACCAATTTTACTACTACAATGTTTTATCAATTACTCCATTACTTTCTTCATCACTGCAACAGAAACACTCCAAAAAATGTTAGCTGAGAATGTGAAAGTAATAAGGAAATAGATATACGCATATCTTTATGAGAAAGTGAGATACGTGTACATCTTACTTGACCTCTAACATTCATAACTCATTTTGAAAGTATGTGAGATGGCTTTAAGTATTTGTGATAATATACATGCATTATGCAGTAAAATTTCCAAGGAAGACATGAAATACATCATAAGTAGTCAAGTTCTATCTCTTGATCTCATTCTGAATTATGGTTCAAAACTGTAATAACATGGTGTATATTTTGCAAAACATAAAAATGATGATGATGATGATGAGGATGATGATGATGATTTTTATTATCATTATCATCACTATCATTACTGTAATTATGATAAAAACTGCATCACAACATGACTGAACTGGTATTGGGATAATCATCGCCAAGTGCTAAATGTTGGCCACCATGATCACCTTCTGAACACCAGATGGCGCCATTCAACGCGGTACCCCTGCGTACCACATGGTGTAGACCTATTGCTTTCATCCATCAGGTTCATTCCAGAAATCACATTTTTTGTGGTTTGGTGTTGTGTCTATTTATTATCGTATAACTATTCTTTGTCAGTAAACTGACATACACTGTAACGTCATTCATCCAGCTGAAGTATAGGCCTCCCTATAAATTTTAATAAATCCTTTTACTGCAAGGAAACCAGAAAAAGCAGACTGTTAATAGTGAAATGTAACGTGACATTTAATACTGCAAACCAGTTTTCTGATGCGTAAAACTTCAGCAATTCATTGTTTGTGTTTTAGTAGAGTACAAAGAAAAAAAAATGTCTTTCATACAAGCCCTCTTTGTAATATGCTCATATGAAATACACTGCAATTGTTTTTGTTTTTAAAAAAGAAACACCATCAAAAGCCACTTATTTAATTAGTTTTTGCTAAACGGATAATCTGGTTCTTAAATTGGCAACATGATTAAATGAATAGAGTTTCCGTCTCTCTATGGAATTATTGGTAATTTTCTTTCTGATTTTGGACAGATTTAATGCATTTAACCTGCTCCATCTGGCCTTTCTCCACTATAAGAATACAGTGTTGCCAATTTGATGATGAGGTGATAATTTCTGCAGCTAATTTGCTCCCTGGACTTGATGGGTTAACTGCACCAACCATGAGTCATGAATATGATAGAAGCCTGAAAATGACCCGGGATGAACAACACCTTGCATACGTGTACATAGTCATAAACAGCTCAAAAACAAACAACTCGCCAAATGTTGGAGCAGCTGCATAAACACGCGTTAATCATGGTGATGCACGTACACGCCTGCAGGATACTCCATAGCATATACCCAACCGCTTGTACGTACAAATATATGTACCCAACAGATGCACGGTGGTGTGATGAGCCAAGATGAGGCATTATGGCTTCATGTCTGAAGAGAGCTTCAGACAAAAATGATGGTTAACGGATGGAGTTGTCATGGCAATATGATGATGGAGTGGCAAAGTGCTCCACATGTCGAAGGGTTGCAGTCTGCTTCAGTATACCTCTCTTTATGTCAGATAAATCCATCTAAAAATGGCATGGATCGTAAGTCTCTTCTGTATCATCCTATAAAGTCTTTCGGTGCTTTGAGTGCTGGTTGGCTCAGTAAACCCCATAGCATTGTACACACTGCCCAAAGTCCCTAGTACTGAAAAGGTTAAGCTCAAGCTGGCAAGAGGTGCAGGAGGAAATAAGTGAAGATCTAAGCACCATTTTTAAACATTTTAAACTAAGTCCATCATCGGATGGAGCAAAATAAAACCACTCCAATGATGCCTCATTTGTAACAGAGCAAAGAATATTCTTGAAGTAATGATTACAAACATCTTACATTTTCTTATTATTTTCTTTGCTTTTTTAGCACCTTTGCTTGCAAATATTTCAACTTAACGAGAATGGAGTTAAGTCGTTTTGCGATCAAACTCTTCAAGTGTTCCTCCAGATCTTGTTACTTTTCTTTACTTTGAATGCTTGCATCACGTTTTGGTCCTTTATAATGACAACAACATTTACTTCAATACTGCCCTGAAGAGTTAATAAAATATGAAAGGGAATAGAATGCTGAGATGCTGTTGATCTCATCAACCAAAAGTTCATGATAACATTGCTTACATTCAATTGTAAAGTCTGGCACATGATGGTCTTTACATTTCAGAATGGACACTCACTGAATAGACAAAATTTTGAGGAAGCAACACAATATACCCAGATATGGAGAGATAAAACGTACCAGCCATTGTGCGCTGAGAAATGTCCATGGCGACATAGCTTAAAAGGGGTTTCTAGAGGCAGTATTGCTGTTTATAAAATCATGGAGTAGATTGTAATCAAATGATTGGTTAAGAGTGTCCATGTGACCAGGCATTCATTTTATCTATGAAACACACATTTTTTTCCTGTGACCAGTCATTAGTATACAAATAATGACTGCTATGAGGGGCACAGTTAAAATAATGGGCCCAAGGTGATGTGAAAACCTTAATTATGCCCGAAGCGAAGCTGAGGGCATGGTTATGGTTTTCACATCACCGAGGGCCTACATAATTTTAACTGTGCGGAGAATATCAAGCAGTCATTATTTGTTTTATATACCGAAAATATAGATTCTGCAGTATAGATACCGAAAATATAGATTCTAGTCTCTTTTACAGCACTTGTAATCGATGCTGATCGACAGCGCGGGTCGTATCATTGGTGCGTACATATGAGCGATCTATGTGTACAGGGTCGCGACTGTCTCTAAAACCTATTTACTAACTGTGCCCGGGCCCCGGTCACAGTACATGTAATTAAAAAATAGGGCACAGCTATTTTCATGACTCCCCTTTTAACCAATCAGATGAGCGGATTCTAGAAATGAGGTATATAATTAAGCACAATGTATACTGACTGGTCAATAGCACTTTTATGTCATGATGATGACCATGTGAGATTTCATCGCTTTATTTACTCGTAGTGACGGTGATTTATAAAATGACAAGGCTCTGCTTCATCCTCTTTATAAAGCAAATACACATCATTTTGTTTGGGCATTAAATAGTACAATTACCAGTACTGACCTGCACTTGGTACCTTCAACAGTCCAAACACCCTCAGCTAACACCTCCAGTATGTTAGACTGTTCCAAAGGTACCTTGTGTGTATGTAATTCTTACTATGCCCTCACTCATGAGTATCATACAGACACCATATATAATATCACTCTACTATCAAAGTACTTCATGTAAATTTAAACTGTACAGTATAAAATATACTATGATATGTAAGAGCACACTACTGCAACTTTGTGCATAAGACAGTTCAATTCTACTACAGGATTACATGTATCTTGTGTGAGTACTACACGTAGAACCACAACCATGTGCTTTATTACAACATGATTCTACTAGATACAACTCATATCACAAAGTACTAAATGGATGACCAGAACTCTTGATACAAAATAGAAAAATATAAAAATGACTTTTAAGTTTTCAGTACTTCAAAGAAACACAGATATACTCGACCCAATGTGAATAACTGTACTGTTAAATCAGAAGGCACTAGGTAGTGACATTACATTTAGATCAAAGCTGGTTTGGGAGTCAAAGAAATTATGGATACAAATTCTTGAATTCACAAATAACCAATAAATTATATCTTCTTTAGAAAACATCTCCACGTCATGTAGTGACATAAGCGATGAATGCAAAGCCTACATTCAAATCTTTGAGAACTACATGTTGTTTTACAAGCTCTGTCACATACAGCTGTACATAAAGGTATTTTTGGAACTTAACCTTAAATTTCAATGAAGCAAAAGGAATAGAGATACAAATAAAAATTGACAATTCAAATATTACAATAAAGCTAATGATAACAATTATTAATAATCATCATTATACTCAATATCATACTCATGAAAAAATTGTGGTTTCATCTTTATCTGTTTGTTTTTGACTTGATGTTTGCACACTTAATTCTCTATGATCCTTCCGAGGGTTTCGCACAAGATATCTGTTAGTGTTGTTTGTGTACTATAAAAGTGGAAATTTTCGCGGTGTAGAAATTTTCACGCTTTTCGCGCAACCAGAAACTAGTGCGAAAATAAAAGCACGCGAATATTTTTGTGTGCCATATGTTCCAGTATTTGATGTCTTGATTTCTCGGAATCAAAAATATGCGAAACTCTTCCTACCCGGCTGAGCGCGAAAATTAGTCACGCGAAAATATCCACTTTTACAGTACAGTATAAATGAATGTCAGAAAATCAGTCCTTTGGAAGGGATATTTTCAAGCTGTTAGTCCCTTGGTTGCTTACTGACAAGGATTCATCGCTTTCTTAGTGGTCACATACATCGTAAAACTCACTCAAATCCAATTCAAATTCATTCAGAATGTCAGAACACAGTCAATATCCTGAGCAATTTTCACACACAAAAAAGGTAAATTAAAATCAAGCGCTTGGCGATGTTGGTGTCGCAGCCGCCATGAATTTCTCAAATCTTGATCATGATAATTAATTCTAATCAGGCCTCTGACTGATTTCACAAAGTCGGCGTTGACTGGAGATGAGAATGAGGTAGCAAGTGGCAGTGGCGGATCCAGAGGGGGACACACCGGGCACGCGACCCCTCTTTATTTCTTGTTAAAACAAAAGAAATAAAAGGAAAAAAAGTGGGGGGCATGTGCACCCCCCCCCCCTCGTTAATTTTGTACTCCCCTTTATGGAATTCCTGGCTCCACCCCTGCGTGGCGTGATCAAAAGATGTATGGGATGAGAGCCTTTCTCTCTGGAGGATAGCTGTCAAACTTCTTCTTGTACCTGTACAATGAGAGAGAAAAACAAAATGATGGCAAAAAGAAACATGAACAAACATTGAAACATTGATGAATCATCCCTGCTTATCAAGCTTAATTTGTAAATTTTTAGCACATCTGCTGGCACACTCTCTTGGCAGATTGACATTGAGGTCCTGGTAACTACCTTAGAGTGTAAATGACAATGGTAGGAATTATGTAACACTTTTTATTGTAACTGAGTCAGACTGTAAATTTAGTTGTCTCAGACTTAAATTAAGGTCAAGCATTGGGGATTAGCCAAACACTCTTTAGTTAGTGTTATTGGTGCATGGGAATATAAAAAAGTTAATGAAAATGAGGCCAAATATGATAAACGCAGCCTAAAATCATTTATTATTCTTCATTAACCAGTTCCATACTGAATTGTGAAATGCCAATAGACTTTAATTATGCAAGCCACTAGGTTCCCATACGGAACAGGTTAATACTTTTGCTTGTATCTGCTGAATCTTTAGCATGTCGAAATACTTTATTTTAAAAGCAATAAACTAATACACACACACAAACACACATAAACATACAAAAACAGACCCCCATAACCCATTGAGGCCGAGTCCTGAGTATACTTGGGCAAGTGTCTATGGGAAATGCGTGTTGTAGAAAAATCAAACCATCCTCAACAGGTTAATAGAAACATGCCTTTGCAAAACGAGTGTCTTTCCCATGTGTTGTAACAATTCTTTTTCAACACTAGTACTATAAGTATGTGTAGTTCCTTAGCCCTGTACTCCCTGACTGAAGCAATGCAGTAGAGTCTGTGTAAGGACATTCAAACCTTTCTCATAATACACACTGCATTATACAGGAGATAAAGTTGGATACCTCTATAAATTTTAGATTTCAGCTCTTGTAACCCATTGAGGATGAGCTGATTTTGTTATTACATGCATTTCCCACAGACACCTGTCCCATTATATCCAGGACTAGTCTTCAACACGTTAAAAACAAAACCACAAACAATGTAGCTCTGAAATTGTGTGTGAATGGACAGACATTCAAACCTGGATCATCATGAATACTGTGCATCTATCTATTGGATGTAATTGTTCTGACCACACCATTAATATCCCCCACTGTTGGTGTGGTTGTGAATGACTGGTAATACTGACAATGAGCCTTACAGGTGTGAATAGCTTTGTTCAATGGCTTCCACACCTGATAAACCCTCACTATGCTTTGTGTAACCATTGGCTTAAACATCTGGAAATAAAGGAATGCAGATTAGGTACCTAATCCCCCTAATCCCCACTAAGTCACCTTAGCCTTCCTGTTTAAAGACCTAGAATGAGGCACATTTGCTATACCTGAGCGGGCTTGCTACAGTGTACCTATTCAAGTAGGTGAGTCTGTTGAGGAGGGGCTGATTTTGCTACAACACGCATTTCCCATACACTCTTGCCCAAGTATACTCGGGACTCATCCTCAACGGGTCAAGTTTAAAGATTACTGACTGCTGATGAAACAGTTCAGCAAGTTAACCTGTTGAGGACAAGTCCTGAGTATACTCGGGTAAGTGTCTATGGGAAATGCGTGTTGTAGCAAAATCAAACCGTCCTCAAAAGGTTAAGCTATTAACCTGTTGAAGACGAGTCCCAAGAATACTCGGGCAGGGTGTCTATGGGAAATATGTGTTGTACCAAAAATCAGCCCGTCCTCAACGGGTTAAAGCTAACTGCATAAACAGTTTAATAGTCAAACTCAAATGCGTAGATTCATCCTATACTTTTTTTTTCATTACTTTTAGACAGTGTGCGTGACAGCTTCAGGGCTAAATTCAAACTATGTGGCAAGGAATTGTGTGTTCGATTTTCATTTTGGTTCCTTGTAAGTGTTGTGACTATCGTATCATACCAAAAGTATACTGATTGCTATCATATCTGGTCTGCAGAGCAATAACATTAAACTGATAGCCTCCATTGTCAGCAGACACTAAAATGAGACTACACCGAAAAATAAATAAATTATTAAATAAAGAAATGAATCGGCCATAAGTCAAAATTAGGAGTAAAGAAACACTGTCAGAACTAAACTATGGGAAAGAGTACTCAAGTGGTAGTTGTCGCCATGACGATGGAAGACAAGAACTCACCACCGGTGGTTGTCCCTGGACCGTGGGATGAATGTGGAGCAGCCGAAGACCCACCAGAGGAGACCGGCAGCAGACCAGGTGGCCAGGGCCCACCCCATCCACTCCAAGAGCTCACCCAGGTAGTTGGGGCACGACACCAGCTCAAAGAGACCACCATGGGGGATGTAGTAGCCCCTGCTACCTGTAGAGATTACATAAACAAACCCCCTGTTACCTTGGATGTGTAATACAAACAGATCTCCAAACTTCAAAGAATTCAAAATTCCGCTGCCCGCCTTGTTACACTTGCCAAGAAACGTGAACACATAACCCCAATCCTTCAAAATCTGCACTGGCTTCCTATAAGGTATCGCATCCAATACAAGATTCTCCTCATCACTTTCAAAGCACTACATGGAACAGCCCCGCACTACATTACAGAACTCATAACCCCATACAAGCCTTCTAGATGTCTCCGATCCTCTGCTCGAAACTTACTTGTCGTACCCACCATGCGAACAAAGTCTTATGGGGAAAGGGTTTTTTCTTTTGTCGCACCCACTTTATGGAATTCTCTGCCAGACCCACTGAGAAGTCAGATGCCAACAGACAGTTTCAAGCAAAAACTCAAAACTTATCTATATAAAGTAGCCTACGATTGTTAAATTTGAAGTCATTAATGCAGTTGTCTCAGTAGTACTGGCAACACTAATATATTGTGCTTAGTAATGTGTAATTTCTGTTATATTTTGTATTATGGTATAATTTGTTTATTTGTTTGTAAAGCGCATTGAAATTCTTTTCAAGTTTGAAATGCGCTATATAAGAATTTGTTATTATTATTATTATTATTATTAATATGTCTCAGTTGATTCCTGTTTTCTATCAAGATAAAATATATCATCACAATTCTTTTCAAGTTACTAGGAAGCTTTAGATTTGCGACGAATGCGATGGCCATTCTGCTCTGTCCCGGCGCCATGTTGCAAAACAGCTTTCGATTACAAGAGGACACAACCTACATGTATAAAAAGCAAAATGGCACCTCTATAAATATATGATCAGTGCATCGAATAGCTCTCTACATCCTGATTGAGCGGATGTAAAAATAGCCCAGAACGCAAAGTGAAAACTCACACAATGCCAGATATGGATGGATTGATCATGATAAGCGATTTCACGCATGTGCAGAGCAGTTTTGTTTTGTTTTTTCCTCTGAACATCCGTGTGGTGAAAACCTAAAGCTCCCTAATGACAACACAGGCTCGACCACATGGATAGTCCTGACAAGGACTGGAGAAAGAGGAAATGAAGAAAGTGAAAAGAAAGTTGGAAAGGTAAGAGAGGGAGAGGAAAGTCTTCACATGTTTGGAATTCATAGGTGTTTTCCTATATTTGCCAATTCCAAACAAGTCTAGAACTCTGTCCCATCAAAGAGAGAGAAACAAAACAGAACACTTCATGAGGATGAGTTCACATCTTCTCTTTCATGTTCTCATATCCTCATAGATTCAGGAAATTATGAGATCATATTAGATGAATTTAATGTCAGTGATAGGATAAACACCTGTGCAAATTTTTGAAGGGGACTTCCGAAAACAAACAGACTTTTTTTTTCAGAGCATCAAACAAGGCGGCAGGTGACACTCCCCTCACACTAATTTTGACCCAGATTTTCAAGCCTGGCAATGCATCAACAAAATGTTGATGTATAGTCCTCTGTAGCACATATGCACCTGTTCATGACAAGGTGTCAATCAATGCTTCTGTCGGGAACACAGCCATCAGAGCTATGTCAAGTTTTGGCAATCAGACTGTGTTTTTGAAGTATTCTGGCACAAGAATCGTCAATTAAAAGCCTATATAAGCCGCAAAAGTCAATTAAACTGTATATCGGAGTGGGTTGGCTTGTCTAGCAGAATGAAAAAGAAAAAAAAAAGAAAAATCTGAAACATACACACGTTCTTGGGCTAATTTAACTTGTCTCACTACATTTTCATGCCTTCACATATGTTTTTATATCTTGCATTATTGTATCTCGTCTTTTAAACTAACAGCATATCAAGCAAATCTCTTGAACAGTTACCATGGTTTAAAAAGAGGGTTTATACAGTCAACATTGTTGCTTTACCCTTAATCAGCACTCTCAGAAGAGGCAGTGCTATCCCTTCTAACAAATGAATACAGACAGCTTACACAAATTCATCATATTGAAAAGGCACAGGCTTTTTATATTTATGTAATTGATTGCTAAACGGAATAGTGATTGAGATAAAACTTCCCCAAATAATTACAAAAATTATCAGCACATTTATAGCTATTATCGCTTTAGTGTTTGAGATGCTTTGGCATTCAAATTCAATCTAATTGCTGCTCAACTTTTGGTTTCATGAACTGCACTACAATAAACAAGACTGTTTCTCCCCCCCCCCCCCCCCCCCCCCAAAAAAAAAAAAGAAGAAAGTTTTAGTGTTCTGTAAAAGTATGGCCTACACAAATTGCATTTAAAGTGAACACAATGTCAATTTGCTATGCATACCAATTCAGCGCTTAGATAAATGGTTCCCAAATGAGCACAAATACCAAAACAGCATTCACTGAAACAACTGAAGAGAGGAGGCTGTGGTAGAACAAGAAAATAAGAGGAAAAAACAAAAACAAAAACAACAAACCAAAACTGAGAATTCAATGATTCTCATCACTTCCCTTTAAAACTGCAATTAAGGCTCTTTCAAGCATCTACAAGTATGTTATCTCAATGAGGACAGGCTTATTTTGCCGTAACACTTATTTCCCATATACACCTGCGGGAGTATACTCGGGACTATTCTTCAACGGGTTTCATGTACGTCCTCCAGATGCCGACATTCTAGCAGCATCCATTCATTAACCGTTACCCACCTGATTGAGATCTCAAATTTCGGAGTTTCCAGTCCGCCCACCTGTTGGTGATGAAGCCGACGACGTAGAGCAGCACACCGAGGATGAAACGAGGATCACTGAGCAAAGTGGACAAAGAGTGGGGAGGGATGGGTGAGAGTTATTTACTTTACAAAGGCATGGGAGTTCGTCAAGCAAATTCTATGTGTATACGAGACAACAAAAAATGTATATATAAGTAAATGAGCAATCAAAATCTGCTCTCATTTTGATAAAAATATCCTTCAGTGAACAGATATATCATAATAAAACGCTCATTGTGAAAAAAGAAAAATGTTACTGTAAAAGTGGTTTCTTTCGCAGTGGTTTTATTTTCACGCTTTTCGCGCTTTGAGGTTGAACCGCGAATTTAACATCACGCGAAAATGTTTTGAACTCGCCGCTTGTTACAATGCTATTGCACACATGCACCACACAAAGATTCCGCGTATTGAGTGTATTGATGGTCAACATACACACAGCGATACCGCGCAATTTAGTAAGTACAAGCATGTCATATAGGTACTCGAGAGACGGAATTTCAGATAAGCCCGCATTTAATTTTGATTTCTATTGAATAAATAAAAGAATAATTGGATTATAGTTTGGGTTTTCATGTGCACAATAAAGCAGTTTTTGCCGACTGTGAATTCACAGATTTTGCTGACCGCGAATTTAAACACACGCGAAAAAGTCGGCACCGATGGAAACCGTGAAAGCATCTGTACACGAAAGAAACCACTTTTACAGTAGGCCTATTCATGTAGTGGCAAGCCTTTTAAATAAACAAAGGAAAACTGGAATTGATATATGGCAAAAATATGGCGATGATGATTCAAGCTTAGCGCCAGTAGTCTACGCACAACCAATCAGTAACCAGGATGCCACGCACTGACCAATGAGATCACTCCCTCATTGCTAGGGGCGGAGTCTAGCTGTGGCACTAAATCCAAATCTTCTGACATGTTTCTGTTCCGTTGAAGTCAGAAAATCATGGCCCAGAAAAATGCTATTTTCTTGCTTTTTCTTTGATCATTTAGCTTCAAAATTTCAGTAGATGATAGAAGATACACGTACATGTACATTAGACTACAAAATTATGTCAAAAACAGAAATCCGTACATATTGATGGATTTTGGTGATCTGACTTCAAACTCGATTTTCTCTGCTCACCCGTCAGCGACTTTAGGATCCTTTTGTTGTAGTGGGTCACATATATTCGCTGCATTTCTAGACAACAGAACCTATTACCAAGATATCTCATCTCCTCAATTGTCTCACTCAAACTGGCAATCTCTCCTTTTAGTGCTGCTATCCAATCCTCTGCTTTCTCATACATATTCATATAAAGCAAAATAATGAGGAGAGAAACATTGTAACAGAATAGGTAGCCACTGCAAATGCTTATTTACTGCAAAAATTGACATCAACCCTCTAACCCATTGAGGACGAGCTGATTTTGCTACAACATGCATTTTCCATAGACACTTCCCCGAGTATACTTGGGACTCGTCCTCAGCGGTTTAAAGGTACAAATTTGTATCTGCCTATAACCATACTATCATGACTGAAATTGAACTTTGGTGCAAAAAAAAAAGTTACTCTCAACTTTAATATGATAATCAGATTTTAGCAAATAGTGTTTCATATATTGCCTCTCATGGTTCCAATGGACCGAGCACTAGCAAAAGTAAGCCCAAAACAAAACAGACAGCTACGGATGACAGTTTACTTACTAGTAATAATTTGAACTGTACTTTGCCGAACCAACCCAGTCAGCGTTGACAAAGCTGAAGATGAGATTTGGGAACAGACCTCCAAGTGTAATCCTACACAGTGTGCAAAAAAGGAATGAAAACAAAGAATTGTTCCCACACTAAGCTCCTGAATCAAACATGATCACAAATCAAAGAATCATGTATAACAATACTACAATATCAGCCTCAAGACATCAGTGTCTGCAAACATTAATAACATAGGATGATAACCAAAAAAAAAAAACATCATCATTAATGATGCACTGAATTCTACGACTCCAAAAAAAATGAATTTTTCAGACACAAAATCTGTTTGGTGTGTGTCAGCACACCAGTTAGTTCCAGATGATGATGATGACTTTTGGGGGAGCTGTATTTGTTTCTGTGATACAGTGCATGGGTACATGTAGTTGCTTTCTAGTGACAGGCAATATATACACATGCATACATGTACATATGATATACTCCTGCATTCTAAGTGTCAGAAACAGGACTTAGCATAATCTGGGGAAATTAATAGGACTGGGGTTAGGGCTGCCAGTGACAAATTGCCTCTAAATCGTTCCCCTGACATATTCACTAAGTTAACCAACTACAACGTACTTCAGTACAACATTGTACTGCTACAGGGAACACACACAACTCAAAGTATTAAGAATAGAGCATAATACCAAGATTTAAGAATTGATAATTAGAAGGCAAGGTCTGGTCGTCCACTGAAGTCCTGTTCACAAATGAATTCTAGTCTGTTTCTGAAGGTAGGCTACATCATACAGGGAGACTGTTTCAGCTGACATCCCATTAACCAAATTATAAAATGATAATAATAATAAATAATACTACTAACCAAATGTCAATAAGTATAACCAAACCATAATATTAACCAAACCACATGTATATAATAATAATAATATACATTGTATAATACTATTAACCAAACGTCTCACCACAGAGGCACTTTGGCCTTGCTGTATTTCATTATCCAGGGATGGATCAGGCCGCGGTGGATGTAGTGCGCCATAAACAGAGAAAGGAAGACCAGGTTGACCGCATCAGTGACGTTGCCATAGAGAAAGAAGACCTTCAGTGGGATGAGAGAGATTGGAATATGCTGAACAGTCATTGTCACTTTGTGGGGAAATGCAAAGGTGGACTGGCAGATGTTTTTATAATAAATATCCCTGCAGGAATAGCAATGTACTAACACATTCTTTATCATCTTCTTCCAATAATATGCAGAACCTCTTTGAAGTATACTCACACAAACAACTAGTAACTCATATAACCCACCGCTGAACACTGGCACTGGTCTGATGGTCCCAGACCGGTAAATTGGTTGTCGGACCAGCAAATTTTCAGGGATTGCTAAATTCACTAGTCGACATGACAGGTAAAATAAAAAAAATAACATTGTCAGGGCCAGTAGAAAAAAAAAGTACTGGACCAGTAAATTTAAGGTTTGGACCAGTAGGGAAAATGGGTTAGTGTTCAGCCCTGTATAACCAGTTTTGAAGTTCCTTTGTAATATCTTTAGGAACCACCATGCTTTGAGAAGGCAATAGTAAATAACCTTTTCACTAGACTTGGTTACCCTCCAATTACACTGTTTGCAATGTAAAGAGTTCTAATAGCACTTGTACGCGCCGAGGTCCTATGTGTGATCTTGTGACTTTGTGTATGTTGTCCACCATTAAATACACATGTTCATCCTTCCTTTCAGCTGTTCCTTTCACTCTCGACGTTTCACGTACACACAGTCACAGACGGTAGGGGGGTATTCGCCGTACTAAACAGCCACACGCCTACAGGCACCTTACACGCTCCCATATACTGACATCGATGTTTCTTCCGTGCTATGTAACAGCATCCTAAACCTCCTAATAGCTGTACTGCGCACCAACACACTGTTCATCGTGCACCACACCGTTGATTGTCGTACTCACATGCGACACACGCAGTGATAGTAATCACAGATTTGGATCTCATCTGGCGGTCAAATGAACAATTCCCTTCCTTTTATTTTGATCCAAACCAAGTGGCAAATATCACACAATATGAGCAAAGAAAACAACGTAAGCAATGAGAGGTTAAAGGAAACTTGTAGGTTTCCACCCCTACCTCTGGTTCTCTACCTTCTGCTCTTCATGACCCTTTTCCTGCCTATCTCTAACAGCAGTCTTCACTTCACCTCTGAAGCTCTTTTCTTACCCTGGCGCCTCACCTCTCCTCTCTCCCTAACAACCAACATACATGTGACTTTTCCTATGTTCAACACTAGATGGCGCAAATGAAACAAATGCATGGAACGGCTCCTACATACCGGCCCCTTAATTTTCAAAAGAGGGTAACCCCTTTTAAAATTACCAAAACCTACCACCATCATTAATCACATTAATGTTCCTTCTTGCCACCCAACAATCTATTGACCACAATAAACAACGCTAACTCGAAAATATGCTACATACTATCAAACTACAACAACCCCTTACACATACAACCTTGTGCTACACATGTAAGCCTATAAAACATGTCTTTGATGCAGAAATAGTCACCTTTCACTGGCAACAATGGCAAGGACAAAATTGAATATTGTTATGTTTACAGAAGAACATCACATATTCATAAAGTGTCTAAACACCCTGACATTCATTATGTAACCTCTGTGTAGCCTAATGTATGCATGTGCCTCAAGTGTCAGCATGCATTCCAACAATCCACTTGTTGAAACTGTTCTTATATATCTATGAGTGCATGTCTGGAGACAGACAGTTCTGTAATAAACACTAAAACGTTAACTGCCACGCCTCTTCTGTTCCTTCCTTATTTGCAACCATGAGTTTGCTAATTGTAACCCATGATACAACAAATATACATCATACCTGCAGTCCACTTATACCTTTAACATGTACATAAACAAACTACATCAAATGTATTCCCATACTTCTGCAACACAACTGTTGACCACTTCAAGATTTAGCCAAATCCAAAGCCAGCTGTTTACAAAACATATTGTACACTCGATACTATACCCAGCTTGCATAAATGTGTCAAATATGTATGCATCCCGGCATAGCAAACAGAACGAAACATATAACATCTTCAAATGTACAATGACCAACTAAACCTGCCAAATCTATTAGCTTGAATTTGACCTACACTGTACCCTTAATCTACAATGTAATCCAAACATAAATGTATTTACAGCATGGAATTCAACCATACACACATACAGTTTTGTACCACTTCTGGATGATACTGCATACCTGTGCACCAATGCATATCAAGTATCAACATAAAATATAAAATCTTATTCATACATTTCTCATGAACTCTGTTGATATGCTTATTACAGATACCCCTATTTCTTTCAAAAAAAAATATGCATCCTTCCAGTGTTGCATTTCTAAACAATACTGTTTTGAGCAATACTGTATATCACCAAATTTTTTTGCACAAAAAAGGAACAACAAAACAAAACGTAATTAAAGTGGGTTAAACATGAACAATAAAACGTGTTTCAATGACTATTGTCCATCAAACCATGTATCAACATAACCCAACCCGAACAACATCAGTGTACTGTGTAAGTAACCAAACACTGTGGTAGAAGTGCACTGACCTTCTCTGTCATTTCTGCACAAAATTATTGAATCTCTTGAGATCTAACAAACATAATCTACTTTATCTACAGCCTTGTGAATGCCACAGCCATCTTAATTCACTGACTCACTCTGGATGGTCTCTTGGCCTAGAGAGTGAAGTTGCTTTGCACTGCAGTATACCTGAATACCGGTATACAATTGTACATACAAAACAGCATTAAAAAACCTGTATCACCTTTCCACTGATTGCCAATACAAATACAACATAACGAAACAACATAATGAAAGCAAACTCATGCTACTTACTTTACAATATGGCACTTGTGGTAAGAAAATTTGCTTGCCACTGAATAAAAATGACATATGTCACCATGACACACATAAGATACATTTTCATGTATATGCGTTTCTCATGTCTTCTTATAACTCAAATGCATACATATGTATACCTATGCGGGTATATAACATCATACTATGTACTGACCTTTAACACACTATTTGTGTATACAGCTGTACTAAAATCAATACCATCTTTCTTTATATATGCTTTGCCAAAAATCAAAATCTCTTCCCTTGCTTATAACTTATCTTGAATTTGACAATATTTCCACTTGAACAACAAGCCTAAATTTAGAATGTCTCCCTTTTGGCATGTTTGGAATTTGTAATGTTCTAAAATAGGCTGAATACACAATATACTACTCATTACATTACTGGTTAAAGGAGAATACAACCAAACAAATAAGCAAATTCTGCTAAGCATTTGTCTGTATCCATCACATATCACATGGCAAAATGCACTATATATGACTACACAATACCATCTGTGCATAATCATACAATTATAAAAACTACCGCATACAAATCACATCAATGCTTTATCAAAACACATAATGATGTATACCAGGTAACGAAACTGTACTTGCATACAAAATTCAACTCTTGCATCTGACGAATTGTTCATGTGACTAATTGGCTCCTCATTTGTTCTATCAAATCCCATGGAGTCCAAGTCACATCATAATATCTGTTCGCACAGTCCGTCCAGGCTTGACACAAAATTGTTCACGGTCCAATCACAAACCAAGCTTTACGATCAGTTCCCCTTCAGCTGGTTGACTTGATTTGTGACGAAACGCAATGTGAATTCCTGTCGGTTCGCGACACAAATTTTGTTCCATGTAAAAAATACAAAAAAGGAATTACTCATTGTCAAAACACACTCTATACTAACCAGAATTTGTTATCACAATATCTGATCACCTTTACTTGCGTATATGTATCCGGATCTCCAATTTTTACACACATATGATCACTGAGAGTATCGCGAAATTCCAGCAAAATGTTCCATCGCGATCGAATGTGTAGATCTGCAAAAACAGTCATGAATCTCCCTCTAAAAGGAGACACAGCTTGCTGATTGGTCGCAGATAAACACCAGTCTTGGTCTTCACCTCAACGCGACGGACAAGGCCTTCTCTGTCAGGTATGGTTCGCTGAATTCGTCCCATCGGCCAAACGTTTCGTGGTAGCGTGTCATCGACGACGAGCACAACATCTCCGACCTGAATGTTTCTGTTGCGGCACACCCATCTTTGCCTCTCCTGCAGTTGCGGCAGGTACTCCTTCAGCCATCTCCTCCAAAAGATGTCCGCCATATATTGTACCTGTCGCCATCGACGTCTCGCATAGATATCGGTCTGCCTAGTGACCGATGGGGGCAGCAGGGGGGTAGACTTCAACTGCAACAGATGATTCGGTGTTAGAGCTTCCAGATCGTTTGGGTCGTCAGAAACTCTAGTGATGGGTCGACTATTGATGATACTCTCCACTTCACAGAATAGCGTCTGCAAGCTCTCGTCACTCATGACTTGCTGCTTCGTCAGGGAGAAAAGAAGCTGCCTAACCGTCCTAATCTGTCTCTCCCAGACTCCCCCATGATGAGATCCACCAGGTGGATTGAAGGTCCATTGGATGTTTCTCTGTAACAGCGCATTATTAAGCTGGTCCAAGTTCCAGCTCTCGATTGCCTGCCTGAGTTCTCTCTCAGCGCCGACAAAATTGGTCCCATTGTCAGATCTCATCTCCTTGATCGCTCCTCTGCGTGCCTGGAAACGTCTTATGGCAGCAATACATGAGTCTGTGTCTAACGAGTCTGCCTTTTCAATGTGTACAGCACGTATGGTAAGGCAAGTAAACATCACTCCATATCTCTTTACCATACTGCGTCCCCTCTTCACCTCCACTGGTCCGAAATAGTCCACACCAACATGTGTAAACGGTGGTTTGTCTGGCATCACTCTGTCTTTTGGAAGATCTGCCATTTTTTGCTGCATCAGCTGCCCTCTGCGTCGTCTGCACATGACACATCTTCGCAACATTTTCCTCACAGCTGAATTGGCACCAGGCATGTAGTACCTCTGCTGCAAATTGGAGAGAATGTAATTCCTCCCACAATGTCCAGAGTTCACATGAATGTTTCTCAGGATGAGTTCCGACACATGGTGACCCTTTGGCAGAATCAATGGGTGTTTTGCCTCCATAGGCAAGGCTGCCTTACTCAATCTTCCTCCGACTCTGAGCAGGCCATTGTCAAGTGTAGGATCAAGCTTGTAAATGGAGCTTGACTTCTTTACTCCATTTCTTTTCCCATTGACCTTTGACTCTTCTCCTCTCAGTGTTGCAATTTCTGGAGCAAATGCTTGCCCTTGGACGTAGCGGAAAATAGCCTCCTCAGCATTTTCCATATCCTTCGTAGTCAGCTTTGTAGCTTCACCCGTGTCATCCCTCTGACCCCTCTTTTTCATTTTCAGCATTTCTTTCAATTTCAGCATCCATGCCACTGCCTTCCTCATACTCGTCCAGTCTGAGTAGTGAGACAACAGCCTTCCAACAGGGTCAAGTGTTTCATCACGTTCCTTTGCATTTGTCACAAAGGTACTCTTTGTCTCCCTCAGGCATGGCTCGTCACATTCAACATCACAAGCCAAAATCTTCCTTTTCAGCTCTGGGTCGTCTGTACTTGCCATGACCAAGTTCTCTGGTTGCGCTGGCCACATGCTTTCATCTGCATGAAGAAAGTCTGGACCTTCCTTCCACAGTTTCATGTTGAGGAATGGTGCAACTCTGCATCCTCTAGAGCACAGATCAGCTGGATTGAGTGCAGATTCGACATGTCGCCATTGGTTCACTCGCGATCCATCTTTAATTACGGCGATCCTGTTTGCCACAAAGGTTTTGAACCGTGCTGTCTCACTTCTGATGTACCTGAGCACTGTCATGCTATCAGTCCAAAAATATGTGTCATCCACAGGTACATGTACACCAAGCTCCTCCTTTACCAGCCGATTGATTCGCACTGCTACTGTCGCAGCTGTTAGCTCCATTCGAGGGATGGAAATCTGCTTCAAAGGGGCTACTCTTGCCTTGCTCATCAGGAAGCTGCATTTCACTTCGCCCTGGTCGTTCACTGTCCTGATGTATGATACAGTGCCATAACCTTTCTCGCTGGCGTCGGCAAAGTGGTGGAGGGTGATTGACTTCGCTGCCCTGAAAGGCCCCGGCATTAGACATCTAGGCATCTTGAATTCTGACAGATGTGGGAGTTCCCGTTGCCATGTTTGCCATTTCCTCAGCAACTCTGATGGGATAGGTTCATCCCACCCTAGTCCCAGCCGACACAATGTCTGTAGAAGCTGCTTTGCTTGCAATGTGACTGGAGACACACATCCAATGGGGTCAAACAGAGCACAAACTGTGGAGAGAATTCCTCTTCTAGTAGGTGGTCGTTCTTTCATCTGGATTTTGAATCCAAAAGCATCATCTTCTGTGTGCCATAACATGCCAAGTGCTCTCTCGGTTGGCATTCCTCCTTCCTCAAAATTGAAATCCTTGACAACCTTCGCTCTCTCCTCAGCTGGGATCTGCTCCAGGACTTCTCTCTTGTTGCTGTTCCACTTTGTTAAGTGAAATCCCCCCTTTTGACACGTCTTTGTCAGCTCTTCTGTCGTCTCAATTGCCTTTTCCACTGAATCGGTAGAATACAAGCAATCATCGACGTAGAAATTACGGTGAATGATTTCTACTACATCCCTAAATGATGACTTCACATGCTCATCCGCCGTTCTCTGCAATGCGTAGTTTGCGCATGATGGAGAAGAAATAGCGCCAAACACATGTACGCACATACGATACTCGATCAGCGGCTGTTGAAAGTCCCCATCCTTCCACCACAAAAATCTCAGGAAATCTCTATCTACCCTGGGCACTAGGACCTGAGAAAACATTGCCTCTATGTCAGCCATGATGGCTACCTCTCCCAGTCTGAATCTTGTCAGCACTCCGAATAGACTGTTGGTCAAATCCGGCCCCTTTAGGAGTTCGTGGTTTAGGGACGCTCCATGATATTGCGCTGAGCAGTCGTACACTACCCTCAGTTTGCCTTTCTGTGGGTGCAGGACTCCGTGATGTGGCAGGTACCAGACTTTTCCCTTTGTCCCTGTCAACTCCTGCTCTCCTATCTTTTCAGCGTATCTGCTCTGAATTGTTGTCTCCATGCACTCCTTGTATTTCTGATGGAAATCAGGCTGTCTTTGGAACTTCCTTTTCAGATGTTCAAGTCTCTGTTCGGCGAGAGGCCTGTTATTTGGCAAGTCTATCTCCCTTCTGAATGGGAGTCCTATCTCATAGTGCTGATCACGAAGCCTGATCGTCTTTCCTACATCTCTCAGAAATTTCTCGTCCTCTACGGAAATCTCCTCCTTGTCATTCGACAGCAGCTCTGTAAAATCTGTGTTGTATAGACTGCTCAACTTCTCTTGAATGTCATCCAAGCCTTTAACCTGAGCTCTATGCGAGGTGATCCACTGTCGCTTCCTATTGTCATGCCTCTGACATCCATACACCATCCATCCTAATCTTGATTGACACGCGAATGGCCCACCATCTTGGCTGCTGATGACTCGCAAGGGCTCAAATGCCTTTGGCACATTGTTTCCTATCAATATGTCCACTTCAGCGTCTATCTCTGGCATTTCTACTTCCTGTAGATACGACCACTTCTCCAAATCGACCTTTCTCGGGATATCGTCCTTGGATACGGGTATAGATGCCCTAGTATAGACCTCAGGAAGGGAAAAGTCATCTTTCCCGTTGATGTTGCATATTTCCAGATCATGTAATACGTGTGTTCGTACCACCTTCTCATCAGTCATGGTTTGCAGATGTATCATCCTTGACTTTCCTTTAACCTGCAACCTTTCCTTCAGTGCTTCAGTGCAGAATGTCCCATTGCTGCCACTGTCAATGAAGGCATATGTGTTTACTTCTCTGCCAGTTGCCCTTGATCGCACCACCACAGGAATAATGGCTGGCTGTGCATCCATTGTTACTCCACGATTCGTCATCGAGCAAGTATGGTTCTCCACAACTCGTGTTCCTTCTCCATTCCTTGTTGACTGCACTCCAGTGTCAGATTCCCTTTCTTTCCTTTGAGTTGTTTCAGATTCAGCATTCTCTACCTGGCTCTGAGCTTCAGACTTCCTCTCATCTGAGTGTGCAGGATTCCTATGTAGCACTGTAGGGTGATTATTCTGACACAGCTCACATTTCAACCTTTCTTTACAGTCCTTGGAGAAATGAGATCCTCGGAGACAAGCAAAGCATAAACCCTTCATGCGACAAAATTGCACCTTCTGATCATGGGGCTTCTTGGTGAAAATTCGGCAGTCTGTCAGGTGATGATTGTCCTTGTTACAATACAAGCACTTCTTCCTTTCATCATTCTTTAGAACAGTGCTGAAACTCTGCCTTGGTTTTGAAGGAGTAGCCTTGGATGGGTTAGCACGTCCCTCGCCTGACTTTGGTGTTCCTGTTATATCACCATACAATGGGTTGTTTACAATTCGTGATTGCCTACTCACGAAACGCACCACATCAGCAAATGTCAGGGGTTCTTCATGTACTTCCTGTATGGTGTCGACAGTGTACCTCCATTTGTCTCGAAGCTTGAATGGCAGCTTAGATATCACCATCTTAATGTGCTGTGTGTGATTGATTTCTTGTTCAAGCTGCAAGTCCTTGGCCAAATTGCTCAGCTCGGTCACAAATAGTGTGTAGCTCTGTAATCCTTCAGCATCCTCATTCTTCACGTTTGGCCAAGCTTCAGCTTTCTTCATCATTCTGTCGAGGACCTGATGCTTATTACCAAACTTCTTCCCCAACAATGCCTTTGCCTTGATGAAAGCCTGCTGATGGTTGTCACCATACATACAGCTCCTCACAACTTCATTAGCCTCACCTCTTGTGTACTGTTCCAAGAAGTACAGCCTGTCTGAGTTATCGGTAGTCTTGGATTCAATCACATGTTCAAATGCCCTCATGAAACTGTGGAAATACATGGGATTTCCATCAAAGGGTTGCACATTCCTCTGTGGTAACGATGACTTCATATAACACTCCAACAGAAGCTGTGTGAATTGATTTTGCTGCATCTGTACCTCTGTCAAGTGACTGGCCGCATTTACATCTGCTCTTGAATCTCCTTCTGCAGGACTGCCTGTGATTGGGTTTGGTGTCTGGCTATGAACTTGCACTGGTGTTGCTGGAATGGGATTAAAGGCTCGAGGGAATGGTCCTTCAAACTGCTTCATGGCGTCTGCCTTTGCAGTAGCTGCAGCAAGTTCTATTTCAACTTCCATTTGTTCCTTTCTCCTTAGCAGTTCTTGTTCCTCCCTTTCGAGGGCCTGTCTCCTCTTCAATCCTTCCAACTTCACCATCAGTTCTGCCTTCCTCCCAGCAGCCTCCATGAGCACACTGGTCACGCTGGTCTTTGAATTACCTGATGCTTGTGACACACTATCCATAGCATGTACCTCATCACACTTCGTTGGGGGCGGCATTGCTCCGTGTGACTCCTCAATCTCTAAATTTGTCCCAGGGAAATCTGAATCTACTGGCATCCATGGATCCATGCTCTGCAGAACAACACTTGGTTGCAGTGAACCATCTAATAACTTCGAACTTGGAATTGGTTCCTCCATTTGTGTATCTCCAACAAAGCTTACCAGTGTGTGAAGATCAAATAGGTTCTAGACGAGAGAGCCTCTCACGTCCTTCCTACTATTTACTAATGATCCTGCCTCTGAATGTGGACCTGATGTGCGAGATGCTTATCCTTCATCTGCTACCTCTCCCATCTGTATTGCAAAGTTCTCAATTTACTTTCACAACTACTGGTAGAACCTTCTTCTGATCTTGCTTTATATCATAGATGGTCCTCCTCCTTCCTATTTGTTTGAAGTCTGATCCTGTCTTCTACCTACTTCCTGTGCAACCCAGTAGCTGTTCCTCATTGCGCAGCCTTGCCTCTATGACTACGATCCTCTTTCAAGGCTAATTCTGTTCCATATTTATGTGCCTTGGTTTGCATTTCTCTAATCATCTTTCTCATTTGTTCATTTAGGTTCTATTGTTGTTGATGTGCAATCCATTCCACAATATGCTGTAGGTCTACATCTGACTAGAGTGTACAGTTCTTGGGTCTTGTAGTCAAATACCAGATAGTAGATCCAAAATACCATATCCAGACATAAGTCCTGTCTCATATCCTTCTCCTTGGTATCATTGACATTAGACTTTTAGAGTCATAGACTTGGTCCCACATTTCAGTCTCTGGACAGAATGCTTTGTTCACTCAATATGTTTTCTACTGCTTATTTCATCTTTTATGAACTCATCTTATTAGGTAGGTTCTACCATGTGTATGTAGGGCTGTACCTGTACCTAATTCTATAGAGTACGATAATATTTCACAAGACGTATGCCTGCCTTTATCCAGCAGGGCAAAATGTACACTGCACTGTATTCTAACGTTGTTAGTGCCTGTACAAGTACTCACAGTCACACTCGCAGTTCACCTAGCAAATCCAAACACTGAAACCATTGCCATTGTCATTCCATTTGTTGCATCTGACTCTGTGTTGGCTCCAGTTGAACTCGCCTCAATGTAACGTTACTCTGTTAGACCGTCGAGGGTGGGTAGTGACCAACGTTATGCTGTCATCATAAATGCCTTGACTCGTTGAGAGTTGAAATGTAGATTTCTAGCAGTTCTGATCCTCAATATCCAACTCAAAATCGTAATAACTGCTACTGCTAGACCTGTCCCTTTAACTCATCGAGTCATGAACTGTGCAGCTGAACAGCTAACCAAAGTTTCCTTTAACTAAGAATGTACGCGCCGAGGTCCTATGTGTGATCTTGTGACTTTGTGTATGTTGTCCACCATTAAATACACATGTTCATCCTTCCTTTCAGCTGTTCCTTTCACTCTCGACGTTTCACGTACACACAGTCACAGACGGTAGGGGGGTATTCGCCGTACTAAACAGCCACACGCCTACAGGCACCTTACACGCTCCCATATACTGACATCGATGTTTCTTCCGTGCTATGTAACAGCATCCTAAACCTCCTAATAGCTGTACTGCGCACCAACACACTGTTCATCGTGCACCACACCGTTGATTGTCGTACTCACATGCGACACACGCAGTGATAGTAATCACAGATTTGGATCTCATCTGGCGGTCAAATGAACAATTCCCTTCCTTTTATTTTGATCCAAACCAAGTGGCAAATATCACACAATATGAGCAAAGAAAACAACGTAAGCAATGAGAGGTTAAAGGAAACTTGTAGGTTTCCACCCCTACCTCTGGTTCTCTACCTTCTGCTCTTCATGACCCTTTTCCTGCCTATCTCTAACAGCAGTCTTCACTTCACCTCTGAAGCTCTTTTCTTACCCTGGCGCCTCACCTCTCCTCTCTCCCTAACAACCAACATACATGTGACTTTTCCTATGTTCAACACTAGATGGCGCAAATGAAACAAATGCATGGAACGGCTCCTACAGCACTCCTGCTACAAATGTTTCCTTGCAAAGAAAGTATGAAATTTTCTGTTGTACCAAAGTATTTTGCAAAACAGGACAGAATGAAACCTTGCCTCTGTTTGTGCTTTTTACAATCTTAGTAGACACTGACACATGTATGATGGCATTTCATTGATCACAGTTAGCAGGAATAGTTATATTCACAGTATTTTGCTGCACTAACAATATATCACTCCTGCAAAATGTTTTTTGTCACATTACGACTTTACAAAATCAATTTAGTGTGTTTTGAATGGACATAAATCAGCCAACACTTGACAAAATTGTGTCCTCTTGCTGAGCTGGGCCAGGTAAGATTTAAAGACCCCCAAATGCAGGGGTGGCATTCTGAGACCGTTTTATAGCTGTTGTAACTGCGTTTTATCTCACGCTCTCTTTGCCTGATAATGCCATTGTCCTATTTGTGCGCACATCACAGGATGAGCACTTGTTAAAATGTGCATAGAGTTAAGCAAGGCGCATTTTGCCAAAGGAATAAATCTTAATTGGTTTTTAAATATCTCAGATGCTACTTCTGACAATATTTCTATCGGATATGATTGATTACGGTGGGCGTGGTTTTAATGACTTGCAACACCGTTAAAACACTTCTCAGAATACCAATTTACAACTGTTTTAGCTGTGTTGTAACTCACAGACTTACCACAGAAGTTACAACAGAAGTTACAACAGAAGCTACAACAGAGTTACAACGGTGTTCAGAATATCAGCCCAGGTGTCCAGAGACTCCAACCCGAAGCACCTTCTGATCGGGAGATTCTCCCGCCTGAAACCCCTAGCAAACGGGAGACTCCAAGTTTATGTGTGCTAAGTGCGAAGTTCCTAGGGTTACAGATGCTCTCTGGTGCTATCTAAGGCTTATTCTTGCAACATACGATAGCAATAAGTAAGAAATACTTTCCAACGGGAGACATTGAGCCAGGGCGGGAGAAATTAAATCTCAAACGGGAGAACGGGAGATTTTGCAAAATTGGGTTTTCGGCGGGAGATCTCCCGTCGAAAACGGGAGAGTTGGAGTCTCTGGGTGTCCTGACACTTGAAATATTACTGATAGCTACTATCTCACCAGTGGGAATAATATGCAACCAGGAGGGCCATCGGAGAGAAAATGTCCAAACCTCTGATGAATGAAGAGTCCTTTTGGCTCCGCTTTTGTCTTAGTCTAGGGGATTAAGAGACAAAACTATTGGTAAAATGAAGATCAATTTCTACAAGAAATGCAGTGAAAAATCCTGGTATGATTGAGATATCAATTGTCAATGTCTTAAATGTTTGACACAAAGTATCAACAGTTGTTGATCTATTTAATGTAGGTATGGGTTTACTGTCAGTAAAACTGAACATTCATCAAGATGAGAAATGGTCACATCACCACACGCAAATTCAATAACAGAAGTGCATGACATGAAAGATTGGTATGTTTGAAGAGTCCTTTTACAATACAAATACTACTACATCAGGCTCGTTGTACTGAGTAGTAGTAGTAATAATAATCATAGTGGCTACTTGTATAGCGCACAGGATGTCTACCTTTCAGTGCTCATGGCACTTTAAAAAAGAAAGATAGATATAAACATGTATACTTGACAGCTCAAACATGACAACAGAGAAGAAAATGGCAAACAACAAACAAACACATACCAGATAAAGAATACAACTGTATTCACTGTATCCCACTTTACATTCCAAAACCTTTCACTGAACATACACACTGTGAGTGCAATTTGTGTTACATGCATGGCAACACTTGAGCCTGCAAATATTAACCAAGATTGACACCAAATAATAGGCAGGGGAAGTTTATCTCACTGATGGCTGAGAACTTCTGAAATAGCCCCTAATGTGTTTGCCACTTGTGAAAGTTCCCACATTTTCAGAGCATCCTATACATACTAGGCTGGTCTCATGATCCATTCACACTGGGATTTGCAGCACTCTAGAGCTTGTATCTGTGATGCTCTTCTAGCTAGTGTGAACTGGGTTTCAGATCTAAGGGGCGAAAATATCTTTCATCACCTGTCGGGTTTTGATGCCATCGCCGTCCCCCTCAGAGTCATCACTCTCCTTCAATTGCACACACGGCGTCTTGTCGCCCCTGGTTACCGTGGCCTGTTGCTGATATTTGGTCGGGTTGTCCTCGTGCTTGCCGTAGGTTGCAGGCTCCCGAAACTGGACCAGAAAAGAGATGAGCGCAAAGACACCACCGAATATCACAAAGCCATAGTGGACCCAGAAGTGCGTCCTGTCGACATCAAATGTCCAAGGAATGGGCTGCGAAAGAAAAGGAAAATCTGATAAAGTAAAAAGGCAAGTATAACTTTTTATAAAGTAAACTGCAAAATTACCAGAACAGCTTCATTTTGATTTAAATACTGCAAATGTCAAGCAATGGACATTCTATTTTTCCTCCTAACTTTCTGTTGTTGATGACAATTCAGTTTGCATAAAACAATGGGCCTACTTATTTGACATACAAATTTGTATTGAGCTTGCCCTAATGTGACATTATACTACAAGTTTGGAAGGAACCATGAGTGTATAGCCAGTTTTCATACAGTGTACGTTGTACATGGAGGTGATAAGTTGGACACGCTTGCCATGTGTGCAACTAAATCCATCCTTGACCTTAATAATTAGAACTCCCCTCTTCCATGACAAAAATGAAATGTAGCCAACATTTCCCCAAAGGGTGACAAAGATAGAGTGGAGAACTACAGACTCTGAGTCATATCCCAACATCTATTGTCTGTAAGGTCGCAGAGCATATCATACACAGTCGGATCATGCATCCCCTTGACACACAGTCTGTAAACAGACTGTCGATTTGGGTTCAGAAGAAAACGGTCTTGTTAGTTAGATATCTCCTTGTAACCATAATTATGACCTTGAATAGGACTCTGAGATAAACAATAGATTGACACCATTCTCCGAGATCGTTAAAAGGCTTTCAAACGGGTACCCCACAAGTTGAAACATGAAGTCAGCGATAACCTAATTTTTTAAATCTGGAACTTCCTCAAAGGGCAAACCCAACAAATCTTTCTTGAGAGAAAGAAAAGCAACATCACCAATGACAATGTTACTTCGGGTGTGCCACATCTAGGGCATTAGGCCAGCTCCTGTTTTTTGTCTACATCAACGACCTCCCAGGTGGCGCCTCCTCATCCATTTGACTATACTGTATGCAGCCAGTGCCCTCACTATACAGAAGAAATTTTCTAAGAATGACATTGAGTCCTAATCACAGATAGAGACTATCCCACAAAACCATGTCCAGGAATGGAAAAGGAAATAAAGTCATGTCCTTCAATGTGGATAAATGTGAGGAGCTGAGGTTTTCACACAGGAGAAAACCCATCACTGGAGCTTCCCCTTATTTCATCCACAAGATGGCCCTCTGCACTCTTGACAAAGTAAAGTAATTTACCTTGGAGTTATCCTGACTTCAGCAAAACATCAAACTGGAAACCCAATATAAATGTTCACCCCATCTGTAACGAGGCCAGGAAGGGTAACAGCACAAATGGCTTCCTTTTAATGCAATATTATGAGGAAATGCCCTCCCAGCACAGCGTAAGCTAGACAGAAAGATCCGTCTGTCCGGAGGAGTCTTTTATTTTTTTTGACATTATCGCTCTCCTCCGTATCCATGAAGCCAGATGCAGTCTCCGCGGAACATTTCCCCGACGACCAGATACAGACCGATCTTTCGGTCAAAGCGTAAGCAAGCTTACTTACGTCTGCCAAATTGTTGAGCACTCCTCGTCATTTTATTAATGTGAGGCCCTTACACCAAATAGCTCACCTCTGACGATAACTGGTTAGGATCGAACTGGTCCACCGCCAGTGCGCTGCCAGATTTTTGTGCAGGCTGACTCAATCCACAAACTTCCAACAAGTAATGTACTGTACACTTAATTTATATCACTCTTGAGGTTCCTAGAACGAGACTTCAATTTTAAAGACATAATTACAACCACAAGGCATTGACAGAATAAAACAACCAAAACAAAGATCTGTTACCTCAAATAACGTGGAGTTGCCTGACCCCATTGTAATAATGTCACAGAGAACACCGTCGATTTCTCGTAGTCGTAGTACAGCTACAGTAATGTTATAGAGTTATAAAATGAGACTGGTCTACCGGCGTCGCGATCACGTCGATCACTACCAACGTCAACGAAGCTTGCACTGCACTGCACTCACTGGGACACTGCACTGTTTGCTTGCTGCTGTCGACGCAGTAAAAAATGTCATCCGGTTAATGTTTCTTTTGGGTGGGTGTTACATTTGAGTTGGAAATTATTAATTCTTTGGCCTCTGGCTGTACGTTGTGGGCAGTGAACGCAGGATCCGATCCCGAGGGGTGGAAATGATTGTTAGTTTTCTACACACCGAGTTTACAAACCTGTGTAGCTGGCGTTATGCAATATCCGTAGACGTAACAGTTAGGCCCTATAACTTCTCAAAATACTACATTTCATATCGCAAATTCACATAAATGGCAAACAGATTTTCATCAATATTTTTTAGTACATATTTTTTGCAATTTTATGAATATATCTTAATTTTAGGACAAAAAGAATAAAATTTACAATAAAATTAAAACTAAAGATATGAACTTACAACTACGAAGTAAACGAAATGGGGGAAAAGCGGGAGCGTAAGTACAGTATTTATAAATATTCATGTTTGACTAAACATGCATTATTCATTACGGCGAACTTCGTGATCTTTGTCTTTAAAGGGGAAGGCTAGTAACTGATCAGTGGGAATCAGTGGAAATGCTGGGAGATGATTGTTCTAATCCTTATGGGATTCATTCAAGAGTTCATTGTATATCTATTGTTGTGTGAAAATGATTTGCTTCAGAATGGTCTCATATTCAAGTAATGTGCAGTTTAATGCTTCCAGGTTGTAGCGTCCCTGGTCAGTGACGGAGCATTAATCTGCATATTACTTGAATATGAGACCGTTCTGAAGCAAATCATTTTCACACAACAATAGATATACAATGAACTCTTGAATGAATCCCATAAGGATTGGAACAATCATCTCCCAGCATTTCCACTGATTCCCACTGATCAGTTACTAGCCTTCCCCTTTAAATAACGACACAACTCACGCTTCTGGCGTTCATTCTTTATGCGGTGACCGCCCAGTTCAAAACCAACAAAAAAATCACAGATTCGGACTCAGGACCAATATATGTAATTTTTAAAGCTTATCTTACCCAAGACAGTATTCTTTTCTCGACCTTCTGTCAAAATTTGGCTGGTTAACCAAATCTGAAATCGCACTTTTAGAAGTTTTACTGGACCATAATTATTTTTAGGGACAGGCGCTGCTTTCACTGGGGAAAAGAAAACATTTTAGTGGATATTTAATATGTAAAGCACGCCTGGTCAGGAGTGACCCTACTCTTTAAATCTACTCGATTGATTGATTGATTGATTGATTGATTGATTGATTGATTGATTGATTGATTGATTGATTGGAGGATTGAAAAGGTATCACTTTTATCAAAAATCATCCATGGCAGCCCTCAAGCTGCATTGCGCACATTTTTCCCTTAGAACCATTCTGAATGTTAGATTGAAGTTTTAAAAATACTATAAAAGCTAGATAGAATAAAAAGAATACCAAAAAATATCCATCTTGAATATTGTGCAATAAAATTGGATTATTACTACAAAACAAAACAAACAAAAAAACAGATACTGAAGATAGGATCTCTATGTATTTTAATATAATCAATAAACGAAATAAAAATATTATTGTCACCAAAATATTTATGTTATAATTCAAACTAATCAGTTAAAAAACACAAAGATACACTTACGTTACCACAATCATATCCAATTATAACGTCATGCACTGTTGAGTCTCATTACTTTTATATATACAATCCAGTAATGCTCATTTAACATTCAAATGGGATAATCATTCCAATTCTTCGAACTTCGAAAGAGCAATGAAAAAAATAGGAAGTGTTGTGCGGAATAAATGAAGAGTTTGTTTGCAAACACCGATAAGTCCATATTTGCCATTTGGAGATATTTGCGATTAAAGGTCAAGAAAAATAAAGATAATAATAGGAAAATGTTTGCTTCTTTTTGACCATAACTTCAAAAATGTCCCTTTATGTGTAGTGACCAATATATCATTGAAAAGGTATTATTTTGTACTTTATGACAGAGAACGTACTTCAAAATCTTCAAAAATGGACTTATTGGTTTTTGCGAACAAACTCTTCAAATCGAGCGTCATACTTGGAGCTTCTTGATGTTATGTCATGTCAGGAATATTGTAAGGGGTATTGTATCTAGATCGGTCGTTCCACGGTAAAAGGGTCTATCTTGAGAAATGTTACTTCGGAGAAAAACGGGTTTAAAGTTTGGTGTATTTGTATGTCTGCCTCTTGTGTTTGTAAAGAGAATGGCTTGTGAGTGTTATTTATTTGAAAATATAAAAAACGAATTATGAAAAATACACCAAACTTTAAACCCGTTTTTCTCCAAAGTAACATTTCTCAAGATAGACCCTTTTACCATGGAACGGCCGAGATACAGCTGCTGACGGGACTAGTGGATTATGGGCACATGACGCAATATGCATTTAACCAGATTGTTGCATTTGTGCGAAATTGGATCTGTTCTAATCAAAATGCTTTGTATAAACATACTTTACGAATATTCAATTCAATTCAATTCAATTCAATCAAATCAATTTTCATTTCCATTAGATAAACAGGGAAAATTGTGCAATGCATTAACAGAACATATTTTGTAATAATTTCAAAAACGTAAATTAACAAAATACATGTGATCATGAGTAACAACAGAAAGGTATATATAGCCTACAATATGCATAGTACAAGGATAGGAATGGAAATGGAGGGTCCCACTAAAAAGCGAAGTTTGTACGATATGGGACCCTCATGACATAATAATATGACATAGATCTGTTTTTTTCATGCACTTTGGGAGTTCATGGTATTTCCTACGAGATTTTATTCACAGCAACTCTTTACATGCTAGAATAACAACTTTTCTTAGTACAGTATACTCTCCGCGTAATCGGGTATCGCTTAAACGGGTACTCCGTTTAATTGGGTAGTAATGTCAAAATCAGTTCCAATGCACATTAAATTTACCTGATAATCGGGTTGCCTCTCCGCATAAATGGGTAAATAATTTTCTTCTAATATAATTTCTACCCACATTTTATCGCAGATAAAACACTTTAAGAAATCATGAATGTCAAATGTTCCATGGGTAATCGTATTCTCTGTAATTTGCAAAGAAGACCAATCATTTGGGGAGTGATTAAACATGAGTTTTCTGAAGACATATTTGTCCGTAAAAAGAGTGTAAATTATTGCTCGTGACTCAGCAAGTGTAAGGTATGTATAATGCGCCGTGCAAGCATGCGTGTTCAAGCATACAGCATAGGTGTTTGGTGCAGTGTACAATGCATGTATAATGTATATACATGTACACACATTGTATGTGTCAAATGTGAATGAGACGTGTTCTTCTGTTAATCGGGTACTCCGCTTAATCGGGTAAGAAACGCTCTGCCCGAGCCTACCCGATTATGCGGAGAGTACTGTAGTAGCCAATCAGGAAGTATAGAATTTTTTTTTTTGTCATTAACATGGCACTTGGCAATGCAGCAAGAGTTGCTACATCATTGCAACTTATAGAGAAAAGGAATCGAGGCCTATCTGTGTATGCCTGCAGCCTGGGAGAAATGCTGACCAAATGACTCACCATGACTGATCTTTACCCTGAGTCTAGAACGGGGTTGAGATCACAAAACTCTATGATTATGTGACCGTGCACCTCAAAACGAACAAAAAGTCGCACACACTGATTTTGAGTGAGGACTGAAAATAAGTGAAATGGGCAACATAGCCAATCTTGACTTTTTCATATTTTCTGAAAGAGCAAATCTTCTTCTACATTATGCTAAAATTTGGGATCATAAAACGGGTGGGAAGGTGTCTTTTTTAACAGTTTATCTCAAACATTTTTGGTAGAATAGTGTGATTAGGTGTGTTTTCAGAGTCCCTTTTTCATTTCTAAAAAAAAAAAAACCCTTGTACACACTCTTCACTTTCAACTCTAATAACTTTTGAAAGAATAGTGCTACTGCTTTGAAAGTTGGCATTGATTATGGACAGAATGTGTTAATGAGGCATGCCTAATTTCAGATTAATTTGATAATCTCTTCATTGTTGTTACTCGGGTGGTTTACTTCCTGTTTTTTGTCCCATTCATCGCACAGCCAGTTTGGTAAAGATTAAGCGCTTGAATAGACACTGTACTTCAGAGCCTCTTTTCTCAGTTCGCACTTTTCCTGAGTTTGTGCTTTCTTTCCAATATTTCGATAGTTTAGGGGAGTCCATTTGACTTGAGTTATACATCATTTAAAAGCTTAAAGTCTGCTCTTTCAGAATAAAAATTCATGCCTGGCGACTTTTTGTTTGTTTTGTGGTGCAGGGTAACATACCGTTGAGGGTGGAGTTGACGCGAAGAAAACGCAGAGGGAGCCATGCACATGCTGCAAATGTACTGAATATGCATTAGCCCTTCTTACGCTTGGTACCCTATTCGCGCTCCACTACAATCCATCTTCAACGACATGGCGGCCGCTGAAGTGTGTTTCGACTTTTCCAAGTCGAGAGAAAAGTACCTGGTAAGACGTCGTAATGTACAATTGATTTCTAGGTTCGATTAAATTATTTAACCACAGATTAATTTTGAGGCTTTCAACGTATATAATAAAGATATAAAGGCTAATACAGGTAGATTTCGTCCCGTTGATGTTATTGATAGTGGGATGCGTCCTTTCTAACGTTACAGTCCCATTCTTTGAAAAGCGCGTTACGTTCTGGGGCAATGCACTGCTGGTTGTGCACTGTGTGTGGAGTGCATTGGCATTGCCAGTGCAGTGGCAGGCAAGGAAGGGGAATCGCATTCGTACTGTCGTAGCTACAGCGTGCATTAGAACTGTGTGCATGTTATAGTGTAGATTTTGCACATATCAGCCTGCAGACAAACTCTTACGAGTACGGAAGTAGTTAGATCTGCTGGCAGTAATGTCCAACACATCAACACTCTGTATACTTGGGTGACCCGCACCTCGTCATAGTTAATGTTTGCGCATATTTGAATCACATTTCGCCACTGAAATTCTTTGAAATTCATCTAACATACAGGAAAAATGCTGAAATTTCCAATGGAATCACAAGCTCACTGATCGATATCGAAAATTTGCAGCTATCGTCGTCAAACGCGAACGATGCGAAAAAGTTGCGCGCTAGGGAAGGGGCCCGCAACTCGTCACCTGCGCTCCCATAGACAAAGCACGTAAAAGACGTGTGCGGGTGACCGTGATGCTCCCATAGACATACACGTAAAAGATGCGTGCGGGGACAGTGGTGATACTTTACACGTAGTGTCCTATTTTGATTAAAATTTCAGATTTTCGCGAAAAACTGTTCGGTTTTTTCCAAAATTTGCTTGGTTGTGGTAGCCCTGCCAAGTTTCAAGCGTACTGAACACAGTCCCGGGCATAAATTTTTGTTTAGTGCGCTTAAAACAATTTTAAGCGGGGTGACGGTATTCGGGCCCCTGACGAGGTGCGGGCACCTCACTATACATTAACTCTAACATTTTAACAGATTAACGTCAGTTCGGGCAACCTCAGAATTCGGAAGTTTTCATAGATTTTCGGCTTTCGGCACGCATTGGCTAACAACGGCATGCTTCTTCTTACCTACATGTAGCTAACCACTCTCACCCATAATCACAATTCTAAACTGCTTTCAAAGGAACTCGCCCTACTGTTTGACAGATATTCCACAATCCACACATCAAGGTATGTAAAATTCGAAAAAAAAAAGTTGATTTTGATATGAATTTCTGAGATTTTTCCTTGCTTTGCACCGTCAATCTCCCTGCCTCGCATGAGTGCTGTGTAGCAATATGAAAGCTTGCATGCAGCTGCATTGCCGACGGCCGCTACCGCATCGGACACTTCCAAATTCGGAAGTACTGAGCGCGCTCTACGGCAGGCTTTGGCCAGGACTGCCGATATTGGAAAACTTCCAAATTCTGAAGTTGCCCGAACTGACGTTGAATTGTTGAAACTGACACCCTGGCCCCCCTACCCTATTTTATACTATTGTGTGTCAAGAAAGAACTAAGTGTAAGGCATCAGACGATGCGCAGTGGTTTTGCATTCTTCAGTTGACTTCACTGGGGATTTGAAGATGTCAAAATATTACTGAAAAAAAAGAGATAAAAAACAAGATTATCAGCAAAACAATGGTACCATAGGTTATAAATGCACATTGGAAAACCATTAATTACGTGCATTTCACACGTATTGTCAATAGAGGGTAGGGGTGTTGGTTTCAAAATACGGCGCAACTGAATGCATCAAAACAACCCATGCGTTTGAAGCAGTTATCTTAGATCGTGTAAAGCAAATCGCATTTTCAATGTGCGCATGTGAATTCAGAGTATTTTCTGTACATGTGAGTAAAATTTCAGGCAAATTGTGAGATATTTTAAGTGCCATATATATTGATAGAAAAACGTTAGGGTGTTTATGTGTTGGACATCCAACTATACATGGTATCGACTCCAGACAATGATCAGTGATGAGTACAGAGTAGACCATTGGCCTTTAACGGTTATAATGCCATAATAGCTAGTGATATTGACATCTTTGCTCTCATGGTTGTATGTAGAGTTCTATAAGCAATTCATCTACTTTCACTGCACTTTGTTTTGCCAACAGGAACATTTGGAGTTGTCTCACAGGGAAAAATCTGCCAGCAGTCTTCAGAAATGTTCAGAGAGTCTTGATGGCAGGTTTGTGGCAAACTGGCAACATGTGATCCTTTAGCTCCCTAAATTGGCATCACCTTCACTTCATTAGAGTTTTATACGTGTAGTTGTTTAAGTATTATTCACATGTGATGTTAATTCCCTAAATTGGCAACAATTCCCTAAATTGGCAACTCCTCCACTTCTTTAGAGTTTAAAATTATTATTTTTTGGTCAGTTATGATGATGTGATTTTGCTTGTAACAAAAGATCTACGGTTCAAAGTGAACTAACTGTAAGCGAGGTCACAGTTTAACACGGCGGGAAATCTTTCATCAGATAATGTTGTTTTGATTTGTTTTTTTATATGGTTTTTATGCTTTGTTAGTAAAATCATTGTGCTTGATAATTTTTTGTTCTCCAGACATCTGACTGTAGAAAGCTAGTTACTGCTTTTAATGATGCTGCTGCATTACCGTAGCTTAATTGTTGGTAACAACTCTAACCCTGCACTATTGTAGAAATATTTATGAAAAGCATTTGCTCTCATTTGGAGTTCTAATGAAAAGTGTGTTAGTCTGTGTTGGGATAATGATTCTGACTCGAGGTGTCGCTTTCTCTCACTGACGAAAGACTGATAACGTTATCATGATGAATGAAGTATGTAGTATATTTATTAAAATAAAGGATTGCTGAAAATTAAATGTTGATTTTTTATTGGCAAATTATTTTATTGTGGCAGTGATGGAGAGAAGAAGACAGCATTAGACCAAGCTTTCCGGGACTATGTCAAGAAACTAGTGGTGAGTAGTGAATACATTGCAGTGTACAGTCTATCCTTTGCTTTTCTTTTCTGTGCGTAAATAAACGTCATCTACATGTATTCAGTCAGTCAAAAGTTGGGTCCTCGTGCATGCACATTAAAGTTTCTGTGATGTAAGGTACATGGAGATTGCTATGATATTGATATTTTTCATGTAGTGCTATTTCAAATTCAGGACACACACATTAGCATTGTAGATATCCTGCCTAATGATTTTTGTTATGCTTTGATCTTGAAGAAGCTCTGCAAGTAACACATCTCCCACCAATGTTGAAATAAGGTACTCACATGAAGACTGAGTTCTTATTCACCCAGGCCGCGTTTATAAGATTTTGCGTGCGTAGAATCACTGTTTTGAAATACTGTTTTGAAACACTGTTTCAAATCATAGTTTTGTCAGGAGAGCGTTTATAAGATTTTTTCTCCGAGCGTGTTGGGGCTCTCGCTCAGACTGTGCCATTGCGCAACTCACTCTGCGCAGTTTTCTTGCCAAAAGGTCAAACAGGGTGCGCGCAAGGCATTGTGACGTCATTTAAACAGTGTTTGAGATCGCAGTTGCGTTTATAAGATTTTTGAAACACTGTTTTGAAACGCACTATTTTTTGTGTTTCAAAACAGTGTTTCAAAACAGTGTTTCAAATCACGGTTAGCGTTTATAAGATCTTTTTTCTTGCTAGAAACACTGTTTGGCCAGAAACAGTGTTTCAAAACACAGTTTCTGGCCAGAAGAAAAATCTTATAAACGCACCCCCAGAATGTTCATATGAATAGTGTTGGTCTGTCATTCAAAGAAGTGCACTGCAAAGTGATCCTGTATTATTAACATGACAGGACATAATGCACAGTACTGAACATATGAATGTATAGGTCCCTACATACAAATAGAAAAATGATGGTGAATTTAACTTGTTGAATTCACCATCTTGGTTTAACCCTAAAGGGGCCGTGCTTTTTTGGCTATGCTCAGACCGGGGGGGGGATGGGATGGATTCCGCGCCCCCTCCCCCCCCCCCCCCCCCCCACCCCCGAGATCTCAGCCATCGGTGGTGCGATCGCGATGAAATTTTGCATGCGTGAGACCCGCATCATAATCTACAAGATTGTGTCATAAGATTTTTTGGAAACAATCAATTTCTAATTTTAATTAATTAATTATGCAAATTAAGCTCAAGATCATATTTTAGCCTAATTAAAAGCATTGAGAGTCTACTTTTTGATCTGTAAATCTGTTTTAGCATATTCAACAATTGTACATCACAAAAACTTCCAAAACTCATTTCAATTCTTATATACTTTATTGTTTTCAGAATTTCTTATGTATTTCCTTGTTTTTCAACTTTTGTTTTTTCTTTGTTTTTTCATTGGAAATTGTCACTGACCACTTTTCTACCATAATTAGCACAAAACTAATCAATGAAAGTGATTATTTGTAAAAATAATCAGTTTTTTATTACTTTCATGACAGAGCACTGTTTTCCATAGGAAATGTACACAAAATCACAAAATTGTGCCCGTTTTGGGGCAACATTCCGTTATAAAAACGGTGCGTGGCTTCGCAAAAGTATGCGCGGATGTCGCAAATTTGGTCTCAAAAGTTGCACGAGACTTGAACAAACAAAGTCAAGAAGCCTCGCGATGAGGCCTTCTCGCGTTAAAGAATTATAGCGTGAAACCCCCGGCCTTCTTAATATCGTCAAAATGCCTAGAACATGTCAGCTAAGAGGATATGATTTTTTTTTTTTTTTTTTTTTTTTTTTAATGTAACAGTTACTTTGCCACCTTGATAGCATGAAATTATCAACATTTGCTTTGGTCACTCCAACATGCTAATAGGTGTCAAATGCCAGCTGTGATGAGTACACATCCCTGGTCAGTCTCTCGACGGAAGCCGTGGAGGCAGGAATTTGCTCCGCTGCTACGCCATTCCTTCTTCTGACAGATATCTTTGACTCGGTCACCATCAGCGTGTGCGCTGATGTCTTCAAGTTTGTGGAGGAGAATGTCGCTACCTGGAAACGGGTAAATGATGCTGATGATGATGATGATGATAGCGATATTGATAGTGATGAAGATGATGATTTTGATGATGATGATGATGATGATGATGATGATGATGACAATGTGATGATGGTTATGATGTTGGTGATGGTGATGTTGATAGTGATGCTGAAGGTGAAAAGAAGGAGATGGCGATGATGGTGATGATGATTGTGATGATGATGATGGTGATGTTGATGATGATTATGATAGGTGGTGGTGGTGATGATGATGATGTTGAGATGTAGATTAATGTATCACTTGAAATTTGAGCAAGTTCGTGTTTGATTTTGAAATTATTTTACTTTTGCTTTGTTCTGTAGGGGTATTACACTAGGAATATAAAGTGTATTTGTCTAAGACATGGACTTTAGGAATATAAAGGTTTCTGTTAACTGGATAAGAAAATTGATGTATTCTCTGTTCTTCTAATTTGAAGTTACCTTAAGACATGAGTATCAATATATTTTGATGAAATTTGGTAAGCTTCAGTTCCATTCATATCATGAAATCATTTCTGTTTTGTTTTTTAGACTGAATTCTACTCCTCTGGGAAAAACTACATCTTACGAATGTGTAACGGTGAGTACAGTAAAGTCATTAGGACCAGATGCTTCCATTTTAGCATGCACTTCATCTAATGTTTTCATTACTTTATAAATATCATGCATGTGTTGGATGTCCCGCAATTAAGATACACCTATTTATCTTGTTTCCATGAAATAACACATTTTGCTCCATGTGATTTTCAGTAGTTGTATTATTGATTAATGCTTGCTATGTTTCTGCTCAAAGAATATACAGTTAGCAGCACCAATATAACTATATTACCTCATCCTGTCTTTATTTGTTCCTTCTCTGATGAGAAGATGCCTCCATGTCCGCTTATCTGTTTGAATGTCGCTCTCTCGCAGACTTGTTGCGCAGACTGTCGAAGTCCCAAAACATGGTGTTCTGCGGCAGGATCCAGCTTTTTCTGGCAAGATTCTTCCCTCTTGATGAGAGGTCAGGTAAGGCAGAATCATATCTGCTATTTTTGTGCCCCTGCCCCGAAGGTTGTCGGATGCATTATTCTGCCTTGGTAATCAACTGGTTTAGTGTCACACACTTTCCATCTCCAAGATATTTGTGTGTGTTTATAGTGGACCTAGTTTCCTAAGAGAAACATAATTAAAGAAGAAGGAAAATAGAAATATATTGTGGTGTGATATTCAGACGGCATAATCAGTGCCAATTACATGCTTTTTGTCAGTCAAGAATTTTGATGCCATATAAGTTTATAATCTTATTTCCTAGACTGTAATACATGTGTCTTGTCACATGATACATGTTGACATTTGAAGAAAAGTGCGTTTTTTGTTCCTTTATAACAAAAATATATATATTGGTCTCATGTTGTTACTGTGTTAGGAATTGATTCATTTGTTTGCTTGTCCTTTTTTTCATGAAGTATTTCGACAGCTTACAGTACCTATTACAATCTTTGGCTATATTCCCTTGAAATATATAAAAGTGCCTTTAAATGTAGCATTTAATGCATTGGAAAAACTTTCACTGTTGAATCAAAAGCAGTAGATACAGAGTACCGAGTGTTAGGACACATTTCATGAGTTGTTGTTTTTACTATTAATGTTGTTGTTGTTGTTGTTGTTGGTGGTGGTGGTGGTGGTGGTGTTGTTATGACTACTACTACTACTACTATTATGATTGTTGCTCTTTTTGTGTGTGTTCTTGGTATCATTACTGTGTGTTGTTGTTCTTGTGTTTTGACAGGTCTTAACCTGATGAGCAACTTCCACGTGGACAATGTGACGATTTACAACAAGACAAAGTTGGAGGGTCCCCTCAGAGCCAGGCTTCTGCAGGTAGCTCTTCAAACTGGCAATCAACAGAGATGGCTATCATTGGTTTAAAGGCTCCTTTTGAAAAGTCTGAGCTGTATGGTCCTATGTATTTGATAGAGTTTGTGATATTTACCTCCGCCAAGGGAGGAGGTTATGTTTTCGTTACTGTTGGTTTGTGTGTTCGTGTGTTAGTTTGTCCGTGTGCAAAATAACTCAAAAAGTAGTTAACAGATTGGGATGAAATTTGCAGGAATGGTTGAGAATGACACAAGTAACAAACGATTAACTTTTGGTAGTGATCCAAGAATTTATGGGGAATTTGTGAAGGATTTTTGATATTTTGGCAGGTAGGGTCAATGAACTTGGGAGTTCAGGCTGCGCGTATTTGAGGTTTGCATGCGCGCACTAAAGTGCGTGCTCTAGTTTCTGCTAGGGCGAGGCGAGCCGTGCAGCTGAGGGTTTATGACGTAACAAAGGCTTCTATATTGGGAAATCAGGCGACTTTCAGCACACAATGCTATAAGTACGTATGGGTAGAAATCACTGATATCTCTATGGAAGAACAAGATCAGTGGTGGAAATGAGCTGCATGCCTGGCGGAGGTTTGCGCTCTCAGAGTGCTTTCTCTAGTTTATAAATGTATAGCTTTGAAAATATAGGGGAAAAAGCATCTATATAGATGCATTTTGTAATTCATTTGCCTCAAGGAAGGCATATTGCCTGAATGAAGACAATTTGTTTTTGTACAATACCAATAAGTGGTTATAGATGTTCCTTCTGCTGTTGCTTTCTGTTTGGTAAGGTTGATTGCTCCATCTATGTATTATCGCAAACACCAAGTGGTAAAGAAGAAACAAGCCTTGGATTTGGAGGACAAAACAAACAACTCGTCTTCATCCATGCGAGTTTGTTGTGCTCCTTTAGCCTCAGATGGAGCGTTACTTTCAGAGGAGCATGTGTTTGCTTGTGTTTCATGTATTCCTAATCATGTTGTTACCATAGTGATGGTGTATACTCTCCCTCGCTAGGGAATCGACAAGCAGGACTCCATGGACTTTGAGGAGGGTGAGATGGGGGACACGCCCTCCTTCACCCCAGTGGACTACCAGCTCTACCGGAGGTTCTGGTCGCTGCAGGATTTCTTCCGCTACCCACAGCAGTGCTACACCGCGGATAAGTGGAAGGAATTTGCAAATGTAAGTTCTGGACATCACATCGATTATTTATATTCAACACCTTCAATGGGGCTCACATTAATTTGAGGTCTGTAGCATAATCTCTTACTGCATCATGCCTGTAATCATGCATATGACACGAAGAGATTGTGGAAATTGGCACAGAATTATGGCTCATGCAACTTTGGATGGAGATGATGTAACAATACCTGCACCTGAGACCTTAATCTGGAAAGGATTTCTCAAATGAAGTAAAACAAAAGACAAAAACAATGAAAAATATGATAAATTTTTGGGAAAATGAAACCACTGAACTGAATTTCTACATATTGATCCTTACAGTTGTATGCAAAAATACTTCAGAAACGGATATTATTATGAAGGTCCCCATAAGGTCTTCATACCTACTGTACCAGACAAGAATAATTTCGAAGGATGTAAATCAGCTACTGTAAACGTGGAAATTTTCGCGGTACATTAATTTTCGCGGATTTCGCGCTACGTTCGGCTAGCGTGAACTAAAAAACGCGCCAATATATCTTCGCAACTTTCTATGCACATTTTGAACGGGCTGAATTGTGTGCGCTTCGTCGCTGATACTGCTACGTAGTACAGACATGTGTGCGCATATAGCAGTATCATCGCACGCACCGCACGCACCGCATGCACCGAGCCCACGGCCGATTGGTGTGCTACATCCCTGCGACTACAGTACTAGTACTTGATTGTACCGTTCGTAGAGGACACTAGCAAAAGTAGTATGCCAACGCCTTTTTTTTTTCCATATATGTGTGAAGCCTGTTTGAGTCTATCTAAATTTTTTTGTTTCACCTGTCAGAATTTTTTAGTCTTAAACAGACTTTCTGATTTCATTTTGATCGCCACGTCACGTTCCTCTGTTCGGTGTCATGTGAAATATGAAATTTTGTATTTTGAATAATCTTTTTGATATGAATTTAGTGTTTTGTATAATAGTAGTATACTTTTTTCATATGTGTAAGATCTGAAAGTTTTTTAAGTGTTTTAATATGAATATGATTATATATATATATATATATATATATATATATATATGTATATATCTTTTTGACAGAGAAGAATATAATCAATGTTTTACTGAAAGTTATATCGCCCATGCACTCTGTGTTTTTGTTATTCAAGTTCAGCCTTTTGCAGGCACGCCGAAACTTTCTCTTTTTGATATAACACTCAACTTTGTTACAAATCGCATGTGGATTCATTATTGTTAAGGTTGGTTTTTTTTCTCTCTCTCTTTGTAATGATGTGTTTGATTATGGGCCTTCCATTCATTCATTTATTTCTGATTTCATCTCAATTTTTTTTTCATTTGCCAGAATTTTTTAGTCTTAAGCAGATTTTTTAGATCAGTTTAATTGCCATATTATGTTCCTCTGTCCTGTGTTATGTGAAATAAGAAATTTTTTATAGTTTGAGTATTTTTTACTGATATGAAACCAGTGTTTTATATAATACATTGCAATAGTATATTTTTGATGAATGTATATTGATTTTATTTATTTTTTAAATAGAGACTAAAGGGTATTTTGTTTTTTAATGATGAAAAATAATAATGTGTGATTATGATAAGGATAATTTCAGGGAATAAGAAGAGGTTGAAGGAGTGAAAGTGAAGATGAGGATGGTAAAGTTTATAAGGAGGGGTAAAAGAGAAGATGGAGGAAAAGAAGATGAGTAGATGAAAAGAAAGTTGTTTTTTTAGTAAGGTTATTTATCAAACAAAAGAGATTATTTATGCAAATAAGAACAGAGATGTGAATAATTGTATTTTTTGTTTGTTGATGGTAAAGGTCAATTTTATTGTGCAATAGTTAATATTTCTAATGTATGTTTGTATATTTGAATGTATTCATGATGATCTTCGTAAAATGTCCGCAATTCAGCCTCCTGGCTGCAAGAGATGTTATTTAATAAATACCTTTCAATAAATAAATAAATAAATAAATAAACTAGTACTACAGTACATGTATCGAGTAAAATACATGTACTACGTAGTTGAGCGCTTGTACTCGCACTCGCGCCGCTCGCTACGTCGCTTATCGTACGCTGGCATAGCAAGCTATAGTAGCAGAGGCCGCTCTGGATGAAAACAGCGACTGTGTATTAACCTGCTGCGGAGCGCGAATTTAAGAACCCGCGTATATGTTTTCGAGCCGCTCAGCGCGAAAAATTAATCGCGCGAAAATATTGACGTTTACAGTAGTTGAAAATGTCCATGTTTCATTCGTTCATCCTTTCCCTCTTTCATTCTATCTCTTTCTTTTATTCTATATATCTACTTACTCATCTCTCCCTATTCTCCATGTTCTATCTGTCTGTCCTTCTGCCTCTCCTTTCTTTCTATCTGTGAACATTTCTCTGTTCTCCCTTCTATCATTCTCTCTGTCTCTCTATCTGTCTATCCCATTTATTCATCTGTGTATCACCTGTCTATATATCCATCTATCAATCTATCTGTCTATCCATCTATCTTTCTATTTATCTATTCATCTATGTACATATCTATCTATCCATATATCTATCTGTCCATCTATCTATCTATCTGTCTAACTATCCATCTATTCACTTGTCCATTTATCTATAATTTATCTATCGATCCATCTATTTATCCATCTATCTTCTACTTGCCCTTCTATCTATCCATCAATCTATCTATCTATCTATCTATCTGACTATCTGTCCATTTTTCTATCTTTCTGTCTGACTGTCACATCTCTCTCCCTCTTTCCTTATCTGTCCTTCTGTCTTTCTTTCCTCCAGAATACCACGGCCGTCCTGGACGCCTTCCAGAGCATGAAGCTGGACGACGTGGTGGCCAGTAAGAAGAAGAAGCGCCACCACCACCACCACCGTTCCTCGGCGGAGCAGCAGAGGCAGGAGAAGCAGGCCAGGAGGCTGTTACAGCAGCAACAGATGGACACTACCAATTCTGACCAGCAGGTGGTCTTTGCCAAGTATCTCACCAGCGAGAAGGTAGGTTTGGGCACGACTCCCTGCTTACTATTTGGAGAACGGCTCTCAAGCCCTTCTCGCAGTAGTTTCATTTTCTGTACCTTTCCTGTTTTATAATGGGCCTTAGGATGTTGTTTTAATGGAAAAGTGATTAAGCCCACGCCATTCTATGGCACCCAACATCCCCCCCCCCCCCGCCACACACACACACACACACACACACACGCTACCACCCACTCCACCAAGAAGAATGTGGGGAGAGGGGAGAACAGCCCTAATGATGTTTAAAAGATGGTAAACATTTTAAACATTTGTATTTGCTGGTAACTGAGATGCTGAGGAATGCAGGGGACGTTGATCGGTTTAATACACAGGAGAAAAAAAATTCGTAACTTGAATCATCATTGTAATGGTGATTGCAATTCGTTTTTAGAATTATCGGACCTTACACACGCTCGCTCGAAAACTGTGATTAGAATTCGAATTCTCGAGCGAAGGCGTTACGTAATCCTTGGTAGCTTGTCAATCAAGAAACGTATGATCGAGTGCATGCATGCGGCACGCATATTATCTACGGAAGTGCTTGAAAGGTCACGTAAGCTCCCCCCCTCAAAAGATGTTTTGGAGGTCAAGCATTACACATGCAAATTTCGCACTGTAATATGAGTGAACTTCGCTGGAATTCACCTCCGGACTAGAATTTGAATTCGTGATTGTGATTAGCATTCGTGATTCTAATTTGCTTCCACATGTGCTAAAAATTCGTCATTAGAATTATTTTTCACTGGAATCATCATTCAAATGACGAATTTTTGACCGTGTGTAACCGCTCTTAGTTGCTCAGCTGCATCCTGTAGGGCAACAGATAGGGAAGATTGGCATGAGCGCATCCATGTCACAGTGGCGTATATTTGTGCTAGCTGAAGTGATGATGGTGATGAAGACAAGCCTATGAAGGAATGTATCTTTTGGATTCTTTTTCATTTGGAAATGAATATGCTTTTCAGGTATAGGCAAGACTCGTCTAAAAGTATATTTTGAAAAATGCTTTGCACAGCCTCACATGCGTTCTAATTTCCTGTGTAAATCATTAATCAGCGTAGATTCCCAAATGTACCCATATACAATGTAATACCGAAATATGATATGCTGATGGGGATTGGATAAGAGACTACCCAGGTATCCAGTAATGCTAAGATTTTTTTTTTCCCTACAGCTCTTTGATCTGCAGCTGAGTGACTCCATGTTCCGTCGCTATGTCTACGTCCAGTTCCTGATCCTATTCCAGTACTTGAACCAGCAAGTCAAGTTCAAACAGTGAGTGAGGAGTGAGGAAAGGGTGTAGGGCGAGGGCATGACCAATGAAAAAATTACGCCTTTCATTTCTCAACACTGAATGAAATCTGGGCATTGATCTACAACATGCAGTATCTCCCCTGATGAGAGGCTGTAGAGACAGCCATGACTAATCCATCACAATGCTCTTTCTTCTTCTCTTTCTTCTTCTCCTACGTCATCATTTTGTTTCTTTGTTTTTTCCTCTTTATGTGTTTCTATCCTTTTCATTTTGTTCTTGCTCTTCTTTTCTTTTTTATGTTTTATTTTCTTTTTATCCTTTTTTCTATACTATATTCTCTTTTTTTCTTATGTCTCTTTCTTTTTTAATTTTTCTTCTTTGCTTATGTCATTGTTTTGCTTCTTTTTCTTCTTGTGTTCATTTTGTATCTTTTTTTTCTCCATCTTCTTCTTCTTCTTTCTCCAGAGCCCACCATACCTTGACAGATGAGATGACCCAGTTCATCAAGGACACCAGAGAGAAGGTTTACACCCTGCTAAAAGAGACTCCGCCCTACGGTCAGAAGTTTGCGGAAGGGATAGACGTAAGAATAACCCTCCTTATTTTCACCGGTCAGTCATAAATTCAACCCTTCCCAAAATGTATTGTCATTGGTATCGAACGAGGTCCAGCAAATTAAAACATGATCGGAGCACAGGGGTTTGTTTACGTGGGTAGCAAACAAAGTATACACCAGGTACCTGTTAGCTGTCATACGAGGCAGGGGATTTAATTCAAAAGCCAAAAAAAAAATTCATAGTATTGTGGCTAAGTGGACACATGAACATGCTTTTCTACTACTATCACTATGCCTTTTCACTCATAGTGGATAATTGAAAACATGATTATATGTAACCACGGCTCTATGTACAACAAACCAACAGACACTGATTAAACCATTGTTACTATCATTCTTCTTCTCTTTCTTCTTCATCTTCTTCCACTTCTTCTCAATGACATCACTGTTGTTATTATTGGTAGTAGATGCAGTAGTACACTATAGTAGTGGTACTAAGAATTGTAGCATCATCATAAATTGCCACCAATTATCTTGTCTAATGCAGCACATACTGAGCCGAGAGGAACACTGGAATGCCTGGAAGAATGAAGGCTGCCCCAGCTATGTCAAGGAGAAGTGAGTTTTAATTACAAAGTAGTTTGGGTGAAGGAGTCTTTTTTATTTGAGAGTTATGATGAGAAGACAAATTGAGGGATTTCAGCATTTTATTTCAGTCTAGCAGCTGTCTCTTGTATATGGATGGGACTGCAAAGATAGACATACAAGCAAACAGATTGATGATAAATGAATAGATAGAGGGATGGATAGTGTCATGTGGGTTTACTCAAATAAGGATAACTTCACACCTGCCATGTACAGTTACCTCTCAAGGTTTATTTCCAATAAAATTCAATTCACATACAAAAGATTATTTGACCAGTCAATCCATTTCTATAGCACTCTCGTCCATTCAAATCTCTAAATTCCAAAAATTGAACCAATGTAAAAGTCAATATCAAAATCTCACTTTTACTGTTTAAAAGTGCATCACCCTCTTAGAAAATAAACACATCAGTTGACACTGTCTTGACCTCAAACCATTCCACTCAAAGGTCACTGACCTAACCTCAATTATTCTCACTTAGAGAAATTCAAGCTTAATTCACAAATTGACTTCCCTTTGCTTGACTTCCGTCTCATGTATACAGCTCATATGAGATGCTGTTTCTGTTAAACAAATAAGTTTGGCTTTAACTCTGGTCCACAGCAAGTCCTGAGCTGACTTGACTCTGTGCGACCTCTCTGATTCTGAGTCAATCCAAATTTATCAAAATGTCCAGGTCCTAATCTCACCTGACATCTAAAACTCTATCTCTTCACGTCCACTATCTACATCGTGCCCACCCAACAGGGCCACCACAACTCAATTGACAGTCCTGAATTGACTTGTCCTGAAAATTTGCTAATTCTGGCTCAGAATCACTGCCACATCTTACTTCATAATCTCGTTTAAGTCTTAAACCCAGTCATCACACTTTAAAGCCACATTCTCCATTGATTTACCTGAAACAGACTTGACCTGAATACATTATGCATATTATGATTCAACTCAATAATGACCAATGTTACATCTGGGAATTTTGGTATTTCATACTTATAAACCACTTGAAAATTTCACAACAACCTGGGTCTCAATAGGTACAAATCAAATATATCTCGGTGTATTTGAGTGTATCTCATCTCACTACTAGTCTTTGAAAGTTTGTCAGACTTTTGCAAATACTTCTGCTCTCAAATGCGAATGTGTATCGAATGTATACATCACCATGATCTGGCCTCTGTAAGTCTATGGACGTGTCCACTGGTCTCGCTAACTAACGATGTAACCACGCGACTCTCACTACCAACGCGAGATGGCTATCGCGATAACTCGTCTGACCTCACATGCACGTTGTCTCAGCAACATGGAGACTCAAGGCCATGCAATCCCAGCTTAAGTGCATCACCCAAACTCCAGTCCAGTCCGTAGTGCGACACGGAAACTTCTGTTCCGTCCTTAGTGCCATCTATAGTAATGATAGTCATAATTCCAACCACATTTCCTACCAAAATGTCTTATGGTTTTATCATTCAGAATGAGATACACTTATGTAAACATAAGCATTGCACTAATGGGTGTTTAAGGTCCCCAAGCAATGACATTCAAGTTATAATACATCAAAATTTAATGACCAACCAATAAAATTATTCCTACCTCACATTTTCACATTTAAATCTGACATACAAAAGTGCACAGCAAAATTACACTTATTCATAAGTTCTACGAGCATAAGGTTTGTCCACAAATATCAAATACTTCATCTGACCTTGTCAATGTAATATAAATAACTGTAATTACTGAAAAGCTGAACTCCAGTTTTCTCAATTTACTTTATAATTACATAAGTGCACTTCACAACAGTCTTCACCTTTCATATAAGACCTTTAATATTTGTCACTTGTAAATTCGCTTATAATTTCATTGTTTTTCACCTTAAACTCCATTGTTTCTAGTGAAGAACAAAGTCAAGATAAAACTCACCGATGGTGACCAAAAATTGCTCAAATACAGCTTACAAACTGCAAAACCAGCTCCAACTCTGCTGGCAGGTTAGCAGCCTTCCTCAACCCAGTGCAGTAGTTTACAGCTGCTTAAATTAAATTTCTCAGAGAAATAACTGCATGTTGCAAAGTAGACTGTAGCGTGTGACAGCTCTAGAGAACTCTGTCCACTCAACATGGCAGCTAGGGTGTGTCTGACTGCTTCTAATACACCCCTCTACCAAGGTACAACCAAATGGCCAACTTCAAACCAGCCAAAACCAGTTCTCAATACACCTGCATTACCAAGTCTCTATACTGTGTAGTGTGTACTTCACTACACTGACATACAGGTTTCAATCATCATCATGTTAATTAGTTTCACCATCAATGGCACTTGAGCATGTTCACCATGAATGGCACTACTCATACACAATACAAGTGTTTACTCATAGTTGCAATCCAATAAACATGTGTTGGACATACTAATCTTATTAATTTGTTAAAAATAGACAAAACAGAGCAGTGTGAATTTCAAAATTGTCACTTTCATTGTGATAGATAGATTAAAGATAGATAGAGGGATGGATAGATTAAAGATAGATAGATGGAAGATGAATAGATAGATTGATTGATAGACCAGTAGATAGATACATGTAGATAGGTAGATAGATGGATAGATAGATAGATAGATGGAAGATGAATAGATAGATTGATTGATAGACCAGTAGATAGATACATGTAGATAGGTAGATAGATGGATAGATAGATAGATAGATGGAAGATGAATAGATAGATTGATTGATAGACCAGTAGATAGATACATGTAGATAGGTAGATAGATGGATAGATAGATAGATAGATGGAAGATGAATAGATAGATTGATTGATAGACCAGTAGATAGATACATGTAGATAGGTAGATAGATGGATAGATAGATAGATAGATAGATAGATAGATAGATAGATGGATTGACTAATGGATGGATAGATAGATTGATACAGGCATAGACATAAAGATAGGTAGGCAGGTAGGTCATGGATGGAAAGAGAGAAAGTTGAGAAACTAAACAATTTACACCCAGTTATTGAAGTTGGCAGCATTGTCAGTAATGTTAGTACCATTCAATCCAGGAGATTACAGCTGTTCCTATCATGGCATACCTTGGATGCGCTGCAAATGATCATAATTTAGTAAATCAGACGGGAAGGTGAGTGGTACATTAATGTTTTGAGTTGACAGATTTGTTTTACTCAATTTCCTTTTTTACCCCCCAGCAAAACTTCAAAGTGTATATGATATGAAAACTTGGCAAAGAATAATGTTGGTGTCAGTTACCTGGCCTGAGTTACCCCATACTTATGACTATTGATAAACTTATGAGGTTTTGCTTGAAGTCCTTGCAATGATATTAATCTCTACAGCTGTCAAATTCAAGTACACTGTACATGTACGTAAGTTTCTGTCTCCCTATATTGCTTTGGATGACATTAAGAGCAATCTTTAGTTGAGTGTAAGCCCATTTTGTCTAAACTTTTCTATTCATTTTTGTTGCTATCGCTGTTTTTTGCAGAGGTAAAGCTGAGCAGACTCGTCCCAGACCAAGGTAATGAAATCAGTTTCATCACTATTACCAATTGAAAGAGAGAGAGAGAGAGAGAGGAAAAAAATTTGAACCAGTACAGAACTCGACGAAATAAAATTGTAAGAATAGAAAAGAGAGTTTCGGCATATCTTTGTACCTGACTCGTGATTTTTGACAACTTGCTACCAGATCATGCAAACTCGCCACCATTGCATAGCATTTGCTGATTTTGAACATGAAAAATTACATCAAGTGGTGACTCTGACCATTTCAACGAGGCGAAAGAGAAGTTAGAGCAGGCCAGTGGGCAGGAGATTTGAGAGAATTTAATGATAATGAGAGAAAGTTTAGCATTTGAAGCTTTTGGATAATCTGTGGGTGCGTCATTAATCTCTTTAGCACTTCATTTTTAGGTGGCAAATGTTTGTGAAAACTCACATGTACAACCTTTGCTTAGCAGGAAAATTATTAGATTAATAAACAAAATTATGTAGAACATTGTTTTGAGGGAAAAGTATGTTCAATACTTCTTTGATTTGTGAGTTCTTCTCTCCTTGTATTTGATGCCAGTGTAAGATAGTATGTTGGGGTCAGGTTATTGCATTCACTTTTCTGGGCATTTCATCACGCTGCCCTCGTTGACTGTAACATACACACTGTTCTTTTCTGCCTGTAGAGGGCGCAAGAGGACGCTGGGAGAGGAGTTGAGCATGACCGGTGCGGACAAGAAGGTCGACATGGGGAGCCCCGAACTGACCAAGCTGTGGAACGTGTATCCTAGCAACCTGGAGGCGTGTGCGTCAGATGATAGGTGCGCTGAAATGACATGAAGATATGATAAAACCAAAGTCTGTTGAGTGTTTGCATTTCAGAGAAAGCTAGATACCATAGTTTTGAATGCTGTACGTCCATTGCTTGGCAAACCTAATGTATGTGTGTGGTCACTAGCATTAGAAAATGAAGAGATTTACACTTTCATGTGTGTGTGCGTGTACACTGTAGCTATAATTTGTAAAGCTCTTTCATATGTACTTACTGAAACTCCAAAATCCAAACAGCAGGAACAAAAAAATAAACCAAAGCAGAAATGCCTGTATTAGTTTAACAAAGCTCACACTCTTGTCAAAGTGTGAATGACATTCTCTTTTATTGAGACAATCTATACTGATAGGATTGTATGATCCATATTGTGAATGCTACTTTCTGGATATCTGTGCATGTTCAACCTCCAACCTCATTTTTTTTTTTAATTGAAAAGATATTGTTTGAAAATAATTCAGTTATTCTATGTTACATTTTTTTTTTTCGTGTACAAGCCAATTCCAATCACCCATTTGCACATGGCGTCTTTTCTTCCACAGAACATTACATTGTGAATATGAATGAGGCTAAACTTGTCGTTTTCCCTTTGTCTTTGTCATTTCAAGGATTTTCATCCCCCAAGTCGAAGAGTTTTTCCAGGAGGCCATCGACCAAGCTGACCCAGAAGCGATGATCGAAGCTGAGTATAAGTAAGTTTCCATGGTACCATTCTTTATGTGCCAGCATACATTGCTCATATTCCTTATTTCCACAGCAACTTTCCAAGAGCTCCAGCTTTCCATGAAAGGATAATTGTTCGCATTCTGTCACTCATGATTGATTTGTTTGGTCACCTTATTGCCATGAGGAGAGATGTCTGTGCAAAGCCTGTCGGGGACAACAGAAATTTTACTGTCAGTCTCGACTGCCGAAAGCCGGTGCGAAGTTTGCTCAGTTGCATCCCAAGCATTGAATGTACATCTCGATAGTGTGTAATTGCGCTTGGCTTGTAATCCCTGTAATGCAGCACGTACGCAGCTGCAGAATCACGCGCAACTGGAGGTGACCATAACTCGTGAGTGTACGCTTCGATATACACATTCACTGACGAGCAGTTCTACTCCAGCAGGTCTGCGCAAGTCATGGTTTTCAAATATTCTGTGGACGGTAGGGAATGAAGACTAATTCAAGTGAAGAACACAATATCAGATGAGAGACTCCCTTTAACTATATAATACAATGTCAAGACATGACGAGATGTGCTGGGATGTAAAATGAACTCAGTTTTCACAGGATGGATATTAGTGTTACAATGAAGATTTATGTCAACAGCAAAATCTAATCCAACAAATGGATTATGGATGAGCAGTAGTAACTTTTCAAGGCATATTAAAGTTGTGAATCAGTTTGAATGGCTATTCCATTTATTTTCTTGATCAACCCTCTTTGTTCCACTTGTGGATGCTCTGTTTTCGATGGACTTGTGCGCAGTCAATGCATAGTGACAGTGATGTGGGCAATATATGGATCATGATGATTATGTAGACAATACGTTGCAGTGAACGGTAGGTGTGTCGCATATGCTAAATCTTCACAAAGGGCCTTTAATGTGTACAGCAATCATGTGTGTGGGTAGGATATTTTGAGAAATCTTGTGCCAATTGTGGTTGATCCGCTTGCATTTAGTTTTTTTGCCATCAGATATTGTACACTTTTTGTTTGGCTCTCTTCTTGTTCTGTCTTATTGCATTCTTTTGTGTGTTTCGTCCTGTTTTGCCCCATGCAGAGTGGTGAACAACAGCAACTATGCATGGCAAGCCATCCGGCTGCTGGCCAAGCGCAGTCCCCACTTCTTCCAGACGGTGGCCGTGACGAATCCTCCGCTGAAGACCATCCCGGCCTACCTGGAGTACATGGTCACCAAGATTGCCAAGGAGATGCCCGTAAGCTTTGCCGTCATCATCATTGTTTTTATTTGCAGATGGTGTGGATGATGTTGGTAGTATCATTGCTAATGTTTGTGAATCTGAAGTGCATTGTACGGTGTATGTCTATCACTCATTTTGAAGCTACACTAGTAGTTTGTGAGAGAGGAAAACCAACTGTAAGTAACTATGATTCTTAACCTTTATCAGTTATGTCATAATGACACCTCTCAAGAATAGACAAACCAAGTAATTGTCAGTTTATAACTTCCATTTTGCATCAGTGCATTTTGCTCACCTATATTTGACCCCTAGTATACTTTGAGATGATGATCTAGAATCCTACAGATATAAGTTGAGATAACAATTTGTGAATCTCTTCAAGATGGTTCCTTCGAGGAAGTGAGCTTAGAATAGCATATGGTCATATAAAGAGATAACAACAACTGGTTTTTAGCTCACCTGAGCCAAGGGCTCAAGTGAGCTATTGCGATCGCTCTTCGTCCGGCGTCCGTCGTGCGTCGTGCGTCGTCCGTCGTGCGTCGTCCGTCGTGCGTCGTCCGTCGTGCGTCGTCCGTCGTCCGTCGTGCGTAAACTTTTTACATTTTCATCTTCTTCTTGAGAACCCCATGACCGATTTTCACCAAACTTAGCAGGTAGCATCCCTAGGGGGATAGGATCTCAATTTGTTCAAATGGGCACCATGGCCCACCTGGGGGGCCCCAGGGGGGCCCAAACACCCTAAAATTAAGGAATCTTTAAAAATCTTCTTCTCTAGAACCAGAAGTGATAGGGCTTAAATGATACTATGAGTAAATACATTGAAGACTGTAGTTTCAAGTTTGTTCATGGGGGAATCAGGGGTGCCCCCCTTGGGACCCAGGGGAGGGGGTGGGGAGGGGTTCTAATGGGGCCTAAATTGTACATTTTCATCTTCACTTTGAGATCGCCATGTCTGATTTTCACCAAACTTGGTAGTTAGCATCCCTAGGGGGACAGGATCTCAATTTGTTCAAATGGGCACCATGGCCTACCTGGGGGGTCCCCAGGGGGCCCAAACCCCCTAAAATTAAGGAACCTTTAAAAATCTTCTCTAGAACCAGAAGTGATAGGGCTTGGATGATGAATTTTGACCAAACTTAGCAGGTAGCATCCCTAGGGGGATAGAATCTCAATTCCTTCAAATGGGCACCATGTCCCTCTTGGGGGGCCCCTAGGGGGCCCACCCCTCCCCCCACATTAAGGAATATTTAAAATCTTCTGCTCTAGAACCAGAAATGATAAAGCAAAGTTAATATCATGAGTTTGTACATTGATGACTTTAGTTCCAAGTTTGTTAATTGCAGATCCAGGGCTGCCCCCCCCCCCCCCCCCCCCCCGAGTTGAGGGGGGGGGGGATCCATATGCAGACCTAAAATGTCCAATGTTCTCAGGTAAAAGTGTGTAAGAATGCATGGAAGGTGAAATTGCGATACTCGGGTGAGCGCGTGATCCGCGGGTCTCTTGTTTCTTTTGCTCCACAAAGTTGAATGCAAAGAAGGTAAGCTGAAGTTAACACGAATAACCATCATAAATGGAAAAATGAAAGCTGTACAACTTTAATATGACACATATGCCTGAGAGTTTGTTTGTTTGTTTGTTGTTTATGTGTTTTTCAGAGCTGACCTGTAGCCAGAACTTTGATTTGCTATAGAGTATCAATCCAAGAATTTCGTGCGTAGTGCCAGATGTGGGACTATTATGTAAGGTGCCTATATACAATATGTATATTTGAATCTCTCACACTGTTGTTGCTTGTGTCTGTCCCCAGCAAACGGAAGAGAACAAGGCGGAGGAGTTGAAGACGGAAGAGAACGAGGGAGAAAACGATGAGCTTCTCAAGGCTGGAACTGACGGTAAGATTGTCCCTATCCATGTCCTTCAACTTCCCCCCCCCCCCCCCCCCCCGCTACTTTTGTTCGACAGTTGGCACACATGCTGAAGTGCTTTCTTTGCCAACTAGCCTGGATGTCAGGAACCAATTTGTCAACGAATAGAGATTACCTTATCCCCTAATCCCTATTGTGTCACCATGGCCGTTCTGTCCAGACTAGGGGATATTGCTACACTTGAGTGGGCTTGATACATGTAACTCTTCAACTAGGTCAAGTTATTGTTAGTGATTGAATGCTGATGAAAACGTTTTGTAAGTTTAGCCAAGTATTGGGGCATGTAAAGAGTTATAAAGAAAATTAGGACTGGTCTCATGATAAAGTTGAGTGCCCTGATGTACATGTAGCAGGACTAAGGATTATACTGCACCCTGCATTCAGACACAGACAGACTGATGCTCATTTGGGTAACTGCAAAATGTATGCATGTGCTCCAGTGATGGAGAGTGATGTTGCTGTGTCATTATGTATATGTTTCCATCATGTACATCTGACTGTTTAGAGAGGCGACATGACAGTGATTCACAGACAATGTGACAGGCAACTCCTGTTTTAACGAAGTCCACGGGACTGGAAATTTTCTTTCATTATAAATCTTATCATAACCGAAGAGAATTTTGAATCATTGCCATTAGGGATGATAATTTTGTGACAAGAATTTTTACTTAGTTTTAAAGAAATTTTGTTGTAAATGTGTTCATTGTAACAGGAGTGCCCTGTACTGTGTGAAGCATGATTATGCTAAACTGTATGCTACTGTGCGTGTGATTTCAAGACTAACTTGTTAGTGGGTTCACCGTTAGATGGAAAGAAATTATAATGATTTTGTTATTTTCATCACATCTGTTGGAATGCTTACTGATATTTGTGATTATGTAAGATTATCCATTTGAATCTGAAAATTCTGGCATATTTATGAGTTTTACTTTGTGACTAACTGTTAACGAGCAACCAGCAAATTTAAAAAGCAGATATAGCGTCAACCAATGTGCCATAAATTGGTCATCTTTGAAGGGGGCTCTTTTGTTCATCAAACGTTCTGTAAATGTACAGCACAGAAACCTTCATTCGTATAAAATAACATGAGTGCATAATTTTGTGCAAAATTATTATCAGGGCTAGACAAGACGATGTCTGCCGAGGTGACCGCTGAGCAGCTCTCCTTGGTGGCAGCCAAGATCGGCGACAGCTGGCAGACGCTGGCCTCCGAGCTCGGCTTGAGTGACGACGACGTGACAGCCATCTTGTCAGAGACCTCGGACCAGAAGGAGCAATCGCGGCTGATGCTGCAGCGCTGGAAGGAGGCGCAGGGCGAGGCTGCGTCCCGCGACGCACTCGTTGCCGGGCTGATGGAGAGCGGGCTCGACGACATCGTGGAGTCTGTCTTCAGCGAGGACAAGGCGAAGAAGAAGAGGAAGACCAGTAGCAGTGAGGGCGTGGCAGATGGAGAAGAGGAGGCTGCCATGGAAACGGACTCATGAGTCTCTCAGCTCATCATCCCTTGTTTTACTCATCCGAACTTCAAGGATGTTTAGCCTTTAAAGCTCAAATAATGTTTTCCCCCTTTTAATTGCTTATGCCAAAATACAGTCCACATTCCACAAGTGAGTGTCTATATTGAGCTGAGAATTGCTACCTGGAAGAGGTAAACGAATTAAACTCTGGACCAAGTGGAAACATGCAGCTATTAAATTAGCATCTGTCGACCCCTCCTTCAGATCTTGAGATGCTGTCGTGGATTTTCCACCACTGGGTCAGAAATTAGAAGCTTTGGGCATCATTTCAAGCACGGTAAAAGGATGAAAATGAGCAGGAGGTATAAGTGAATCGTGGGAATTGGCACCTTTGATGGTTGACTGTTTGGATGCCAACCAGGTTATAATGCATGTGGCTTGCAAAATGTGGCTACATGAAGGATAATGGGCGCGGTTACCAATGATGATGGAAATGTCATCAGTGTCAAAGCTTCGTCTCTTGTGCCAAAAACATGTACGACCAGATTTTGTTGGTGACACATGACCAATCCGCGAGACAGCTGTGTGCCGTTTGCATAACAGATGTCCCTACATCATTGTTGTATGACCATAGTTGTACTTTCTATGGAGCATCCAGTCAAAGATAAGCCAAACAATGTGTTGAAGGGGGGGGGGGGGGGGTGGGGGGATGGGGATGGGACTGGGTTGGGCTGAAAGTATTGTACATAGCAAGTTATAAATGAAATACAGCAGACTCTTGATATACTAAAACCTCTTGGGGCCAGTGAAATCGCTTTTTATTTCAGGGTTTAAAAGAACAAAAAAATTCAGAGAAACTCTGTACCCCTTGCCAGAAGAATTATGTTCTTATAATGAGCGTTTGCTATGCCCGTGTTCTTTACATTGTTGGTCCATTGACAACATTTGTAAATTGCATAACTGAGCACCACATTTTAGGACATATTACTGAAATATCTCAGTAGTAGCAGGTTCCAACCCCCCCCCCCCCCCCGCCCCACGAAAAACAGATGTAAGAAAACCCTGAAAACTCTTATTAAATATTATACATAGCTTGTTCTGCCATCCTACTAAAATGGTGGGAAAAGAAATCCCAACAAAATACATGTACATGCAACCATATCCGTGTTTGATTAGAAGCAATGTGACCAGTAATATGTTAAAGAATGTTGTGGTTGGGGGATGAACTTCATGTATTAGGTCTTCAGAGGGAAAACAAACAAATAAACAAAAGTATAGTTAAGATGTACAAATACCAAATAAACACATTTTGTCAAAACAAAATTCATCTGGTGTCAGTGTCATTTTCTTGCCTAAATCGATGACGTTCTGTTTCTAGTAGTTACAGTCTACCTTGCCCAAATCGACATCACACAAGTTGAAGAAAGACTGGCTTAATCAAAGAAAAATCCTACCCCGTTCAATATATGTCAACATGCTTTTCTTCTATAATTTACGCAAGTCAAGGAATTTTCTTTAGTCCCACTGAATTCACCTAAAGCAAGGCTGACTGTATGTCCACATAAATGTGCCCATATTTAACTTGTATGTGTCATAATGTAGATATGGGCAGGTGCATGTACACATGAATCCTTGAATTAACCCATTATGTATGGGTACATGTTACAGCTTATATACAAAGCCTGTGAGCTTATGAGGGAGTGATTGAAAGTATGAACTAATTGCATAAGGTGATGCATACACCAATGTATTTATAATCACACTTGATTCCCTTCATTCAATGGAGATTCAATGATATGACTTACTGTGGCAGTCATGCCTCACAGGTTAAGCCACCAGAGGGCTTTTTGAGTGATTCTGTTTCAAACTGTGGAGAAAATAGAATCAAATGTTATTTATCCGTAGTTTTATTACTTTTTACATTAGGGACAGTGGAAGATGCTGCTAGAAATTCGTACATTATATTAGGTAATGTTTCATAAAAGTGGACATTAGCAATTTGAAATAGAGAGGGAGAAGGGGGAAAAAATAACATTCAGTGATGAAATATGTTGTGTTCACTGTGTTGCATCTGAACCAGTTTGCCTTCAAATTGAACGTAGATGGAATTGAAATAACTGATGTAGGCTAATTTAAAGGACAAGTCCACCTTCATATACATGTGGATTGAGTGAATGCAGCAATATTAGTAGAACACAGTGAAATTTGGGGGAAATTGGACAATCCGTTCAAAAGTTATGAATTTTTTAAGTATCTGCGTAGTCGCTGCTGGATGAGAAGACTACTTCAGTATAGTGTATGATGTCATATGCGTACAACCATATAAAGAAAATAAAAAGAGAATTTCACAAAACTTTACTTTTTGAATTAAGTGCACATTTCTTCGACTTGTTACTGACATATGTTAAGAGTAATATTATTCCCCTTGCCTTCTGAAAGAGAGAAGTCAAGTGTTCTTTTGTTATGCGAGAAAAGTGAGAATATGTTGAATTTTCTTTATTCTTTCTTTGTATCGTTGTACTCATGTGACATCACAAGCTATAGTAGTCTTCTCATCCAGCCTTGAGTGAGCAGAAATTTCAAAAATTCATAACTTTTGGACGGATTGTCCGATTTTGCTCAAACTCTCAAGGATGTGCTCTACTAATATTGCTGCATTCACTCAACCCACATGTCTATGAAGGTGCACTTGTCCTTTGAACCATCAAGAGAAAGTGAAATGGTTTTTCATTAATCCTTTTTGTGCCAGGGACTTTGGACAGTGTCTGCAGTGCTTTGGGGTTTTCTGCCATTCCAATGGGTAATCAAAACACACAAAGGGTTTAATAGTATCCTTCCATGCTGAACTGCATAGACATGTTCAAGTTAAGATACATGTGAGACACTTACTGTAGGTGTAACTTGTAGCAAGAGCTTTGAGCCCTTAATAATGTGGTTCACATCATTGAGTGTTGCTATAGCAACACATTTTCATGGCTTTTAGGTCAATCAATGTCAAAATGTGATACAAAACCCTTTACAGCTGTGTATCAATTTTCTTATTTAGTCTTTAAAATAGTTATCAAAATTACTCTAGGATGAAAGGAAATGATTTGTAAATAGGACACATTTTGGTCTCAGAAATGTGTTTGTTTGTCTCAGAAATGTGTTTGTAATTAACTACAGTATGTAACACACTACCTTCTGTGGGTCTTTATGGTACAAGTTTTATAGTTGTTTTGTATTGTGTGCCTATTTGAGATTGATGAAACAAACTACCCAGTATAATGAGCAAAAGTTCCTAGTCACAAGGACCTCTGTGTCTGATGTGTAAGTATCTTTCACTGTACCCAAGCACAGATCGTTTTAGAGCCGTCAGCGGAAAAGGTCCTGCCCCAAGACATGCCACATTCATTTCATGGATTATCTTTGGGAGGAATGTTAATGGTGATGATAACCAGCCATCTCCTCGTCCCTCTGCAGCAAAAATAAACCTTGCAAACCGGAGGATAAACATCTTGTCACCAGCCCCTTGCCGGCTCCATGGACACATCAGTGATAGGATAGGGGGCGAAGGTTTGGCGTTATGGTAGCAATGATGATGCTGGTACAATCATAGATGGTTATCATGCAAAGGAGAATGAAGTCGAGTCGGTTGAGACGGTTGTCTCGATTTTGGAACTGTATCGAATTGTGACGTCCATTCCTTGGACCACTGGACACATAACAGGCATCAGTTACTGAAAGTAAAAGCAACAATGAAACAAACAGACAAAAACTTTGACTAGATTTGTTTCTGAAGTATGTCCAGAGATAGTAGGGAGGGTTTGGCATTATGGTAGCAATAACAATGCTGGTACAACCATAGATGGTTGTCATGCAAAGGAGAATAAAGTCGAGTCTCCTAAAGATGGTTGTCTTGACTTTTGAACTGTATCGAACTGTGACGTCCATCTGCAGATCAGTGGAAACATAACGGGTATTACAAATCAGCTACTGAAAGTATAGTCAACAACAAAACAAACGAACTGACCAAAAACTGCGCTAGGCCTGTCTTTGCGGTGTAGCTTGATTCATGCCCTGCTCGGCATATTTTATGTGCCTTTCTACTTGACCTCGCGTCGGGGCCTAGCCAAAAAAAAAAAAAAAAAAAAAAAAAATGTCTGGCCGAAAAAGAAAGTTGCTGACAATTAGCTCCTTGGGCACCACCATATTCTGAGAATGTACGGCGCGTGATGGACTCTCCTGAATTTTTTTTTTCAGAACATTTTGAGTGTGGACCACGTAAATTTTTTTAGCTCTTCTTCACTATTTCAAATGACAGAGACAGGAATGATACCACGGAAGGTGGAACATTGGCGCGTTTGTATATTTTCTTTATATATTTGTATATTTTTCTTTGTAGCGGATTCTCGTTAAGACTAGACGGGGCTGTCTGAACAGAGCTAACCGGGACATATATCATATTGCTTACGACGGTAGGACCACATACCACACGCTCTGAAAATAAACGACTCGACACTGACGCGAGAAAGAGAAGAATGTCTGGATGTGTGTAGTCCGATACGTTGAGATCTGTGTCGTTTTTGTGTGACCTCGCGGGGTAATGACCACCCCACGGCGAAATTGGCGTGTCTTTTTATGTTCCTCTTCCCTCCATTCCTCCTCTTGTCTCCAACTGTTTACACAAACACATCAATCACTGGAATGACCTTTTCCGTTCATGATTTCGTCGTAAACTGACAGGGTTCGTTGCTACCAATTGTTCAGCAACCCGGGTGTGTTTAAAGAGAAACACGACTACGACTTCATGTTCACACAGAGTGCACACTGTACTAAGTTAGACATTTACCCGTCAAATCCAGCAAAATTTCGCTCAGAAATCTTGTCATTTTGTCCCTAAACTGACAACTCATAATTTCACTGCACATTTTACATCCTAGAAAGGTAGATCAAGCGCTATTCTAATGTCTAAGTAAATAGGTCTTGTGGCAATCTCATCATATTTTCTTAACGTCGTTCTGTTATCCTCTGATATCTTGAATTGTTGCAGAATTCTCTTCGAGACCAAAGTGAAAGGCTGCTTGAAATTAACTAAAATTTTAAAGATAATAACTTTTCAACGGACCTCCCGATATTCCTCACGCTTTCATTTGCTCTGTTTCACTTAAATACAAGAGTATCTGCATTTGTCGAGTCAACATGATTATGTTTGGAAAATTTCCCTTTTCATGGGAATTTATCCCAAACGTTGTGTGAATAGAGTGAATGCAGAAGAAACTTGAACCAAAATTAGTGACATTTCAGGAAAATCGGCTATCCATTCTGAAGATCAAAATTTTGCGAAGTTTGGGTTGAATCCGTGAGCCATCATGATCAATGGTAAAGGTTACACTTCGGTGTTCCGAAGGTTCGTTAATACGAAACACGCCAATCCCGTATACCTAGAGGTCCCTTAATCCGAAAAAAAAAAAAGATTCGTTAACGAACATCACCCATGGATAAGAAGGCAAAAACCATTCGTGTCGTCACGGTTCGTAGTGGAACTACACTGCATGATGGAAATTTGAATTAGTCGACGATTTTACAGTCGTGTATTATTAAGTTTTTTGGGTCTTTTTTTTTCGCAGACATGAGGCACTTTAAAAATTCACCCAATGACAGGAGGGGTTCATGTGGTCATTCCATATAACAAGGCCCCGAACAATGATGGGGGGGGGGGGGGGGGGGGAGGGGGAGGGGGTGGAGGATAAAGGATGGCCAGAATGCGAGAATTTCACATCGTCTAAAAGGGTTCAATGGAACTTTGAATATGTAATACGGGAACTACACGTACAGTGTACTTGTATATTCTCAGACTGGAATGTTCTCCACCTATTGTATTCCCTTTAATATGGGTTTTGAAGAGTTCATCACTTTTGGGTCGGGGCAGAATACCGATTAACAAAGGACAAGCCAATGAAATGAAATCATGACATTGCCTACGGTTTTTATTTCTATGACCCCAAGTATTTTTGATTTTTAGCTTCATTAGAAATTAGATCGTCTTATTCGTTCCCTGACCTTCACCTGCGTGACACACTTTTCACCTTTGTGTTGTCCCCAGAGGCGAGCCACTTGTCTCTCTCTCTCTCTCACCTATAGAAGTGCTTTTATTGTCACTTTCCGAGCGCTCTGTCGATTTCTCCTCTTACACCGGCTTCGAGCCGCGTTAAATTTCCTGCCGCCAAGGGTTCATGCGCGTTCCAACATTGAGACTTCACCTACCATCCGCGAATGTACCTCCGTCTATAGTCCATTTTGTTTTCACGCGCATGCGCAAAGCAGATTTAATGGAAATTTTAAGGTGGAATGCGGAACTATCTTACTTTCGTCAAATTAGCAACATGTTTGTTTCAAGGTTGCTTACATTTTTCACTATCATGATTATACAAAAGGTTTTTTTTTTTTTTTTCTTTCGAAAGTAATCATAGAATATGAGAATATGTAGGTGCCTATAAGAATTAGGTTGATTGTTTCATATTTAATCTTTGGAGGACTATATATGGCGTTAAAATCGGGAAGCATTATGCATTGAACGTTCACCTTCGCCGTTGAACCAAGAGATCACTTCTGAAAAGAAAAACCAACAAAGAGATTGTATATAGTATGGCCGCTGTAACAAGCTAGCTCCCCCCCCCCCCCCCACTCCTGACACAGCGAGTTGCATTTGGTTTTCAATTCTCTCAGTATTAAATCTCGACACTCAATCTTGCCTGCAAGTCATTCTTCGGATCTCTTGCAGTCATTATGTCGGACTCAGTTGTAACTCACATGACACGTAAAAGACCGTTTAGTGAGGGCTAGGTTGATGCACTTCACAGTAACGGTAGGCCCTATGCATTAAGGATTCGATCTTGAATTAAATTGAGAAGCGCTGTTTTCAAAATGTAAGCTTGTCTTATAGGTGTACAGTGGAATATAAAGAGATTTGATATAACAAAATACCTAATGTAACAAACTAATTCTACCAGTCCCAGTGACTTCTTTTCCTTGGTATTTGTATTGTTTATTGACTACTGATAGAACAAAATATCTGATACACTGTATAAAGAACAACTTTTCTTTGTTCCAAGGATCTCGTTATACAGAGTTTGTACTGTATTACGTGAGTTAAGTTTGGTTCGTATGGGTCTTGTAAATAATAAATAATAACTGTTGGTGATTTGTGCCTTTCTGATTCGTTTCATGTGCTGCCGAAATCCCTGTGTAGCTCAACGTATCACGAGGCAAGGCTCAAATAGTACTGCAAACAAAATTCCTGATTGAAAAGGCCGTTTCCATCAATTCGACGACGTTAGCTTTCGAAGCTGTTATGTAATGTCAAACAATGTCGCGATGAATCTTAAAAAGGACGTCTAAGAGGGCGTATTTGATTTCTCGTCGATTCTGCAAGCCCACGAGCTGCGGGTCCCGCAACCTCTCGAATCCCCATGACCCTGCTGAAACACTTTCCATCCAAGTAGTTTGCTGTTTTCTTTTCATGATTCAGTTAGAGTTCATTTATTGTAGCCCCTTCACTCTTGTTCTACAAAAACCTTCAGGGCGTATCAAACAGAGGAAAACTATTAAAGCAGTAAAGGTACTTTACAGACACCCATGGTGTAGTCCTAAACGCCCGTTTATAGCTTAATGCACTTGAACCTGGGAGAGTTTTGTTTTTCTCAACTTTCTCTTTTCTCGCTTGCTTGCATAGAGGGGCACGGGGTTCGTTTTTTGGATAATCGTAATATCTAAAAACATTTTGCTTCGGCACAATGTAACACATTTCGGATTACAGCACTCATTGCAGAGATCGCGATACTGTTACACTCCCCAAAACCTTGAAATAACACAGACCTCGGGGTATCCCGTCAAAAATCTCTTCTCTATAATAACATGAGCGAAAAGAAAAAGAAGAAAATCCCACGAAACAGCCACAATTTTCTGAACTTTTCTACACTTAGTATTTGACAAAACATGATGGTCGCAGAATACGCAGGTTCGTCCAGTGGTTCACCGGGGGAAGATAAACATGGCACGAAGATTGAGTTTCAGTAACTTTCTAAGTATCTCATATTAGGTACTTTTTTGTTCAAGTTGTTTTGGTAGGACAGACTCTCACGTTGCGCAAAGGATAAACAAATGTGGAAATAGCGCATTGTTTCCAAGCGAACAAAATAACGCAACTTTCTGTACTGGTCAATGCGCGTTGTCTCGGGTTGCGACTGGTCGCCATTCACTGGCACGAAATAGAAGCTGTCGCTGTTTTTTGCTCTGCGCGATGCGATGTAGCCCCATCTCGCTTGATATATGCGCTTTGTGACGGTTTTTCTGTTTGATATCATTGTCCTCTCTTTCAACCAGCCTTCGAGACACATGCGCCCTAATAACAGAGGTGAACTTTCGACCTTTTTAAGAGCATTCAAGTACGCGACGTATGAGGGGGCAAAAACAGTATGGTAAACGCAGTAAAAACAAAGATAAATCATCTACATAATTGCCAGATGTTGCTCCGCTGTGCTTGTTCGTCATCACCCTTTGACAATTCTTCAATACCCCCCGAAAGTCTTCGACATCCCTGTTTGATTTTCATGATCAGCTTCATTCCCATCATGCGGTAGATCTGACTAAAGTGCCAGCGAAAAGACGAGATGATTTCGTGCTTTCTCCACCCTTTCGGGTCCGAGAAGACGAAAAGACGAGATAATTATAGAGACCTCGTTCTTTCAACCTTCCTTTTGGTTCGAGAAGGCGAGCAGGCAGGTATAAGATCTCGTCTTTTCTGACGACTTCTCGAAACGGTCCGAAAAGACGGGAGGGCGAGATGTCAGGTATAAGATCTCGTCTTTTCTGACGACTTCTCGAAACGGTCCGAAAAGACTCGAGGGCGAGATGTCAGGTATAAGATCTCGTCTTTTCTGACGACTTCTCGAAACGGTCCGAAAAGACGCGAGAGCGAGAAATCAGGTATAAGATCTCGTCTTTTCTGACGACTTCTCGAAACGGTCCGAAAAGACTCGAGGGCGAGATGTCAGGTATAAGATCTCGTCTTTTCTGACGACTTCTCGAAACGGTCCGAAAAGACGCGAGGGCGAGATGTCAGGTATAAGATCTCGTCTTTTCTGACGACTTCTCGAAACGGCCCGAAAAGACGTGAGGGCGAGATGTTATGACTTCTCGCGACCGAAAAGGCGAGAAGGTGAGTTGTGAGATCTCGTCTTCTAGACTTCTCGGGTCCAAGAGGGCAAGATCGACAGGGCAGAAGCAGAAATTCATCCTTTTTTTTCGGACCCAAGAAGGTCGAGATGGCGAGGAATTATCTCGTCTCCTCTTTGGCACTTATAATCTTCCGTATACTATCTTCCTCATTTTTTTTCCAATTTTCTTTTCACTCTTTAAGTTTCAATACTTTATTTCCTCTATTTGTCATCCCCCTTCTCTCTCTCTCTCTCTCTCTCTTCTTTTCACTTGTCATTCACAGCCTTGGGTTTCTTCTGTAATTCATCTTCTCTCATCCCAATTTCTCCTTCTGCGTCCTCTCCTTCTGCGGCTACTCTTTTCTTTGTTTTTATTATGTTCTACATTCAATTTCACTGTTATCCAATTTCTTCTTGACGTGTCCTTGAGCTTATTACTCTTCTTCTCTATGACATCATTTTCCTGCCCTCTTTTTTCCCTTCTCTTTTCTTCATCCCCCAAAAATCGATAGTGTCACATCTCGTAAACACACACACACACACACACACACACACACGCACGTATGCGCATATACATGTATATAATTTATATACAGACGTATGCCCTTGTGTGTATGTCTGCTTCAGAAACGGATTTTAATCTAACATCACATTGAATCCTGGTCGCGGATGAAGAATGCGATGACTAACCTGTTTTGTGTCTTGTTTCTAAAACATGCGCTTTCCTCGCCAGGATAAAGCGCTTTAATGCCATTTTAGGTTTTTATCATATATATATATATATATATATATATATATATATATATATATATATTGTTTGATTGACAACGATAAAGCATCACGATTTGCCAATTACACGCCCAAGTTGTTACCCGGCTCCGCTAGGGGTCAATGGCGCTGGGAAATCTCTCCCACGTGTGCTCGGCGAGTGAGATGTGTCTGGGCTCTTCTTGCCCGTGAGCGCGGGAAATACTTGCCACATCGTCACGGAAATATCTGCGAAATTGGTGGAAATCGTGGGGCGTGCGGAGACACTCCTACGTAGGCCTACGTGTCGTATAAAAGATCAAACATAACTTATTGAAGTATGGTCAACCAACTAAATATGTCGATAGCAAAGTTAGTTAACAAAAATGCGAGGTGAAATAACATCTCTGTTAGATATATAAATATAGTGCTTCAAACAATTTAAGATGTTTGATTGTGTGTCTGTTGATTTGTCAAGTGATATGATTTGATATGATTCAGAGAGCAAGGGAATGAATTTGAAGTTACCATGTGAACTGTATCACACAGCACCCCCACCTCCCATAAAGAGTGCATCTCTGTAAATTGACATTGGATTCATACGTAGAGGCGTTTCTGTGTGTGCATACCCAAGCATGCTGGTTTACAGGTTGGCTCAGGGAGGTTTAATCTTCTTGGATGGTTCAAGTACAATAATCGTTCCGTTTAACCAAAGTCCTTGATTTAACTGTGTCACCCGAACTTTATGAACTTTATGATCCGACTAAAATTCTGTAATCGGTCACTTTATTTTGTTGTTATATTAAAAAACCATAATGATCTCAAAACCAGAAACTGCGAAGATTTAATAGGTATCGTATAGGTAGCTGGATATTACATCAAACACGCAAATATAATTATTACAAACAGTGAAAACTAAACAGATGAGATGTTTTGTGACTTGCGGGTAAAGAACAATCAGGATGTACAATTCGTTCATCGCGAAAGGTTTGAAATGCTAATTAACGAGTCTATATACGCTCAGAAACGAAGTCAAAATAGTATTCCAAACCCTAATGCTAGAATGTACTGTACGTATATAGGAACATATCCCTACACTGGAAAGAACACAGTTTCCCACAGTGTGTTCACAGTGTGTTCACAGTGTGTTCACATTGTCGACTATTAATATGTGAAAATTCCCGAATTTAACAGTGTGAAGATGATTTCACACAGAGTGTCCACATAGTAATGATTTGTTTAACACTGTAAATTGATGACTCACTTGTGTTCACACTGTTAATTTCACACTGTGTTCACATTGTGGTTTCTCACACTATGGGACACTCTTCTTTTCAGCAGAGATGGGCCTAGATATATTCCCGAAAACATAAGCCATCATGATTACGTGATATTATCATGGATAGTCAGAAGTACTCCAATAGCACATAAAACTTGTCAAACAAATTCATCTGGTGAATTCGTAAACGTCAAGTTATCGGTCGTTTGGTTCTTAGCTTCATTATAGAATACGAACATTCATCGATTGTGCTGAATACGAACATTCATCGATTGCGCTTAAAGATATTACAGCTCTGACTTTGTCACTTTGCTTTCCAATTTGATTTCTTTGCATTTTCTCCTCACATGGACAGACCGTAACAAACTGTTCTGCCCAAGTGAGCACTTTGACAGATTGGCGCTTTAACAAATTACACTACCCAGTGAACATCGACTCGTGACCCATATAACATAACCAGTTGTGACATCAAACGTTGCTTAGTTACGATGTACTTTCTTCTTCTTCTTTTTTATTTTCTTTTCCTAGTCAGTCTTCCGCAGAATCAATCATGAAAACTTACAACATTATATTTCCCAATTTGATTAATGTCAGATCTGGGTGAGTTTTTCCCCCCTGTTCTATTATAGTGCAGACATGACGTTCCTCAACTTTACCAGCCGTTTGGTGACACTTTGGGAGAAATGGAGAAAGAATTTTCATTTCGGCGCGGAAATCGGCATTTGTGGTTTTTGCACTTTTCCCCGTCGCATAGTTTGACAGAGGGTGAGGAAACATTACACCTGCAACATAAATAGAATTGTAATGGAGTTGTTGATCTATATGTAGGGCATAGGTCAAGTCTAGTTCAAAAACCTTCTGGCACATGAAAAAATAATGGCTTGCGCAAAGTTATTACAAGGAAAGTGTTAGTAGGGGGAAAATAAACACATTCCACAAACAGTGTAATGAACTATTGCCTATTTTTTCACATTCTTGTTTGTTTTTTGCTTAGTTGACATATCCCGCGAGAAATGTGAATGAACTTTCTCCTCAGATGTTACTGCACTAACAATGTTTATTCGCGTAATTATTTCTTTTGACAGATTTCTCCGGTGGCTTGCAGCGAGAATTCACGTAATCCCATGGTCCACTCGGCGGAGGGAAAAATATGCCATGCTGCACGTAGTCCCGTCTGCATCCGAATCGCGTTGGGTTTAGGGGTCAAATTCCCCGAAGGGTTTCGGTGGGACCCATGCGAAGCATCTGTTTACCACATAATTGTGCGACCATCTAAAACAATCCCGCGAAATTGTTCAATTTTGGTTAATAGCTTGGGACAATGTTGACTCTCACCATCACCGCTCAGTCTGTCAGAAATATGTAGTCCTGCGGATGGAGTCTTTCTTCTTCATCCTTTCCTTCTGACTGTGTTCTTGCCAAAAGAGAAAAATTCCTCTTTTCTACTTTCTGCTCTGTCGTGGGAGCCATTCCTCCCGAGATGACGAAGATTGGCAGTGATAGAATCTCTGAAAGTAGGCAAAACTTAATCCGTTATTTGCATTCCAGAAATATTTGCATAATCTCTAGTTGCCCGGAAAACACGCACTCCTCCTGAAGAGCTAAAACTCTGGTGACATTTGAAGAGTTTGCGTGCTTTAAGAAAAAGATGAGGTGGGCTACTGCTGAATGTTGTCAGTTGGGTGATCCGACCTTAGGAATGATCACCACGTGGGCGGAAAAGAAGACAAACAGGTAATTAAGTAGACACAAGTCCAGAAGTCTTCACGGAGCCATAATTCATTTGACTAATATCATTCTTAAGAACCAAACACATGACTGCTCTCAAGACGAAATCTCCCAAAGGTGAGATTGGGAGCGAGTCGTGCGTGATGTCGGTGCTACACAGTCTGCCTGAGACTAGAGCACACGCGCTCGTACACCTGGCGTAGAGAGTACGTGCAGGGGCACGAAAGAGCGTAGATTACGCATGAGAGAAACAAAATATGATATTCAAATCATCATCTTTGTAGGGGAAAATGCAGAAGGACAAACAACCTTTTCCGCTAAACTGTTTCTGTTGAAAATGTTGCGATTGTAATTGATGATAGTGCTGATGATAATGGTGATTATAATGGTGATAATAGTAAAGACATGATTATATTAATGATGTTAAAAGAATAATACCTGCGATGATTTTGGTTTGTTTTCATTTTCAATTTCAATCTCAATTTATTTTCATACCTCTCAAGAAAATAACACACAACAGAAAAATACAATTTTACAAGTACAAAAGTCAAACAAAATATAATCAAGGTGAAACAATTAATCGCTAATTGTACAAAACTATCCCGATGTGAAAATAAATTCAGACCAAATAGTCAATTTACAGCAGTATCGGCGAAATATTATTGTTTTCATAATGACGATTGTTGAGCGCATTGACATAGCTAAGTTTGAATCATAACAGTTATTGACTTGTCGTTTATCCCTCTCCCAGTCCCTCTGCCTGTCTGTGAATAGTTTATTTTCTTCTTTTCACCCATTCTCCATTTACACTTTTCGTGACTTATCTTCTCTTCATTTTTCTTCTACTTTCTTTCCTTCTTGTCACTGCAGTTCTTTCTTCTTCTCTCTTAATGTTTACATTCAACTCTTTTCCTTCTCAGCTATCTCTCTCCCCCTTAAACTCACTCCGTACCGGTGCCTATTTCATCATCGTTCTTTCGGGTGCTGTTCGTTATTCCGAAGGTTCGTTATTCCGAAAGGTCGTTAATCCGAAACACGCAAATTCCCTATACCTAGAGGTTCGTTAATCCGAAAATGAAAAAGGGTTCGTTAATCCGAAAATGTGTGACGTTATTCCGAAGGTTCGTTATTCCGAAGATTGGTTAATGACGACAACGATGAGGCTGATGTTGATGATGCTAATGACAAGAACAACAAACAACTATGATAATGATAATGATTATAATAATAATGATGATGATAATGATGATGATAACTGTAATGATAAACTAATAATGATAAAATGCTGTAACAATCAAAATCTTTCAAAGTAGCTATGGTAATGTTACTGTCATTGTTATCTTTATAATTTGCGTCATTGTCATTGATTTTTGTTCTTATGGTATACCCTTAGATTATAGACACTCATTTTCTTGTCTCTTTGGCATAGAGATAATTACACAGATTACGCAATAAGACGAATCAAACAGTACAGTACATAAGAGTCATTCTTTGGATGAAAAATGATATCTATGACAGGGAAAAATATTACATAGATATTCATTGCAATGGAATGCACAAAGAGAGAAAAGAATGTTATTAGCCTTGAGCGTACAACCATAAAGGCGGGAAAATGTTCTGGTATATACATTGCATTCCTTGTAATAATGTTGCCTACAAAGAGACCTCCTTCTGAGTTTTTATATTCCGATCACGCAATGCGAACGAGGTCTCTAAACAGTATGCAATACTCCCATGTTCCCGCTCCTCGAATTCCCCATCTTTCTCAATAAACTTTTAGGTCATTCTGCGGGGCCCAATAAGATCTTTGACCCTGTAAACAGCTAGTCTGATTGCGGTAATATCACGTCAGAAAGGCCAACGCACTTTTTTTAAGTGCACCGCGTCTTTTGCATCATAAAAACCATCACGACTTCATTTAAGCGTTCTTGACAAAATAGTTTATTACCACATTAACGTAGCGGCCGATCCCAGCGAGCCGGGGAAATCTTTAAAGCTTGTAGGCCGCATGGCAACCAGGACAAAATTCTTCAGAGCAACTTTCCCCATTTTTTTTTTCAGGGAAGAACGTCAAGTATAGTTTGTATCATTCTTAAATGCTTAAATTCTCCAGTGGGGAAGGGGCAATACACTTTGCTAGTTCGCGTTGCTGAAAACCAGCCGGCCGCGAAAGCCAGGCGTACGCTTGAACTCTGATGACGAGCGAAAAGGACATAAACTTTCTTCCCTGGTCCTTTCCCTTCACGAGATTGGCGCCGATGAAAGCTAAGCGAGAAAGGGATCAACACGGTGGGGTTCGGAGCACCCCGTAACGAGACACCACTCTAAGGTCAGTCCGAAGTGCGGAGGAGCTCATCGTGTTTGGTCTCTGGTCATTTTGAATCCCTAAGATCGTCCACGCTGACAGATGTTGCTGAACTTCAGGTGCAGGTGTCGGACTATGATGGTTACCGCGATGATGAACTCGAACTTTACAGGAACAAAAAGCTTCACTGTCACCGTGACTAGAGCCAAACTATTGCTTATGTTCTCCAACAACAGTCATGACAGTGTTCAACACTGTGTGCTGTATCTATAGGAAATATTTTAATACGTATATAAACAGACATATCCGTTGGAGATATTTCAGATCTGTTATGCTAAACACAAAGAAAAAAAATCAAAATATATGTGATGATTCTAATGATATCTCCAAATATTGTCTACTTATGCAACAAGTGTAGTAACATTGAAAAAAGAAATCATTTTCTCTATTGATGATGACCTTAATTTACAAAAAAATAAAAAAGACGTTAAGCTGTTTTAGCAGTCAATCTCCTCATGATACAAGCATATAGGATGGGCTTTAGACATGTTAGAGTCTCTGCAACCTAATTGGTCAATTGTCACGCATTGGTTTTTATTGATCCACACTGAGCCGTGCGTCCGGTAAAATCCGAACGCATGGCTCAAGTCTTGTATAGTATAGTAGGTGTACTGGACGCATGATGGGGAAAATGTTGTATTTCATGAATTTACGGGCCCATTTTATGACACGAATGATGCACAGGCCTATTTCGTGGATCAATGAGAATTTGATGCTCTGGTTTAACTTTGGAACATTCTATAAAAAAACCCACTCGCTGCTCTCATGGGTTAAACAGTTCCAAAGTTAAACTCGCGCATCCAATTCTCACCGACCCACTCTGTCCTGCGCATCATTATTTTGTATACTATACAATATTCTTATGGAGACTTCATATATTATGTCCTTCTTTGACCGCCCTGTTTGTTGTACGTATTTGTACAAAACTTGTGATCTTGGGACAAACTTTTTTGGGGGGGTTTCTTTTTTTCCCTAATTGTAGCAATGGAATCAAAATACAACTACAATTCTGCCCCGATTTCCCCTAGTGATTCTATGATTGTCGTTTTTACGTTTACGGCTTTTTTTTTTTTTTTTGTTGTTGCTTATCTGTTCGTTTCGTTTCGCCCAAATCTCATTCGGATTAACTGGCCGGGCATTACTGTTACACCCTAATTTGGCTCGCCAGCCTGTATCACATACTTAGTAATTTATTGGTATAGCTCCCTCTAGCGGCCAATATCCTCTCTGAGCTTGAGTTAATCTAGCTCGCGAGCGTTGAAATATGCAGCGCCGTGATAGCTATCACGGTTCCACGTCTCATCTCCGTCCTACAATGAAGGACAAATTGGTCTGTCGGTCTATTTGATCTTTATTATTTCTTTTTATATATATAATCTCATCACTGATCCATCTAATACTCCGTCCTCACCCCCCCCCCCCCCCCCTCCCTGGCTCTCCTTGTAATATGGCGTAAATATCGTATCTTATCGGCAATCAATATATAAATGACGTCTTTACACGGCTGACAGGTTGTCATAAATTTTGCTTAATTAACCGCGTCCATGTCTCCACTTCTGTCGGATCGTCGTCGGACAAGAGTGTTAACCATTCTCAATGATGTGCAGGGGGTAAAGAGGGGGGAGGGGGTGGATGGAGAGAGAGACGGGGAAAGAATGGAGCTTTTCTCTTCACTGCGAGGCGTGTGATAGATAACTTGAATGACATCAATTTCAATGACTTGCGGCCCTGTCAAATTTATCATTGATGTTCTGCTTGGAATGCAGAAAAGAAACGAAATTCTTTTCCGCATGAATCCATGCAAAGAGGCGTCTCCAGTTTCCCAATTTCAATGCCGGGATTAAAATGTTTTAGCAAGCTCTAATCACCGTATCTTTCTTTTCGCATTTATTAAATGCCTTCTATGTGATGTTTGACATTCCAAAGTATATACTCATTTTCAGCTATTTCATAATGGCAACATACATGCTGATTTTGGCGATTGTCATTACTTCTGATGTGAAAAACTGAGCTTAGTTTTGCTTTCGTTATTGCAGTCACCATTAGTATAATTTCCACACTTCCATCACACTTATCGTTACAACAATTTTCCCGTGAACTGATCGATGTAGCAGAACATATCTTTGTATTGTCAACATATTCATTATATATTTACATTCGTTACATTCATTCATTCATTCATTCATTCATTCTTTCATTCATTCATTCATTCATACATTCATTCATCATTATTCCTTGTACCACTTGAGCTGTTAATGTTGTTGGTACTCTTTAAAAGAGGCTTGAGACGAATAGGTGAGCTCCCTTGTAAAAGTACAGGTGACCTTTTGCAGAGAAACTTGAGTCTCGGAGTCTGCAGTTATTAGTAGCACGCGAGCACCTTTAAAGGCACATTGTGTTGTAGTTCTTCTTCGCTCTGGGTGGGTCGGGAGAAAAGTTTTAGCAATAAGTATTTTCATAAAGTACTGATATCAACAATCTTTTTGCTCCTTTTCCACTTCGATTTACTTATATCATTTAATTGGATAGCTTGGCTAGTGTTTGATGATGACAAGACCAATTGCAAAGGGAAAATGAAATTATGAATTAGAATGAAACAAACAAAACAAAAGAAACACTAGCTGCGCAATGAATTATTTTAGTCACGATTCGTTGCCAGACTAACGTAAAAGCAAGGAGAAATACAAAATTACAACTGCAGTATACCTCCTTGGTAATACCAGAGTCCAGGGAGGTGGGAAGAGACCTCCCCGGTAATCTGACAGGGTTGACTAGGGGACGAGATCAGAGTGGGGAGGGGCTATAATAGAGGGAGGGGCTAGAGGGAGGGGTTAGAGTGAGAAAGGATTAGATTGGGGAGGGTTATGGTGGGAAAGAGGTTAAAACGGGGAGGGGCTAGAACATGTAGAATGGGGGGGGGGTAGAGTGGCGAGGAAATTAGATTGGGGTTGTGGTTCGAATGGGGAGTGAAGAAAAGGGGGGGGGGAGTAAAGTGTTGATTAGGAAGCTGAAGTTGGGAGGGGGTAAGACCGTCGCTACATCAGAATACATGTTGTTAAAAAAAAATCAACAACAAAAACTTCCTGAAAATTCCTTCGGCAGATGTCTGTACTCATAAGTTGGTTTGATAATGCCAGGGCGTCACTGTAACGGTTTGTTGTATATTATTCCATTTTCACCAAAATGGCACAAAGGTAAGTGGTATGAGTCCACACTGTATGTAGGATATAAAACCACCTTTTATACAGTACTCTCCGCGTAATCGGGCATCGCTTAAACGGGTACTCCGTTTAATTGGGTAGTAACGTCAAAATCAGTTCCAATGCACATTAAAATTACCTGATAATCGGGTTGCCTCTCCGCATAAATGGGTAAATAATTTTCTTCTAATGTAATTTATCCCCACATTTTATCGCAGATATAACACTTTAAGAAATCATGAATGTCAAATTTTCCACGGCTAATCGCATTCTCTGCTTAAGTCGCAAAGAAGACCGATCATTTGGGGAGTGATTAAACATGAAAACACATATACCAGTACCGACTTGCCACACGTAAACGAACATTACACATGTAGCTGGCACTCACAATTGCATAGACAAACAGGAGTTGAACACACTTGCGCTCCTCCCTTGCTCCGCAACAGCATTCACAATACGAGAAATTTGCAACAAAAATCAGGTCATGCACCAGCTCCATAATTTTGCTTTTCCCCAGTCACTTCTCGAAAAGTAACCCGACGTTCTACGTGACTAGTGCACGCAAAGAGACGTGTTCATTTCGGAAAACGCCTGCGTGTCTGCGAGGAGTCTATAGTCAAACAACAAAGTTTTCTGAAGACACATTTGTCCATAAAAAGAGTGTAAATTATTGCTCGTGACTGAGCAAGTGTAAGGTATGTATGATGTGCCGTGCAAGCACGCGTGTTAAGCATACAGTGTAGGTGTTTGGTGCAGTGTACAATGCATGTACGTACACATAGTGTGCGTCAATTGTGAATGAGACGTGTTCTTCCTTCTGTTAATCGGGTACTCCGCTTAATCGGGTAAGAAACGCTCTGCCCGAGCCTACCCGATTATGCGGAGAGTACTGTATTTCAATACTTTATTGAGTACATTTATTTCTTCACCCGTGATGAGTTAGACAACGAGGAATTGACATGAATAAAAAATCTGAGACCACGTGAGAGTCAAAAGACAAGAAAGTTTCTGGCAGCCCAAAGAGACACAAAGTGATAGATTATGCAAGAAAAATGAAGAAAGAAAACGAAGTTGGAATTATAGTAAATATTTTATTCCTGCATGCTCGTACACTTGAGTATGAATTTGCGTATGCATATGTTTGTTTACGAAGCTAGCTTGAAGTCAAGATCAATATCAAAGTCTAATAGTTTGTCAAATTTTAAACGAGATGAGAAAGTGCAGCGTAAAACAGAACATGATACACAACAGCTAACTCTTGATATACATACACTTTCAGAAGTTATCCTACCGCTTTGGAAATTCGCGTCGAATGACATCGCTTCCAGGAAACTTTGAGCCTTTTTTGTGTATCGATTGGGACGTTGACCCGAAAACGTTAACTGTTTCTCGGAAAAGCGAGAAGATTCCACGTGTATCCACTGTTCTTCCGAGTAGGGCTAATTCGGAAGGCTTCGGAATAAGCCGAGTGCCCGTAAACCAAGAATGAAGCAACCGAACAAGACATACAGGAGGGAGAGGGTAAAGAAAGATGACGAGCACGCGGGGCAATGATCTCGAGTTCAGCGAAATCATTGCTTGGGGTAAATACAGATGTGCTGACATTGTGGAACGCTACTTGTTCAAAGCAGGGAGGTGAGACTCACCTCCCTGTTCAAAGTCTGGCACTCCTTACCCATTAAAGGAAACCCAAACCCAAAGAGAAATGTGGATTGAGTGAAAGCAGCAACATTAGTAGAACACGTCAGTGAAAGTTTGAGGAAAATCGGACAATCGATGCAAAGGTTATGAATTTGTAAAGTTTTGGTGTTGGAACCGCTGGATGAGGAGACTACTAGAGGTTATGACGTCATGTGCGGACAACAACAGAGAGAAAACATAAAGGGAATTCCACAAAAATTACTTTTCTAGCATGATGGAAGAGAACTTGACTAACCGCTTTCATAGAGCAGGGGGAATAATTGCTTCCCTTTGAACATAAGTCAGTATCAAGTTGATGGAATGTGTAATTTTCATGAGAAATGTTTGTGTGTGTGTGTGTGTGTGTGTGTGTGTGTGTGTGTGTGTGTGTGTGTGTGTGTGTGTGTGTGTGTGTGTGTATGTGCGTGTGTGTGTGGAATTCCCTATATATTTTCTTTATATTGTTGTCCACACATGACGCCATAACCTCACGCTGTGGGCAGTCTTCTCATCCAGCGGGTCCAACACCAAAACTTTAAGAATTCATGACTTTTGCAGCGATTGTCCGATTTTCCTCAAACTTTCACCGATGCGTTCTACTAATGTGTCTGCTTTCGCTCAATCCATATTTCTCTTTGGGTTTTGGTTTCCTTTAACATTAAGTGCAAGTACCAGCTCCACTCGTTTATGGAAATATCCCAGTGTGAGTATCTAGGCCTACTTTATATGTGGTATGGGCTGTCTTACATTGTATCACCAAGAAGGTACAAGGTAAGCCTAGCACCACCTTAATACCACTAGTACCACTATCATAATTCATGAAAACATCGATGGAACGACAGATGAAGTCACCTTTTGCTATTTGAGACTGAAACGTTACAAGTTTTATAACACCATTTCCAGTACGTGGGAAACCCACTGCTGGGATACCTTATTTTGTTTTTACTTCAAGGGTGGGGGGGGGGGGGGGGACACGGTCTAATCAACGTGCTGGCCAGCTACTCAAGAAAATCGGATAAGACAGTACCACGAACTTCTCAAGATCCTTCTGTCATATATTTTGTGGGGAGGATTAGTTCTCCTACATTACTTGAGGACCTAAGACGAATTGTTCAAAAACCACTCTCCCCGTCTTTTGAAAGGAAAAATAAATCCGCGAAAAACTGGGCTTAACGGAAATCGATAACAAACAAAAGGACCACCCATTTTCACACCATCATTGTCCCCTCCCCTTCTCTCTGCTCTATCTATCCATCCGTAACCTCCACTTTCTTTAACGTCTTTTTGTCATCCAGCGTGTTTTCCCTCCGCCCCAACCCCATCCCTTTCACCATAAAGCCTGTTGTTTTGAAGCCCATTGTTCCTTATACCGAGCCATAAACAGTGACGTTGCCGAGTCGCAGGTGAGGAGGATTACATTCACTGGCTTGAAAAATCTTTCTGGTGTCTTCGAAATTTTCAATTTGTTTTTTCTTGTTTGGTTTATTTGTTTGTTTATCTGCAAGGACATGAATAATAGAAAAGGAAAAACAAACAAAGAAAGTATTCATGTCTAATGCGAATCAATGTCAAAAGCTGATTTAGTTTTAAGACAGTGGGAGATAACAATATACGAGGGTAATATTTGTTTGAATGTATTGCCTATCCTGATTAGCATGTGTATGCATAGGTATGATATATATATATATATATATATATATATATATATATATATATATATATATATATATATATATAAAGTAATTATATGTTAATTATATTATGTTTACCATGTATACCATGCTAAATGTAAATCAATACCAATGCATCTTTGTGTGTGCAGAAGTATTCTTCAGCAGTACGACGTCCTTCACTTTCCAACTTCTTCAAAAGTGCAAGTGTACCCTGGCATTTCTTATTTTTGAGGCCAGTGTGTAATGAGCCTGAGACCTCAGGTAATAATCATTCCCCGCCCAACTGACAACGCTATCCTCCCCTACGAAACACCTGTAGTCTGTTGTAATAATTCTGAGACCTTGAGTGGTTTCGTTGCGGAATTCACCGTGCTCGGTTATGTCATGTATGTTAAAGGTAGGGGATACCTTTTACAGACCTCCCAAAATGCAGCAAAACATTAAATATGAACCTCAGGGGACTTGTTTAGGCCACTGCTGAGAAATTTGGAAGTCAACAGTTATCTACAATTTGAATAATGCACAAAACTCAACTACTCAGTAGTTCTGTGTGTCAGCCACACCTAAGCCTTTTTGTTGCAGTCTTCTGTATTTTTTATCTATAAACACAAATCTAAAAGTATAAGAGCTGATGTAATAACATATAGAGTGTGTGGCAAGAATGTATATAGAAATGTTTGTAAGTTTTGATAAAATTTCTTCACAAAATATACATGATGGACACACATGCAATGCATGGGTCTGCAAAGGTAGCCTAGTAATGTACTGGAATTTACGGTGAGCCCCGAAAAAAATTCAATTCAAAATCTAACGGTCAAAAAAGTGTACTAAATGTTACCTTCCACTTTCAATACTTTATGGGAGTTTCTAAAATGATACTCTCTTCAACATACCACTGTATTTATACAACTCTTCATTTAAGGCATGCAAATGGGATTCCCTACCTTTAAAGGAAATATGGCCATATAGTGAGAGAGTATAACCTCACAACGATATTGGTGAAATCGATGCAGTGGATCACTTTTTGAACGAAACCAGATGAGTGTTGCGAACGTAAAATGTATATAGCACAAGGTCAGCTAAAGTTTTGCGTCATCGAATATGACCCGCGAACCTTGAAGAAGCTAATGGAGTCACGTGACAATTAATGAGGTCATAATTGTGCTCAGAAATCTGAAAAGTTTGCGTGCGCAGAAACAGTACCCCCCCCCTCCCCCTTATGATCTGGATGGCATGAAATGACGTGAAATGACATAACTGGAGTCAATGAGTTAAGAAGAAAATAATATGTTATGCAAGGACATGTTGACATGTTTTAATTCATAAAGCTCCGATCATATGGCCAATGAATTCGACAATCTTTGTGTGATAACGCTCCAACTTTTCATCGTTCATTAGATATCGCAACGAGTTTATGAAGGAAGAATCTCCATACAGGATACATATTTCCCCCTTAATGCTCATGATTTTAGTCATCGAATTATCTCAGGGAGAAAAAACACAAACAATTTAGATTTTTATGCATACCTGGCGAGGAACCGTCATGACTCCGTGGATTAAGAAGGCATCGTGTCAACCGCTGTTGTCGCAGCCTGTCATATCACTGTGGGATGTCAATTGCACCTACACACGCCATCTTAACCACAGACACTCAAGTGCACACCTGCACAACCTCAAAAAACAATGGATTTATAGCATCGCTGGATCATGCTTTTTTTTTGTCAGAAATAATGTGCATGGTATATTTCTTCATCATATCATAACAAATTGTTTGCCGTTATCTTCGTTTGCTGGCCGATATCCAATAAAAATAAGATTTTCCTCATGAAAGCGGTCTCCAGTATTTGTTTGCAGTTTTTTTTTTTGTATCATGTATCTTGCTGTACTCTTTGCCTTATTTTATCATTACCGTTAGATGGATTATCATTAATAATGTTGATTCAAATGAGTGTAACAGTGCAAGGTTGATTATCGATGAAAAAAAGATGCACATCTCTTTCTTTCGAACACAATCACTGACTTCTATCAAGCAATAAACTGTTCGGTTGATACGCACTTTTGCGAACTGTTAACGTCTCGTAGCAAATACTTTCCTTGTCGTGTGATGTGATGAACTCACCTATGGCATTGTGATCGAAAAACCCACCAAAACAACAATAATAACAACAACAACAACAACAACAACAACAACAAACTCCACAAACTTTTGACTTCAGAATTCCCTATTTGTCTTTTAAAATACAAGTTTCTCTCTTCCATTTGTATGATATTATTCTCTTTTGATAGAGTTAAAAAGAATGAAACCCAAAGAAACTTATACGTGGATTGAGGGAATGCAGCAATATTAGTAGATCACATCAGCGAAGTGTGAGGAAAAGTTACCAATTTTTTAAAGTTTCGGTGCAGCCATTGCCAGAAGATAATTGAAAACTACAACATTTTGTGACGTCACGTACATGAAAAAAAAAATCAACATATATTTCACTTTTGTATAGCATTTATGAAAGAGCACATGGCTCACCTCTCTCAAAGATCAGGTGGAAATGATATTACCCATAACGCAATGTCAGTAAAGGTCAAGGGAATGTGCACTTTTCATTAAAAAAAAATGGAATTCTCTATATATTTTCTTTATACTCTCTGTCGTTGTCTATACGTCACGTCACGAATTGTGTCATTTTGTGGTGGCGGCACCGAAGCTTTAAAAATTCATGGGCTTAACTTTTTAATGGATTGTTCGATTTTCCTCAAACTTTGCTGAGGTGCTTTACGAGTATCGTTGCATTCACTCAATCCACATGTTTATTCCCCTTTTAGTTGGACGTGGAGTTGAAATTTACCAAGGAGATATTAGTCCTTTGTTCTACTTTAGGAATTTGTTTGGCCAAGAAGGTATATAGGCAAGCTCGCCTTATACCTCCTTGATTTGGCTGCGAGTGCAGTCTTCTCTTAAACTAATACGTGCACAGTGTGAATGAACTCTCCAAATTAAACGAAGATTTCTTGTAAAGGAGCGTATACCTTGGGGTCCTAGACCTACTTCGTATTATCCGATAATTATATCAACCTTAAACAGAACGAAACTTTGCCCTTGATCGAATCCAAACCCGAATAAAAGAGAAGGTCATTCATATCTCCCCTCTCCTTGCAAACCCTTCAAAATTTGCCCCGACTAATCATGCTTATTCGAATTCTTTTTGGAGTTAATAATGGCTTTTAAAATCCACGTTCCTCCACCTTTGCGGTAGTTTGTTCGCACCCCCTTGGTGCCAGAACGAGGTGGTGGAAAGTGGTAGCAGTTATCGTCGGCGGGTGTTGGCATGCACCCCCTTCGCGGCGCGCTCCTGGTGAAACGGACTGGGCTTTGGGCTCAGCTGGCCCCCCGCAGTCCATCCGTAAATCCCTTGCCAAGAACGAACGTGTCCGTTCAGGGTTGCCGGAGACAAGTTATCTCTCTTTTTTTCTTCCTGACTCTCTGACTCCAAAATATTAAATGCTATCGAGGGGGGATCACGCGAATAATTTTCTCGTATTTGAATCACAGAGAAATATCCGAAGGCTGCCTCGAAAAAAAAGAACAAAGAATTAGATTTTTTCCATCTTTGCACCTTTGAAAAAGGATACCACGGACAAGAATTACGCAGATGAATGAAACTAAACCTTCATAATAGTCTGCGCATGCGCATTTAGCCAGGCTTCAACACGACTTCTTTTCAATATTACAAATCTATTTCCACTACTCCCTTTTCGAATGATTCGTTCCAGGTTTATTGGTATTCTGTCAATCTTTATAAAGGTGGGTGAGATTTTGTCAGCGCGCTTACGGCAATTCGGTGCAGTGCTGATTCGTTTTCCCTGCAACTCTTTCTACATTTAAACATCAGAACACAGTAATCGACAGACGTATGAAAATAAAAACAGCGGCTGAAAAAAAAACCCCGATACGTTTCGTATCATTACCAGTGACAGTGTGTCACCTAAAAATATGCAAGAAGTTTTACCACAAAAAATATAATATTACAAAGAATTAAAAAAATGGAAGGCTTCAAATCCAAGAGGAGAATGGGACAAGGCCTGAGACCTGACTGCATAGACAAGAAGGGCTACGTATCAAAGATAATTATTTTAAAAGGATGGTATAGTTTGGGTTGAATTGGGCTTCAGGTTTCCAACTTCGTTCGAGATAATGAGAAACCACTTATGTAATATGAAAAAGAATACAATTCAAAGAGGAAATCAAAGATTATTTTGATGGAAATTGGTTTTGGAAATTGCTGGGATATCCAAAAATGGCCACCTTATTTTACTTTGTCTTGCGATATCTCAGCCATTTCAAAACCGAATTTCATCAAATAAACTTTAAATTCCTCTTAGAACTGTATGCTCTTCGATGTTCCATAAGTGGTTTCTAATTATCTCGCAAAAAGTTAAAATCTGAATTCCCCCATCTCAACTAAAACCATGACGTGCCTTTAAAAGATAACTGCACGCTCCTTGTCAGGGGAGATATACCGTAGAGGGGAGGAGAAGAATTCTGAGAGGTCTGACATTTCAAAGGAGGAAAAAGGAAAGAAAGTAGCTCACTCGAGAACTCCGAAGACATCTCAAAGAAGAATTAGATTTTTGGGTAATTGGTAATATAGAGAAAATGAAGACAGGAAGAAGCTGAAGAAAAGAGGAATGAAAACTGGACAATAAGCCATAAAAAGACAAAAAGTTGAAAACTCTGAGATACTGAGCAGGCAAGACAGAAAGATGAATAAATCTAAAGGTGAAAAGATGAACAGTTAAGCGAACATTATAAACGTTTTAATGAGGTAGGTAGATAAAGAGAAAGATACAGAGTAGATAGATAAGCAGAGAGACCGAAAAATAGAGAGGCGCATAGGTAGACAGACAAGTAGATAGATAGATAGATAGATAGATAGATAGATAGATAGATAGATGGATAGGTAGAGAGATAGAAGGATAGGTAGATATATGGATAGATAGATAGATAGATAGATAGATGGAAAGATGGATGGAAAGATCGATGGATAGATAGATAGAGAGAGAGAGAGATAAATAGATAGATAGACAGACATTAGATAGATGGATAGATAGATAAATAAATGGATATATAGGTAAAGACAGAGAGATCGATAGGCGGAAATACAGAGATAAAGAAAGAAATGGAAATGAAGGACGGATAGTAGGTAAGAAAGATATACAAAGTAAAAGCCAGACAGGAGAAAAAGAAAAAAAAAAGATGGAAAGATAACGAAAGAGATAGATGGAGAGAGAGAGAGAGAGAGCGCCGGGAAATGGAGGAGGTTTATGATGGGTAAAAGGGGAGGGGAGGAGGAGTGTGGTGCAAGAGGAAGGAGTACATACCTATCCTGACCTACCTCTACCATTCCTTTGCACTATAAACACACGGAGGGACTCCCGAGTCGGCGGAAAATAAAAAAGTGCATTGACTCCCTCCTTCCAGATCACACGCGAAAACAATGAGCGCAACACGGGAGACCGACAGCTCCGCATCTTTCTTTCTTGGGACGACGGGGCGGAAAGACCCTTAGTCTCTTTCCAGACCCCGTCGCGTATTTGTGTGGGTCTAGTTTGTAAGGTTGGGGTCGCGTTCGACGGGGAAGAAATGCAGACGGGATCGGCCTCGCATGCTGGCCATCTGTTGAAAGAGGTTGCCTGCACTCTTCGACCGGGAGAGAGGTTAAGAAAGGGTGGAATCGCTTGAACAGAGAGAGATAAGAGAGAGAAAGAGAGAGAGAGATATGGGAGAGACCACGCTGTCAGAAGAGGGTAACATAGAATGAAAGAAAAGAAGATAGAAGAGAAGGGAGTAGGGTTAGTGATGGGCAGAAAGAGGGAGAAGGGGGTGGGGGTGGGGGGAGGAAGCGCACTCTGAGTTATGCTTTATGCTCAGGGAAATGAAACAGGCATACTTACCCAAGCGCTGAGAAGAAAACAATGCGAAATTATGAATGAAAGTACAAGTTGTTTTGATTTTTTTTATTGGAACTTGCTATTTCCGTTTCCCTAATTCATAGAAGGCATAGTCATTAAACTATCAATCGGCCGTGTCAAATATGCCTATGTCAAGCATACAAAACAAACTAACATGAGACGAGACGATTTGGAAAAAATATAAAAGACAGAAAATCAAATGGATAATACGCATGATAGAAGACAAAGTGAATGTTACCTGTGAAAATTATCATCTCAAGCATCGTTTTTCATTAGTTCATTTTTTGATCACGTGATTATGATATTGCTTGCCGTAAATCTCACTTAGTTAATTTGAGAAGGTCGGCATTTGTATCTTCTATTAAGATTCTGCTACCCGTGATTTCAAGAATTCTGAAGTGTCACACAGTATTCAAGAAATAGAGAGCTGGTACCTTCTTACATGTATGATTCATTGATTCATGTATGATTAATGTATGATTCCATTTATGTATCTATGCCAAACTGTTACGTCATCATCTATACCTCTACACCTACTTAAATCCTTACAATCTCAGTCGTTGTTCTGTCAATGTCCTTACTTGTAGTAGGTTATAGTTGCAACATGTGACCTTTCTGTATTTTATTCTGTATTTTATTTAGTAACACTTATTTGATTTGATCCTTGTTCGTTTTAATCGGATCCCCCAATTATAGTATGGTCTAAAAAATATATGTACTTGTGCTTCCCCTAATTTGATTTTATCACGGGACCTGCGGCTCTATACAAGCTTGCTTTTACGCAGGCCCCATCATATTTTTCGCATTATGATCTCAGTTTAACTCGCATGTATACAGACCTTGTGTATACCAAGACAAACTTTTGAACATTCCGGTGAAGTTCTATTTTGAATTATGTTCTGTATAAATTTCGTATCAATCTATTTTATTGTGATATATGTGAGAAATATGAAAATAAAATGAAATGAAATGAAAATTCAAGAAATACATAGGCAGAGGGAAAAAAAGGCCAGTACGTATTTGAAGTAGTGGAAGCATGATGGGACTAGTATAAGTTAGTAGTAGTCAACTCAAAAGTGGCCAAACGAAGATTAAAGTTCCCAAGATAATTATGATCAGCGATATCCAAAGTTGACCATTATAATACTCAATGGTCTTGATGTCGGACCCCTCCATGCATGGATATGCAAGAAGAAGGAGGCCAATAAAAAGAAGATATTGTGCATATTTTATACTGAGGATGAACACTGGCCTTTAAGAGTCACAAGACATCTCTTAGATGATAAAAGACAAAGACTGCTTTAGAAAGAGCTTATTCATGGCTCTCGAGAATGTTGACTGTCTAGATTGAATGATTGCACGAATAATTGGTTGATCGATTGATCGATCGATTGATTGATTGATTGATTGATTGTCTGTTTGATTGAGTGATTGAGTGATTGATTGTTCGCTTGATTGATTGAATAATTGATTGAATAAATCAATAAATAATTGATTGATTGATTGACTGATTGATTGATTGATTGTTCGATTGATTGATTGTTTGAATATTAGAACTTATGTAGCAGCAGTAATAAAGGTAGCAGTAGAAGTAGGCCCTAGTATATGAAGCTATAATAATAGAAGTAGATAGTAGTAGGCCTATCAAGTCGAAGTAGTACAGAGTAGGAGTAATGTTATATGTAGAAGTAGTAACAATAGTTGCACATAATGACATTAGAAGTAACAGCCGTAGTAATGGTAAATGTAGAAGAGATAAAATGTCAGCGGCTTGTGGAGAGGCTACCTCCCGTTACGGTCATGTGGGATGAGCATAGCAGACGAGCGCCAATGATCACGAGTGTTGCCGCTGCTGCTGATTAGGATTGATGCATGGCGGCTCAATGCGGCGATCCATCAAGCCCCCGAGAGAGGACGGGCAATGCATCGCCATCAGGCCAGCTATAGGGGGGAGAAGGAGTTTGACGTCCGCGGCGTAAACGGTTGCTTCCAGCTAGTAGTGGTCATTGCCTCCTGTAATTCGTAATGAAGGGGTCAGAAAAAGGAAGGGGAGGGGAGGGGCAGAGTGGACCACGAGATCAGATTCTGACGGACGCCCTCAGTAGCGGTGGCCGAAGCCTGTCGATGAATGAATCTCACTCCTAACTAGCCAAAATTCAGAAGCTGGAGTGACTAAATTACGTCTAATACATAGAAGACAATTTTAGGTCCATGTAAGATTTGAAAGGCGTCTCCATTGTCAACCATGACTCTTCTAGGAATGAAAACAAAATCCAGTTTAAATTCAAGATTATTTCTATAAACGTCCATTATGTATCAATCTGCTTTTTTCTCCTTCCACCCCTCCACAAAAAAAGGGCAACTGTCTGAAAAAAAACCTCATCATAAAAAAACAAAAAACGTTGGAAACCCCAAACCCCATCTCAACCAACCGAAACTGTACCATCCCTTTAATCATGAATTATTTCTTACCCCTGAATTGAGAAAGTGGTAGTCATGACGTCAGTGTGATCCGATGAAAGAACATTCTCTTTTAAGTTTTGTGACATTTGGATATGACATTTTCATCTTGTTCGATATCTCCTTTTTAAAGATGTTTGCTTAAACAGAACAATCGACATTTGTTGAACAATATATTGTCATTTTGTTGGAGCACTGTGTACGATGGTAAGCACGGCGGACTGTTATTCCGAAGTCCCTGGGTTCGACACTCGTCCGGTGGATACACATTACGTCATCCAAGATGTCCCTCTTCACGGAAAGGTAAAAAACGGTTGCCAGGCAACGGTGGGGATTGGAATAGTGGCAGCGCTCTCTGAAAGAGCAGTGCCACGTCTAATGAGGTCACAAAGGGTAAAAAAGACCAGCGAGAATATCTTTAATACCACTTTTATTATCTTCACTTTCTTTGTCATAATCACTTGTCGATGCTTTGGTCAACGTTATCAGATTTTGATAACGCCTATCATCATTATCACTATCATTATTATTGTCATCATCGTCATTATCATCATCACTATATGATAATTATCATCACCAATCTTATTGTCTTCGTAATGATGGATGCATCGCTGAAACCAATCTTGAGAAATGAACCTGAGAACAGAGCATTGTATGATTGAGAAACTAATCAGATTGATTATAATTGACTGAATGAATGAGACTCAGAAAGAATTAAAACATCATTTATTGTCAGCGGTGAGAGAACAAAATGGAAAACCGATAGTTCAGGATGAGTTTGATAGGCAAATGTCAGAATGTGATACTCAATGATGACTGTAGAAAATTCACGGTCGGTAAAAAGCAGAGCGGGGGGGGGGGGGGGAGGAGGACCTGAGAGAATTATAGGAGAAAATAACATGGGGAAAAGGATTGGAGAGGATAGCAGGAAATGCGAGCATACCGTAAGACATGCAGGGGGAGCTCTGGATGACGAGAGACAAAGTACGCCCATCTGGTAGGGAGGTATCTGGAGATGGTGACTACAGCTTGTCGTACCTTTAATAGATCTCTGGTTATCGGATTACCGGGCATCTTGCGTGGGCTCTTGGACCTTGCCGCCTCTAACAAGCCGCCATATCATGGCCTCATCATCCTCCTTCCGGAAGCGCACACCTTTTGCCTTCCGAGTTTCGCAGGCGAGAGGAGAGTGATTGGGAATTTTGTCTGTTTACTTTCTTTTTAAAGGCTGCCAATAAGGAACTCGATTCTTTCGTGTTAACGCAACGACAGACGCATTTCTGGTCAAGGTTTAAAAACACCAAAATGCTTGGAATTTTTGGTCTCATTGCGGGGCCCCTTTGATGCCGATATAAAAAGACGAATGATTTCCCTTCCAATTAAGCCCAGGACAGGCGAGCTGCTCTTAAAACGCAACCTCTTATTTATATTCCCCATCTCAAGTCAGGGCAGCTTCAGTAGCCAAATGCATGTCAGCAGCGTTGAGGGTAAACGTCGTGCGCATATTGGTATTTACGTCTTGGCGAATGACAGGCGGAAAGTGCAGGGGAACTCTCCCGCCGAAGAATGTTCGGCACCTCCGCCGACAGAGAATCGGCGATCTGCAACAGTGCGCTATGTGCTCCGTGCCGACCCTACCCTGTTTGACCGCATTTATCACTTTCTTCATTTGGGGTAAATGCACTTTTTCTCTCTACCCCCCCCCCCCCTCCTTTCCCCATACGCGAGAAAGACAGCGAGAGTAAACATAGAGCCTCGCTTGTTTGTGTTGGCGCGCTCCTACCATGTCTACGTGTTGACTTCCCAAGACACTGCGTTGTTGTGCTGTGATGAATTTCTTCATCATCCCTCGCGCGTTTTGTTAAGCTGTAAGGAGGATAGCAAGGATGAGGACAGAATGAGGCTGAGTGGTCTCTATCTCCCCCGCTTAAATCGTTTCTTCCGCTTTGCAGCCGTTGCTGAATGCCGGAAGATACACGCAGTGTCAAGCGTCATCGCTAAGCGCATTTCGTGGCGAAGAAAAAAAGGGGGTTTGCTCGAATCGAAATCTGATTAATGACTGGGGGCCTGATGCCTCCGTGTTGATGCCTCCCAGATTCCTTGCCAACGTGAAGAAAGTCATCTCCGAACTGTCATTCCGGGGTCACTGTACTTTACCATCTCGACACTACAGCTGGCGAAAGATGCGCGGGTGTAGGGGATAGTGCTGTGGGGAGGAGGGGGTGGGACGGTCATATACATGTCCCATGAGCGACTAGGAGCCTGGTTTCAAGATATCTTCTGATAAGACTTCATCTGTAGAAAGAAGAGAAGGTGACTTTCCAGAAAGGGGGAGAGATTGATGATGATATCAGGCGCTCCTTCTTCTAACCGCCATTTTGCTCAGCTGCCGTTAAAATGATTTCACTCGAACGAGGTCAGTCTGAGAGGATGATAAAAGAAATATACAAAAAGATGCACACTTAGAGAGAATTCTCAGAAAACGGCCCGGTCACAATGATAATTAACCTCATATGCCTAAAAAGGATATCTCAAAATACCGAATATTAATCGAGCGATGCTATTGATACAATCCTTAAGCTGTACATGAGATGCTACCTGCTAACTTTACGCAAAATAGTTTCCGTATTATCTCTATAAAATAATTGAAAACAATTTCAACATGATGAAATTTTGTATAGATATAAACGGTTTTAAGAACCTGTTCTTTGTTTTGTTTTGTTCTACTTTGATATATCAGGTGTGAGAAATTCATTCTAAAGATTTTTGTTGATTAATTTGTCTTGTTCACATCTCAATTGCCCTAAATTTATGTAATGGTTCGTGTTTCTGCTTTTATTGTGTGCTGTTCTTGTTTGAAAAAAAAATCTGAAAGGTTCTATTCCTTGGCTTTAAGCATCGATCCAGGGTAGCTCCTTTTTTTCTATGTCAATGGCATGGGTTCATGGCTGTGTGGGTATTCATGGGTCTTTCGCTCTCTTTGTGAACTCGTAAAGGGGTATAAAAGTTAACCTTGTGAATCAGCTGACGTCGAGAGACAATTTCTCGTTCACAAAATCACTTGGCAACGCTTTGCTTCAGCTGCTGTCAGCCTGCCCAGGGTCTGTTGATCGGGGTCTGACGAGGTTGCTCGTTGGTTTTTGATGTTCGCATGTTCGCATGTCAGGGAGCGTGATTTTTTAATCTTTTTTTTTTTTTAGAGAGAGAGAGAAACTAAAAGGAAATCAACTTAAAAAGGAAGAAAGTAGAATCAAACAAAGCAGAACAATGGAATGTCTTCCCCCTTTCTATGTAACTCAAAGTCTTTAAAAAGACCCAGTCTATCTGTCACCATCTGCCCTGGATTACTAGGAGTAATATGGCATCGTCACAATATGTCATTGTGTAATTCCTACTGGAAAGAACACAGTGTCTCACAGTGTGTTCACAGTGTGTTCACACACTAGTATATAGTCGACTATGTGAAAACGCTCGTGTGAAGCCCTGGTTTCACACTGTGGTGTGGTTTTCACAAAGTGTTCACGTATCAATACTTTGTTTCACATTGTGAATTGATGACTCACAATGTGTTCACACTGTTAAAACGCTCAAATCTAACAGTGTGAAGAGATTTCACACTGTGTCCACACTGTGGTCACACTGTGTCTCTCACACTGTGTTTCTCGCACTGTGGGCCACTGTGTTCTTTCCAGCAGGAATTGCACAATCAAATATCGGTATTTTGTAATTTATTCAAGCTCACTTGTCCAAAGCAGTGTTACTTTGTATGAAGTCATGTGAAATGTGTTCTGTCTAAATGTAAGGCTGAAAAAAATAACTGCTACATAGACTTTACGTTGAACTACCAAAAAAAAAAGAAAAAAAAAGACTAATCACCATTTTCAGTAAGACTCAAAATTTGATCATAAAGCACAATAGCCAGTGCATTTGGCATCGATATCAACCCTTTCTGTAGCAATGAGTCAAATGTTCACAAATTAAACACACACACACACACACACACACACACATACACACACACACACACATACACACACACACACACACACACATACACACACACATATACGCACACACACATATACACACACACATATATATACACACACACATATACACACACATATACACACACAAACACACACATACACACACATATACACACACACATACACACACATACACACACACACACACCTATATGGACAGGAAATAAACGTTGAGATTGATATCGACAGTGACAACTGGTGTGAAATGAAGGCCAAATTTGGATTTCATACCACAACTTCCCTCGCTGTCATTCCATTTCGCCCCTTTGAAGCCCTCTTCATTGTTCGAGTTGACTTGAACAAAAAGTGAAAATTTTACGAAGATCAAAAAATAAAAAAACACCGACTTTTACAAACGGTTAGTTTTGATCACATACACACGTCCAAATTAGATGACGTAAACATGTCATTGTCATATCGCTCTGGCATTAAACTTTACCTTGAAATATCTAATATCTACGTATGGGTCAACAACTCAAGTGTTCCACTGCTTCCGCTTTTAAAGAAAATCACTCGTGCTAAATCAGATCTATAGAATGTCACAAAAAAACAAACACACCAAACAAATAGAAGAGGGTAATTGCTACTGAAATCGAAAATTAGATGTAAACATTTAGATTTAACTTTCTCTGTAATTTTCACTTCGTTCTTAATCTTGAAAGATTAAGCAGTTTAATATCTCGGTTATTTCACTAAAAAACATTGTAAATGGCAAAAAGAGGGTCGAGAATATAGGTTACCGTGACAAGATTCGAACCCTAGACACACTCAATGTGTAATCAAGTAAACCAAGACATGTCATGTTACCTGGGATAATCTTGAGTCTCTCACTCCAAACCGGGGGGGGGGGGGCTACTGGAAAGAACACAGTGTCCCACAGTGTGTTCACAGTGTGGTCACATAGTCGGCTATGTGAAAACGCTCGAATTTAACAGTGTGGAGGTGATTTCACACTGTGGTTTGGTTTTCACAGAGTGTTCCCATGGTAATGGTCTGTGTCACACTTTGAATTAATGATTCACAATGTGTTCACACTGTTGAAACGCTCGAATTTAACAGTGTGAAGAGATTTCACACTGTGTTCACACTGTGTTTCTCACACTGTGTGACACTGTGTTTTTTTCAGCAGGGGGAAACCAGGAAATGCTATGTACATAGTGGTTATTGTATGGAATGGAAGAAATAGAATGGAAAGGGAACACACTAACAAGGGCAGCCCCTCATGGATATCCCTTCCGCGGTCACGTGGTCGACGCTTCTCACAAACAGGACCAATTTATAGCGGGGCAGACATGTAGCAAAAATGTATGAAGATGGTCACATAGATAGGGATTTTCAATGTTTCGTCATGGCGGCCATATTGGGATTCAGGATGGCGGCCAACCCAGTGGTCAGATCTCTTGGATCCGTCAATTTTGAAATCAGTGCCCCAAATATACCCCTATATGCACAATTTCACACTCCCCGCCAGAAGTGAGCATCTTTTTTAACATATCTGCCTACTTCAAGAAGGTCAATACATCACAAACTGAATCCCAAGCATGTCAAAAGTATAGATCAACTTTCTGTACTGGAACATGATTGTGAAGACAGAATTAAGTCCTGCCTATCCTGACTCAAACCGGTAAAGAAATGGGGTTGGCCGACATAGCGATGTTGGTCATCAGCCCTTCAATGACAATCGACTTCACAGTCAACACAGAGAAAACGAATGAAGAACACCTAATGTATTAACCCTTTCTGTGCAAATGGGTCAAAATGTCCATAATTTCACACAAATACCTATGGACAAGGAATTTATGCCGCACCCAGCGAGTTAATAGGATACGGAAGAGACACAGACTATGATTATTTGGGTGCGAGCCCAGCTGACCCGGCTACTGAATACACTTGGTAAGATTATTATTCAGGTGTGAGTTTCTTCAGTTTGCCTCCCTCTACAAATTAAATTTGTGAAGATCGCAACTGCTGATCTGTAAATTAACAAACATGTCGGAAAAAGGAACCAGTGGGACTCGAACCTGGCATCTACTGCTTTCCGGGCAGCGACACTACCACCAGGCTGTCCCTGGTTGCCGGCAGTGACACGATGAACATGGAACAAATACCCAAGCTCCGAAATTCCGACATTGTTATGTTAAGTAGTCCAAGGCGGACAAGACATAGGATAAATGAAAGAAAGATATTATTCAGAGGGGTGAAGGATCAGCAGTTGCGATCTTAACAAATTTAATTTGTAGAGGGAGACAAACTGAAGAAACTCACACCTGAACCTTCAACCCCCTGAATAATATCTTTCTTTCATTTAAGATTATTGTTTCTTTCTTTCTATGTTTTCCTATCTTTTTAGTCTGCCGGTTTGTCTGTCTCTCTGTCGTTCTCTCTGTGCCTTCCCCGTCTGTTTCTCTGTTTGTTTGTTTTTTCATCTCTCTCGAATTAGATATCAGAACGCTTCTGCCAATTAATATAGTGTAAACGGATGGATTTAATATCATACACATTCATTATCTTTTGTAAGGTACAGTCATTTTTACAGGAAAAAAAAGGTATCATTGTTTATTCAAACGAACGTCGACGGTTTTTATCTAATTCAACGTGGTTCAAAAGGCTTAAGTGTAAGCATGAAGCTACATTGTTGTGTTGAATCTCCATGGTGTGGAGGAAATTCCCCTAAATGATATGCCAAGCTGGTCAGTGACTGGTCTCTCAATGAACGGGTCAACTGCAACAAATAGGGAAAAAAAAACCTGTAGTCATTTGACCTTACGTTCAGGTCGCAATTATGAAGAGAAGTGACGTGTTCTTCCAACTAATGCCACTGACAAGGCAGATACGTCACAAGCTATGCCCATGAACCTTTCCCGGAACAATCGTTCTTCATTAATACAATGGCCTTCCTGGAGAAAACGGTAGGGGACGCACGTGCGTCAAATTTCGACAGGAAGTGGCAGCTTAGTGAATCCCAGTTCATGATGGTATAAAATGAATGATTTTTACACTTCAATTAAGGGTAAAAAAGAAGTTATTTTCGAATCAATCATTAACACAAATATCAGATAAAGGGCAAGAAGACAATGAGAAGACGGAGGAACAGGAGCAGGAAAAAAGGGAAGAGAAAGAAGAAGAAGAAGAGGAAGAAGGAATAGGAGGGCAGAGAGGAAAAAGAAAGAGAGGGAGAGAGACTGCAGAAGCCGTATATAGTAAAGTTCTGTTCCTGAAGATTATAAATCGTTCGTTAAGTGTTTTCAGGTGTCGGTTGGATTTGTCTTGGAAATAAGAGAACGAGCTTGCTTACATCCACGTGTGGGAGCATCTAATCCCTCTCTTTACCCCCTTTTTTTCTTGGTGCGACATTCGTTTGTTGGAAACTCTTCAAAGTATCTTGGGTTATTTGTTCTCGACCCTAGCAGGGTCAGTCCCCACTTTCGCCTGACAGGCTCAAGATAATGATGATGCGCGCAATTTATCTCTTCTTCCCTCCCACTCTCCGTCTCTCTGTTTCTCAATCTCCCTCTTTCTTCCTCTTTTACTCTTTCTCCCCCTTTACCTCCCCCTCCTACCCCTCCCTCCTGGTTCTAGTCTTCGTCTTCCTCCTTGCCCCCCCCCCCCACCTATACTCCTTGTCTTTAATTCTCGTTTTTCTTTTCCTCATTAAAGGAAACCCAAACCCAAAGAGCAATGTGGGTTGGGTGAAAGCAGCAATATTAGTAGCACACATCAGTAATAGTTTGAGGAAAATCGGACAATCGATGCAAAAGTTATTAATTTTTAAAGTTTTGGTGTTGGAACCACTGGATAAGGAGACTACGTGAGTTGATGACATCAAAAAATATAAAGAGAATTCCACAAAAATGCATTTTTCATGAAAATTACACATTCCATCAACTTGATACTGACATAAGTTGAGGGTAGTGATTATTCCCCCTGCTTTTTGAAAGCGGTTAGTGAAGTGTTCTTTCATTACGCTAGAAAAGTGAAAGCATGTTGAATTATAACGAAATTTTGGTTACAACGAAGTAAAAATTCAGGCCACAACATAATCGGCTCTATGTCCATTTATTGGTTATTTATTCAGCTATAACAAAATTTCGATATAACGAAAGAAATTTGCCGGTCCCAAAGACTTCGTTATAACGGGAGTCCACTGTATGTGTGTGAACCCTGTCCACCTTCCCATCTGAATATATCTGCTGTGTTTACACCTTATCTTGTCCCTATAATGTCAGGCCTAACGATACCAATCTTTTTATCGACATTCGCTTCCGAATTGAAAGAAGGAATCTCAGGTCATTTTGACATAATCAGTTGCATTGATAATGATGTCATATCGGTTCATAAGTATTGTCTTTATTTGTGAGAGTCAATTCAATGGTTTACAAGTCTGACATTGGTAAGAACAGGGAGACGAGGACGGTTCGCCTTGGATCATTGTAATAGATGTGAGATATTTTTGGTATAAGGAAAATCCTCTCATTTTCATTCCCCGCTGGTGGCCAAGCATTTGCCTCTTACAAACTAAAGAGCAACATTAGTCTTTCAATAGTCAACTCCAGCGATACGGCAAGTCGATGCGTTCAACGGCTGGCGCGCGTCTTGAAAATAATTCGGCCGAGTTCGTCACCCTTCGAAGTCGGCCCCGTACCGGGCACCATTTGGCGAACTGTTCTCGGTCGACGATGAAGGTGTCATTCACGTCCGACTTGCAAGCGTGTGTTTCTCGTCAGCTGGGCGCAAAGAGAGAAAAGAGAGACAGTTCTTGTGGAGTTCAACCTTGGCGTTCTGACAATGAATCAAACATGTGGTCGCCCGTAAAGGAACCAATTTGGACCGCTTAACACTAACTCACTTAACAAATTATCTTCAATGGGGTTTGTCATGTAAAGGCAGGGAATGAGTCTTTCAAAGAGTGACACAGCTGACTATGGGAGAGAGAGAGAGGGAGAGAGAGAGAGAGAGAGAGAGAGAGAAAGGGAGCGAGAGAAGGAAAGAAAGAGAGATGGAGGGAGAGAGAAGAGGGGGATACAAGCCGGCAAATGCCACTTTTCTGTTGCAGTTATGTTCGGAAACCTACATTCGTCTGAACTGTCGAAAAAAAGAAGACTGAGACTTTCTGAGGAGATAAAAAGTTTTGTGTTGGTTGTAAAGAGCTTCAAATGAACATATAAGTTTCACATCAGCACAAATTATCGTTAATGAAATAAGAGAAAGCGACAAAAGGTAAACATATTATGTGGTATAGCTTCAAAAGAGTCCAAATAGCATTGAATAGTGATGCGTGTCTTTCTGCTATTGGGAGAGCTGGAGTAAACTCGCGACACAGGAGCGCACGGTCATGTAAGAAACATGATCTTTGGGGTTTCTTACAGCGAAGAAGAAGAAGAAGAAGAAGAAGAAGGAGAAGAAAAGGTGACATGAATTGAGGCCATCAGAGTTACTTTTCCTTCATTAACTTTTGATTACTTTTGCTATCAACTGAACAGTCGACCTGGGTTCATATAGTCATATTACGTGTATTATCATACATCAGTTTAGGGTAAATGTATGGAATTTAGATTTGCCTATAAGAAGATAACAATTAGTTTCCCCTTTTAAGTCGATGCTTGCGAATGGCTTGGATACCTGAAGTTAGAAAGAATCATTCGCTGCCCGGAAAGCTGTAGATGACATGTTCGAGTCCCACTGGTTCCTTTCCCCCGACATGTTTGTTAATTTACAGATCAGCAGTTGCGATCTTAACAATTTCATTTGTAGAGGGAAACAAATTGAAGAAACTCACACCTGAATCCTTCACTTCTTGATAATTATACTGTATCTATCTTCGTTTGTAATACGATTTTCGAAACTGGAGTGATTCATTGCTCGGAACCAGTTTCAATGCGCGTACGTAACATCTTCAACTAAAGGAACCTGTCAAACATCAAGCCGAATCCATGAAAGAGAAACTTTAAAAAAAAATCAACTTTAAACTGTAGTTTGCACAAATACAGCTTCTCATATCTAAGGGAAATCAACATTAACTGATGATATACGAATTGTTGAATCAGCCTCATCTATATTTCCATTCGTCGTGTAGTTTTGTTGGTTTTGTTAGAAAACAGCAACAACACCAAAAAATTATTGGTTCTTGAGCAAGCGAGCGTGAGGTGACAGACAGTGTATTTGAGAAAACGACTGCATTCCACTTCTGTAACTGTGCCACACCAGGTTCACGATGCTTGAATTTTTCAGCAGCACGAAACATTTCTATTGTCGTACGAATAAGCGCCATTCAACTTATTTTGATAGTGTGGATAAAGTGAGGAATATATGTGTAATATTCATAATTATATATATCGATTATAATTGTACCCTTGCGTTTAACTACAGAGAGAGATAGGGAGAGGGAGAGCGAGAGAGAAAATGAATGCAGCTAGTTAGCCAGATAGAAAGATTGATCGATTAAGGGATCAAGTGATAGACAAAAAGATGTCGAGACAATTTCGTAACAGTGTGTGGCCTGACACAGTTTGTGTGTCTTCCAAGAGGCGTTATATAACAGTGCCAGTATCATACCCTTTTACTTCGAAGCGACCTAGGGGTCCCGCGTCCTTTTCGTAGCTGGCGAAGCAGAGGGCAGTGTACTTTCTATTCAGCCTAAGCAGATAGAGAGAGGGTCGTCAAAAGAGAGAAGACGAAGAAGAAATAGGAGAGGAAAAAAGGCGAGTTAAAAGGAAAACTTCAAAGAAGAGAACATGTAAATAGCATGGCTAATCCTCCAGAAGGAGGAGGTGTGTGGCAGGAGAAAGAGAAAAGATCTGACAACACGCCATGTCCTCGAAGAAGTTCCTCCCTTGTCTTCGCCCTTTCTTCCAAAAGTTTTAATCCCACCAAAGAGACCTGCCGTGCACTTGTTGATGCGGCCCTCTTCTGGGCGCGTTAACGCTCCGCTGCGCGTGCGCGGTGTGTGGGCCGACGTTTGTTCTTTCTAGCTTTTTTTCTATCTCCCTCTCTTCACAACTCAAGGTAATTGCATTGGTCTGTTGAAAGTCGGTTGGGTCACTGTACTCTTATTTTCCACTCTCAACCTCTACCGTTGCATTTAAAAAAACACGTTTTGAAAAGATCGTATCCCCGAGTGGAAGGTCTTTTCGAAGGATTTCACCGTCAACCGAATTATAGTTGGGTTTCTGAATCTTGTTTAATATGACTTAAAGAAGACAAATTTGAAACGGCAAAATAGCTTAGCGCATTTGTTCTTTTCTTCGCAGTGTATCGCTTGATGATGTGTTGAAAGTGTATTCCACGTATTTCATCAGTTCATGGCGCACTTTGGCATTAGTTGCTTTTTTCCGACAATATGGCGACTCATTTTCTTAACAAAAGTAAGAAGACAAATGCCTTTCATGCAGCCGCCAAAAAAGAGTAAAAGAAAAGAAAAGAAATCTCGCCATCAACGTCAGTTCGATACGGGGACAATGAACAAAATCTGTCATAATCAGAACTTTGGCGGGACATGTAATCCTTTACCTTTAATGAGTTCGGGATGACTGAACAGTCATTGTATGTATATTCCTACATGTCTCAACGATCTGGTTCTGACAGCAGTTCGCATGTTTTTCTCCTGTAACTCCTGTAACTAGGACCATACAGTGATCATTATACAGTCAAGCCCCTACTGCTGATTAGAGGGACAAACGAGAAAACAACAACGACGAAAAAGTCTCCAGAAAGAGTTAAAGGAATGGTATAGTTTTGGTTGAGATGGGGATTCAAATTTTAACTTTTTTGAGAGATAATTAGAAACCACGTATTATGAAATATTAAAGAACATGCCATTCTCAGAGGAATTAGAAGTTCATTTGATGAAAATCGGTTTTGAAATGGCTGAGACATCTAAAAGCAGACAAATCCTTGTAAAAAGTGGGACCCAACTTTCATGAGGACCACTTTGGTTTACCCTATTTTTTTTTTTTGCATATATTAGCCATTTCATCAATATGATCAGATTAACTTTTGATTCCTCTTAGAATGACATCCTCGTTAATATTACATATAAGTGATTTCTAATAGGATATACATCTCACTTTCTTTAGTGTCAGAAATAATGTAAACAAGATCATGTGAATTGAATAGAGTAAACAAAATTATTTAAAAGCATATAGTAATAGTTCAATTCAATTCAATTCAATTCAATTCAATTCTATTCTATTCAAATCAGTTCATTTTGTTTTCAATTCTTTCCAACAAAACATAAAGTAGAATAAATTATAAATGATATCATAGGCAAACATTTCACTGTATGAAGATAAATGAAACTTAACAAATAAAGATAATACATGCATGCAGGAAAAAATCAAAGTTATGTTTAGAGAAAAAAAAGAACTGAGATGTAAACTAAGAAGTATGCTTAAATGTCAACAACTCAAAGAATTCTATGAGAGTACTTAATTACAAATTACTAAAATAATTTAAACAGGACGGATCAAAACAGGCTAAACACAACAACATAGAATGAATATGGGGTATACAATTTAAAGAAATGAGGGCAAAACAGAATAAAAGGAAAGAGTAGTAAGAAAGGAAGAGAATGCCTACAAGCTGATCAAGGGAAACGGAAGGGGAATTGAGGAGGTGCTTCGGACAGCTAGTGTCTACACGCAGCGCATTTCTTTACTCAATGATTTGATGATGTATCCAATGATGATAAACCTGGAGGTTGTTGTGACGTAACTAACGAAAATGAATAGCGATGCATTGTAATGAGTACTGAAGTAATCAACGTCAAATATGAATATACAGTGCATGAAATATGGATGGATATACTTAAAAGTCAACGCTTGTAGAATGTGGGCCCCACATACTTTCCATTCTCGAAAGGAGCTAATGGATTCTTGTTAACTTTCCTCCCATAGTTTTGAAAACTGAACGCTTATATAGTTCTTATTTTTTTCTCCAAAGTTCTAGCATATATGATATCGTGAAAATGGAAATGCATTTGTCGCATCTTACCCTCATTGTTGTTTCGGGATACAAACTCCGTCTACACCGATGTACCTTTGGAATTATCCACCATTCTGTCACAATCTACCTACCATTAATTCGTGCGCTGGTCTGTTATTTCGTGCGGAGGAGGGCCTGCTCTGGCAGCCGAGAGCACTGGCGCGTAACCCCCATGCCGCCGGACCCACTTTATACGTCGTGGTAGCCGAGTGATGTTACCGGTTTCGAGTGGTTCCCTGCGAACAAGGTGATAACCTTTGAGTCATCCAAAGGAGCTATAATAATTATGATGAGTTCATGGGCCAAACCATCCTAATGTGGGGTCAATCTCCTTTTTCAAAATGTTAAAATGTTAGAATTAATTCCAAGCTCAGTACGTAACCCTACTGACTTTAATTATGACTGATATCAAGATTTGTTTGAGTGAAACGAACTATTCATGTGATTAGAATGAAGATAACTCCAATAAGTTTGTAAGAATCTTCTCCGTAATTCCCCTGTGATTTTATCCTATTTCATCCTAAACTTGTGAACCTGTCGCGCCCTTGCGGACGGTACGGGAACTCGTTAGATATCTATACATTTTGAAATATTGATCGAATGGGCTCGGAAGGAACATCCTCTCTTATGAAAAAGAAAGTCAGAAAGTTTCAAGAGGTCGATTGGATCCATATTTTGTAAATACACAATGTGCAAAACAGCGATCATAGATCCATGAGTTCAAGAAAAACTATTACATAGAACTCATATAGTAAAATAGAAATTTGAATTCTATCCTCATCGGCTCGAACACCCATCGAGATTTTTATCACTGTTGTTATTCATTCCTCCTGAGCTCATCAATGGAATGCGTAATGAATTTCTCTTCACATTCTCGAAAACAGTCACGTATGAACTTTTTGAGATAAGATTTGGCACTAACACAAACAAAAAATATTCTCTGTTTTGTACTTGTCTCTACGCTGTTCATATACCCGCACAATGACAACATGACAAATTATGTAAACATGACATAAACATGATTAGCCCTCAACAAGTCTTTTACTTACTTGGCGTCATCATATAGGTAATTCATTGATGATTAGCGTATATCTATACAATGTCTATATTCTTATATGAGCTTGTGTGTGTGTCTGTTTGTTTGTCTTTCTGTCTGTATCCATGCTTCCATTTCGCATCAACATTCAACTGTATGCATCTGTCAATTATAGCACGAACTTAAAGGATAAGTCCACCTTCATATACATAAGGATTGAGAGAATGCAGCAATATTAGTAGAACACATCAGTGAAAGTTTGAGGAAAATTTGACAATCCGTTCAAAAGTTACGAATATTTTAAGTATCTGCGCAGTCACTGCTGGAAGAGAAGACTACTACAGTGTATGATGTCACATGCCTACAACTATGTAAGGTAAATAAAAAGAGAATTTCACAAAACTTTACTTTTTTAATAAAGTGCACATTTCGTCGACTTGCTATACTGACGTATGTTAAAGGACAAGTTCACCTTCATAAACAAAGGGATTGAGAGAATGCAGCAATATTAATGTAGAACACATCAGTGAAAGTTTGAGGAAAATTGGACATTCGATGCAAAAGTTATGAATTTTTAAAATTTTTGTGTTGGCACCGCTGGATGAGGAGACTACTATAGCTTATGAGTCATATGCGTACAACAGTATAAAGAAAATGTAAAGAAAATTCAACATATTTTCACTTTTTTCACATAATACAAAAGCACTTGACTTGCCTCTTTCTAAGGGCAGGGGGAATAATATTACCCATAACATATGTCGGTAACGAGTCAAGGGAATGTGTACTTTTTTCAAAAGATAAAATTTTGTGAATTTCTCTTTATATTTTCCTTATATTGTTGTACGCATGTGACATCTAAGTTATTCATACAGTGCAGTAGTCTTCTCATCCAGCGGTTACTGCAGAAAAACTTCAAAAATTCATAACTTTTGAACGGATTGTCCGATTTTCCTCAAACTTTCGATGATGTGTTCTTCTAATATTGCTACATTCTCTCAATCCTTATGTTTATGAAGGTGAACTTGTCCTTTAAGGGTAATATTATTCCCCCTGCCTTCTGAAATAGAGAAGTCGAGTGTTCTTTTGTTATGCGAGAAAATGGAAATATGTTGAATTTTCTTTATTCTTTCTCTATATCGTTGTACTCATGCGCCATCACAAGCTACAGTAGTCTTTTCATCCAGCCATGACTGAGCAGAAACTTCAAAAATTCATAACTTTTTAACGGATTGTCCGATTTTGCTCAAACTCTCACTGATGTGTTCTACTAATATTGCTGCATTCACTCAACCCACATGTCTCTGAAGGTGAACTTGTCCTTTAAAGGTAGGGAATCCCATTTGCACGCCTTAAATGAAGAGTTGTATAAATACAGTGGTATGTTGAAGAGAATATCATTTTAGAAACTCCCATAAAGTATTGAAAGTGGAAGGTAACATTTAGTACATTTTTTGACGGTTAGATTTTGAATTGAATTGTTTTCGGGGCTCACCGTAAATTCCAGTACATTACTAGGCTACCTTTGCAGACCCATGTACTGCATGTGTGTCCATCATGTATATTTTGTGAAGAAAGTTCATCAACACTTACAAACATTTCTATATACATTCTTACCACACACTCTATATGTTATTACATCAGCTCTTGTACTTTTAGATTTGTGTTTATAGATCACAAATACAGAAGAATGCAACAAAAAGGCTTAAGTGTGGCTGACACACAGAACTACTGAGTAGCTGAGTTTTGTGCATTATTCAAATTTTAGATAACTGTTGACTTCCAAATTTCTAAGCAGTGGCCTAAGCAAGTCCCCTGAGGTTCATATTTAATGTTTTGCTGCATTTTGGGAGGTCTGTAAAAGGTATCCCCTACCTTTAAGCTCGTAGTATTGCGGCAAGGAAAGTCTCATTGTCCGTGTATATCAGATAAGTGGATTTGAATTGAGTTCACATAATATTCGTTTAGGGCGATTATCTATCACACGTTTAAATGGTTTTAGTATTCCAGGAATTACAAGAAGAAAAGGGGGAGAAAGGGAATACACATTATTTAGGATTATAAACATATATGTTTAAAACAAAGTTGTTTTTCCCTATAAGTCACAAAATATACATAAGGAAAGTGAGTGCGCCATATCTAACCAACTATAACTAACAAACTACTTTTATAACTAACTAACTAACTAACTAAAGTGCTAACTAACTAACTAACTATAACTAACTAACTCACTAACTAACTAATCAACCAACTAATTAACTAACTAACTAACGAAATGAATTAATAAAAAGTAAACAAATGAGTCGGGATACATATATATTTCTCGAACAAGGGAGGTGAACATGATTATATTCCATTTCCCTACTCGAACTTCGACAGTACTTGTGCTTTTCAGTGTTCTGTTTTTCCAGCGACGGAATGTACATTCATCCCCACAATTTGACGTTCTTCCTCGATCAATTTTATCCTCTTCACTCGAGACCCAGATGATCTGTCTGATTTTAGTCACACCACTGACGTATCCCCAGCTGACTCAGTGGGTGCCTGAAAGTCACATTCTAAAGAGACACACTCTTCGTCATACGCATCCCTGACAGTGTCGTTGACAAGAGCGACAGCTTTGTAGAGATGAATTCATTCCGTCAGAAATGTCAAGGAGTTGGTCATAATACGTTTGATATAGAAGACGTGATGTAATAATTGTAGACGCGTGATGTCTGCAAACAGGTAGGCCTAAGCACTGTGTTAAACGCCAAGGATTATGATGTGATTGATTGATTGATTGATTGATTGATTGATAGAATGATTGATTGATTGAATGATTAAGGGATTGATTGATTGATTGATTGATTGATTGATTGATGAATTGATTGATTGATTGATACAGACCTCGCGCAGCTTACCTGTGAATTCATCCCAGAAGACAGAAAGTATCTCTGAACTTATCAACATTAATTTTATCATATTCACGTTTGTTTGTTTGTTTGTCTTTCTTCGCCAACTCTCGATTTTGTTTGTTTGTTTCATTTATTTTCTGTAGTTTGTTTCATTATTGTTTCATCTGTATTACTTTTTTTAATGTATGATGGTTTTTAGAGTTCACAAGTAGGCCTACACATTATTTTGCACTTCGAACAGCAAAGAGGATTCTGAAATTGAGACTAGCTCTGACAGGGCCCAGGGTAGGCGCAAATACCGCAGCAGCTGATGAGAGGTGAATGTACTTTTTCCGCACGCCGGGGGAACCACGTGGAGTCGCTGTAGCCGCGATAACACGTGCTTTCTGTGCCGTGACTGCTATGGCAAGCCGAGCCCGCTGGGCGTACCTGCCCGATGTCCCACCGCTCGGGAAGCAGCGGATGAGGGTTCAGCGCCGTTACCACACCTGACCCTACAGGTCAGCTACAATTACTGTTCCCAAATTCATTGAATACGTCCCCAAATTGGAAGATATAAATACTCCCGAACGAAAACGTTGACCCCTCAAACGACAGTTATACTGTTAATGACTCTTCGCTGATGATTACGCATAAAAATATATTACACGTGTGCATACAAGTTGGGCAATCACATGGCATAGAGTGGCAGTGGGTTTATGTTCATGTTGATCAGCAAGCAGTTACACCTTCTGACTAGTATATCACATGTATGGAATCGCTGGAAAATAAGATAAGTACTAGTAATGTATTTATATTACAAAGTGAAGACATCATGTCAATTCAGGCATAATTGCATCACCAAACATAGTTTTGATTGAATGTCTATTATATGGACTTACTCTATTTATGTATATATACGCAATTGAATCACTTTCAAAGCAAAGCTTTTTGTCTGACCCTTTGGTAGAATAAGTGAAGGTTGTAGTATCACTGCTTGGACGATATTATAGATCCAAGGAGAGTTCATTTGAAAGTAGGCCCTATCATTACTCTGTAGTCATTACTTTGAGTCTTGCAAACATCACACATTGCCTGCCCCCGTTCAGATTTTAGACACAACAGTTTGGTATCAGCAATTCCGCTTCATATCAGATATTTAATTGTTGTCTGTCAGAGCAAGAGGACTTCAGATATTCTCGATTGTACCTCTTGATAATACTTTAATAATCCTTTTCAGGCTTGTTCGGACCAACGACATTTTGTCCGATTCGAATACATCATTTTGCTTCATCTGTCATGATCTGTAACTTTAATGCTGAGGTGTTCCAAGGATCAGTTCCGAAAAACATGTGCTAACTATCCGATTTGATTGAATAGAACTAAGTGTACAAATAGAGGTTTGACGAGTAATCTCTAATTGTCTTGTAAAGTGACAGTTTTGCGGGACCAGTGCAGGAGCCCAGCACAGGACACATGGTCCAGAACAGGGGAGGTGGTAGATAGGGCCATCTGGTACCAACACCACCCACCTGCGAGAGACGCTTCTACCTCTCTTACGCAGGACAGAGCGGACAGTACGAGATAGGGCGTCCAGCGCACCCCGGGAGGGGCGTGGTGCTGCGGCGCCATGAGCGCTGCCTGGAGCTAGAGAAGAGGTGGAAATCAATCGCTGTTCATCGTTCAATTCATTCCAAGGGTAGCCCTATTCTGTCTTATATTTTTGTAATCGTTTATATTTGGAATCACAAATGTACCATTACCGATTAGTTTACACGTACAAGAGACAATGAAGAAGAAGAAAAAAGAACTTGTTCGATCTTTCGCCCTCTCTCCGGCCATTGTTCGAGATCATCAATCCGTGAGCTCATTGACAGCAGCCAATGACGCGACAATCTATTCTCGACGAGTTGCACAATCACTTCTAAATCTCTCGCCCACAACCCCCTATCCGCAACCCTACCCCACCTCACCAGTCCCCAAAGAGGGGTGACCCTGTTCCGATATATCCTTGCTAGCGCCTGAGAGCTTTGCACTTACTGTACAGGTTCTAACATGATGGAAGTATACTTTTAAAGTAATAGTCCACGATATGACATCCACCAACTCTTGTCTTCAACCATGTCAACTCTCGCAGAGATATACGACTTTAACTCCCACATGGGTCATCAGCTTACGATGTCACCTGCATTGTACACAATCAAGTTTCTGGTGGTGATGGGGAAGTTAAAGTTTGGCGGTCATCTTCTGTATTGCAACTGTCAGTTTGCTGAGTTGGCAATGCTCTTGGTTTTCACCAAGGTACTTTGTGCAAATACGATGGCAAATTGGCAACTGAAATGAAATGTTTCAGCATCGTGCCCTCCCTCCTATCATGTCCTTGTCATAGTGACGTCATCGATTGATATTGGGTCACTTATCGTAATCATGATTTAATCATAATGTTACAACTGATGGACAGTCTTTTCACTGTAAATCACACATGGTTTGCCTTTTGGCTTGACAGTGAATCGCTGCCACTTTTGCCATCACCTGCAACCCCGGGGGTACAAATGCGCGCCAAGTGATGACTTCGTCACTTACTTTTTTTCACCATTTTATTGTCAACGTAACTTTCCAACGTCATAAGCGAGCTTAACTCGTCACCATCATTGATATCATCTCGACAGAAAGGTATTGTCCAACTGTATTCTATTCAAACGTCATATCGGTTGCGCCCCTTTAACTTCGATTCAATTATGAAATGGAAATAAATGTATGAGTATAGAAACTGCAACGGCGCTCTCTCACCAAGATAGATGGGGTTACGTCTATATCTATCGGCCTAAACGTTTAGGCCGGAATGTATCCGAAAACGAGATTTCTGTTATGTTGCATATAAGGCGGGTTTAACATTAATTTTTGTTTAAGGCAGAAACGAAAGTGACCGAAGCAAGGCAGACAGTAAAAGTAAGATGAATAAAGTCGATAGATTTTGGGAGCGATTATCGTGCGCGGAAACAAGTCGCTGTTTATGCGTGCTTTCAGGGTCTCTTGTGCGTACCTGAGACAAACACGTCAAATCGTTTGAAGTGGTACCGCGCGAGGGGAAAATAGTACAGTGACCCTAAACAGCTGTTCGCACGAGGTCGCTCAGGGTCGCAGGTACCTCGGGAACTTGCCTGCTCGGCACCCGAGCGTTTCGCGGGGGATTAAAGCGGCACGGCGCATTCAGGAGCTTCAGAGAGGGATCTTAAAACTTTCAAGCGCTCCATATCGATCCCTTGCCCCGCTGTTGACAAAGATTTGTTATTAAGCTGTACTTTCGTCTCCATTCATTCCGACCCACTGAGCAAGGTCTCAAGAACTTTGTCTTGATCATCTGGGAGTCAGCAGTCAGCTAGATCTACGAGCTATCTGGACTCTGTAAATTGGCAATCTATCTATAATGCATTGCATAACTTAATTAACACCATTGATGTAATAATCTATCATTATGACGTCATGTGATGAGCCATTACAGTCGCCCTAAGCTTCCTCGTCATTTCTTTATACCTTGTTGGTTGTTGTTCATTTGTCAATGCGTGGAATATCAATCTCTGAATCTTTTGTGCAGCAGCTAAATCCAGAATATATGCTACCTGCAAATACATAAATATGTCTGTCACGATCGAGGAGAAACAAATTATCTGCAAGTGATCTTGCTTATTTCTAATTTTCGCGAAAATGGCAAGTGACAATGCCGCTTTTCAAAGTTCCATGCTTCTTAGAATATTCATAGATAGGGTTCAATGATTCTTCTTTTATCAACGCAGGTAAAAAAGAAGCAGAACAAGGCTGTCATTGAAACGATGGGTGAGAGATCGTTCATATGTGTACCCGGAATTATATATATATTTAAAAAAAACATCAATTAAGAGACAGAACAAGATAGATAAAGAGAGATAGGGGTCGGGTTGGGGTGACTATTGTGATCATTTTGTCGATACTTTTATAATGGTAAACACCATTACCTTCACAACCACAGCCGCCATATTCAAAACAGCGTCTTACCTATAGCATAACGTTACAATAATGACTATAATGCATTATGAATGCAGTCGGTGATACTTTTTTTTAACCATCTGTGAAAATGTAGTCAATCGCGTCTGATATTCAGCAGTTTAGTTATTTATTTCGGCTTTACTGCTTAAAAGAAATCACAAGCGGTTGAGGTTTCGGTAAACAAACATCAGAGCAAACTTGAATCAGTCTCTCCGCTACCCAACTATTAAGGTACTTCAGTTTGCGTGGTCTGTTCTAACACCAATCCCTTGATTATCTTGATGCCCAAGTTGGATGGTGTATACTAATCGTTGCCGGAGAAGTGAAACGAATCCAAGCACAGAAAATTTCTGTGATATCCCACTGAAAAAAAAATAGTAAGAAAAACTACAACGGGTCGAGGGATTTTGAGGACTCGTATGTTCACCCACGACAGTGACATCAGCCGCAGCCGCATACATTTTATGTAACATGATTGATGTGATTATGTAACGACCTCACTAGTCATTCAGTCGCTTGCACACAATTCTTAAATTATGTCGCCTTACATGAATTCAAGAAGAAGATCCTTCACACCAAATTTCTCTGGGAAGTGTAACGAGCCAGCAATGATGACTCTGATTGCTGGAATGGTTACTTACCTCCTTATTGCGCTATACATCAGAGACATACGCGAAATCTAGTTATGAGGCGGTCGCACCATTCACTTTTTCAACATCAACTTATGACCGACATGATTCTTCCGTGAACTTCCTTAACTTCAAAATTCTTTAATTTTCTGCCAGCTTTTGATGAAACTTCTACATTATTGTTGTAAAATATGAATGAATGAATGAAACATGAATGAATTTTCACTAAATCTAAATCAAAAACAATGTGGAATGTCCCTTTAATAAATGTAAAAACGGATGTGCTGTTTGGCAACTCATGTTTGCTTGTTAAACTCGACATCCACTGCCTGCACGTCCTCGAAGACGGAACCGTCGTGTCGTCACACGTGTTTGGCGGTTTCGGATCGTGGTCACAAGTGATTGTCAACACCCTGGATTTCGAGCGGATGATACCTGACAATGACGATGTTCTGAGTCGATGCTAGTTTCCATGCAAACGAAATCACCTCTACTCGCTCAGTTATTGTCGATGCATGGTTACAATACCTATAAATATCATTATTTGCCATGTCAACAATGGTGATTGGCTCGCTTGACGGCCTCGTCCATTCGGGATACGGGGAGAAATTGGAACTCTTTTTTTGGTCATGGTTGTTAGTATGAAATCACAGCGTTAGGCCTATCTTGGAAGCTATTTCCTTTGCAGCAATGAAAATTATCAATATCATAATTCAAAACCACTTCCCTTTAAGGCATTTTTAAAACCATTATCTCGTGCAAGAAATATCTTCAAGGAATAATAATTATCTTACACTTTAGCTTTACCATTATTTGATCACATATTTTCTACGAACTGCTACATATCAGCCGTAAAATCTGACATCACAAGGGTTTGTATACCAGACGTGAAAACTGAATACTTCATTCAAGACATTGAAGACCGTAGATTATTCTTATTATATGAAATTTTTTACACAAGTTCGCGTTCAAAAAAGTTTTTCATCATATTCTTATGGGCCACTTTTTTTCGCACTTTTATCGACGTCATCCAAAGTAGTTCGTGACGGTCACTATGTTGGATTTATGGTTGCATTCTTTTATTGCGATATGTCGCATCGGAGGCACAAGTGTTATTGAATGCAAGCTGAATTTTTGAAGTAAAAAAAAAAAGAGAAGGAAAAATAAGAAAATAGGACAAATTTTTGTCGAGGGAATATTGGTCGATGTGTTGTGTTGTGTTGATATGTGTTTGTATGTATGTTTTTATGTATTCAACACTCCAAAGGTGATCACATTTGTCTCAAGCCTTTGGCTTTCTTTGTGAACTCTCCGACACATTTTACACTATATATATATATATATATATATATATATATATATATATATATATATATCTGTTTTTATGAATTGAATTGAATTGAAATTGAATTGAATATGTACACATGGCCACCTCTATTGCCAAAAACCGTACTGTTACTCGATTGCCAAGAGGCTGTTTCAGCGAACCACTTTGCCTCCCCTATCAGCTCAGTTTCACGGCCTCCCCGACTTTTTCCGCTGAAATCGCGAGGAAGTTGGTGCCACGATCTGACGATGTGTTGCATATTGCAGCCCGACCGCCATAAAGCATTCATGCCATCCATGTGTTCTGAATGCTCGCAGGCGCTGAGTCAACGTGCTCACTCCACCGTGCGGTCTGCCGACTTGTTCGCCCGGAGTTCTCCCGGCCTGGTGGTTGGGATTATGAGGAAGGGAACCGCAAAAGAAGAAGACGAAGAAAGAAAGAAAGAAAAATAAGCAAACAAGAACAATGGGTGACAGATCAAAATCCTCACTCGAGGTATTTTTAACTGTGGAGGCTAAATTTGGACGCGGATCGTGACGGCGAGGCTTCAACGATTGTTCTATTGTGTCAAAGATCATAAAATAATGATTGAGTGTAGATGAGTTGTCAACAGGATTTAATGCTGTATAGTTATGATCACAATAATACGCTGAAAAAATAAAGGCATTGATTTCATTCCTTTGTCACCGATATCAAAATAGGCAGAGCAAACATCTGAATTAATATTAAGATTAAAGCATCGACGAGGAAATGTTAAAAAGCTTATAATTAAAGGAGAATGAACCCCAACTATATGTTCATTCAATGAATGTAGAAATAATAATAGAGTACGCCAGTAAAGTTTGTGGAAAATCGAACGATCCTTTCAAAGGTAATGAATTTATAAAGTTTCGAGTAGAACAGTTCATGTTATCGCAGAAGGACAACGATATAAAGAAAATGTAAAGAGAATTTAACATATTTCAATCTATCCATCGTAGTGATTGAGAGGACACCTGTCCAACGTCAGAAGGCAGGGAAAGTAATATTACGCTTAAGATATCAGTTACAAGCGGAAGGAGTGTGTACTTTTTATTCAAAATTAAATTTTGTGGAGTTCCCGTTCATTAGAATTCCTTCATATCGTTCTAATGTGGGCATTATGAACTTGTATAGTGTTCTTACAGAGCGATGGTGGTACTCCCCCCCCCCCCCAAAAAAAAAAAAAAACAAAAAAAAACAAAACTTGAAATATTACTAACTTCTGCACAGAGAGTCCGATTTTCTATGTACTACTAATAGCTCTGCATTCACTCAATTCACAAACACATGGGTTACAGTCAGCATTAAAATGATAATTTGTGTGTGTGTCTTGCATTGGAAAATAGTTTGTGTGTGCGCGTGTATTGGAATCAGGTACAAGAGATGCTACGTATAGAAAGGGTAGTCTAGTATTCAATTTTATTCAATTCAATTCAATTCAATTCAATTCAATTCAATTCAATTCAATTCAATTCAATTCAATTCAATTCAGTTTTAATTTCTTCAATTTTTTCTGCCATAGAACATAATATAAGAACATCAACAATGATCTTGACTCGACATTGGTTGAATGCAAGATGGAAATCAGTGTAATTAACGAATTAAAACAACGTATACATAATCTTAATCAAACCTTACATCCCATTATCTTTGTTCTGAGAGAATGGATTGAGGGGTCCACTAAAAAGCTGTGCGTGTATATTGTGGGCAACTCACACAATCGACTCAAAAACTTCGATTTAAAAAAAAAAATCAAGTAAAATATAAAAGTAATTCGAAACGGGATTGACATTACAGGACAGACGCGGGAGAGAAAAAAAATACAAATACAAAACACTGCAACATGGCATGACAAGTAGGCTCCTTACCATTTTTCAATTTACAAAAGATTATCAATCAGGAGTAAACTGTATAAGATATAATGACTTCTGAATAAAACAATACAACATATCACAGGTGAAGTGAAGCAAAAATCAGCTTTTGGTCAAAGCCAAAATAGGATGGGGGGGGGGGGTCATCTTACAGTGTGACTTGAGACATTTTAGATTGAATCAGCTGAAAACAAAGAAAATGATTAACATATAAGGGATATATTCATCATAAACTACAAAATATCTCTTAATATGTAAAGATCATTGAGAGGATGTAATTTGTTTTCTATTTCATGATGACTTCACTCTAAAAAAAATGAAAATGGCGTTTATCTGTTTTTGCATTTCAATTATTAATACACAAACACATACACACACATTTGTTTATATATATATATATATATATATATATATATATATATATATATATAAGATTCATAGTTACATATTGTGATCGAAAGAAAGGTGGGAAGTTTGAAAGGGATTATTGTACCAAACTTGTCCACACTGACACACTATCATCATGCCTATCCCCCGCTACATCATAATCCCCACTTCAAATGTGTAAATGTGTATGTATGTACTGATCCCTTGGGCTACATGCCTATATGTTGCAAGGACGTCCTCTGAATACAAAACCTCAAAAGAACCAATGAAACATTGCACGGTGTCTCATATTTTAACGACTGCAATCCATCGATTTCTTCTCCGAGGACTCGTACGACCGATTGATGATCGATAGCTAAAACGACAGCAGCTTCCAAAGAGGGCCAGAAATCCCCACCTACTTAGTGAACGACCATTCCCACGTTTGAAGCCCTTCTGGCCCCAATTTCAGGAAAAAAAATCTTTGCTGCTGTAATGGAAATTGTCATGGCAACGAAAAGAAGCAAGCTTCCTGATTCGCTGTTGCCACGGGAAGTTGCTATTCCAGCAAGAGTTGCTATCTTAGCATCTTTTATTAAACGGAGCCGCCCTGGTGGATTGCATTCGAGGCTTTTGGTATCAAATCCTCCTAGCTTTATCTTATTTCTTGAGAATTGCAGTAGAAACAGACTCGAACTGTAACGGACTGGAGTCATTTAATTCTATTTCAAATGAGGTTCAATATAAGCATAGATGTCACGGACAGTCTGAACTTAAAGGACAAGTTCACCTTCATATACATGTGGATTGAGTGAAGGCAACAATGTTAGTAGAACACATCAGTGAAAGTTTGGGGAAAATCCGACAATCCGTTCAAAAGTTATGAATTTTTAAAATATCTGTACAATCACTGCTGGAGGAGAAGACTACTACAGTGTATGATGTCACATGCGTACAACGATATAAGGAAAATAAAAAGAGAATTTCACAAAACTTGACTTTTTGAATAAAGTGCACATTTCCTCGACTTGTTACTGACTTATGTTAGGGGTAATATTATTCCCCCTGACTTCTGAAAGAGAAAAGTCGAGGGTTCTTTTATTATGTGAGAAAAGTGAGAATATCTTGAATTTTCTTTATACTTTCTTTATATAGTTGTACTCATATGACATCACAAGCTATAGTAGTCTTCTCATCCAGCCGTGACTGAGCAGAAACTTCAAAAATTCATAACTTTTGAACGGATTGTCCGATTTTCCTCAAACTCTCATTGATGTATTCTACTAATATTGCTGCATTCACTCAACCCTCATGTCTATGAAGGTGAACTTGTCCTTTAAAGTTATTTAAGCTTGAAACACTGTATACTGAGAGCATTGATCAACGCTCCGATTGTCCTATTCCCTACAAGACTTGTTTCGCAGGATAGCTCAAACTATCTGCAGCTATATTATCATGACCTTTAATTTTTGCCAATCATTGTCCATACGTGGCACGAGAATTTGCATTCGGGTCAAGTAGGTATACTTAGCTTCACTTATAGATTCGGGTAAATAATCTAAGGTCCAAATGGAAGGCGAAAAAAGGAAAGGGAACAGGGCAATAATAATGACAATAGTGGGTTCATAATGTTATAATAATGCAATACCTGTGCAACTATACTGCTTCTACTATCAAATATTGCGATATTACTCACTAATTATTTAAGGCTGGATCAAATACTTTTCTCCGTCTAAATTCTTCCAAATTTGGGAGAACATGTTCGTATTTTATGGCAATGATAATCTGGAATGCGCGCAGACTGGACTGCATGCAAGAAATGAATTCCAAAATGAACGCAAACTGCCAATAGATACATGGCAAGCCTCGTTAACTTTCATCGATTGACACGGACAGCTCTTTTTGGGAATACCAGTTGTACAGAGAAGGCATGCGATTTGATTAGATTTAATCAGAATACGAGGACGAGGTCCTAGAGAACTATTTCCATATCTCCTTTCATATTACATTCACATTTTAGTCAGAGGTCCTTTAAACCCCTATATTATACTGCAATACCGCTATAACACTGCCGTGCATTTTAAGGTAACCTTATCTGTGTTGCATGCAGTGTAGACTTTGCGCTTTGCTGCTGCTTGGCTAAAAGAAATTGTAGGACTTACTAACTGGCATTTTCTATCTGAGAGTACCACTGAAATTTCCGGTAAAAACTATCAGCCAAAGTTCATATACTTAGATAAAAACTCAATTATATCTTCAGGGCAAGGAGATAAATACGAAATAAAGTCTATAAAGTCTTGTTCAAGTATTTATTCTTTGAAAGCTTCACTTAAACGATATTTGATACAATTATATTCTCCAAACCAATTGAGCTAACAAATATTTATAGTATAGATTGTCATCTTATTGTCAATTTCTATTTTCTTCCTTCAACTGCATCTTGCACTCTCACCTGCAACTGCACTGCACTCACCTGATCACCTTCCTCCAAGAGAGTTATGTCGTTGGATAGTCATTTTATGAGGCCTCCATCCATTTCAAGCTTAATCGCTTATGATGGTGGTCTCCTGCATTCAATTATCTCTGTTGTTTACTGAAAAATACTGTATATTTTATTTTATGTTTCTGTGTATCTACATTGCTCAATGCAATCACCTATGTGTGTCTATTTATGTACTGTTATCGATTTATTTCACTGCACTTGTTATTCTTTGTCTTTGTACTTTTTGAAGTTTGCATTTAAATTGCATCTGATTGAATGCAGAAATAAAAGCAAACAAACAAACAAACAAATGATAATAATAATAACAGATAAAGATTCAAATGAAACAAACAACACCCAAATAAACGGTACATGCACACTAAGGGGTAAAACAACCTGTGACGTGTGTTCTAATGTATGACATTCACATGTTGGAAAAATACTACGAAGAAAATACCAACCCTCGTTAAGAATGAAGAAAGCAATGACATTATTATAATCAAACATACTGACAAATCCTTTCGTGATGTTTATACAGTATCTAACTGAAATTCTTAATAAATTTCCGATATCACATTTTTTGTGTGTATAGGATCGACTTAGTGTGAATGCAAGAAAACCAGTTTAGGTTCTTCATTAAAACGTCTTTACTGCCTCAGATTAAACCTAACCCGACTGGACCTGAAAAGAAGGAAGGCTGACGCTGTAATTCCACTTTTTCCACTGTGTTTCTTTCTTATCTTATTTTTTTTTCTAATTTCCACAGGCAGACTGAACAGTTTAATCCGAGCCATACACTTAGCTCACCTGTTATTGAGAGTACAGTAAAAGTACATGGTTTATTTTTGGGCGCTCCACGCTTGAGCAGTGGATCGAAGATGGAACATTACTGTTCAACCTCTTAGGTCTTCGCTCGCTCTATGCCTCTTCAAACCCACAGACCAAGGTTGAACCTACTGAACGCTTGACACATAATCTGATAATTATACGAATAAATCACACGCTACGCTAACCCTCCGTAGGATCACGCGGAGATTGCAAGCAGAAACACTCAGTCTCATCCAAAAAACTACAGAGTATTCGGTCGCCATGGAAACGGGGGAATCTTCCCCCATGAAGGCAGATCAGGATCGGTGCATCTCAATGTTACATAAGATGATAACTTCACATTGATACTGAAACGGCAACACTCTTGATATTTAAAATGAAAAGGGCGTGGTGACCAGATTAAACGAGCTCCAGGGCACCTTGAGTGAGCTCAGAGGGGCTGTAAGCACTAGAGAGGCGCCACCTAAAACCCATTCACTTGCCCCTAACTAGTCGTTTCATTAAACTCAGAAAAGTACAGTCACCTTTCAACCTAATTTCTCAACAAACAAACAAAATGCATCACAATGCCCCCAGGGTAGTCCTCTGCGCGCGCCAGTGATCCCATTGTTAAGATATAGATGTATATTTTCCTTGATTCTCGTTCTATCTCTCTCTCTCTCTCTCTCTCTCTCTCTCTCCTGATCTATCTTCAAATCTCTTCCTCTCTTTCTCTCCTCCACCCCCCCCCCCCCTCCTCCTCCTCTCTAAGCAACCACAAACTGTGCCGAGAACGCCAAAGCTTGAACCCTGGAAACATTGCCAAATGGGTGGAATCATCCTTGTCGCCCACTCTCCGTTCAAACACACCCTCGTATTGCCGTAAACTCATTCCCCTTCTCCCATCCCGATTTAATTTCCCAAAGACAGACAACCTCCCATACACACACATGCACACACACACACCAAACACCAAACACCCACACTCACACGTACACATATACATACATACATAAAACATACATAAATGCATACATTCACATCTACAAACACATAACCTACTTTGCATAAAAAATAAGTTAAAACGTCTCCATTCTTCGAATTCATGAAATTTACGTCGATGTCGGGCAATTTGTCAATCAGTCGCAAAGTCTCCATTCTTCCAAACGATTCTTCACATTGATGTAACCTCTCTGCCGCAATATGATTTTAAAGTGCGACCCCACTGACTACATTGATTTCCATTTCTTGAAATGTAAGATCTATTTCACTGTCTTCATTATGACAGTCCTAAAATTACTTTTTTCCCCCTAAATTTCTTGAAGCAATTACTGGGGTAAACGTGGTAAGCACCAAACGATCAGAAGCTTTCTTTGAGTAGAAGGAACTCTGTAACGCACGATCATTCTATTCGTGCATTGAGTCATATGCTGTTACGGCAACTTTCATTGTAATGACATATATAGGACCATTATGTGCACCCTATGTCTTATCCTTCTACCGCTATACTGTTGTGATCATCCTGAATGTACAGTATTCATTAGCATATTTCTTAGCAGCATTCTGATTTCCCATATTTTTACCCTTCTCTTCACATACGGACATTATTTTCACGAACATTCTGCAGCGGAGATCTCCTCGGTTTTACTTGGTTGTCGACGGTAGAGCAGAATTCGTGTCGGTATGAATCACTCGCATGAATATGATGTTGCCTGACTCTGTATGTCACGCTCGATGTGTTACCAGCTGGTTCCTTTGTCCATGAAAGTCACATTCAGACAGCCTTTATTTCTTTTTTTTTCCTTTTGCAAGATTGAAGGAGCTGGAGTATTAAGACAGAGTCTTTCAACAATACACACATGTGTCATGCTCATGCGATCCATAGCACGTAAAGATGTCTGAGAAGTATTTCGGGGAAGATTTGTCCATGAACTCAATGCCCCAATCGTCAAAATAGATGAAGATTCTAGCACAAAAAGGTAGGAAGAAGGCGAACTGAGGGAGAAATTGGAGGGCATGAACACACTCCGGCGAATATAAGTATTCGGCCCCCTTTCATAAGGACGTTTGAAATTATTGTAACTTGGTAGTTACAGACACACAGACAAACGCAAACAAACAAACAAACAAACAAAACAACTGTGCAAAGTTGATTGGTTATTGTTGGCTTCTACCATGATAACATAAATAGACATTCCTAATTTTTTTTTCGATATTTGTCTTGAAATTTTCAAAATTGTATTACTGTTCTTGTTGTGTTATTATATGTATTCAAATGTTTTAATCATATATGTTGGATAAAACGAAATGAAATGAAAACAAAATGAAATGGCGAACAATATCATACATACACACACACATACACACATACATGCACACACATATAATTATGTATATCCCGCTAACGTTTTTTTTTTTTTTTTTGTAAATGCTTCATAAATGATTTTGAAACCAGTACTGCTAAGAGCTCAACATACAAGTATTATGGATGTGTCAGTCATTAATTTCCGTTTCTGATGCTTTGATACACAAATAGTCCAAAATAACTATATGCACGTAGTTTGGAATAATATGTGCCTCCAGTTCATATGTCTTCATTTACTAACTGAAATGTCAAGTAGATTAGATAGACTTGAACATTAATTTCTTCTGTCTGTTCTTCTGTTGGACTATAACCAAGTAAGAACTGGAAGGGACCCATTGGATTTATTTCAGGCCCTATATGTTTGTATACTGTTTATACAGATAGATAGATATAGATAGCTAGATAGATAGGTAGATAAATAGATAGATAGATATAGATAGATAGATAAACGCGCATATATATAGTTATGTGTACATATGAAGAGTTTGTTCGCAAAAACCGATTAATCCATATTTGCCAAATGGAGATATTTGCGATTAAAGGTCAAGAAAAATAAAGAGAATATTGAAAAATTTTTTGCTTCTTTTGACCAAAACTTCAAAAATGTACCTTTACATGTAGTGACCAATATATCATTTAAAAGGTATTATTTAGTACATTATGACAGAGACCGTAGTTCAAAATCTTCAAAAATGGACTTATCGGTTTTTGCGAACAAACTCTTCAATTATATTACCTATGATTTATATGTTCTTCCGAAGTAGATATCTATATAAATAGATAGGTAGTTACGTCAGGAGAGAAAGAGAGAGAAAAATATCGTGAGAGAGAGAGAGAGAGAGAGAGAGAGAACGAAAGAAACATGTGGCTCATTGTTCCCACGTAAACCGGGAGCAAACGGTTGGTTGATAGTACTGCGCACTGCTGCGCTGTACTAGCCAACCATGAAGTTAGAAGTGTCAAAATAACAGTCATCCATGAACATGTTGACATCGTGTTTGCAACTGAAAATGCACACAGCTGCTGATGTAGCTAATCCAACCAAGAGAAGGAGATAGATAGATAGATAGAGAGAGAGACAAAACAAAACACCGTGCAACACGAAAGAATAATCTGCAGTTTGATATTCAGACTTTCTTTATCTTCTTAAGTGGGACTTCTATCTGCATTTCTACTGTTGATGTTAAACTATCGGCGCTAACAAACAAGTATATACTAACGAGTCCTAGGAGATAATGTACAAATCTCTCTCTCTCCATCTCTTGATCTCTCACCATCTCTCTTTCTTTCTCCCTCCCTCTTTCTACCTGTCTGTCTCTCTTCCTAGGAATCATTTGATGTTATATATATATTTGATATATATATATATATATATATATATATATATATATATATTGGCAGCAATACTTGCAGAGAGACGTGGCTGATGTTGGGTTGCACCTCTTTAATCAAGCTCTCGGGCGAAATGCCCTTCTTCAGAATCTACACAGTCAATGACAACAACGTATAAACAAAATCAACCTAGATGTAAAATCATACTAACTTAACTAACCTTCAATATTATAGATTCCAAAATATACTCAACATATCAATGAATACAAAACATACAAAGTTACAACACATTTAAATATATATATATATATATACACATAATTATAATATATAGATACATATATAATATATTTTCCTTTACACATACAAATTACGCGTATTTCATATATGATTATATAGCCTGCGCTATAGAATAGATGATGAAGAATCAGTCTTTGCATGATAAAAATACATGTACCTGTCCATTTCCCTGTACAACTTAGTGTCATCCCACCTTCTTGTTAACGGTATACGTATGAGCTCACTTTTTTTTTCCCTTTATCAGTGGTCATTTTCAAGGCTACGAGTCCGATTCCAGTCAGGCCTATATATGTATATCGAGCTCCATAAAATTCGCATTGATAAATGCACTTTGCGTTTCTTGATTAATGACGGCCTTTTAAAAGCCTGCAACCCCGACCCCCCGGATCAACCATTCGTAGAATCAAGGAGCTTTATGTCGAATCGACTTTAATAGCGGTATCGTTGGATATAAATGACGTACAAATCATGTGGTGGGAAATTCTCGTCATGAGAAGCGGCGTACTTTGATTTAGGGATTCTTAAAATGCAGTCGTATTGTCCGAATGGACATTATATCACTCTGTCCAGTCCACTGACCATGCTGACCATCTCAGCTGCAGCCGAGTCGGCATAGGGCGGCCAAGCGAAACCGTTCCCATATTAGTAGAAGAGAGAAAAGTGCAGTAAACCCTAGTCTCTCGTAGTCAGACCAAACTGCGTTAATCCCGGATGTCCATTCTGGGTAGTCCCTTTAATACTTATACCGGTGCTTTCTGTTCAATGTATTTTTATTATTTGCTTTCGCACCTTAAAACACTGGACTGGCTAAGAAAGACGTCTTCTGTTATCAAAATGTATATCTTTATGAAATGGTCATATCAATACATGGTAAGGAAAAACATTCACATTCCATACTTCAGTACAGACATGAAATACAAAAAAAAATGTCGATTCGGTATTGTCATAAAAGTCATAGCGCCTATTGTTCGTAAATTCACAGTGTTTTCCTGTCTTACAATTAATGTTCTATACCGATTTTGTGGAATTATGTACTTACAAATATTCTACTATTATTTCATTTTTGCTGGAAATAAAAAGAAACAAATGAAATGAAATATCAATTGGTTGATACACTGATATTCATACATTTATAAAAGACTATTTTCGTCAAAATTACTTTCTATTGGATACTCAGTGTTCATATTCTGCGGAAGCATACTCTGATCTGAATTCGGAAGTTCTTCTGTCTGTCACTGTTTGATATTGCTATTTTGGTGTATGTCTGTCTGTCTGTCTGCCTCTTTGTAATTAATTCCTTTAAGCACACACACACAAACACACACACACACACACACACACACACGCACACACACACACACACACACACACACACACACGATTAAGCATGTAATAATTGTACCTACACACATTCATTTCCTCTCTCTTTCTTTACTCTCTTCTCCTTCACGGAGAAATCTAAAGAGATAATTCACCCACTCTGTATCGGAATTGCATATCTTAATGATGACGTAAGTGTGGGAACGTGGGAAAAAAAACATCATTCATTAATCGTGTTTTTGAGGGCTGATCGTACATTTTATCTGTTTATGCAAAGACGTGTCTTTAGCAGCCAGAAGTTCTCAAACCAAAATGGGTTAACGCAATTTCTTGTTTAAGACCAATTAATCTTTTTATTACACTTTTCATTTCACTCATGGGGTGGAATACCCTCGTCAGCCAAACGTTGCTTTTCAGAGGGCGGGTTCGCACAGGTTAAAACTATAAAACATACACCATTACATACAGAACAGATGAAAAGAAAAATATTTTACTGTCGAATGTTTCGACTTATCCATTCCTCTCGAAGGGAACTGCTTTTTAGCGTCCCCTTCAATCAAAATAATTTTGATTCTGAACAATTATAAAAGTTACAGTACTTCTTGTACTGCAGTTATAACAGCATTATCCTTTCTTACAGTATGATGCTGATTTTGTATTACTATGTATTAGTAAATTTTTGGCGTTGCTGGAAATGAAATGGATGAAGTGAAATGACAATTCTTAAACATCAAATGTAACTTAGGAGAGATGGCAGTGTGTGTGGTGGTGACTTTTTTCTACTTATGGCAGAGATGCTATCTTTCTCTTTCTCTCCCTCTTTCAACCCTTATTAACACACACGCACACATGCACAAACACATTAATAAATATGGTAATATTCGATTCAATTGAATAAAATCTATTTCTATTTTTCTTCCACAACATATAAGAAACAAAATGATCTTGAGTACATATGTTCATTGACTGTAGAAGTGAAAACTAAAAATGATTTAGAAATTGAGAACATGTATAGATGAAAACAATTTCAAACCAAACTTATTGCATTATCCATATTCTAAAAAAAGGAAATTGAGGGGTCCACTAAAAAGCAATGCTTGTAAAATGTGAACAACTTATGCAATATCAGAATGGAGATCGACGGGGAAAAACAGCTTTGACTCTATTAATCACGAAAGTAAATACAAAGTAATTGAAATCAGGACAGACATTACGGGACAGACAGGGCAGGAAAAAAACACAACACATACACAGAAGCCTAAAACTGAATGACTGTAATTGTAACGCTAATGCATTGTAAATGTAAATGCAAATGTGAATGTAAATGCAATGTAAACGTAAATGTAAATGTCAATCAAATGTAACTGTAAATGTAATGTAAATGTAATGTAAATGTAATTGTAAATGCAAATGCAAATGCAAATACAATGTAAATGTAAATGAAATTGTAAATGTAATGTAAACGTAAATGCAAACGTAGTTGTAAATGCAAATGCAAATGTAAATGCAAATGTAAATGTTAAAAAATTGTAAATGCCTACAACCTGCTAATGAGGAATCGGAATTAACCGAAATGATGAGGAAGAGATGCAAGTTTGCATGTGCTAAGTAACTGCTAATAATGTATAAATGTCTTTGGACAGATGAAGGAAGAATTAATGACAAAATGAAATATCGCATATCTTGAAAGTGCGATCACATATCAAATGGCATTTTTAGAATTGGAGTAGTGCCATGATTTTAGAAGTTTTTAAAGACTGTAAAAGCAGGGGAGAATTTCGTTGAATTTTCTTGGAAAAAATATAGAAACCCCTCTCAGCGTACGCTTTTGAATTTATTCATATTTTCCCTGTTACAGTTGTTTTGCTCACATAATAAATCTTTGTGAGCTATGCAGTACTATAGGTACACAGTACATTCAAATAGGGTGCCACCTACCTTGGGTAAAAGTGAAATCTTCCATGAACTTTTAAAAGATAACATGATCCCTCTTATTCATTTGATTTTCGTAGATAATTTGGCTGTAGCCAGAGCGACAGAACAATAATACAGAAAGGGAAAGGAAGAGAAATTGAAAAAAAAAAAAACAAAACAAAAAAGGACCAGTCTTTTTGGTTTTAACAATAAGTGAATGACAGAGGCACCCATTGTGAGTGGGTGGTCCAGGTTCGATTTAACGGTATACCCCCTTTTATTCGCTTAAATAAAAGCAAAAGCCTGCTTAAGATGTAATGAGGGCTGGAGGTCCAGCATTGGTATGGTAATTGTTTGTAAGACGCAGACAATAAGTTAAATGCTGGAACCCATCTTAAATTCTCGCTTCTAAACGTTCGCCTCTGGCAAAATGATTTCGGCAACTTTTTTTTTTTACGCTGTCTAACACACAAAAGATTGTGCAAGGACACATATAGACATGTTCGTTATTGTTACCAAAATTTGGAAACTCTAGGAAAACAGGTCAACACTTTTCTGTTCGCACGTTCAGTAATTTAAATGTGTGTGTGTGTGGGGGGGGGGGGGAGGGGGAGGGGCACGTTGATGTAGCTGATGATGCTTTATGCTCTTTCCGGCGGAGGATACTGGTTCAAAGCCTCGTCCACTTTAGGCGAGCTACTTACACTAGAGGTGTCCTTCTCCACCCTCGGATATCGTAGGTAAACGGTAATGCTGTTGTGAGGCGTAACTATTATAGGTTTTACAAGAGATCCTCTGGGAAAACAATGCTCACACTTATTTAAAAGAGCCAGAGTCTATTTTTTTTTCACTATGAACTGGTTTCGTTTAGTTGTATACAGCAGAAGTTATAGTGAGTGACCTCGAAAACATATAAAGATAATGGTATCAACTTAAAAGCAAAGTACAAGGAGACTAGTCAATATGTCATTGTGAAATTTTTGGTAGGAAAGCATACATTTAGTCGCAAAGGCGTCAGGATAAAACATGAATCTCGAAACACGAAAGACGAATGAAAGGTGATTTATATTTTCCTGTCAATAGATTTTTATTCGTTTGTTTATTCTCTGTAATCGAGAGCTTTCAGCATCCAATCAGCACACGGTTTCACGTAATCACAAATCAAGACGATTCGTAGTCTTCAAAATAAAGAAACTGATAAACACAAACAATAGTTTTGAGACACGTTTTTAGTCTTTTATTCAGGACAATCTGCGTATTCTGGCATTTTGTTAGACGGACTTCCAACAAGAGTTAGAATGTCTTGGAAGGAGACTACTTGTGGCGACACGCGAGTGTAAGCAGACGTGACGACGAATCGATTTGGCGGTAAAACTTTCAAAAGCGTCAAAGGAAGAATAGGATGTATAGACGGCCATAAACAGCTGATTCGATCTATTGTTGAGATTGTGGCCGAACAACAGCTCGGGCCTTCAGGCCCAGGGATAGCGTCTTAGTGCGGGGCTTTTAGCCCAGGCTTATCCCAAAATTACCAGACCCTCGTGGCAGTTATTGTGGCCGGTCTGGGTGAGGCGGCAGTACATTGTGGCCCCTTTCATCAAGACTGATGAATCTTTGGTGGAATGACATCGCCTGTCCAATTAATGGGTGAATGTTGAATATGCCCTGATGATTAACTATCGACTGACTCCGGGTCATACCTGCCGAGGGGTCATCGGTACAGTTTAAATACTTACATCTAAACATGGGAACACGGTTATAATGCCCTACATAGGCTATACGTCTACCCTCTTTGAGAGTTCCCAAGCACCATTGGAGCTATTCCCGTGACTTGTGCAACTTACGTCATTGGATGGGATGTTTACGAGCAGAAATTATAATATAAGAGGGGTCATGGTGGTACGCAGTGATCAGATTATCGCGGTAGGACCCTGCCACCGGAGCACACACAAACATTATGGCGCCACTTCGCTTCGTCACGACGTTAACACACCACTATAATGAGCGCTGCGGCACCAGAAACATGAACAAAATTATGCCACTAGAAACATAGTTGTACGATCAAAAACAAACAAAAACCCAATAAAATCACACACAAAACAAATTCGAACGATATTTTCTCAGGAGCATTCTGGCTCCAACGCCACCACAATACCACAGAAATCGCATACCAGCTTCATGGTATCACACTTTATAGCACGCACACAGGAGCAGGAAAGAAGGTATCAATGACCAGCCCGATACCTCTTTTAGCACCACCACACCACAGTGCACCATTGTCAACAAAGAACCATGAAATTACAAAAATGTTGACTAGCAAGAACACGACAAACACCACTGACTGTAGCACCGCACGCCCCCAAAATACAAATAGATTGAAAGAAATACACATGGATTATTGCAATACTCTACTTAAATACAGTAATGCAAGAGCACCGTAGTACCATCGTCACATACGCCGCCCAGTACCACATGTAGGAACAAAAGAAACTCATCGACCACGGAACCACAACAGAAATCAGAAGGTGCCACACATACACCACACCCCCGCACCATCATTAAACCGTCATCCATAACATGAACAAGGCCTTGCCGCCACCATGGCACCAAGTACCACCACAATAATCTAAACACACCACAATCACAGGATCATCAGAAAAATATTAGCAATAAAACTATATAGCATTGCCAAAATCATTTTGATACCACTTGTTTGATAAAGGATGGCACCACGGTAGGACCTGAACAGAAACAGCTAGAACAACAGGGAATTTTTATTATATTGTAATTTTAAACACATATCCAAGGGCTACGAACGCTGCACCATGACCAGGATGACATTTTTCTTGCAAGCGATGCGACTGGAAGGACCGCTCCTTGTCGGAAGTAAACAAAAGAAAACTGGAACAAACGACGGAAGAAAAAAAGCAACAGAAAGAAGTGACGAGTAAGAATATGGCTTGTGATAAATTGGCTCATTGTACCACACATGAACCTCCTAGATCAGTCACGCAGCGAGTGAATTCTCCCGTGTTTAGCTTATAGTATTATATATCACTAATACAACATTGTTATGTCACTAGCTATTACCAAGGTTATCAATAGTTAAGTCAGAATTCCTTAAAACCGCTTTTTTCTTTGTTTGCTTGTTATCGTAAAAGCTATCCATCTGGTGATCTCGAACTTCGCTAGAATGTTGTTGTTCTTGTTTAACCCGATATTGTCATAACAGCGATTTACTGTACACCGATTTATATTAAACTTAAATATTATACTCAACTTAGCAAGAAAACAAACTTACGATGAAAGAAGAAAATAGGTGAAAGGTTGAACCAATGAGTTTTTTAAATCATTGAACTCACTGCACTTCCGATAAAACCTAATAGGTTAAGTGTGACAAATCGCATAAGTCATGATTAGAATTAGGCCGTATCCATTTAAAGTCATAAAATCTTATTGATATTGGATATTCAATGTCTTTGTCTTAACGCAAATGTGAGACGCTGTAAGCATAACATAAAGACAGATAGAAAGAAATGAAAGGCTTAGTTTAACATGTCAACCTTGATCTATTACTTGCTTGGTCACAACTCCAGACATAACTTTGTATTTTGCCGGTATGCATGTATAATTTTGTATTTGTTAACTATTATCTACCATGTAAAATCGAATACATGCCTATGTTATATCTTCTGATTCATTTCGTGTTATGTTTGCCGAAAAGAAAGAAAGAATGAAATAAATGAAATGAAATGAAATGAACTTCTTCCTGTCCCAACTGGATACACTGCAAGGGAAGAACTCCGTCATTCGATCAGGGGATGTGCTGAGAGGTACACGTATGCTCAAAGGAACTCAATCTAAACAGGGAGGTGTTAAAGGTAGGGGATACCTTTTACAGACCTCCCAAAATGCAGCAAAACATTAAATATGAACCTCAGGGGACTTGCTTGTTTGTTTGTTTGTTTTATTTTATTTAATCACGGGATAAAATGCCCTCGATCAGCCAGATGAGGCTGTTTTTCAGAGAGGCCGTGAGTACAGTGTTACAGCAACAACAAAAACAACACAACAGTTAACAAATCACTCAAAGTAAATTACCACTTACACAAAAACACATAAAAAACAACAAGCATAACATAATGAAATACATTACAATATAGCAGAAACTAGATACCAAGAACAAAAAAAAAAGAGAAGAGGAATATAAAGGTAACCACTTAACACAAACGCTACAAAAGAGGGTGACACAAACAAGTTCACGTAAATTCAGGCAAGTTAGCTCAAACATAGTTATGAAATCCACACTATAACACATACTCTAACATTCTTTCAAAAGCCTTCAAATTACCGAGTATTCTTACATTTTCGGGGAGACTATTGAATATTTTAACACTGGAATAAATGCATCCCAATTTCATGAAATTTGTTCTGGGTTTTGGAAGTATAATAATATTACGTGAATTACGTAAATTATATTTATCTATTTTGATAACTACTTTTTTACAGATAAATAATGGCAATAACTTGTGTAATAGTTTAAAGATAAATATTGCCGCGTGTTTTTCCCAGCGATTCATAATTGCTTCTACGCCAGATAATTCATATAAGGCTCGACTACTGAAACGATTATCTACTAATAGAATGGTGCGGAGAGCCCTCTTCTGCAAAACACTTATTTGATTTACTAGACTTTTACTGGCGTTCCTCCACACAATTGAACAATAATCCAAATGGGGCTGAATTAACCCTTTGTATTAAGTAAGGGTGGTGTCTTGCGGAATATATGGCCTTATTCTCTTGAAGCAATACAACGCAGAAGAGAGTTTGGCTTTTACATTGGCAATGTGATTGTTCCACGTCAGGGTGTCGTTTAAGGTCACACCTAAATACTTACAGGAGCTTTTTTGTTGTACGCAAAAATCATTAACCGTAACCTTAACGTTATCAAAGAGGTGTTTTTTCCGCATAGGTGTGACAATCATGTATTCACAGTGTATGAAGAAGCTTCCAGAGAACGGACGAGTCACCCTTATTTTTCAAAATACTTTCATTTATATATTTTCTTTTACATTTACGAATCAAAGAAGTTACACGATTTCTCAATTGCTTATATATATTCCAATCAGATATTTGTTTGGTCTTCAATGCTATCTTTTTACTTTTATCTCTTTCAAACATAAGCGACTTAATGTCATCATTCATCCATGGGGCTGATTTCTGCTTAACCCTTCTGCGTTTCATTGGAGCAAATTTATCTAATACAGTCACATATTTAGAAACCATCATCTCGTAGGCGGTATTGGTGTCTACTTCACAAAACACTTCATCCCAACATTCACTGCGTAGCTCATTACAAAATGTGTGAAAATCCAGATTTGCTAAATTGCGAGAGTTAACATATTTATGATTTGATGTGGCTGTTTTCACTCTACCAATGGCTGATACCACCATATAATGATCACTGAGTGTGATTGGTGCTACGTCACAATACTGCATATGTTCATGGTTAGATGAGAACAGTAAGTCAATGGTTGTAGCAGAGAGTGGTGTAATTCTAGTGGGCTTTGTTACAAATTGTTTCAGACCATAATCTGAGGCAATGTTTAACAGCTTCCTAGTATGATTAGATAACACAGGCTTCGTTACATCACAATTCATATCACCGATCACAATATAATCAACAGATTTAGCATCTAAACACTGAAGAATATTTTCAAATTCTTCAAAACATTTCACTGGAGCATCTGGGGGCCTATACCACACCACAATACACAGTGACTTCTGCCTAAGAGTAACATTTATACATAGAAGCTCGATATCACAAACAATTTCTGTATAAATCGTATATGCTACTGAATCTCGTACATATATAAGTATACCCCCTCCTTGTCTATTCCTATCACGACGTATTACATTATAACCGGCTATCTCTATCTCAGTGTCAGATATAGACCCATCAAGTCTGGTCTCACACAAGGTAAATATATCAAAATGATTATTGGTCAGTAAATTTTCTACTTCTTCTAAGTTCTTCATAAGAGAACACACATTTAAATGACAAAGTTTTAAACCACGGTGTGATTTGAGATTGCGAAATATTGTCTCGCAGTCATCATATTGAAATGTGTTTGTCGATAAGGACAATGCTGTCTGCGTGGGTTCATTTGGCTCAGGCAAGTTATTGAAAGGCAATTCGGTGAAGATGCACTTACTACAAAACCAGTCAGCTGTTGAATGAAAGAAATCGTGGTCCACGTTTGAGCATGAGAGATGAATCCAGTTGTGGCATGAAACACATAATATAGCGTTGTGATTAGATTTGACGGGCTTTGAACATTGAATACATGGGAACTTGTGTAACATAACGGATGATCACGCTGTCTGCGATATTCAGTGTTGACAAAACTGAGCTAGAGCTTTTCAAGGTCACGCTCACTGTTGATTTTCACCTTCCTGTTGTCTGTTGCTTAGGCCACTGCTTAGAAATTTGGAAGTCAACAGTTATCTAAAATTTGAATAATGCACAAAACTCAACTACTCAGTAGTTCTGTGTGTCAGCCACACTTAAGCCTTTTTGCTGCATTCTTCTGTATTTGTGATCTATAAACACAAATCTAAAAGTACAAGAGCTGATGTAATAACATATAGAGTGTGTGGTAAGAATGTATATAGAAATGTTTGTAAGTGTTGATGAACTTTCTTCACAAAATATACATGATGGACACACATGCAATACATGGGTCTGCAAAGGTAGCCTAGTAATGTACTGGAATTTACGGTGAGCCCCGAAAACAATTCAATTCAAAATCTAACCGTCAAAAAATGTACTAAATGTTACCGTCCACTTTCAATACTTTATGGGAGTTTCTAAAATGATATTCTCTTCAACATACCACTGTATTTATACAACTCTTCATTTAAGGCGTGCAAATGGGATTCCCTACCTTTAAAGAAGGAGAAACAAGAATCTCTCTTTTGTACCAATGCTCCGTGCCGCCGAGAAGTTTATCGCAGGTGTTAATAAATCGTTTTGACAAAAGACAACGCTTCTGTTTAAGTATGTATCATTCCGAAAAATACAACATACCTAGCCAGGAGCAATTCCATGTCCCTTTCAATATTTCCGGCAGCAACTGATTAGTGTGCAAAGAACGAATTATTGCACATGAGGGGGAAATTAGTCAAAAAAAATGTACTTCTTCAACTGTAAAGTGCTACATAACGCGTAGAAACACGCATTAGCCAATTACTTAATTTGAAAGATTTAACGTTCAAATGGTAAACCTGGCGAGCAATATGCACATAATGTGCGCAAAATGTGCTAATTAGTATATTTTAGTAATGACGTACTAATACTCCTTTTTTTTTTTTTTTTTAGTTCGGTGGTGTGAACAACGGGTGCACGTCACGAGACCGACACCCACGAGTCATACAGCCCACGGGTCATACTGCTCACAAGTCATACAGCCCATGAGTTATACAGCTCACAAGTCATACAGCCCATGAGTTCGACACTAAGCGAACAAGGCCCACGAGACTGACACATTACGCGCCGTGTTGTATCTGTCGAACTCGTGGGCTGTTTTTACCTAGTGTCGAACTCATGGGCTTTATTTGCCTAGTGTCGAACTCATCGGCTGTATGACTCGTGAGCTGTATGACTCGTGGACCTGTTTTCAATGTCGAACTCGTGGGCTGTATGACTCGTGGGTGTCGGTCTAGTGGGATGACCCCTGAACAACAAGGAGATTTGACAAAAAGAAGTAGTTGTTCCGTACAAAATTACCACCAAGTTCGATACATGATTTCAACATTTCTCTGAAATACAGTTTAAATTTGTTAAAATCAAGAACCTCTTCTTTGGTCGTTATATCCAAAATTCTATGGAAGAGCGGCTCGGAGCAGGGAACATCAAAGCCAGTGAAATGCTAGCATTCATTGACATGCTATAGAACCTACGCATGAATTTGCACAAATTGCGAAGAGATTCCACTCTTACTCTAACACCTCCCTGTTCTAGAGGAGAGGATAAGAAAAGATAGAAGAAGTTGCTCCGGGTGCTACCATTTGTCTGAATTCTGGGTAAGCGAAAATCAAATTTCGGTCCGTATATACAAAATTCATTAAGAAGCTATAACTGCTTTACCACGTCAGTGACAAATCTAATTGTAACTTCTTGCTATTACTTCACGATTCCCCTCTCGGCCTTCAAAACGAGGTTCGCACCGGTCATTCTTCCCCTAACATGGCGTCGCATTTATGTCGCTTGTTGTGCCCTCTATAAGAGGCAGAAGCATTTCTCAAACTGCTCAACAAGTTGCTTTCTTTTTCTTTTTTTTCTCCGAGTCTTTTACATGTCTCGAAAATTGTGCGTGTCATTAGAATAGAAAGGTTCACCCAGCGACTGGACATTTTCTTTTTTCTTTATCACGAAAGGTCGGACAACCTTTTCCAGCTCTCACGTCTCTTTAGAACTTCACATTTGCACAAACACTGATTGTACTGCGAGATGGGGTCCTTGGGAGAAAGAAGAAAATTGTTCCCTATAGAAATCAAAGAATGACAATTGATCCCAAAATCTCCCGGGGAAAAACAGTCTAGCTGTGAAGATGCTTTGCCGAAGTTTATCTTGTAATCGTCCGGTCGTTTTAAGGCCACATGTTAATCCCTCGATTTTTTTTTTGAACGAAAGCTGTCTATAGACGAGGCTTGTCAACATTTTCTGCAGTTGGTGAAACTTTATTTGGTGAATCATTATTTATCGATTCGACGTTTTTTTTTTGTTCTGACGTTGATGTTGTTGCTGCTCTGAATGATATTGATAGCTTTTTGACACATGTGGCATTCTCCGATTTTTTTTTAAATTATTTTAGTTGGATAGCATGTGGGAAGAAGAGGAGCACCTTTAAACCCAAGGAATTATACACGAAATGTTAATCAAAGCCACACACGATTACGCATATTAGAAATTTACACAGGCTAAATCTAACATAAATTTAACATAAATGGTAGATAAACTCACGGTTTTGTTTTGTTGGTTTTTTTTTTGTTCCTGTGTACAAACATTCTTATTTTGTTTGTTCGTTTAAATTCACAATAAAATGTGGTTGATTTGTCAAATAAATGGAATATCTAATATCTGTCATGTTCATTTCAAGATTCCTTCTCCAAGGGGATTTTGTCGACCTGATTCTTCAAAGGACACATTTCATTCATTATCTTTTGATCAAGCCCTGGTATTATTGGTGTCACTTTCATCTTGATACTTCCTAGAAAGTAATTTTCACACGGCCACAATCAGAATGTTTTGCGCGAGCAGATATATTTGTTCCAGTAGATGTTCAAGTAGCGATATCCATTTGAAAACTATACGCTTGTAGTGAATGACAAGGAAAAATCCTTATAGTCCCGAGGGATGTCTGTAAAAGAAGAAATACATTGCCCATTGCTCCATCATGTCCATGCAACACATTAGTTTTCGTCTCTGAATGCGAGAGACGAGAAGAGATATGAGTGTTGTTTGCTGGGGGAAAGTCACATTTGGGTGTATTGTCAAACGTTAAGCCCCTGTTCCACTATGCCGTTCTCGCTACGATTTGACAATTTTCTCAGATCGGGAAGGATCGGGTAAAATCTGAGCCGATCTGGACACAGTACGATGTTAGAACGCTCTAAGTACACTGCAGTTACGACTAACACGTGCTTGCTACGCTCTTACTGCGATGATCGGGAATGAGGCATTACGATCTCTGCCGCTGCAGCTACGCTTTAGAACGATGTAGCTACGCTGTCAGTGCGATGTTGCCGATGTTATCCGATCGATGCACGCTGTATCTACGCTCTGAACGATCTATACGATCTTATCACGCTGTCACCCCGTTCAGAGAGCTGAAAAGTGCCCGATGTGACCCGATGTACCCCGATTCGACTGTCGATCTGCAGTCCGTCAACTTATTAGCATGCAGAACCGAAGAAATATACTGTGTACCTCGAAGAGTCACCTCAACTCCCTGTTCTTTTGCAGAAATACATTGTTACAAACAAAGACGTGCTGATTTTTCCAAGGCTTTTTCTTGATGTCCTTGCTTTTATAGTCCGTCTTCCTCCAGTTGTAGATGATTTCACATTCTTCAAAATTCTGCTATGTCCTCTTCCTCCTCTTTAAGCATCACGTGCAGTCTCTCTTTCTTCGCCTTTTGGGTGGCTGCTTTGCTGCTTTCTTCTCTTCTTTTTCTTCATCTCTTCTTCTTCTTCGAAAATTTGAGCTCCTTCTTCTTCATGTTCTGCCCCGACAGGTGCAGTGGCAATGCCATCCTCCTCCTCAACAATTCTGCCTCTCGATCTCCTTGATCTTCTTCTGGCAGACATTTTTGTGTAAGTTTTCTTCCCGTTCTTGTGCCGATGTTACTACGCTCAGAAAGACCTTGTTACGCTCATCCCGCTGCGTTTACGCTGTCACTACGCTCTCCCCGCTTGCCGTACGATTGAATTTAGGTCAATTTTGATCGGGGAGATCGGGAAGAAATTTTGAACAGGTTCAAAATTTCTTCCCGATCTGAAAAAATGCCCGCTCCAACCCCGACCTCCACACGCTGCTGCTACGATGCTTCCGATCCCCGTACGCTATTGCCGCTCTCTCCCGATCTGCTAGATCGGGAGAGATCGGGGTCCAGATCGTGATAGTGGAACGGGGGCTTTACCAAGAAAGGTTCATTCCGGGACTATTCGCTGAATTGTGCTGAACTGAGTCGAGTAATACTCCCATTCCACAGAAATTTTTGCTCATCGGTCACTCGTCGGAAGCAAAGTTTGTTGCTTCTGGCCACCAATCGAAGTGTATCGGATCGCAGTCTGATGAATCCGACTTGTGTTAGTCGACTATCAGGGGGGCATTTCATGAAGCAGTTTGGTCGGATATTTTTCTGACAAACTGTTACAAGCTACTGAAATCCTTGCATCTGATTGGCTGAGAGCAAATTTGTCCGACAACTTTGTGGAACAAAATGCTTCATGAAATGTCCCCCCCCCCCCCCCCCCCCCCCCCCGGTGAGTGTCAGACATGATGCGCTTGATACTCATTGGTCCATCTTGCCTCATCGGATCCCGCCCGACATATCCGACACTGACCTGATACTGTAGTCGACCGACACCACTCAGATTCATCAGACTGCGATCCGATACACTTCGGTTGGTGGCAAGAACAAAACAAAACAAAACGAAACAAAACAAAACTTTGCTTCCGACTAGTGACTGATGGGAAAAAAATCTATGTGGAATAGGGATATAAACGGCTGTATGCTCATGATACCAGGAATACACAATTAACGATGTTTTTAACAAGCCCTTCATGAGCATATATACGATCTTTCACAATGAGTTTGGGCAATCCTAGAACCTTGTTTCCTTATACATTGTTTTCAAATGAATTATTTTATATATAAAAGAAGAAAGAGATGGCAAAATAATTTCGTATTTACATCTTTCATCCTTTGTCGTCTTGGATGTTGAATGATGATGAGGAACACCGCTAAAGGATAGTACTAGTAGGATAGGACCAATAAGTGTGACCAGGAGATACCGCTTTGTCATGATGAATTTCAAGTTTCAAAACTCAATATACTCTCTCTCTCGCGCGCGCACACACACACACACACACACAAACAAACACACACAAACAAACAAACAAACAAGCAAATAAGCAAACAAACAAATACCGAGGTATAGTCCTTTTGGAATATCTACCTTATATTGATAAATTTGACACCAAATCAGCTCAGGTAGAAATATTTGGATAGTGACTAAGTTGACTATGTTGACTATGTCTTTAACTGAGATACCTGACAACGCACAATCCACAAAGTGGAAGTAAAACACAACAGTTATTATTTCAAAATTTATAGCTCCCAACTTCTCTTCTGTCAGAATGTCAATACTTTTCCCCCAGCCTTTTTTTTTCTTCGAAAACGAAACAAAACCATGACGTGCAGCTGGTAGAATGAAATCACTGTAATGACACGATGCTCTGATGGCTTGACAATTTTTCAAATTAAAAAAAAAAAAACCCACACACACACAAGTGCATAAAATAGAGTGATGAGTCCCAGCTGTTGGCGATAGTGGAGGGCACTGAACTTTTTTTTTCTCCCCTCCAGAGGTCGATCGCTGAATTAGACTCGACGGTATCGGATAAACAATCGCTTGTAAAATTTGCGATGCATGTTCTGACATTGACCTGGCAACGGTTTCTAGGAAGAGACAAAAGTCCAAACGGTCAGAGATCATCGCCAAGTGTGTTTTTCCCGCCATTTGTCAGTATCACCGACTGATACCATAATTGATACGCTTCTACACATCAAAACACCCCCCCCCCCCCCCCCGAATCCTATTTTGGGATGAACGTATCTCTTTCAAATGTACTTTTTGCCCCTCTCTCTTCTCAGTACATCGAGCTACAAGAACGAAAGTGAGAACGATTTACGGGTAGACGTTATCTTCCAGAAAGCAGAGATAACTCGTTAAGTTTACTCATGTGTCTACTTCCTAAGTCATAAATCTTGATCATGTATCATCGTGCCATCATTTAAAACAGCCCCACCCTCAAACCCTGGCCCATCTCTCTTCCCTCTCCCATACCAAGCTGACGTGGATTTCGCTTTTAAAGGGATGGTATAGTTTTGGTTGAGATAGGAGATTCAGATGTCAACTATTTGAAAGAGATAACCAGTAAGTACTTGTGAAATATCAAAGAGCATACAATTCTGAGAGATGTTTAAATGTTGTTCTTTGAAACTCGGTTTTAAAATGGTTGAGATATCCGAAAACACAGTAATACAAAGTGATCCTAATAAAAGGTGGGTCCCACCTTTATTAAGACCTCTTTGGTTTTTTGGTATCTCACTTATTTCAAAAATGGTTATCATTAAAAAAAAATTGAATTTCTCCTAGAATGGTTGGCTCTTTGATATTGCATGTAGGCCTAAGTATTTATGATTATCTCGCAAAAAGTTCGAACCTGAATCTCCATCTCAACCAAAGTATACTATCCCTTTAACCTATCTAAACGAAGAGACCCCATTTCTGTTCTTATCCATACGTGCTGCATCTATTTTGTTATATTTTACTTTTCATTGTTCTTGTTGGTGCTTCATAAGGTCGAGTAAAGATTATCTTTCATGCGTAGCTTTTCGTTGTTTTGTTATAATTGTTTCCTTTGTAATTAAAAAGTTCAATAACTAATTATGTAATAACTTCTTAAATTGACAACACAAATTTTGACATCAAAATTCCTGTTTCTCTCCCAAACTGACAAAGTCTTGCACATTTCTTTTTGATTTTATGCAGATGTAATCAATTTCACCAGTTTTACGTAACCTCTTTCCAGCATGAGATATATACAATGCGATTCATAGGAACCAATCAAAGAACGATAAGAGCATACCAGTTATTTCTGCGCCAAAAGAGTCCCGCAGGTATGGTGAGGTTAAAACATACGGCTTGCATGGAGCCGAGAGTGAAAGTGACTGACGTTTTCAGGTCAAGTTTGCAGTCCGGGGGAATCTCTCCGGAGGGCAACGAACTCTCCTGTCAATAGGAGTCACGGACTTATCTGTACTCTGGAACAAACGAGTAAAATGGGGTTGACTGTTCTTTTTTGTTTACCTGTTTATAAACATGACATAAAAGAGATGGGGTGGTGATATGGTGGTAGTAATGATAAGCACAAAATATAGTTTTTTTGTGTGTTTTTTTTTTTGTTCGTAAGTTATATGACATTCATTATAACAGTTCACTTTCTTTTGAATCTTTTGATTTGATTTTATTTGATCTAATAAGTTTGCCCATTTTCATGCCGGCATCGCTCCATTGTTTAAAACAATCAAGATGAAAACAAAGGGAAACGTCTCTCCTACTACAGCAATATGCCACTTCGTATGAACTTAGAAGAATTAAACAAAACAAAAATACAGATCAAAACAATGCAAAACAAAACCAACAGATCGTATAAGCTCTCCGAAGCAAACATTCATCATCAATCCTTTTGTCTGGCAACTTTGAATACCTCTAACTCCATTACATAATTATATCTCCCTTAAAATATATTTCTGATTCCAAAATTCGACGACTTCTTGCGACGACAATTTGAACGGGTACATTCAGGTTGAAAGCATACTCACAAAATTTAAGGGGAGTTTCTGAATTTGGGTGCAGATTGAGATGGTGGGTCTATAAAATCGTTTGATTTTGACTTTGATAATATATCAAACAACTTTGGCTTGCCTTGGCTTGCAGTTTATGTACTGCTCTATTACAAAGCAAAATTTTATTGACTCCAAAAGTTGCAAAAGATACCTGCATTAGTTTAAGAGTAGAACCGGAACCTTATATCTCTTTTAGATTCCAGCGGTTTCAGCTTGAAAGGAGAAGACGTAAACATTCTCTTGTTCTTCCGTTTCAAATTGTCCAACAATGAGCAAAGGGCAGTAAATAATTCTAGATTCCAACAAGTATGTCCTGTCCATGATACAAAGAACGTAAGAATTAAACAATTACCAAAATATTACAAGCATAATAAACACAACGAAAGAAAGACGAAAACATACGAGGCCTTCAACAACAACAACAAAAGCATCAGAGACAGACTGCTGGAATTAAAGCTTTTCAGGCCGCATGAAGTCATTGATGTAAGGGAAGAACTGGAAAAGACGCTATTTTATCCTCGTCATCTTTGTTTCATGTCCAATTAGTTGGCTGTTCACCCTGGCCTGCACTTCAGCGCCCTGACCCGGGGCAGCGTCCCGGGCGACCCATCGAACTCTCCTGCTTGACTAGCTTTCTCTCTGTCTCTCTTTTTAATGGGGTAAATGTGGTTGGGCGATATTTTTGTTATCTGTGTCAGTTTTAAAGGCATAATTTACCTTTTGCAGATGAAACAAATACCCAGTTTTAGTGCTTCAAAATAGTTCTAAAATGTGAGTTGGGGATAGAAACAACCAATGTAAAATTTTTAATCATTATAATCAATGTTAAGTATTGTTAAATATACCAAATGTGAACGATAGTTATAACAAAATTGTTTCTAGACTAAACCGTCTATACAGTTATGGTTTAATTCAAATTCAAATTCAAATTCAAATTCAAACTTTATTTTCACTTTTTTTTCCAACAGAATGTACAAGAAACAATATGATACATTTGGCATGCAAGTCGTTGATAATATACATAGTCGGACAGGGATGATAACATGTTCATGTCTACATGTTTAGTACAAAAAGAAACATACACTCCATTTATACACTCTGTGAAAAAAAAAGTGGAAGTACCCACTCAAAAGACTATGCTTGTAACATATGGGTACCTCTGAGGGAAAAGGGGGAAAGAGGGGAAGTAAAGGGGGTGAAAAACTACAAAGAGTGCGGGAAACTGGGAAAGTCGGGAATAGAAAAAAGAAAGAAAGAAAGAAAGAAGAAAAAAGAAAGCAAAAGTGTGAAAATAGGGAACAGAAAATAGGGAGAAGAGGAAGAGAGAGAGAAAGAGAGAGGGAAAAACCTAAATTACTTTGATGCATACACCAAGGGGCGAAGCCCACAGAGACAAATAGCCACGCGTTTTCGAGAGTGAAACAGTGTTGAGCTGCTTTCCAGCGGAACAGACTGTAACCGTGAGGGCACGTATGGAATACAAAAATACTAAACGCGGCAAAAACGGTCGATGCCTCAAGATAACGCTGCCTATAGTGAAAGAAGATACATTACAGAATTATATTTATTCGGTTGCATTATAAGACTTCAAAAGAAAAATCTTCAATCTCTTTTTTAAAAGAATTCAATGACGGTGCACTTTTTATGTCCATGGGAAGGGAGTTCCAGAATCTTGGACCTACATAAATGAAAGTCTGCCGAGCAAACACAGTTCTCAATAAAGGTAAATGAAATTCATTTGACTGTCTGGTTGGATATCCATGATATGTCCGGTTGCGCATGAACATGGAGTTAAAGATAAACGGCAGGCAGTTATTATTACAAGTATACATAAATTGCCCGAGTTAAAACAAAAACAAATCTTTAATTTTCAGAATCTTATTATCAAAAAACAAAGGATCTGTATGAGAATATGGAACGGTGTTACAAATAATGCGAAGAGCTTTCTTTTGTAGCAGTAAAACCCTATCCAATAATATTTGATGAGTGTTTCCCCATACTAAAATTCCATAATCTAAATAGGGTGATATCAAAGATGAATACAATGTAAATAACGAATGTTGAGGAATAGGCAATTTTAGTCTATTAATAACACCTATGTTACGTGAAATTTTCTTACAGACATTATCAATATAAAATTTCCAGGAAAGTTTATTATCGACTGTAATTCCGAGAAACTTAGTATGGAAAACACTTTCTAAAACAGCATCACCAAAACAAATATCCATGTTCAAATTATCTAAAGTATTACTGAAAAGCATATATATATATTTTTTTTTTTGATATTTAAAGACAACTTATTTGCTCGTATCCACTCACATATTTTTTTCTAGCTCAGAATTAACTGTCTGCACAAGGGTATTTGGTTCTTTATGTGAACGAAATACATTTGAATCGTCGGCAAAAAGTATGAAAGATAACACATCGGAAGAAACACAAAAATCGTTGATGTAAACAATAAACAATGAGAAAACAATGATGATATCTCCTTACATTTTAGGCTTTATTGAGAAATTTTTATGTGGTAGGATGTTTTGGGATACAGCTGACCTACTACATAATTATTATGCATCAAGCAGTCAAATGTGATAACTCGAACATTGTTTTAAATCACTGTTCCCAATGGTAAACAGTACCTTTAAGGACTGCGAGACTACGTCATAATTGCGGTATGTCGGGTTTTTTTTTTTTGGGGGGGGGGGACAGGAATGGTAAGGGGAAAATTATTCGATTGTTTGTTCTTTTTAACTACAAAACTATGCCTACTCCCTGTCACCATTTTAATCACAAAAGGAATTGCGTACCGAAGTTGATTTTTTTCCCTGTTTGACTAATATTTGGAAGGACTACACCTTCATACCGATGTCCCCTCCTCTTGTCTGTTCTGGTTTAGCACTAAACCTATCATTCCTTTCTCCTTCACATTCAAGAAGCACTTGAAATGGTTTGATATAAATTACGATTAATTTGTGACGTCACCACATTCAGATTAATCACTTGGTATCAGAGTGTCATTCTTACAATGACCACTGGTTATCCAGAACGCTACATGACATTATTCTTTCACAGCTGCACTGCGAATGTAATTCGCCATCTATACAGTCGATGCTTTAACTTCTACTGCTTCTGTATTTTGACTTTGCTGCTTTTTCTATTTCTAGCCATTAGATAGTAGAACGAGTATCAATGTGTGATTTTTGTAATATGAATATAATAATATATTCATATTTGTGTACATATGTTAGGCCTAAATATATGTAGATATACAATAATATATGTTATATATATACATATATATATGATATACATATACATGTATATCTATATCTATTATATATGTTATATATATATATATATACATATATATATATGATATACATATACATGTATATCTATATCTATTATATATGTTATATATATATATACATATATATATATGATATACATATACATGTATATCTATATCTATTATATATGCATGTTTGTATATATCTATATACCAATTTAAATCAATGAATGGTATTATATCTAAATCAATCATATAATTACATTACCATTTTCCATTACACAATTACATACGTATGGATGTCTACATGGCTGTGAACACAAATCAGAAGAGGCAACATCATTGAAGTTCTTGAGGAATATTTTATTCGTAGATAAGTGACATTCAAAATAACATGTATTAAGACACATACACAATCTCCTATCTCATACAGTGAATATCTCTCGAACATGCGCATTTCACAGCTCTTGTGGTGCAAAATGTACTGAAAAACCGAAAGAATAATGAATAAAATATGAATACATTCATTTGCTTCTGTGCATGCCAGGATGATATTAATGTCATGCATTTATATCTTAATTCATTGGAGAGAATACGGCATAATTGGTTGATCTCAGCAATGTGCTTTACTGGCATACAAGCGAATCACGAATGTTCTATATCTTTGTATGACGAAACTTGGATAGAACCCTTATATTCAATTGTCTCTAGTCATGAAATACAATGAATACAATTCGTTTCTTTTTACTGAGCCATGCATGTAGGCTTCGATCCTTCAGGAACAGGAAATAATCGTAGTTACAACATTGCTTTTAATCAAAATGATTGCATGAGAACTATCACAAGTCCAGTAATGAATATATTACGAAAATGAATAACCCGGACTTAAAATCATGACACCGTTTTATAAAACAAATAATACACATTACTTGGTAGGGCGTTAGTAATAACGCCCTCTGTAATTTGCATTAGTTTTTCATATTACATCAACTCATTAGTGGAGGTTCTTTCCATGAATTAAGACTGTTAGTCAAAAGCTAATGTAGGTAGCAATGATCATGAAAAGCTCGTAAAATCGTGATTTTCCCCTTTTCAACAAAAGTCATCGAAACAGAAAACAGTTCTTTATTCTGCAAATGCAAGTAAAAACTCCGAACGAAATCCTGCGAATTATGCGGCCTGAAAACCTTGTTATGATCCATATTACAGATTCATTTCAACGATAGATCTCATAAATCATCATCCCACACTATAAGAAAGATCTAAATTGCTTGGCTTTTATGAACCTGCGCTAACCAGGAAATTGTGTGAACCTACTGAGAAATACTAGTAAATATGACAACGTCCTACTAGAGGTCTTGATTTATTGACTGCAGAGAAAGAGTTTCCGAAAAAGAATTAAGGATGTTTATTGTTTCCAACTATGTAGAGATACTTGTAATGACTGCATCACATACTTACTCTTACACATACATTGAAGCCTAAAACGGACCATAAATACAAATCACACTTGAGAACTAATGAGTCAATGAACAACAGGCTTTTTTTTTCAAGCAGAATCCTTGAATTTAATTCAATCACACTCACACGTTTTAGGGGAATAGCGACTTCATTCATTTCTAAATGTATATAGAACACCCTCATACGTGTGAATTTAACAAGGTGTTTTTCGTTTTTACCTCACATTGTGGAGTTTCTGGAAACTATATATGTAAAATATATCCTCGCATAATTTAATATCACTTAACTGTCATAAACTATATTTGATCAAGCATATCTACAAATCTTTGGTATCACAGAAATATTGGTCTACGAACTGCAGGAGATAGACCAACATGAGAATACTGGAGTTTCCAACACACAAACATAAAACTAAAAAGTTCGCCAATAAAAATATGCTATACATATAAACCTGAAGAATACAATAAGTGGACGAAAATCCCATCGTCATATCAGATCTCCTTCATGAAAACAATGAGCATTTCAATACGACTGAACGTAGTCGACGATAAAACCTCCGGTGCATGACAATCTAATTTCGTGTGCTACCTGACTTGAAACAATTAATGTTATTGTCAGGAATAGAGAAAACAAGATCAACAACATTCAACTGTATCAAGGAAATTTGGACACTTCATGTATCCGATCTTTGAAGTAACAAAAGAGGAAGAAAATGCGGATACGACATATTTTTTTTTTCACCAAGACTGGATCAGTGACGATTGTTTATCTAAAACGGAAATTAAACATCTACCCTTGCAAACAGATTGGAGGATACATGTATGTGTCATCATACTCCAAATCAGATTAATTACTCAGAAAAAAAAGATGATTTTACAAAAATCAAAATACAGGATTATCAAGTCACATTTCTAGTCTGTTTGGAGAACGGTCAATTTATATCTTACAGCCAGAGTTTAAACGCCGTTTACTCCATCATATGAAAAGAAATTTATGTGGTAAAGAGGTATCTCTGTCAATCATTGACTCGATGCATACCAAGTGCATCGAAGCTATGAGGCTAACCATATTTTAGAGGCAAGGTGAACAAAAAATATTAGGACAGATATACAACAAGGGTTCCTCCTCTTTTCAAGTCGATATGAAATGTATTGTGACCTCCAGTCGAATTCACTGTCACAAGACTTACTTTCCTCTTACGGATACAGACTGTTTTGGCAAATTAAGAACAAGGATAAATATCACATCAAAATAAAGGTTCCACATACTTCCAGGCTAATATCTACTACTATTTCAGCTTTGGCTAGATTTACTGTAAGAAAAAAAGATACAGGCTATTTTCAGTAAAATGGAAGTTGACACAAAGAACAAGGAGGTCAAGGAACTGTTAATTGGAGTGCATGAAAGACTTCGATATGTGTTTTTCTTGGTTGTTTTACATTTTTCCCCTTGATATCGCATGACGAATCCGATCAGCCGATAGCCCGATAGGAGTTACCCACTATCGATCACCAGTATCGGGCGAGACGATACACGTACGCGTAATGATCACGACGATTCCACGGCATCCTCGCACTGCATTTTAAGATCGATACTCGCAAGATCCAGATAATCTCCACAATCGCGTCATCGCTACACTGCTCTATGACGTTTGATCTCAATGGTCGGAGCAGGGTATGCTGCAAACATCCGCGTCTTTGAGGTATATATTAATGTCACGCATACATTCGTTTCTGCAAACATTTTGCTTGTCAGGAAAGAGTCAGACCGTATGTTGCGTTCACTCCTGAACGATCTTTCGCAAGACCACAGTGCTCTTGCACTGACTACCGTCTGCAGGTGGTGTGTTAGAAGTTGTCCAGCGCAGCGTGCGCGTCGTCCCCTGCTTCCCGTGAGCAGCACGCGCCCGCCTGATATCCACAGTGCAGAAAGTACGCAAAGTCTTGCGGCAACGAGAAACAGAGGGTTGACCAAAAAAAGTATTGTTTGGGTTGAAGTACCAGAGGTTCTATCGGACTTCGAGACATAATTTGTAATCGCAGACTGTCCTCACAAGCTCCGAGCCAGGCTCGAGGTCCGGCAGCGGCTCGCCGACCGCCTGCCGAAGGTTAAACTGCTGCAGAATTCCGCCAACGAGAAGACAGAGCTGCATGATGGCCAGCTGGCTGCCGAAACAGGCCCGGCTGCCGAGGCTGAAGGCGAGGAAGGACTTCGGCACTGACACACGTCCGTGCTCGTTCAAGAAGTGTTCTGTATGGGATAACAGACAGGAGAAAGTTACGAGGAGTGATCAAGAGCTGACACTTACAGCTGTAAGGACATAAAAGCTAAATTTAGATTAATATACAACAAAGTCAGTTTGTGAAGATACAACGTTTTTCATGGGTCTAAGCGATCACAACTGATAAAATATTTCAGTCTCACAGATCCAAGTTTTTTCTGTTGTTGTTCATGACGTCATTTGTTGCTTTTAGTGATGACGATAAATAAACATAAGTTTTGCTATTCGTCATATGTTGTTGAATAAACGCATTTATGGGTTTAATATGAATCTATGATATTTCCGGTTTTCGAAGATTATTATGCTGTATTTGATTATAAAAACTTTTGATTGATTTTGGAGCGATTTTCTTCTTGCCATAATCTGTATTTACCATTTGGAAGAAAGATGCAGACGCAAAACTCTACATCAAGGCGAAATTGCGAATACGTCGCTGGTATTTCGTTTCCTACCTGGTCTGAAGCTCGTCGGAAATTTCCAGTTCTTTGGATCATGATGAACCCACCAAAGATTGCAGAATACTGTCGTATCCTTGGGAATGTCGAACCCCTTAACCCTGAAGAAAGGAAAAACGAAAGAATACAAAAGGAAAATTAATATTTAAAGTGAAAGGGTGTGTCTTTTCTTCTGAAGATTCTTGAAACGATGACAGTGGAATTTGCGGTTACTGTAACCACAGCAATGAAAGGATGATCATGGTAACTATCGGACCAAAATATGTTCTTGAAGTGGGTAAAAACGCATAAGAAGACGAGGAATATAGCGATGGAAATTAATTATGAGAGAGAGAGGGGGGTGGGGGTTAGAGAGATAGGGAGAGGGATCAAAGAGGTGGATGCACATTTTATGATAGCTCAATGAGTACATTTGCCTTCTTTAATAAAGTTATGATATTTTATCAGACAAACGAGGCCTTAAAACATGCATGTAATTTTCAACATGTGATCTGAACAGTGAAAGCAAGACAAATCAGTAGTGTAAAACACTATTACCACGCATCCCTGTGAACATTTATCTTCTGTCAACCTACTCGTTTATCTCTGTCCTTACCACCACCAATCTTAAAGGGTGTGTACAGTTCTGGTCGAGGTGAAGATTTAGCTTTTAACATTTTGCCAGATATTTAGAAACCACTCTATAAGATGTCAAAGAGCATGCAGTTCTAAGGGGTATCAAAAGTTTATTCGAAGAAAATCGGTTTTGAAATGGCTGAGATATCCAAAAACAAGGTGAAACAAAGAGATCCTAATAAAGTTGTGGCATGTCGCCTTTTATTATTAGCACTTTTTTGGATATCTCAGCCATTTGAAAACCAATTTTCATCAAATAAACGTTGAATCCTTCTTAAAATTACATGCTCTTTCATATTTCATATGAGGATTTTCATTATCTCACTTAGGAATGTTCAAAGCATGAATCCCTACCTCAACCAGTACTGTACAGTCCCTTTAATGCCACGAAATGTTCATGACGTACAGTCAGACCTGTTTATAGCGACCACACAGTATGTAGCGGGCATCTGGCGTATGCGACCACTAAACACAATTCCTTCCCAGAGAAAAAGCCATATTAATGGCCCTGTCTATAGTGGTCACCTGTCTACAACGGCCACTATTCGTTTCCCGTGGGTGACCGCTATAGACAGGTTTGACTGTATTAAGATTTTAAATGTGGAAGTGTTAAGGTAAGATGACTTTCAGGTGGACGACTTACTGGGTGTCGCAAGTTGTTCTTCTCGGGCCGTTCATGGAAGACATCGAGCTCTGTCGCAGTGTCTCCAGAATGGTTGCCTCGAGGAACGGGAGCTTAGCCCGGTCCTCCCACGTTGGCAGCCGGTCACCGATAGCCGCTTTCATCTCAGCCTGGATTTTAGCCTGGACCTGGGCAAGTTAGAGGATAAAGAGCAGACGAAACAACATGACACTTTAAATCTGATATTCGTTTCTTCAAAACTTTTTCTGCCCTCGTTGTTTCAATGTTGTTGTTTTTTTCTTATGAGTTCCTGACAACTCTCTGTCGATGCTTTCTGAGTTTCTGAAGAAAAATTCAAAGTCATCAGTCCACGCGTTTAATCTGGTCACTGAATTTGATTGATCAGAAAAGTTGTTATTTATAACAGCTTACACTCTTGACACGGCTATCATCTAAGGCGTAGAGATGTACTTGTGTAAGACGTCGGTGGAAAAAGGAGAAAAGTCATTCTTGAAAGTTGTTTTTATTATCAAGTTAGCACGTCATGACGAAATTTAGCAATGGCAATGGCAAATGTTTGTAGCTATATACACACCTCTGGGTGATGAATCAGAAATGCGATGGCCCATTTAATCGTCTTGTACGTGGCCTCGTAACCACCCAGGAACATGTCCCACGTGGCCATGACCACGTGATCAGCTGAGAATACGTCATTTCCGTTCTGGTCCTTGGACTGCCGCATGGTGGCGATCAGTGTGTCCGTGATGTCCCGGATGTTGTCTGGGTCAAAGGTTGCGAGGTGCTCTTCGTATTTCTTCTGGAGGATGGCATCGCGGCTGTCGATGAGCTCTTGGACCAAGCGCAACTTCTTGCTTGGAAAGATCTGGAGATGAGAAACAAAAGGTATCATATATTATTTATTTATTTATTTATTTATTTATTCATTCATTCATTCATTCATTCAATCATTCATTCATGCATGCATGAATTTATTTATTCATATTTGTTTATCTATTTGTTTGTTTTTCTTTCTTTTATTCTTCTAAGTCCATCTCTAGGACTGTATATCTAGTATACACCATTTGTTTTCATCTTATAGTTATCGCTTATGCAGTCTGTGTATCATGTTCACGCAAGGGTCATGTTGTACTCTGTATGTGTGTTCATAATTACAATGCATTATGTCTCCAAAGTGGAAGAGTTGAACAGCAGTGAAACATAGCTCTTCTCCTTTATGGCACATGGAAGAATCACGTGTACATTGTCAAGTAGTTTACGCAACTTTATCAAATCATTCAGGACTGAACAAGAAGATGTCAATGAAAGAATGACATCCTGCCCCGGATCTCCCCGTGAAAAAAAAGAAAAAGGGAAGTGCCACCTGCTGTATGGTAGAGGGCCTTCAAAAAGTGCAGGAGGAGATTGAAGCCAATTATGTGATCTTAAAAGACGGGATAATTACATATACAACGCGCGAGGGTATATACTACAAAGTATTACATGGCGCGCTGGCTCCTGGGCGTGTATCCGCGTAGGTGGATTGTTATGAGTAGAAAAGGTCACTTGCGTAACGACGCGTCATTTTTCCCCCTTCTCCTTCCTTCTCTCTTGATTTTAACCCACACTTCTTGTTGTCACAGTGTCTCAACTCAGATGTTCGTCATAGCATCCAGAAAAGTGCAAGGGACCCTGCTTTTCTGGCGAGACTGATTTCTTCTTCATTGATGTGATCATGGTGCGCCGGTCGGTCAGGATTGTTCCCGTCGCACCCGATTTCCCTCCACACGTCGCAACGTGAAGCGGGACGGGAACGAAACAGTACATCAGCAACTTTTAGGAACTATTTTCTTGTAAAACGCAGGAGGAGATGATAGTACAGTATTTCAATCTCATTTTCTCCCTCTCCCTTTCTCGCCCCCCCCCCCCTCTCTCTTCCTCTTTCTCTGTCCCTCTGTCGCTGTCGCTGTCTCTCTCCCCCTCTCTCTCACGCTCTGACCCTTAAAGTGAAAGTGGGTGAATGAGCAGGGGGAGGCTACTGGCCTTAGATAATTTCTTTCATTTAATCTGCATTCACATTATTAAAGGGTGTGTACAGTTCTGGTCGAGGTGTAGATTTAGCTTTTGACATTTTGCGAGATATTCAGAAACCACTCTATGAGATGTAAGGGGGAATGCAGTTCTAAGGGGTATCAAAAGTTTATTCAATGAAAATCGGTTTTGAAATGGCTGAGATATCCAAAAACAAGGTGAAACAAAGAGATCCTAATAAAGTTGTGGCATGTCGCCTTTTATTATTAGCACTTTTTTGGATATCTCAGCCATTTGAAAACCAATTTTCATCAAATAAACATTGAATCCTTCTTAAAATTACATGCTCTTTCATATTTCATAAGAGGCTTTTCATTAATCTCACTTAGGAATGTTCAAAACATGAATCCCTACCTCAACCAGTACTGTACAGTCCCTTTAAGTTAACTTGACACGTTGGTCACGGGACTGATAATTGCAAATTTTATCAGGTTTACAATTATATAAGTCGTATTGGGATACCACGTGAAATTATCTCGTCGGTTCTAACATAATGTGGGACGGTAGCCAAGGCAACCACAAATCTCATCACTTGCCAACGGACGATCTTCAGCGTCGTGCAAATAGCAAACGAGAGTCTAACAATACTGGCATGAGTCCACGGTAATGAAAGGATTAATGGTGAGAAATGTTCCACACAATTACGCGATGCTGCAGTAGCGGAACTACGACTATTCAATACGCGATCACATCTATAGCTTTCGAATTTTCAAAACAAATCGATGAATATACAATATATATCTGTACTGTACTGGCGCACTAAGTTATAATCCAACAAGGCTGGTTTAACAATTCAGTGTACAATTCAACGTCAATCACTGTCATAGGCGGCATTAAAGGGACTGTACAGTACTGGTTGAGATAGGGATTCATGTTTTGAACATTCCTAAGTGAGAGAATGAAAAGCCTCTTATGAAATATGAAAGAGCATGTAATTTTAAGAAGGATTCAACGTTTATTTGATGAAAATTGGTTTTCAAATGGCTGAGATATCCCAAAAAGTGCTAATAATAAAAGGCGACATGCCACAACTTCATTAGGATCTCTTTGTTTCACCTTGTTTTTGGATATTTCAGCCATTTCAAAACCGATTTTCATCGAATAAACTTTTGATACCCCTTAGAACTGCATGCTCTTTGACATGTCATAGAGTGGTTTCTGAATATCTCGCAAAACGTTAAAAGCTAAATCTTCACCTCGACCAGAACTGTACACACCCTTTAACTGCTTTATTGCATTCAAGCTCATTACACAGGAATCCGTCATAATCATTTGTTTTATGATAATGCGCTTGATTTGGATAGGTCAATTAATCTAGGCATATATTATTGCAGGTTTAATTGTCCTCATATGATGATTGACTGATTTGTTGATCGTCTGGAAGTGGTCTTCATTACAGTGACAGATTGTGACGGAGATCCTTTAATTCCATGATTCCACGCCACCCAATCCTATGAGTCTATCATCAAATTGACTGCACGACGCCAAAATCCCAAAACAATATACCCTTTCCACCCCCTCCTCATCCCGGCCACCTGATTGGATGAAAGTTTGTGTGATGCATCATGACGTCACTAGCCTACACGTCTGGGCGCGAATCCCATTATGACGCACCACTGTCATGATAGGATACGCGGAGCTAACATCACCTTTGTAACTGCAACGACAAGCAAGGTGAGAAACCGGATTTCTCGATGTTCATGATAAGGTTTACAGCGCAAATATTTACTTGGCGTTGCAATTAACCTTTCCCCTAATTTTTGCCAGTATTTTAGCGTTACTACGATCAACTTGTTCACAGATTTCAAGCCCAGACGAAATGCCCCATTTAGAGGGGGACGACAGACGTTTGATGAACTTTTACAAAGGTGAGAATGATCCGTGTGATTAGGGGACGTGGGGAATTGTCTGAATATAATATTTTTAGTTGAAGTTTCATGGGGACGGGCGACTGGAGGTGAACGCGAGGGTGTCTGCACGGAGGAACCGTCCGGAGATGAATGACGCATTCGTCCCCTGTTGTCCCCGATGAGCCTACACTCGACCCAGACGAACAGGGGGTTGTTTGGTGAAGAAACGATAGCAAATTAATTCCATCACTTCCGGATTCGGTTGTCAGACACACATAACTGTCTGTTTCTCCTTTCTTTTTCTTTTTCTTTTCGTATTCCAGTGTGCTTTTGTTTTGCTTATTAGTTTCTCCTTTTCTGCTCCCAGATTTTTGAATAACACCACAAGGTTAAACATTTTGAAAGCGACATGATGGTGCCAAGTTTTAGCCTCCGTCATATGCGAATTTGCGATATTTTGTCCTTGGCGCGAACGGCAGATTATTTTGTAGTCTAATCAACTTCCTCTGATAACAGTGTCAGGTTGGAGCGTTGTGTATCCAACATCACATTTTGTCAGATAGATTAGCACGACTCATGTCTCCGATGATGCGAACTCGAAAGAGAAAGAAAACTTTGATTGAAAAATGGAATAAGTTTAACGCATGTGAGGATAACAGTGCTCATACTATCGGAACATACCAATGACATACGTCTGAACTGAGACTATGATCTTGCGTTCCACTCAACGTCAGGAAGCAGAGCCGTTCCACGGGCTGGGCCTGTCTATCATATTTGGAGAAATTGTTATTGGCCCAAAGCGGACGGACTCCCACTGTGAAATACGACCCGAAATATGTCTTTGATTTTCCTGGAGACTGCACATCAACGCTCCCGAGATTTTTTTTCCTCCTCTCAAAATAGGTCAAATTTACTGCGCCCTCTAACTCCCGGTCCCTCTCTCGGTATATACGTGTTTGCTTCTTTGGTAGTTCGAATGGATAATATATATATGTGCCCAGATTAATCGTACGGTTCTATCATATTCTTTCGTGTCATAAATTTCATGATCTCCACATATAATAGTGCCAGCAATTTTCTCCAACTCTAGTCTACTTTGGCAAATAGTCCTTTTCACACTATTTCTTCAATCTATCACTGGTATCAACGCGTTGTCGTTGGTTATTGCTATGATGCCACCCCATCATCATTCGTAACTTGATCCAGTTTTATACTCAGTAAGCTTTGTGGATAATCAAACAACAACATTAACGCTCACTGCAACACAAATATGATAGGAAAACTTCACATTTTATCTTAGGATCTAACACTCATTCGAACGCATTAACTCTCATGTTTGTGAGCAGGCGTTCATTTTCTTTTAGGGTACAGCGCTCTCTGAATAGAATCTCGGCCCATGGTAACATGGATAGTGATGAAATATTATGCAATTGCGTTCAACACTTTTCGAGAATTGGTCAGGGGTCAATGCGGTGGCGTTGTCGTATTCCTCGTAATGTTGTGATAAACACCACTATTGTGTGTTTTTTTTAATCAATCGTCATGACTGTTTTGACAGTGTAGGCCTACATTTAAACAGAGCAATGGACGACACTACGGCCTTCATTCAAGCGGTTGGACGGAAGGGTTACGGGAGAGGGGGGGGGGGGCGGTTGTTTGTTTTCGATCTGTCAATTCCAATGAAGTTCATCACCGTGCACGTTGTGCCTTCAAACGGGACGGAGCGCAAGTCACAAGATCAGAACGGTTACGTTTAGGCAATGTAGCTGGAATGGGCTCGAGGGCTAAGTGGGGTGCCAGTTAAATTGAGAAATAGATCCAAAGTTGGAGAGCAGAGGGAGGGGATATTTATTGGGTAGGAAGGAAGACAGCCCGAGAACGGCTACTGCCCTTCTGCTAATTTTTATCACACGACAAGGGAGAGGGAGAGAAAGAGAGGGAGAGTTGGGGTGGGGGGGGGGGGGGGAGGGGACAGAGGGGGAGAAAAACCAACAAACCGCACTGCGGTTTTGTATTTGCGACCACCATACCCAGTCGACAAGCGAGGTGGTGGGATCGTAACGCGGAAATGCCATGGCCAAATGCGAGTACAGTGCGTTCAAAAGCGCTAGGTTGGGTTTATTAGTTGTTAGCAAATGGAAAAATATTATGAATTTTTTTCTGACATCCATGGTGGTTATAAAAATGGCACATCTAAAATATGTCAAATGTATACTTTGTAACATGTATCAACTTTTGTTGGACGAAAGTAAAGTAAAATGGAATTGAATTCAAAAGGAGCACAACTGCACATCGCAGACTGCGATAAACCACGGAGGTGGAACCCCCACCTCCCTGGATAAATCCTTCGTATCCCCTGAATGTATAATCAAAAGGGGAGGGGGTTGTTAAATAAGTTTTCAAGCACATTACTTGCCCGTATGCGTCATGGTACAAAGAATTGAGGATAGAAAACAATAGGGAAAAGTCAGGAGAAAGAGGCACGAAATTGACTTATTTCTGACATGATTCTGTTTTCATGTTACCCTTCAACTAAGCCGGGTTAATCCGTTGTTTACATTCTCGTCTGTCTTTTTGGCTCATCTTCCTATCTCGTGAAATGCGCGCCAAAAGTGTGCCACGCGATATTTCCGTTGCGCTGTCAGCGAGCGACCGAATTTCACACCTCACAGGAAAAAAGGGGCGAAAAACAAAACAATAGGAGAAGGAGAGAGATGGGGAGAAGGAAGACGTAGAAAGAGCGTAACTAAAAGGTCGGAATGCTGAAGGAGAAAAGTTAAAGCTTTGGGACGCCATGCGGGGAACAGCGATGACAGGTAGGCGCACGGGGACAACTCCAGGAGGACGTGAACTTGGAACTGGATAAGAATGGTGCTAGGGGGGCCCCGGCAGTCTGGGAAGTTAGGGACTTGGGGATTGACGGACGCTGGATGTCGAAGAGAATTGGGGTCTTGAGGAGATTCATTCCCTGCTTGTTCTCCTTTCCTTTTCCTTTCTTTAGGGTAGATCATCTCATATCGGTCTCAGGAGACCCGTTTGTGGTTTTTATCAATGTTCGGGGTTAAGCCTTTGTTATCTATGCCGGTGAGACGGGCGACAACGGATCGGCTGGGTGAGTGATGTCCAGGTGAGTGATCGATGGCTGGTGACGCATGGCCTCCTCCAGTCATGGCAGTGCAGGGATGTTTCAGGATGAATATATTCCATCTCTTCCTCTCTCTCTCTCTCCCTCCTCCATCTCTTCTCTGTCTCTCACTCTACTTTTACTACCATCGAGTTGATTTTAAGTCTGGTTTGAGAAAAACCTCTCCTACCCTCTGTGAAGACTAAACTTGGACTATCAATAAGTGAAAGCAACAATAAGAACAACTTTTAAAAAGTTTCTCTTTTAAAAGGAAAGGAACATTTTGAAAAGAGAAGGGGAAAAAGTTTTAATCGATGGATTGGCAATGATACTTTTAGCATACTCCTTATATTCTGTCCATTTAATGTGACTGGGCAATATTTGATTTCTTGTGGCATGCAAATCTAAGTTCATCTCTGATAGAGTGATTATTTTTTCTGGGTAACCCCTCCCCCCACACATGATATAGTTTTTGACAGAGAAGAACGAAGAAAAAGAAGTCATCTAAAATATGACTTTCATTCACAAGACCATATCCATCTTGAGTGCACTAACGATGGCAGGAATAGAAATATTGTTTTTCTCGTTCTTTCATCAATGGCAGACCTGCGGTACGTCACGAGCCTGGCCCACTAATTGGGCCACGAACGATCCATCGCCCCGTCGCGTGCTCGGCACGGGGCCGCAGCCGGCGAGTTAACCTCACTTCACCCCATCCCAGCAGAGAGAGGGCGACGTTTCGGTCCCCACCCCTTTCCACCCTTTTTTCCTCGCTTACTTACATTTTTGCCTGTGACCATGGTAACCATCCACGATTCACGGAAAGAAGCAACATGCATGTTGACAGAAGAGATTTGTTTTTCCTTCTAATTCGGAGAAACCAATGGCTCTGTATCATGTGTATATCGGGTGAGTTGTTCCACTATAGTTGATACGTGCACACACTCTGAAGAATTGATTAGCAAAATTAATGAATCGATCCTGAAATTAGCTCACGGATCATGGAAGCACCAGTGCTGATGAACATACCACAGAAATGAGGTACTCTTCCCCACTCACCCCCCCCCCCCCGCAATGAACTCTTTAGTTTTAACATACGCTGGATCTTGTGGGCAATGTTACGCATACAGCCATGTTTCACAAGTCCATCTGTAATTGTTGAATCTTAGTGATATTGTCTCGCTTAAAATTCAGGGGGGTGTTTCATCAAGTTAGTCAGCGCTGACAAGTTGTCAGTCTCTGACAATTTCAGCAAAGTCCTTGGTTTTGACTGGCTTAGATGCTCTGGTCACTGACTGTTACCATGGTGATTGTCAGAGACTGACAACTTGTCAGCGGTGACTACCTTGATGAAACACCCCCCCCCCCCAGATCTTTGGAATATAGAAGGAAAATAGGTTGTTCTTTGTTCATCTGCAACCCTACTTTATTGTCGAGGTCCTTGCAGCACAACAAAAATTTTACTTTAAAATTCCGTGACATTTCATGTTTTAGGCTCGACTATGATAAATCCTCTGCCATTTGTCTTATTTCATATAATTTGTACATTATTATGACCAACTTTAACATGATTTATTTCAGTTGACTCGCTGCTGTTGGAAAATTTATTTTATAAGTCTTCACTTCCATACGGCAAATACAAAATAAATCTTTCAAAGAGCCCCAAAGAAAACTGCGATAAGTTTTAAGGTTTATTGCCATTCATCCCTCGGGTCAAATACCAAACGAAAAAGCTTAAATTTCACTAATTGCAGAAATGACAAAAATCTAAATGTAGAATGAAAGACACGAACACACGCACAGATGTTTCTATCACCCTCCTATATAAACGATGATAGTTTAGCGATCATCGGCTGATATCGGCTGAGATTTGTGTGTATGCGTGTGACAGGAGAAGATCAATTATAGCACTGCGACAACACTCGTCTGTGTTTTAGCATTCTAAGTGACATGCGATATTAACTGCGGCGGCTGTTGCGGCCGACATAGTATGTTATCAACCCTCGATCAGCGGGCATGCATGTAATTTTATGTACTATGGAATGGTCAACATTATTTAGCGACATCCCCTCCCACGCCACTGCACTCGTTTAAACAACATACATGTACTCTTATTTTTAGCGGCCTGTAATAACGCTATCGCACTACTATTTTGAGTGTTGTTGGAATGTCAATAACATTTGGGCTCGTGAAGAGATACTGTAGTGGGGCTTTTTCTAGGCTGCTGTGAAAGACGTTAAAAGGGTGAGAAGTACAACTCCAGCGAGATGCGTGCGTACGCGCACTCAACAACACCCACGCTTCAACAACACTTCACAACATCTCCGGAGCAGGCTAGGTTTCTTGTACGCAGCGGCGAGGCGAAGCGCCGATGCTTGAGCGTAAAGGGCACTGACACGGAAGCCGGTGTAGGGGTCACTAGGTCATATTCCCCTTGTTTTCCAGTTTCCACCTGTCCCTTACAGCGATCACACTCTACTCAGAATTTTCCAAGACCTACTTTTTCTTTCATCTTGCGTTCGTTCGCGAAAAAATCTGTTTTAGTTTACACCGCAATCCCTCCTTACTACTCCAGCAACAAACCTTCCTTATTTCCATATTCTCCCTCTCTCTCGAGGGGTGAAAGAACCTCGCACTCTTCATGGCGAATAATAAGAGGCTTGCGAACCTGTTTCCGTCGTGCTATGTAAATCGTATTCTCTAGCGCTACTCAAGTCGAGCTAACTTATTGACAACAAGGAGTCTTTTTTTTGAAGTCACTAGTGAGTTGGTGGCACTCGACACTCGATGGACGAACGGTTGACGAAGGAGCGAGCCCGTCTCTTCTTCCTCCCCCTCATGTTACGGAGATGTAGAGGATGAGAACCTTACTCCATTTACCTCGGACATGTCGAGTGTGTAGCCTCGTTTCTCCGGACAGCTTCTCAAGATTCCCCCGGTCAATCTCAAACTCCCCCTCTACCCGACATCCACCCCTGTGGAGTCTTTCCCTGCTCTCTTATGTCTTCTGCACTTTCTACGTCTCAAATAAGATTTACGTACGTTACTCTGAAATACAGATTTTGCCACTCACACTTTCTTCTTCAGTAACATAACGTATATACAACTGCAATGTTGTCTGTGTCTGCGCCATTTTACGTTGGGATATCGTTGCCGTCGACTGCGAGTGCTGCCCCCATTCACAATCTTTTTCTCAGTCAAGAACGTATAGCATAACGAAGGAGGCTGGTAGGAAGTGGTTCACCTCGGTAGTATGACCTGTATGTAGCGTGCTACCGCGGATGCGTTTACTGTATGTACATGTACGTGATTAGCGTCATCATCGTCGTCATCCTCATCGTACTTTATGATATAAACGAAGCCGACTGACAAGTCGACTGAAACTCAAGTTCTGTTTCTTCGTCATATTTCAGTACGAGCAGCTCGACTTGGCGTGCAATCGCGTAGGCCAACCAACGTGCTAATCAGCTGTTCGTTCCGGTATCAGTGTTTGTGTTCTGCGGTGCATTAGCGCGTCAAACCTTCGCGATTCGCGCCGCCAAGTAGCAGAGCTGCTAAATATTGCCAATAATCCACCATGCATATCAAAGTCATTTTCGTTTCTATTCACCGCCGAGTGACTCAATCGAACAAACAGCTAGGTTTCCCCCGAGTGGAAGGACTTCACTGCACATGCCTAAAAACCAAATTGGAGCTCCCACACCCGCGCATCGACCGATGTCAGGCAATGATGACGAAGAGTGAAAACGAACGACGTTGAGCTTGACATTAAGATCACAACGGTTGTCGACATCGCAGACTGCATACTCGGACGATGATAGAACGATGGGAGAAACGCAGCATTTCAAAATTCCCGCATACTCTCGAATCGTCCGACATAGAATAGTCGTACATCTTTAGATGTAGGCCCTTATGTAATACAGCACGCAACGGAGAACAGAATAAAGCAAATTGGAAAAGCACGTCGAGAGTGAAGACCTCCGCCACACAGCTCTTTTTACACCCATATTGCGATTTCCACCCTATATTATGCATTGGTATCGTCTGCATTGTTTAGATTCCTTGACCATCGAAACATTATCCACAATATTTGAATCTGGATCACTACCAAAATTTGTCATTTGTGGCATGACCAAGTTTTCCTGAAAATCTCATTCAAATCCATTCCTTACTTTTTGAGTTATTTTGCAAGCAAACAAACAAACATGCCAACGCTGGCAAAATCAGAACCTCCGTGGAGCTGGTGAAAAAAGAAAGATGAAGAAGAAAAAGAAATAGATGGAGAGGGGAAAGAAGGATAACATGAAGATGAAGAAGAAGAGAGAGAGAGAGAAGGTGAAGGAGAAGAAAAAGGGACAAATAGCAAAGAAGTTGAGAGCAATAAACTGCTCGACACTCGACTTCTAAGTCGACGTCACATGGGGTTGAATTCGAATTTACGCCGTCTTTCAGTTCTGCCGTTCGGTAACCTGCGCCGATTCGGTTCACAGAAAACCGTATTCGATTTCGCTCGAGGGGGCCTGTCCGGGTAAACCAACTCGGTGACATAGTAACGGCTACCGTTAAAGGCAAAGCTCCCCAAGCAGTGTGCCAATATCCAAAGCAAATCATCGCTACTATTTTTTGGTAATCTTGCACATTTTTTGCTGACTTTGTCGGTATTTATCACTAACACGACATAATCCTTACATCGAAAAACGATAAGAAGTTGTTATCTTTAGAAACAGAAATGATTGAAGAAACTTTGCAGAATGTTGTGTAAAAAATACGGAGTTACCCATCTCTTTGACAAACACCGTCAAACACTGATCTTGTGTTTGGCAATTAACGCTCATCCTGTTGGTCCCAAACATTCTGATATTTGTCGTTGCTTTGCTCTGCGAAATGTATTTGAATTAGTACGTGTTTTTTAGAAAACAAATCATATACCTTTAAAAGCAGATGAATGTCTCACGCAGCACAACACCCACGGCTATAAACTCTGATTTTTACTGCCTTCAACGAATGTATGATGACAGACACACTCCAGACACCAAAGGTAACCAGCATCCAACGACTCTTCTCAGTTCATCATTGGTATAAATCTCTCGATGGTGTCTTTACGCAAATTCTACGAGCTTGATTGAAAACGCGTATCGGTTACTGCGTGGCAAATAGCAAAATACGCAGAGGGTGATTACGGTCAAATATGAACCGCATAACTTTAACTGGCTGATGACTTACAGGCATATGTTCTAACTGGTGTATGCAATTATATATAAACAATGTATATCTACATATCATATCTATCTATCTATCTATCTATATGTATATATCACTCATCAACATAATATTATTTTACAAGTTGTATGGTATTCTCATCGCTGAAGTAAGAAATGTCATCTCGTATATCAATCTGCAGCTACGCTTGTTTTCATCATGTATCAAGGAATGGGAAAGCAATATAGATATACATAGGAAATAGAACAGTTTGGTGTTTTTTCGTATTTAGTTGTCCTTGTATGACCCAAAGAAATTTATAAGTAAATGCACTGTGGATTTTTTTTTTTCTCAATGAAAAGCTGTGTCTTTGCTCTTTGGCGAGGGGACAGATCGATGCTATTATGTTTAACCTGGTTTTTCTCTCCGTTCTATTGTATCTCTCCTGATCTCGAACGTGTAAACAAGACCTTCATTACAATATCGCTCGTGTGTATATGGACTTCAAGCCGTTGTGTACATTAACTGACCGGTGCCTCTTCTAGCGGAGTGAAAACCTTCTGTCCATCCTGATGCGCACATCATCAGCATCTTCCTATGTTTCGTGCACACACATCTTCTCTTTCTCTTCCACCTCTCTAGTCTCTCTTTCTCCTCCTCCATCTCCATCATCTATAGCAGTTGACTTGCGTACGCACGATGAACTGAGTGCCCTCACTTTGGCGATATTCCAATTCTGATGACACAGTGCGTGCTTTTACTTGCACGCCACACACACACACACACACACACGCACACACACACACACACATATACACAAACACACACACACACACACATACACACACACATACACACACACATACATTCACGATGTTATAGGCATGATGAGGAACTGAAGTGATGATAGTGACAGTGGCCATAGACGCCATTCGTTCAACATTGACCGTGCCCGGGCGAAGTATTTACTGGCAACATGGATACCCCCACGTGGGAGGGGGAAGGAAAACATGACGCCATCTCCCTCCGACAATCTAATCCTTTCTCTTTCTAGTACTAGAGAAAAAGAAATGCTTTTAAACACATTCTGTTACTGCTTCATCTCTCGTTCCTACTCTCGTTTATCCCAGGAAGATTCAAAGTATATTTCCAGCCGTCTTTTGCAGCTGTAACTCAAATCGAGGCATATATTTGAGGAGTTTTATGACAAAATGTAAATACCATTATAAACATAAATCCATCATCATATAGAGCAAAACAAAACCTTCCTAGTAATACCTTACTTGTTACATCCCAACGAGGAAAATTCTTAAAGGGATGATTAAAGAAATCTCATTTTTAAAAAATAATTTTCTTTGTTTTTTAATTGCATTAATTGCAAGTATCTCAGATCAACAAGAATGGAGTTAAGTCGTTTTGTGGTCAAACTCTTCATATGTACGCCAGGCAACAACCTGCAGACTGCTTTGATCATCAACAGTACATCGATAACCCTGCATAAAGATGCAAACCCGGTCATCAAAAATTGTCGACCCATCACGTGCCGTTCATATTCTTGTAATGGGGCGTTAAGATCACACAAACCGTTTCTGAAAATTCCATCAGCGTCGAACACAAAAGCGGGTGCTGAAAATATGATTTTTACTTGCCTAACATTCGCGTGAAGAGTGTGTTCATTCCAAGCTCTCGATTTGTAAAGCCGAAATTTTGCCCGGGTATTTATCAACACACGTAAGTCAATATTTTAACGCTCGCTTTTCTCCCGTGCCACACCGTTTGAAGGGGGCAACGCTGCCTAACTGCAGCCCAGGACCAGCGGTGACGGGTCGCCCTGCAAACCGGGCCAGGCAAACAAAGTTGGAGTGTTTTGGCAGGGCAAGTGTATTGGTCCCGAAATGAAATCATTCCAGTCCCCTTTCTGGCTCTCCTCCTGTATGTGCCAATATTTTCCTGTCGTCGCATGCGACGGATTACTTATGAATATCATGATAATCGACAATTTAAGTTCATATCACGCAATTCCCAGTTGAGACCTTGTGCGTGACTGGTACAATAGCAAACACGCGTAATCAGGTCTATTTAAAATTGTCCAGCCTCTCCGTCACCGCCTCCGTTAACAATCAGTCGAGGCAAAATAATGTTTGCGATTTCTTAGCTCCAGGTCCAGTGAGGAGGTCACATTAACGGTTATTAATAAGGGCCTTGCGGTTCTTTGCGTTTTATTGCTCGGTTTACAATGTATTGTGCTCGCGTCATTACGTAATTAGAAGTATTGTGTTGAGTTCTCAGCTCACTTTATTGCCGATATATTATGCACTTGATTTTTGTAAGTTGGTAACAAATGACATTCTTCAACTTTGATTTACCCCATGGGTATCACAGTTTAAAGGCCCATTTAATCTTTTTTCCAGATAGATGTCGCTAATAAGTGATGTTGATTTTTGATTTACGACCCTAGAGTATAAATAGTTAATTATGCTGTAGGTTTACGACATAGGCCTAGGTCATTTACTTGTGTATTCATTTATGGATATCCCCCACCCCTCCCCCACCCCTCCCCCCACCCTTTCCCAGCAAGACGCATTCAATCCACCTGTAACATACTTTAGCGCCTTTCAATAGTTGGAATGCGCTTTGCATGAGCCAGTGGGCGCTACGGCAGGCAAGCATTAGGCAAACCTTGTCAGGAAGGCAATCTCTCTTTCATGGAGGCATGCATAAAATATTAATATATCAGGGAAACTGGTGCATTTAGTGCATGGTACAGTGGGGATGGCAAGAGTTTCACTATTGAAATGCATGTGATGGAGGTCTACTATATTACACACACACAAGATAGTGCACACGAAACATAGGAAATGATGTGACTTCAAAGTTACGTAACTCACCTTAAGTGCGGGAAATACGTCGATGGGGTCCCCTGGTTTGAGGAGGCTCGAGAACTTCTGGTTGCTGTCAACAAGAGCTAGATACTCGGGATCGTCAAGGGTGTAACGCGTAGCGAACGTCAACTGCGAGATGACGTTGATGATAGCGAGATTGAGCTCGTCCTCGATATCGCAGACAGGCCCAGCCTTTTTCATGAGGATCTCGTTGATGTACTCGACCTCGCGTGTGATTTTCACTCCGATGGATTCGCACCCGATGCCGCGCACGTTCTTGTGAAGCGCCGTGGCCGTCACTCGACGATGCCTTTTCCACCCCGGTGTGTAGTCACCGAAGACAATGTCGCAGTTGTTACGACTCATGAGACTGACCGAGTAGAGACAGGGGCGACCCGCGAAGTCGGTGGCGCGATGCTGGAGCGCTTCCCTGATGGAGTCGACGTCGTTGAGGACAAGGAAAGGGGTGGTGCCGATCTTGAGAGAGAAGACGCTCCCGTACTTATCTGCCAGGTCCTTCATGACGAGATACGGAGCCCGATTGGTCATAAAAACTGGCAGGTTGCCGATGAGGGGCAGGGCGGGCGGACCAGGCGGCATGCGATATCGCTTGGCGTATCTCCGCGACAGGATGGTCTTCACCAACCACAGCACGACAACGACTATTAGGAGTTCCACAGCGATCATGATTCACGATTTCTTAGTCCAGGTAATTTGTCATACAAAAAGGTACAAACAAAGAAAATACCCTCACAGAGAAGCTAGGAATACTTGATCCAATAATGTCTACAAGAACTCACTGGTGAAGAACATAAAGACACAAGAGCCACGTCCCTTTCCCTCGCGAGCTAAATCCTCGAGTCAGCTGATAAGGCAGCTGATCTCCGTGATGTGAGAAATCTCTGTCAGTCGAGCTCTGTTTAGCCCGAGCTTAGCGCACGCGACGAGCGAGCTCCGTAACCAGCTGATCCAGGCAAAGCTTCTACGCTGTGAACGCTGCGGGCCCGTGACAGAGTGAGTATTCACGCCAGCTACCTGCGGGGGGAAAAAGAGACGAGGAAAAAATAAACCTTGGCGATTTTGCGGCGGACGAACGCGCAACGCAAAGATGTGTCACTGCCCATTATCGCGTTTATGATTTTATACCTTTGGCGCGGCTCGTTTGTTTAATTATCCTACTGTCTGTCAAACGTGGAGCTTCCCATTTTTCGATTCGTGAAGCCTGATTGGTCGCCCGCCCTCTCTGATATTTCTTATTCATGCTGATGAGCACACGACCAAGTGACCAATCAGGATGCGTCTGCGCTCGAAAAGGTAAGTTCAATGAACAGGCTCTGGTCTATCGCGCGAGTGTTTTATATTCACTCTTCTTCTTTTGTTCATCTTTCTTCCATTCTTTTTCGCTCTTTTCTTCTCCCCCTTTCAGACTGACGTTTCTTCCATTCTTCTAAATACCCTAAGTCCACAAACACCTCGTACAGTTCGCCTCTATCAGTGCAGTGACTTGGTGAGACTGATTATTTCTAGGGTGCAAACTACAACAACTGCAGCACGGCCGTGTATTGGCTTGGCATAAATATACCGTGTAGCTCAAGGCTCACAGTTGTAATAGTACAGTCACCTCTTGCGTGTACTATCGGTTCGCTCCTTCAAGCGCAGTGCGTTTCTGAGACCGTTCGTCGCCCGAGACGAACGGTCTCAGAACGTGAAAACTGTAAGACGCCCCCTTCCGAGGATGTAAGGTAAATACAACGTAGGGAAATACGTTGATCATAACTCGGAGGCAGACGTATAGCGGGAAAATGTTATTGTTGGTAATAATAATGACACTAAAAATATAGAAAATGATGACGATGTTGGTTATTTGATGATTAATGAAAGATAATAATGATTGAAATAGCGAGAATAAAGACAGAGATGACATAACAATAAAAGAAGCAATTTGGGGGGTTACCATTCCCACATGCTCCCTCCCCTCTTTTTCCATTGTTTTCATTATTGCTATTAGGTGATGCAATCGCGATTATTGTCAACGTATGTAATAACAGTTGTAATAGACATGTAAAATAGCGCAACTGCCACTTCCATTATTCTAGTTCCACCCCCGTCAATAAATGTATACTCATTCAATTCAATTCAAAATCAAGTTAACTTTGTCAACTCATATTCAAGTTAACTTTATCACTACTTTCATAATGTGAAAACGTACGAATGAAAAACGTTTTCAGTATATAATTATCATTTATCAGTGTGTTGAAACTATGTGTTGGGAATTGGATTGTCATTGTTGTTTTTTTTTTCTTTTTTATACATTTGTTGATACATAAGGGGAAAGTGTAGGGGAAAAAATCTGACCAAAATGTCAAAAAGGGGGACAGGCATTATATTACACATTTCGAGCGTAGACTACTGGGCAGACGCTATAGATAATATCAATCTTGTACATAGAATTTGATTATCATGCTCTTATGCCTAAATAATATATAAGTCTTTTATTAAACAGCTTTTCCTAGAGCAGGTGTTTTCCAACGGGCCAGAATGGAGCTCTGTCGAGTTTTCTCGGGCAGCGTTCACACCTCTGAACCGGTAGAAACTGGCATGATATAAGGGGGAGGGGGGGGGGGGAGGGGGTGGGGACCGAAATCATGCCCGTGCGTTTCATGGCTGCTCGCTGGTAGCCGTGAGAGCTGTTTAACGTCACGCATTAGATGTGACACTATCCACAGTATGATGAGAAAGAAATATGAGGGAAGTGCAGCAGCGCATACGCACACCTGTGGCGATCACACATACACCTGAAAATGAATAATATATACCGTAATATATTATATATTACGCCTCATATGTAAATGCAAAAGGGAAAAGGGTAGTGCGTCATGAGGTACACAATATTTCCTCTACGATTACAAGAAACAGAGTCCTGCTTTTTTCTTCTTTTCTGACTTTTCTTGCATTCCTCTTTTTTCGGGGGGAGGGGAGTAGAGAAGGGCGGGGGTAGCATGAACGGGACAGGAATGGGGAGGGGAGGAAAATAAACAAACAAATGTTGAAATACATAAGTAGAAACAGATGATGCCTACTTAATGTCAAAGATACGGTTTTATAGCACGGGTGAGCTCAAAAATGCACACACAAGTTCCGCGCTGGTTTCAACAACGGAAAGATTTGTATGGGAACGTACTATCGTTCTCCCGTTCCATCCCTTTCTTGTGAGACCGCAACGTCCCAAAAGAGAGATATTTATATTATATTGGATGGCTATGAATGGGATACCAGGGGATATTGCATGAGTTAGGGCCAATATTGCACGAATCGAAGATGAGTGCAATATTGACCCTAACGAGTGCAATATTCCCTGGTTTTCCATGAATCAAGGCCATCCAATATAATTATTATCATCTATACAATCAAGCAGAGCAAGCATAAACTGCACAAAATTACCCGGCTACTACTCGTCTTTGAAGTTGACTCGGCAGTCCCATCCCAGCGCTGAAAAGGGGAAGCCCCTAAAACTGCGTATGACACAAACAACTAGCAAGATGTTTGCGCGCTTGTGAAAAAATGTAACAAAATGACGCGCACTAGTAGCAAGCGTTTGCGCATTCAGCAAGCGCTCACGCAATAAACGAGACAGAATTGAATATCGTGTGATCTTGAACGGCAAGTAACAACGGTAGCCTATGGGGAATTAATACGTTGGTCTATGCGATTCGTTCAATATGCTCCGATATTGAACGGTAAAAATTGAGTTGACTACAATACGCGTTTTTAATGCGCCGCTAAAACGTCCTATATAGATGATAATCATCTTTCCTGCACTCACCCATCCTACATGTCACTCTCAACTTGTCAGCGCCACTCAAAATATGATGTGATGTGTTCAACGTGAAATCACTACAAGAAAAACATACACAAAACAATATATTCCCAAAGTGCATCTAATATATCGTGACTGACACATTGATTTTAATTTTCTTCCCTGTATCAATGAGAAAAGGATTTGAATATATATATATATATACATACATATATTATTCTTTTTTTTCTGCGTCCCTCCTCTTTACACTATTTTTCTAGTATTTTTGCAGGAACCTGTAAATTATTTACCTTGTATTAAACTATTATTGCCATTAATTCATCAACATTTCTTCTGCTTTGCTTGCAAACAAGAAAGGGCAATTTGTCAATCAGTTACAAAGAAAAACATGACGTCATTGTTTTACGTGTGCATGTATTGTTTTAATGGTTACGTCAAGTGAAGTGAATAATTAATCAAATATCATGCTGGCAGGATGCTTGATGAAATGCAAAGGAGATATCATCCTCCCACACTGAAATGTCACGTAAACGTAATCATTCAAATCCAGAGACAAAGACTATAAAATGAAAAAAGCATAACAACAAAGCGAGACTAAAGACAAACAAACAAGCAAACAAGTTGAATATTAGTCAATAGCTGAATAATTAGAGAAGAGATTGAGAAATTTGAATCGCATGTGAATTTAAAAAAAAAATGTGCTTTATTTTTCAAAAAATATCGTGTAAGTTGTTCTTAAGCGCTGTGTACGAAGCGAATGCAATGTTATGTAATTGGTCCTCCTGTGACCTTGCAGCAGAAAGTTATAATGGCAAACCAAAGGTCATCATGATTGATAAGGTTATATACAAGATGGCATAATTTCACAATAAGCACGCAAGATGATCAAGGTAGAGTAGTGTCTTAAGTATGTTTGCTGGAAATTATCCTTCCATTACTTTATAAAACGATGTCGATCACGGACGCGGTCGCTAAAAAAGCGACAGTCATTATTTCGGAGGATGTTCCTACATAGAACACAAATACGATGCAATGATGTCGATAGTTTTTAGTATTTTGCAGATGTTTTAATGCAATACTCATAGTTGCATATCTATTGTACAGGCCCAGGAGATAATAAATATAGCCGCACTTTGAAAACGCATGCACGTACAGTAATTATTATGATTACGGAGCGCGGGTTAAGGACACGAAGGAGTAGAGCGCCTCTCGCGGTGACAGCCATAACAGGTTGACATAAACAAAAGGACACGCATGGGCTCTCGGCATTGTCTCATTAGATGTTTAATACCTGAGAGCATGCATGTTTAATTTAAACGTATTGTAAAATTATCCGCATAATGCTTTTATACCTTTTCTTCCATGAATCATGTGTTGCGAAATGGCGAAATGTGCAATATCTGTTTCTAATTTCTTTTTGACGGTACATCTCCCTCTACTCATCGACTTATTTACATATTATTGCAACCATGAAGATAGTGTTTTTAATGTTGATGTTTTTCATAAAGATATAATGACGAAACATTGCTAATCAATAATAAAAGAAGAATGCACCCTTAAAACTCCTGTGGAATATATCGGCTGAGTGAAAACACCCTAGACTAGGGCCAATATAGATTATTGCTATGCTGACGGATAGGAAGAGACTGGCAGACCTATTTTCCCAAGCAAGCAATCAAAGGCGGTCACTTCAACAAAACTCTTTGCTCAATTTTTACGAAAAGACAAAAATGATGCATTTCTTAGACTGATAGTACGGATCAAGATTATTATTGATGTTTTGGACAAACGCAGATTACCTCTCGATTTCGAGGGGAGTTTGTGAAAATGGAAATATATTGATAGACGTCATCCTTGGGAAAATGATATAAATTAGTCATAGCCACACTTATCAGGTACATTGCATATAAAAAACAAAACAAAACAACAACAACAATCACGTGATTAAGACAACTTGTTCGAAGGTCCATTTAACTCTTTCTGTGTTAGGGACTCTGCACAGTGTGTACAATGCTATGAGGTTTACTGTGTCAATCAGCACTCAAAACACATAAAGGGTTAGAGGCAATATTGAATAAATCATTGACATCCAAGTGGCTGTCTGTTTCCTTACTTTCGCCCTTTGCAATCAAGCTTTCAACTAGCAATTTGGTTCATTTTTTGGGGTGGGGTTTACTTGTTGTTCGTACTCATTCAATAATGATACATCATCCGTCAGCGTAGTTGTATTCATGTATCATACACTAAATCATTTTTTTTTTCAACTGATTGACAAATTGCCCTACATCGACGTAAATAGGTGCAATGAAAACATTTCGACGGAAGAATTTCATGAATTTGAACTAAATCATTTTGTTATCATTATTTTTTTTTTTGGTTGTCATCAATGATATATAAATGAGAATTTACTTGAGTAAAGATCTGATATTTATGAACATAATGCCCAGTGTAGAGACAGGCAGACATGCGTCTGTGCTTTTGGAAATTTTCCATTAGAACACCGGGTAAATTCCATCGATCATAACTCCCATTTGCTAAAGAGTAAATTTCTGTTCCAGAGCTCTTGCAACATTCTGACAAGATGAGGTCCAACGCAGCCGTGGAACATCGCAACCAACGTCAAACAGAACAGACTGGAACAGTTTAGTATATAATAGCTCCGTGTTGGGTCTGATTCGCTGTGTACAGACCGAGCTGTTGCAGGACACGGGTGTGATTCAAAATGGATGACGAAGGGCCCGTGAGTATATTTCCAAGGGAAGCTCCTTGGTATTTCAGCACCGCGGCTAGTAGTCGACGAATTTACACACGCAGTGCTGATGACAACGCTGCATGGACCAAGCACCTCCTTGGCGGCACGTGAGGAAATGGCATGCACTGGTCTGTTGGTGATACCAAACGAGCTCGCGAATTCACAGAGATCTCCAATATTTTGAGTATTTGGCAAGATGGCACATCTAATCATATGAATATTCTACGATGATCCACAATTGTGCTTTGGAACTGTGTTCTCATGTGTAGACTTCGATCGATATCATTACTAACTTAACAAATATTTAACTTCATAATTACATTGTAACCTAGACTGCGAAGTACTGTAGAAATCAAACGTGTCTTGATCATAACCAGTACTTAGATTCATTTCAGTGATATAGGTTAAAGATGGCAACGTGATGACCATGGAAACATACAATTATAATCACCTTTACATGACAACAATGAATAATGATATTAATCATTTACTAGAACGCTTTCCCCAATGATCAAATCACTCGATATATAATTCAAAAGTCATAATCTTTAAAGGCATCATGTCGTTCATTTAGTTGAATACAATTCACTAGCCATTGGAATCAGATACGAGCAATCACAGGAATATCAACTGGAATCAAGTATTACCAGAAACTCAGTGAGTGGTGACTTGAGTATATGAGGAGTTTTGTTGAAAAATTGGCTAAGCACCATTTTTAAACATTTCAAAGTAAGTCCATCATCAGACAGAACAAAATAAAACCTTTCCAGTAATACCTCACTACTAAGGCCAAGTAAAAAAAGAAAGTAGTTTCTCGTCCGGGTTTTTTGAGCAAGGCGATGAGGGAGGTCCTTACTATTTGATATCTTACTATTTTTTCGAGGATTGTCAAAATGAAAGTAATATGTGTTTATATGTGTGATATAAACCACTTATCATTTGAGTGATGCACAATTTAATACCAAATCTGCGTATATTGCTGTTTATGCATGACAAGTATACCAATTTAACTACACTGTGACTGTATTCATTCAGTCATATCAATGGTATGGAATTTAAACATAAAATATACACATTTATGCATCACTTGTTGAACCTATTCGAATCCAACCATTATCTCTGGAAATGCATAGCATTATTTTTGCCTTTCAACACAACACAAACTTACTGAGTGAGATCTTTTCTCATATGAAAACTTACAGCTGTATTCGCTCAAGAATTTAAAATGCCGCAGACAGTACTGCCAATTCAACAGTTCAAGAACGGATGTACAAAACGCGAAGAGATTTTCGGAAGAAAATAAAGAACGCATTTTTAATCCCTTCGAGCGCAACGATCATACATTGTATAAAATTACAGCCAAATGATTCATGAAATTATCGAATTCCCGCTGGGTACCAACAGCGTAAAATACCTCGCAAGTTAGCGGTAAACAACGCACGTAGTTACTCTGAAATCATCGCGATCTCGCCAGGTGACAGTAGCGTAAAAAAAGTTGAATGACGCATATTAACCTAAATCAGAAAAAGAAACAAACGCATTTATTAGTTTGAATAGATCTGGTACAGATTTGCGTAAACAGGATAACAACCTCCCACATTCAATCCTGTCACATATTTTCAAGAACGGTCGTACAAAACGCGAAGAGATTTTCGGAAGAAAATAAAGAACGCATTTTTAATCCATTTGGGCGCAACGGTCATACATTGTACATGTGTACAAGATTACAGCCTAAATGATTCATGAAATCATCGCATTCCCGGTGGGCACCAACAGCGTAAAAATACCTAGCAAGTTACGGTAAACAAGGCCTGTATGTTACTCTACAGTATATATTTGCCCCCATATTTGCGCTGGTGTTTAGAAAAAGCTTAACAAACAAGAATTACAATAAAGAATTAACTTATCATTTCAGCCTCTATTTCTTCGTCTAATTCACAAATAATCTCCCTTTATTCTCTCAATAATAACGCTCAATAATTGTGTAATAACAACGCAAAGGATATGTTTAAGTTTCATTGATGGGTATATGACGTCATGCTTATGTTTTTCTTTGTTTTTAATGAGTATGGTTATAACGAGGTACCGGTTATAACGAGGTAATATCGCCGGTCCCACGGATCTCGTTATAACGGGGTTTGTGGTTACATTGCGCAATCAATCTAGCAGCACATGAAGCGGGCAACAGCACGAGAGAAATGTACAGAAGGTGCTCAACGTCCTGTCTACATCACGACGTACCGAGTGGCTAGTGCGCTGTACATCACAACAGCCCAGGCCCGCCCCCATCCAACTACAGTTCAACTGCTTTGAGGGTCATTCCTTCTTGCCGAGCTCGCAGTGTGAAATGCATGCGTTATTACATACGTACTACTGAAGCTACAGCAGTACTACAGCTAAGTAGAGGACGCAAGGCATAATTAGAAATAAGACATCACGATTGGTAGGTGAATTGTTGATTTTTTTTTTTCGGCGGCCGAAAAAATAGTAAATATCAAAAAAGTCGATGCGGCAACTGAAAATCGATGCGGGCGGGGAGCGGGCTGGGACGAAAATTATGAATTTCTTGGTATTTTCAGCGCCATTTTGAAAATAGTAAATAGTAAAAAAATCGATGCGGCGGCCAAAATCGATGCGCGCGAGGACGAGAAACTGGTTTCTTTTTTTACTTGGCCTAACATAATAAGAAATATTCTAGAAGTTATGATTATATTATATTCTAGAAGTTATGATTAACTTAACTAAAAAAAAATAAAATGAATTGAATTAAAACTGTCGCATATTTTCTCATTATTTCCTTTAAGCTTTAATCACAAATATCTCAACTTAACAAGAATGGAGTTAGCTCCTTTTGCGATTCTTATCTCCTTAGTATGTCGTCTTGTTTAGACAGTCATTTCTGAGGCCATTATCCTCGTCAAGCGTTTACTTATGATGCTGTTCTCCTGTATTTCTGTTACATTCAGAGATGCTTGATTTGTCTATTGAACGGCAGGTACATGGGATTCTATGTTTGCCTATATCCATAAAATAACGTCTGCTCTTTCATTTTAATAGAATAATGTCGGATATTTATATCAATTATTTATTTGATTTAAATGTCTGATTCAGATACTATTGTACTCAGTTCGTTCAATTAACTTTGTATTACATTTATGCATGAAAAAGAAATTCAAAAATAAAATCAGTCAATCAATCAGAAACAAACTGGCAGGTGAGGGGATAATAATCAACTTGCTTGGTATTCGTATATCATTGTGTGTAAAATATGGGGAAAAGTGAGCTTGAAGGTGCCTTTGTCCTCAGCCTTCTCCCCCGGTACTCCTGCAGACTGACAAGTCAAGAGAGTAGTTAAGCCCCAGGATTTGGATTCTGGGCCATACCTTGAACACGAGTCTTAACCTCAGATTGGTTCAATTCAGGCAGAGCAGGATGAATTTCAGTCCTAGTCCACCCCCCCCCCCCACACTTCCCCAACCTTATCCACCACACGATGTTTTTAAAAGTAGTACTGGAACATCATAGAACAATTTGGAAAATGCAGGATGATACAGGATTGACGTTGACATTGATAAATACAAATGAAAATACATCGCTACACTTTCCTAAATGGTATTAAGTTTAAAGGAATAGAACTTCAAAGGAACCAACATAATTACAAAGATATTGTCAGGCTACGCAGAAGTAGGATCCTACTTAGACGCGCTCTCACAGAGGTAAGAAGTGAATTTCGACATATGAAACATAGGAATAATAGTCTCTCGAAATATCTTTGAAAAGGGTTTCCGCCAATGTTTATGACCTTTAATGGAAATAAAGCACAGTATCCTGTAAAGATCATTCGTTCGATAATATCTATACAATTCTAAGAAGCAAATGAATGGGATGTATTCACATTTTTTTTTGGGGGGGGGGAGGGGGGGGGGCTGAGAGAGACTAGGCGTACAAAATATTTAGAGATGTATTTCTGGACTAGAATTAAACTAGCACTTGGATGTACTTCCTCGTTATGTGGTAATTCAGTGGAAAATTTAAAAATTATGGTAGGGCTCTCAGGAAGAGGTCTTGATGGAATATGTTAAGATCATGTTGATGTCGCTACTATTGTAATCAGCACTTTTTTTTTGCTTGTTTGTTTTTGTTTTTTTGCTTCCGCGATACACCGTAAGTTAACAGATATTCCCTGAAGACTGGATATACGTGATAGCCCTTACAAGAGCTCAAGTAGGACGTTTACCAATGTTTTATGGAGTCCACAAATGACAAAAGAAGGCAATTAGGATTCTGATGATATCTGTCATTTTACCACCGACGAATGTCCTGCATTAGACATGATCTAAGATGTTGAAATTAAACTTCATTATGTTTCGTTTAACAAATATAACATTTTGTACAAAACAGAGAGAACAAAGAAAAAGAGTGTACAAACATTAAATGCATAACATATGGTATGTGCTATGAATGAAACATAGAAACTAAAAAAAAAAAGACCTGGGGGTGTTTCATCAACGTTTGTCAGCGCTGACAACTTGAATCACCATAGTAACAGTCACTGACCAGAGCATCTCAGCAAATCAAAACCAAGGATTTTGCTGAAATTGTCAGCGCTGACAGTTGTCAGCGATGACAAACGTTGATGAAACACCCCCAGGTCTTGTCAGGAAATCTCCCAACAAAAGAAAGTGAAATTATAGTTTTGAACAATTACAACATAAAACAGAGGAAAACATTACACAAATAGACGCAAAGGAATGCATTATGGTAATTATGAAATCTGTGAATTTTAGATTTGTGATTAAGTTTTGTGTGTCGTATTTCTTAACATATGTTTGAATGTTCTTCTTTGTTTTAATCGGTTCCCCCGCTTATATGGTATGGTCTAAATAGATATGTGTAGTCCATATTTCCCCTTATCTGATTGTCCCGGGACCTACGACTAAACAAGCTCGCTTTTTTCCGTAGGCCCCATCATATTTCTCGTACTATGAGCATAGCGCAATTACACTACTCTAAACAGACCTTTTTTCAATGTTAGTGTTTATATTGAGACAGACCGTTGAACAGTTTGATGAAGTTTCACCTTATTTATGCTTTGTAATCTTGGTATTGTATAACCGTATTTTTCTGTGCTATTTTCGTGAAAAATATGATAATAAATTGAAATTGAATGTGACATTGAACTATATAAATCCACACTGAAAATACATGAAATACATATACAAGATTATGTTTATGCTGTATTAAATAGTATAGAATCTAATAGTTTAAGATGTCTTTGAGATTTTTTTTTCTTGAAGATATTAGGGCCTAGTAGTGGGAGAATATGAAGAATTTGATCTCAAAAGAGTTAAGCATCATTCCCAAACATTTTAAAGTAAGTCCATCTTCAGACAAAGCGAAATGAAATCTTTCCACTAATACTTTCACCTCCTTTATGAAGAGATATGTTTTGTAATTTATGACTGAATACATCCAATATTCAAATTCATGAAATTCTTCCGTCGAGATGTTTTCATTGCAACTGATTAACAAATTGCTCTACATAGACGTAAGCAAGCACTAAATCGCTGCAGTGTTTTAGTAGTAGCCATGATAAAACAAATCATGGGCATACATACTTATATGTATCCTATATTTTCTCATTATTTCATATCTCATTTTCTTTCGCAGGTTTAATAGCAAATATCTCAACTTGACAAAAATTCGTTTTGCAACCAAACTCTTTATATGCAACTATATCTGGTACATATATCCCACAGTGAAGCTCATGTAGGTTCATGCAACAATCTTAGGAGGAGAAAGCTTTAATAATATGAATAGTCAAGCAGCCCAGAAATTCATCAGAGATGCGACGTAACGCGTTGAAAAAAGATAGAATTATAGAAGCCAAATCAAACAAAACTTTAAAAAATAGTAATAATGAGTGAACAAACAAGCAAACTAACTAACTAAGTAACAAACCAACAAACCCGGCTCCTTGGGATGTCAGATTTAATTCATATTTGAACCATGCATTGAATGTTATGCTATTGTATACTTTGTTGTATGTGATGTAGTTTTCATTGAGAAATATTTACATAAATTGAAGAAATGAAATGACAATGAAATGCATCAAATAGAAAGTTTCTGTCATGATGGTACCCATGTACAAATTAATCAGAGATCTCCGAAGAGAAAGAGAAATAGAGAGGAATCCATGTTGACTGACAAAATAGTTTAATATAGACTGAAATCAATAAAAGTGATCAAGGCCCCTTCTCTGTGAAATTATCATATCGATTTGCGGGAAAGTATTTGAGAAGGGGATCCAACAAGCATGATCGTACCATCGAGTATTGATAAATCTTGAGGGTGTGGGTATACCCTGCCCATGAACTCAACGGGATTGCATCGGGCCGCCACGCCGCCCATAATTCTCTCTGCCCAGACGAAGTGGAACCATTTGGGCGCCAACCAAACACGAGTCTTCGCGCCTACCGCGACACCTAGCCCTCCAACCTCGCCTGTCTTCGCCAACAGACGCGAAGGGGCGGGAGGCACGCGAACAATCGTGATGGGCCAAGTGAAGTAGCAATTCCATTCTTTTTCACTTTATTCACCCTATTCAGGTTCAGACTCAAACGCAGAGGAATCAATAGCATAGAAAACAATGGAACTGTATAAATCGAACTTGAATACAATTGGCTGGGGGACACTTTTTTTCCCTCTTTGCTAGCCTGAGACTAGACATTTGGCACCGAGATCTATTGTTTGGATGTTTTCAAAGTGAGCGAAAATTTGTCTTTTTGAAATTAATAGATGTCTGTTGAAACCGCTAGCAAGTATATCAAAGTACGTCTACCCCAATAAAACAAGTTCGAAAGCTTCATATTTGTAAGGATAAAAGTATATATTTTCTCTCACATGCTCTTTACCCTCTTTTCTCTCGTATAATTTATGGACGAGTGTAATAGATATTGTTTATTGTTTGTACGAACAATTGTGGCCATGGGCATCGGGTAATCATGTAGTTAGATTGGTAGAGCTCTCAGAAAAGATGAATGCGTGATTGATGTCAAAATGGTGCTGACAAGATAGACAAGTGTTATTACCCTCTTCTACAACATCTTTAAAAGTATGAAACCTTGGTTCTCGCCTTTCAACTATATTGCACGCTTCTTTCCAAAACCACAGAGCTCTATCATAGAAATGGTTTTGCTCGTGCATTCATCTTTATCAAACAAATACACGCTGAGACACGCAGGGTTACCCTTTGAAAAAAAAAGATCCATTGCTATTAAATACAAAATTTTCCATGCATTTTTACCCCCCCCCCCTTCAAAAAGACTATATTGCGGTATAGATACTCGTAAGATTAATTTCAATTAACTGTCATTATAAAGGTCTCATATATTTGGATATTAGATAGATTTTTAGGTATTTAATGTATAACAAATTCTCTTGATATATATATATATATATATATATATATATATATATATATACTGACATCAAAGGACTTAACCACAACATGGCGGGGCGGTGCAAGAACAGTTAATCTATTGACAGCAAATCTTGCACATATAGACGTGGCTGGTGTTGGTAGCACCCCTTTAATCATCGAGCTTTCGGGCGAAAAGCCCTTCTTCAGGATCGATACAGTCAAAGACAACAACGTATAAATAAAATCAACCTAGGTATAAAATCATACTAAACTCAACTAGCCTCATATACTATAGTATGCTGATTTGTTTTTTGTTACAAAATGCGCTGAATTGAGGTATGTTTTATGTTGAGTATATTTTGAAATGTATAGTATATGAGGCTAGTTGAGTTTAGTATGATTTTATACCTAGGTTGATTTTATTTATACGTTGTTGTCATTGACTGTATAGATCCTGAAGAAGGGCTTTTCGCCCGAAAGCTCGATGGTTAAAGGGGTGCTACCCAACACCAGCCACGTCTATATGTGCAAGGTTTGCTGTTGATATATATATATATATATATATATATATATATATATATATATTATGTTTATATATATATATATATATATATATATAATGTTTATATATATATATATATATATATATATATTCCAAAAGTTTTGTACTAATCTTATGAGATTACAGCTCATTTCTTTTAGTTGAAATCGTATTTTCCAGGATGGAGTCTCTATCGCTAGCATCGAAACCAGAAATTTATAAACAGCAAATTGATCACCCAAATACAGTGGTATTGATAATTGATTTTTGAACGTTATTTTCTGTTTTTGTTTTCGTTTTAATTTCAACTATGTTTTAATTTTCAACAAGTCCATTATGACATCACCGAGCTTCTTAAGATTTTGTTTTACTGCATATTACAAGGAGTGAGTCAAGAGATTACTTCAATTTCATAACAGATAACAGCACATTCCCACAGCGCTTTTAAGAGGAGAGCTGTGCACATAGCATTTCCATCATTTCTACCGTATAAGACAGCTTGTAGACTAACGGCTTTGGTGCTTTCCATATCCGGGACTTAAAAATAATCCATGCTGAAGAAAAAAAAATGTTATCACATCAACCCATCGACCCATCGTCAGTACCCTGATCTATGAGTTGGTGTTGATTACATAAATGGCCAATTCAAAAGGACTGGCTGTTCTCTTTAGTATATCATGGTGAACTCTAAATGCAGCCTAGATTACATTGTGGTCTTATCAGCAAATCATTCCGCAACCCGACGAATTCTTTGCACGATGTAAAATGCATCATGCCTCACAGTTTGATTTAGGCAAATGATAGATGTTATCAGAAAATCTATGGTAGATTGTCAATGGAATAAAAGAAAAAGATAAATGAGGTTTATTGAAGCTATCAAAATTATTGAAAAATTATGACATATATTATAAAATGCCATTGTAATTATCATCCCTCCGCAATAATTAGTATGATAATCGTCACTATACCAATCTAAGGAGTATATTAGTGGCAATAATTGGTATCATTTGTTATTAGTTTTATCGATGTGTTTTCATTCAAATAAAGATCTTTCATTGTAGATGACCTCTCGAGGACGCAAACAGTGCAATCATGTTGGTGTTATACTCATTCTGTGGTTGTCCATTGCTTTGTTTTCTCTCTTGTTATCTTCCAGTCGTCCTTGGTGCTCATCTGTTGCCACCGGTCCCGCCCTTGCCACCTTTCTGTTTTCCCTCCAATCTACCACAACGGCTGCCAAAGTGCGGGGAACCCTTTCCACCAGGGGCTCTTCTCACACCCGATGCCACGGGGATGGCACGGGGAGTCGATAATATGACAGGTTCTAGAGGTTAACCCCAAAGTGCGATGTTGCTCCGAGCTGACAACGTCATAGCATCGCGTCGTTTATTTTTTGGAAGGAAAGGCAAATACAATGTTTTCTCACGACCGAAAGAATAGTTTGGACAATATAGAAAGAAACAAAAGGAAGAGAGAGATATAGATAGATAGAAAGATACAGAAAGAGGGGGGGGGGGGGGGAGGACAAGAGAAAAGGAAGGGGGTGAGCTGCAATAGGACGAGAGAGCACATCAGGGTCGCATCATCATTTCCTGGGTATAGTCATCAACAGTGATTCTCTCAAAAAAGTTCGAAATCCATATCAGGAAGGATATGTATTAAACTGTGACGTTTGACCCCAGATGGGAATGTGATAGCGCTTACAGTATGAAGCCGTGACCCATCAAAGCTTTGGGACAGGATGTAATACATCACAGATGCTTTTAAAGTACATTTACTTATCGATATGATCACGTTCTATAACTGACTTTATTAAATAGAGTAGAATGAGATCTGAATTGTACAGGCTTTATTTAGATCATTAGATCAGGTATTCAGCAGGAAAGGTTTGGTATTGTAAAGTTTCACATGCTATCACATTCATTCATTCATTCATTCATTTATTTTTCATTTCCAACAAAAACATATAAATATATTACAAAAATTGAATACAGTGCATAAATTTCATCATACAAAGTAAAGGATAAATTTACAGAAAACTTGTAGGTATAGGAAAATGTTGGAAATGGGGAGGAATGCTAAAAAGCTGAGCTTGTAGGCTGCATTCCCCCCACACGTAATACAAGAAATTATATGATCGATAGACTGATAAGCATTGAAAATGGATGAAACAAAGAAACTAAGACAAAAAGACCTATAACCTAACTTATCCGAAACAAAAACCCTGAACAAATCCCTACACTAAGTCGCTGTCATGCCGGAAAAGAGAGGAGAGAAACAAAATAGTATGTGTGTGTGTGTGTGTGTGTGTGTGTGTGTGTGTGTGTGTGTGTGTGAGTGTGTGTGTGTGTGTGTATGAGAGAGAGAGGGGGGGGGGGGGGGAGAAAGCAGCTTAATGCGTGGAGTGAAGATAAAAGACAAAAAAAAAATAGAAGGACACAAGAGGTAGTGGATGGATGGAGCCGCTTAGCTGTAATTCCAATAGAATATAAGGTTGGATTTTACACTTCTTTGCAACCAATAAAGAATCAACAATTCTTGTAACTGTTCAAAATATTTTTCTTCAGATTACTCTTAAAGGAGCTTAAACTTGGAGATGTCCTCAAACTGTTAGAATAATAATGATATTAGTTATAACCACGTTATGGAAATTAAGACTGAGGTAACAATGTCATTAAATCTCAACTCTCCCATTTATTTGGTAGAACAGTATCAAAGATCTTCGAATCATTTAGTTCTTTGATATAGCATCTACAACCTCCTCTCCTAATTTGTCCAAAGAATTCCATCGGTCCTAGTTTACCTTGACGCAGCCATGATTTGTTACAAGTTATTTTCTTTCTTTTTTTTCAATTAAGGGTATAGAAAAGGAAATCTAGTTAAGATGCATTTGTAGATCAATAGAACTCATGTAAAGCAGTTGAATCACATCACCTCATTTGCATAATGTGGTTGCTACTGAAATTTTTGTTTTTCGTGAAGAAAAATCTTTGAATTCCATAACTTCTTTTTATTTTAGGTAAGAATTTCAATGAAAAGTTTACCGCCCTGTTCGTTTCATTTTACATACTTAGTAAAGCCAGCTTGCGCATGATTCACATAAGTTTATTTATAGTTTATCTCCACCCAACAATACCAAGCATAACTTCACAAGTCATATTATTTTAACAAATCGTAAGAAATTTAAAACAAGGCGAATAATGAAGTACATGTATTTATACAATATATAGGTCCAAATGAATTGAAAAGCGAAATAATGCACACTTTGCCATCCAGCTCAACACTTCAACTAGTATGACTAGTCGAAAAAAAAAAAAAATATATGCCGCAATTTTCGTCTCGTGATTTTGCCGTCTCATTGCTCGTATAATCTTCGTACCGGTATTTCCCCCGAAACTGGAAGATATGAATGGATACGAGTATAACATGTCTGATAATATCTAAGAGTCATTGTACTTTCGTCATATACAAGCAGATGGAAGTGACATTACAATCACAGGATCTATAAACAGCTTTGCCAAGTTGCCGTTTGGATGACAGCGTAGCTTTGAACGTACTCTCACACACTCACACATACACACACACACCGCATATGATAAATACATTTATAGATATGATATGATATGATATGATATAATATCATATCATATCATATCATATAATATACAATATGATATAATATAATATAATATAATATAATATGATATAATGTAATATAATATATGATATGATATAATATAACATAATATAATATAATATAATATAATATATATTATGATATAATATAACATAATATAATATAATATAATATGATATAATATAATATAATATAATATAATATAATTCATATTAAAAATCATGACGATCTCTCTGTCCAAATGTTGGCTCCAGTACACAAAAGATTACATGAAGAGATTGCGAGGCATTATTACCATCATTATCATTATACCTGTAATGGACACGAAGAATAGAGTATTCATGTTGCTAAAAAATTACTGTCCGAAACCTTGACATGTCTGAAGAGGACACTTGGAACTTTAGTGCAACCAGTGAAAGTTGCTGGACACAAATAATGTTATATAATCTCTTCTTTTAATCTTTCATGCAATATACATGTATACATAATACATGCATGCATATACACTATAAGATGTAATATAAACGAAAACAAGAGTCGACTTTTGTTTTCGCTTATAGCTTTTATCTATTTTTTTTTCTATAAAAGTAATTCAAATGAAACCTAGAATCGTTGGTCGAACCTCTTAAGCGTGCCCGTCACGATGTTGAATACACAAACTCGTTCTCACGGCGATGTAATAATGGCGACACAATTGAATGGAGTGACGTACGTACACGATCATTGGCAACCACGCGAGAATCAAACACAGAAGAAATCCAAACAAGATATCTATTACAAACACGCTGTCTCCTATATTACCCCTTCGGTAGTGCTCCATGACAAAATATGTATGAATTAAATCAACACGGCATCACCGAGCCAAGTGCAAAGAAAGATGGTTACCCATCAAACACACACTTTCTACAAGACGTGAGAATTGTATTTGATATTGATATAGAAGCGGCCAATAGACGTTCAGCGGGCATTGTGGAAAAGGGCATTGCTTGTTTTTCTTTCTTTGTGGATGGCGCCACGTGTATTGATCTGTCTGAGGAACTCCACTGAAAGAGAATGCTTGTATAAGATATATTGTTTCATACAGCAATGTGTGTATTCATATGATCCGCATATTATATATATATATATATATATATATATATATATATATATATACATATATACATATATGAAGACTGGTAGCAAAACGAGTTAACTTCATTTTTTTAAATTTCTAATATTTGCTCATAAAGCTGCTAAAGGGCAGAGAAAATAATTAGATAACATGGGTAATTTTAATTTTTATATTTGATATTTTGATATGTATATGATATAAATTATAACTTCAAGGATATTTTTTGACGTGTAATAAGTGAGGTACCATCGGAAGTGTTTTATTGTGCTCTATTTGCTGATGGACTAACTTTAAAATGTTAAAAGATGGCGCTTAACCCGTCTTGCGATCGATCTCTTTACATAAACATGCCTATTGTTGGAAATAATATGCAATGGTTTAGCCATGTCCTTTCAAGCAATGGAGGATTTTTCTAACATATTATGTGACCAGTCATCACATTGCCATGGTTAAGTTGCAAAAATTAAAGCCAAATCAAACTGTGAAATAAATTGGTTCTGGTTGTTCAAAAAAAAGTGTGATGTTGGTTTAGAATTGAACTGCGCGATTTCTAAAATGTGCTGTCAAGAGTTCAAAGGCTGAGAATGATTTTAACTATAACATATTATTTCGGTTTCTTGGAGTAGTTTGGCATTGACCTATTGTGTTTAAAAAAAATTCAAATTCCCTGCACTGCTGACTGCATCTTAACTTAAACTAGATTTTCTCAAAACTGTCTTTATGTAGAATTTTTGAAGTGATGTCTGATGGATAATTTATCCATCGAAAATCTAAAGTCTGGGATAGTGAGAAATGCCAATCTGAGAAATCGATATTCGGTGATTGTACACAGGATTTCGTGGCAACATGAAATATATGCTATATATTATATTTTGTCATATTCAAATGTATTCTCGATTTCTTCAGTGATTAAATTGAATTATATTTACGTTCTTGAAAACGTTGTTGAAAAGGTTGTTCAACTAATTTTGGGACTCTTGTCTTATTGATTGTCTGAAATAAGTTGCAGATCAAATACAGCTGGTACATAATATGTACTCTGAGAGGGAAGCATTTTTATCAAATGATTTGCGATGGACTTTCATATGTATCACGACAACAATGACTTACGTCACGTTATGTAATGTGCATTTCGTGAACTTCATTCAATTCTATAAGACTGATACGGTAACAAGTACTAAATTATTTGCATAATAATCAGAATCAATTGACTGTTGTACATGTACACTTTCTCAAATTACATTTATAAATCAGGGTTGTATCCTTAATAGAAAAAAAAAACGAAAGAAAAAAAAACGATGAAGATGAATCGAACTATAGAAGTAGATGGAAGGACCAAGCTATTTTCCTAAAGTGACTTGTGTCATGTTCTACTTGTAATCTTGCCAATTAGCACGATACAACAGAAATATTAGCTATTGATATATTCTCCCTTTCACTGCAATATATTTTCGCGATTTCCAAAATCTGTTCCCCTTTGATTCGTATTTGCTACCTTTCGCTTGCTTGCCACATATTATGTAGCCTACCTACTGAGAAGACAAATACTATTTCTCAGCAAACGCGAAAATTATAAAAGGACCACGTGAAATGTAAATATCCATCGTGGGGATGAATATCACCTACTCGTCACCTCATATGGTGGGTGAAGGTTTTGGACTCCATGATACTATATCAGCAATCAAATTTGTATTAGTTTTCTTTATCAAAAAAATAATGAAATAAGGTCGTCAAATACGGAATAAAGTGTACTCTTAATCAAACGAATTTATCAAACGATCATCAGCTACAAAAGCGTTTTATGAATCTGATATTGACTCCTCTACATTTATCAATCATTAGTGATTTTTGATACCATAAAATATTTTAAATTGAAAACGGTTTGCATATTAGCTTACAAGATTTGTTATTGATATGATTTCATTGATAGCCTCTATACCAAAAAGCCTCTCATTTTTCTTAACAGCACAATTCTAATCATGTTACTCGAATTTAGACGATAAGCTTTGTTATAGTTGTCTCCGAATCATTTCAAAGAAACGGTTTTTAACAATATCACTTTTTCTTTCTCAAGAATACCATTTTATTTTTGTATATAAATGCGTGATATCTGGCCTGCGATGAATCAAAGATCATGTTTTCTTTTTTTATTAAACAATTTTCTGTCACTCGGGGAGAGATAAGAAGGTCTAACATACTAAACTGATGTCAACTATAAGAAGGCATATTCAGTGTCTTCATATCTTGTCGTAAGCCATATGTATTCTTTCATTAAATTTGAATGATAGTACTTTCTTTTCCACTTTGAAGGTGAATTAAAGATGGCTGCAATGTCGGGTTGTCGCAGCTTGTTGAAGATTATTACGTTATTTTCCTGGTGTGACGATCATGTAATGAAGTATAGTTTACAGTTGCCTGTAGCCGTAGAATGTCAAGAAAGATGTTACATTCGTTCGCGTTGAATTGACATATTTTCGTTGTCCTGTGTACGATGAGAGCAATGATGATGTCTCTTCTTCCCGGACTTCGGCGGGGACGGGTCTGCGGTGACTAGCCGTACCATCAGGGAGAGGAAGAGCCCAATAGCTGGATAGATGCGCTTCCCTTGTCGTGATGGCTGAACGCAGACTACCATCAACTCACGAACCACTGTCGGAGGAGCTTCGGCCACCAGGCGATCAGCATTTCCGTTGGATATGCCCATGAAGTTTTTCTGAACGCATTTGGAGACATTTGGCAATTTCTAGGCAGCCTCCCATATGTTTTGCATTTTCTGCACTATTTGTCTGATTTTTTTTTTTGTTAAAAATAATGTGCTGAAATGCAGGAAAACGATAGCATGCATATATATTGTAAACCAAGGTAGCAGCTCACATCCAAAAGATTTCTAATTCGTATATCTGAGCTGGTAGGGGGTCCTGTTTCCTTTATTTCTTTGGTATAGTCTAAGTGTTTTTCTAATAGTTTATACATTTTAATAAGTCGTTTTTTGATTTTTGATTTGAAATTGTTTTGGGTGTATACAATTAAGAGAGAAATTAAGCAAATAATATGTGTATATAGCAGCAGCGCTATAGATGATGATGTGATAAAAAGCGCTGTGAAACAACTTACAGTTTACAAGAGTGCTATACAAATTTATCTATTGTATTTGTAGTTATATCTTTTACAGTATCCTGGATGTTTCCTGAATTTGAAATAAGGGTAATTGACATTGTATTGTGGCATGACAAAAGAGTGTCGTTTCAAAATTTTTCTTGAAATTTTCAACGATAATACCTGATGACAGTGCTTTCAAAAATATTGAACAAAACGAAAGCAGTTCCAGATTTGATTTTTTCCCTTTCTAAGAATCTATGGAGCATCTATCAAAGTTATGTAAGAGAAAATCATTTAGGAGACAAGGGGCTTGCTCAATATTCTACAAAGAAATATACAAATCCAGTATGAACTTACCAGCTTTCACGGTTCCGACAATAGTCCGGAGGTACTTTGTAGTATATGAGTAAATTACGTGATAGAGAGAGCACGTCTCGACAGCATAACAAGATATATTGCTCTTGGCTTCCAAAAATCTTCGACGTCAAAATATGGAATCTCGCTAGTTTTAGTGAAAGCTTGTACCTTGACCTCTCATCACCAGGATTGAAAAAGAAGAAGGAAGAAGATGATACAAGTTACATCTCGTCATAACTTGAAATCAATTAACAGACAAGATAAAAACCTGGCGCAGATGGACAGATATTGTGCAAGATGCAAGGAATAACAGTTCGCATTGCCTTCTGATGTGATGGTGCGTGGATGATATTCCAGAAAATCGCTGAATAGGAAGTAAAGATTTCTCTTTTATTCTCAACGATAACACCTCTCCTATTTTTAATGCCTTTGATAGTCGTGGTACCTCCTGTCACATGTAAGACTAACCGCATCAATGTAGGAAAGCATTTTTATAACAATGCCGACAGATTGTAGGCAATACGAAGTCAGGCAAGGAATACGGTTTGATGAAATTCACTGTAATATTGCATTAAATTACCGTTTTCGTCAACACCTCCCAAACAAAGGATAAACTTATGATTCTCAGTAATATGCCAAGCTGGAGATTTGCAGCTGCAGAAATCTGGGTGTCTGGGAAAAGAAGAAAGACAAGAAGAATTAGGAGAAACCAGAGGCCGAAACCAAACTGTGTTGGGTGACTTACTCTCATTTTACTGCCAACAATCGTCATGATGAGCGCCTATTGTCTTTGCTCTCCTGGTCGGCGCCACGGCTGACACTCCCCGCCACGCTCTGGACGCCCCGTAACTGCGGGCGCCGTGAAACGGCCGAACCGCTCACAAGAGCGTGCGTGCCTGCCTTCTCCTCTTGACGGCCAAGAAAACAAACAACATCACGCTTACGTCTGATACCCGATCACTTCGCCATCGATACTGGCGACAAGGTCGTGGCAATTGGCAGGATAATATCACTTTAGGTAAATTTGCCTCATTTCTGTCCTTTTTTTTTTCCTAACAAGCATCTGTCATATATTGCCTTTTCAATGTTGTACTTATATACTGGAAAATACTGCCTTTATTTACATTGTAAATAATTTGGATATCAAAACTATGATACGAATGTATGTTTTCTTGTACTATAAGCCGCATTCAAACGGGCAGCTATAGGACTCATTGAATTATTACTGTTCCTGTTTGTACATTTACTTCACTCGCCTAAAGTAATATCTAAACTCCATCCACTATACTTGTTGTAATACAGACTTCATTTTTATTGTCTCCATTCTAATTATCGAAGGCTGAAAAGATACCCTTCATTAATTTGTCGGTAAATGTTTAAAAAAGAAACTCTGGAATATGCATGATGATGGACAAAGCAGAAACACCCTCTAATTCATCATTTGATATTTCGAGATGCAGAGGTAAGATATAAAGGCCCTGCTCTATCGACTGTGTAACATGAAAATATAAAATGCACAACCATGGTGTTTCATCTATTACAAGGAATTGCAAACATCACATCTTCAGCCGATAACCTGAAACCTTCTTCATGCTCTGAGGAGTGCAGTCCTACCTTTTACACATTCTCTCTTGCAATTTTCACTATCCACCGTTTTCTATCAATTGTTCACGAAATCCTTTTCTATTAGTTGTTGTCTTTTCTAGTTTGTCATCTCATGTCGTTGTTTTTTTTTTCCTGTGAACACCCTGCTATTGGACTATAAACCATTATTGCTAGGACTATCCGTTTGTTCGTTCGCTTTTAGTCTGCCTCTCAAGCAGCAGAGCCAAAACAAAACTAAAGTTATATCTTATATATTCAAAATGAGAATGAAAATTACATAATTATCCTCAAACAGAAGACTAAACTTAAAGAATTCCTTGAATTGCTTTCAAAGCAGCTATGTAGCAAATTTCGACATGTGCTTAGTTATGCTTTTGAGACACATATTGCATGGAACAATGATAGTTGTTACCTTATATCAGGATATATATAATGTATACATAGATATAAATATGTATACGTATCTCAAGATAAAAACTATTACTGCTTTTTATCCAAAATAATTATATTTGTTACTAGACATCTTTTTTTTTTATTCTGCCACTTTCTCTCACTACACCTTCATTGATTTATGAATAAACTGCTTAAGGGGACTGTCGTGACTATTACAGGGTGTGTTCTTTACAAACTATAATTTATACAGCATTGTAAAAGCTCGAGGGAAATGGGTTAAGCGAAGAACAGCATCAACATCATCGAAATACTTGCTACGAAGAAAGATGAACAGGAGAAAGAAAGAAAGAGAAGGAGAAGAAGAAGAAGGAGAAGAAGAAGAAGAATTGAAAGTCACCCCTCGTCTGCACTTTACGTGCATTGCGCAAGAGCTGAGTAAAGTGACTTTCGCTTGAACCGTGTGATAAACTTGAAAGTGAAAGTCAATCGATGGTGGGTTTTTTTTTTTTGGCACGTAGGTAAACAAAGGGTGACAAGGCAGTTTTACATTTTTGTCTTCACTTCTGTTTAGCGACAACGTGAGCAACGTCACTATACATTGGATAAAACATAATAAACACACACAAATACCTACAAAAAAAAACCCCACACGATGATTACGTGATGATATATGGCTCAGTTGGTCAAACCACTCCGTCTAATTATGTCATCGTGTTTCGCTAAATATCTCTTCGCAAAATTCACTTCACGTGCGACAGAACTTTCATTGAAAGAATAATCATCTGGATAGAAGTGAAAGGATCTCAAGAATTTCCATAAAAACCTAACATTGGTAATGATGATAGTCGCTAACTTTATCTAAATCGTTGCGAGTGCGTGATTCAGCTTCTGTACATAAGCAGATTTCATGTAGTATTCATCATTCGCTGCGTTTTAGATTATAAAAAGAAATGGACCAATTTGAAAACAAATCACAGATCTTGGGAGTAACCATAAAGGTAAGATTCTTAAACACAGAATATTATGCGATGATTAAGAGGTTTTCTTTTAGAGAAATCGTTATCTAATTCAAAAAGATATTTGCTAAAAAAAGATTGATCTGCCGACAAAGTCCGCCTGAATCTGTCATTCCCATTATCTACGCTGAAATGGTTCCTTTTACCCTGACGTACTGACTGTTGTTAACAGGAAATTGTCTAGTCTTGTGTTGGTAATTCCCTTGAATTGCGCCAAGTTTTCGGATGAAGTGTTTCTCTTTTTCTTTTTAATTTCACAATGGGGAATTTTAGAGAAAATGCTTATAAATGCAGGCCAGTTATAGACTCAGGAGGGGATTTTATCATGACTTTGTTTAGTTTGCATGTTCAGTCCCGACTATAGTCTAAATATAGCGTGAAAATATGTGCAAACTGTAAAATCCCGCGACTCTAATCAAACTGCTCGATGTCACTCTATTCACTTAAACTAATATGAACAAGGAAAAGACTTTTAAACGTTTACCCCATCTTCCGCGTCCTTACTCTGAAACATTTAACCTTCTCTGTGCCAATGAATCAACTGTGCTCAAATTCGCACACAAACCTATGGACGCTGATACTTAATGTGACAGAAAGAGAGTTAAGCAGTCATTCTGCTATAGATGCACTTCCAGTTCATGTAGAAAGGAAGTAACTGCCAAATTTTGCCTTTTCCCTGAAAACGGTCCTCATCACAAAGCATGCATTGCATAGCTATATCAATATTGTATAATTTGGAGAGGATTTTCACAGGATGTAAAAAAAAAAAAGGTGAACACCCGTAACGCTTTTCGGAAATCATTACGAAAGTATCTCTTATCAAATAATGTATAAACGATCCCCTATGAAAACCTGTAAATATGTACATATAACATTGCTTCTGTGAATATTGTAAATGTGTTATATAATCTATAATATCATTGAAAGGCTGGCCTCGGCGACTAGCCTGCAAGCTATTGCCGGTTCTATTTTTTTTTGCCAAAACTGTACTTAAACTATTGACTGTTTTGACGATGTTTTGACGATGTTGACGATGTTTGTTTTGGTAAATAAATTTCATTCCATTTCATTTCATTTCATTCATTTCATTTCATTTCATTTCATTTCATTTCATTTCATTTCATTTCATTTCATTTCATTTCATTTCATATCATTTCATTTCATTTCATTTCATTTCATTTCATTTCATTCCATTCCATTTCATTTCATTTCATTTCATTTCATTTCATTTCAAGTTTGTAATTGACTGTAATGCAGTTTATTTCTTCTCCTTCTCTTGCTGCTGCTTCATAATCTCTCAGAATAGTTTTACTAGATAGATGACACAATATAAATACATTGTATTATCATTGTTATAATTGTCCCCAAATTGGCCGTTCTCGTGTATACATAACAGGTTAACCATGTTGTGGTTTGATGTTTTGTTTTGTTGTCGTTTCTATGCCTTTGTTTATGCTGTTGTTGTTTTTAAGTTTATATTTGCTCTTAGATTTCACAAGATTCATCTTTCCATGTACATGTCATCCACCTGATTTTTTTTTTGTTCTGGTTTTTGTTCTTTCTTTTTTTTTGCAATGTCCCCTATATCTACACGTTTTATCTCGACACCATGGGAGAACAGAGGTGTCAATGAAAGCAAGCAGTTATGGACAATTTCCAACCTTTATGTTTCTTTTTTTTAAAGAGAGAAATTGGAATTTAACAAAGCACAATACAACACAGTGCAATAATCGCTCAAATGTAAACAGAAAGAAAGAAAGAACAAAGTAGTTGTCAAATTCTCAATCCTTTAAAGGCAGCAAAAATCTTGCAATTGGTATGTGCATGGCTGCCCTTTCAAAAGGGGTTCCGTAGTTCCTGTTATTTCCGGAGAAAATAAAGAAGTAAAGAAGAGAAATGCTGCACTTAGTCTACGTGACAACTTCCGTTCGAGACAATGTCTTAAATCGTCATGAAATAAAATGTAAAGCGGCAAAGCACTTTTATATTGCTGTTGTGCAGTATATGTTTTTATTTGTGTGAGTTCCTTGCTCACATCACCCTTCTATCGTATCGACGAGTCCTATACACAGACTTAACTGAAAAGTACAATCACTCTCGAAAAGAATGAAGGAGAATACAAATGAAGTGTCAGAATAAAGTTGCTCAGTCCCACGCGCTGTCTCTGCAGTATTTTTGTTTTTTCGTCTTCTTCTTTGAAACACTCGACCCAATTTGCTCCCGAACAAATCAAACTCTCCAGAAAAGTGCAACTCGAAAAAGGTTGAATTCAGTTCGCTGTGCCGCTGGAACACCCTTTGCCGACTGCTTCGACGCGTTTGTTCAAAAAAACTTTTTTTCCTACTTCAGCACCTCAATCTGTAACTAGCCCCTTCCCTCCACCACGAAAAGGCCGAAATCGCATTGGTTCGAAGCAGCAACGCATACCATGGTCCCCTACACGCGGTCCACGGGGCCCCCATTCAAGCTCGCGGCTGGCCCGCTGAGCTCCTCTTCAGCCAAAAATCAACACAAAGTTCCCCTGCACTTTCGTCCGTCTGCAAATCCATGACGGGCTAAAACTGACACCTTCGTCACACCACAGATCAACGGTTTTCCCCCAATCATATTTGTTGACCGAGATTATGCTGATACAGGTCCCGTGGGCGAAGTGCGCTAACCCTTCGTCTCAAGTCAAGCTGTGTGGCCCAGGCACTACCCACTTCCTTACGTGAGTGAAGGAGCAGCTTTTTTTTTCAGTTCTCCTACGGTGTCGTTAAAAAGCACAAAGTAGACAGTGTTATAGAGGTTAAGAAAAGTCTTTACAAAATATCACAGTGAATGTGCAGTCTCCTAAAAGAATACATTATGATAACGCTGGGCTGCATGCATCTATATAATTTTGCAAGTGTTTCGTAAGGGATTAGTCGCACACACACACACACACACACTCACTCACTTTTTTAATGATTTTTTTTAATTGGAATTCCTTTTGATGTCACCATCGTTTTCACAACGAAACGAATAGTAACATTTAACTATTAAATCAACGTAATCAAACTGAAAAATTTCTGCTTAATCGTACAAGTTAAACAAATGAAAGGACAGCAAGACATGAAGGCCTGCAGTAAACTAAAATCTCATAAAGAACATCAATAAGACATAAGACGCAGTATCATTTTGATCAATGCACAAATCATTGTCTTATTGATGATCTTATTTTTATTGTTATTTATATTTTTTGTTCCATATGTTCACGATTATTGTGTTATTTGTATTGTTTGTAATCAAGAAAATCAATAAAACATGCAAATACAAAAAAATCTCATAAAGAACACTTGAATTGATCAAGCGAAATCCTTCTCTTTTTACCTCAAAATCATAACACACACACACACACACACACACACACTTCCAAGAAAACAGAAAGAAAAAAGAAAAGAAAATGTCAACTGCCCATACCTTGAGAGGATGTGATAACGAGATTACTTTGCAAAATCGCTGTGCTGCTGACAGAGGGCACCATGGAGCAAAGTACTTTAGCATGACGTAGCCAGACATTATTTCCTGAAGAGACTTATAGTTCCAAACACAACTTGCCCCTTTGGCGGGAAAATAGAGCCAAAACCCCTTCATTTATATCAAAGTCAACATAGTGTGAGTAACCTGCCGAGCATCAGAGAACAGACTTTAGGAAAAATTGGACAAGAAATGTTACACATCGCCGTAGTTTTCATGTCTCATGTCCACAGTCATTGCTTCATTGTTGCTGTGGCGGTGGTGGTGGTGGTGGCGGTGTTTTTCTAATGAAGGACATACAAATATTTATGTCACTTTTGTTCTTACGATTTATAGCAATATAGTGTGCCCAAATCATGTGGCGTTCAGCTCAATCTATACTTATATGCACAGTTCTGAATTCTGAAGGATATCTATTCAAACTCAAGCAATGATTTCATTTGATTAGTGCTAACAACAAACTGACAAAGATATAGGTTTTGATATAGACTGAGAGTCTAAAGCGATTGAATAAAAGAGAACAGCATTGTCCATCTAGTTGTTCTTAATCTTGTCATCGTAATGTTAAAGGGACTGTACAGTACTGGTTGAGGTGGGGATTCATGTTTTGAACATTATTAAGTGAGATAATGAGAAACCTCATATAAGATATTAAAGAGCATGTAATTTTAAGAAGGATTCAACGTTTATTTGATGAAAATTGGTTTTCAAATGGCTGAGATATCAAAAAAAGTGATAATAATAAAAGGCGACATGCCACAACTTTATTAGGATCTCTTTGTTTCACCTTGTTTTTGGATATCTCAGCCATTTCAAAACCGATTTTCATCAAATACACTTTTGACACCCCTTAGAATTGCATGCTCTTTGACATCTCATAGAGTGGTTTCTGAATATCTCGCAAAACGTAAAAAAGCTAAATCCTCACCTCGACCAGAACTGTACCCACCCTTTAACAGGGTGTTTAACAAAGAACAATGATGCTGTCTGTTGACTAGAAACCCCCATATTAAGTTACGATGTCATGGCGAAAAAAAACCCAACAACAACAAAAACACAACAGCTCATGGGACTAATATAACACAACAGCCATTCCACTCAGACTTATGGTATTATTCTGTGTGTCTATATGCTAATATGTTTGTGTGAGTGTGTTTTGGTTTTTATACGTTTCTGTTTGAATGTTTGCTTTTATTTCCTTCGATAGAACATCCCTTCATTAGAATAAATTGTGCCTCGGGTTTCCTGTATAGTGACTGCCTTAAATGATTGTTATATCTGTGCTACATCGAAGCTGCATGGTTAGTGGCTACCATTTTCCCCCAACAATCAATTAAGAGAAGGCTGCAATGAATTTTGTTTGTTCATTATTATGTTATTATTACAAATTGTCAGTATGAAATCTCCACATCGTTTGATCTTTAAAGCGCAGTAACATCAATTTGGTCGCGCTAAAACACCTTTCATGGAGACACTGGTCTATCAATTCAGTGTACTGTGTATGGACATCCGCACGTGTTGAGATTGTGTGTGTGTGTGTGTGTGTGTGTGTGTGTGTGTGTGTGTGTGTGTGTGTGTGTGTGTGTGTGTGTCTTTGTGTGTATGTTATGATTATTGTGTTTATATTTTTTGTTTGTCTAGCATTTAATGAGTGTGTGTGAGTGTTTGAGAGTGTGTACAATTTTGTATGCATGTGTTTGACTTTGAGTCTAAAAAACGACTATATACGTCAAAGAAAGGAAATTACCTTTAGTTTTTAAACAAAACCTTTGACTTTCAGCCAACTCCATTTTAGGAAATGGAATTCATTGTATTTAGAGATAAATCATGAATACGGTGTAAGCGAGTCTTCATAAGAACATCTTTCAACCGGCCCCCTCGTCCCCTTTTTAGGGAAGAACTAAAAAAGCAGAATGCGCATTTTTGAATAGCGTCTGACGGCACACACATTCAATTCTACACGGGCGTGTAATTGCCCGTGCGTTAAGTGCAATCATTAAGGCATTGAGCCCATAACGGGCCTTTATAAAGAGACTTGCTTTGAAAAAAAGCGTCATATTAGCCACGCATGAACTCGCCCGGTACACACACATCAAACTTTAAATACGGGACAAAATCGGTTCGTTTATTTTTGTCCTTACAGTGGTATTCAAGCAGCAGTATTTGTCCATGAACCATCTCACGATTAACATATCCAAATGCCATTAACATTAGCCAGATTTTTCACGGTTTGACATATTTTAACATCGTTGAGTTCCCTATTAGATCTTTCAACCAGAGGGATAGAGAGAGAGAGAGGAGGGGGAGACGGTAAATATTATATTTACCAATATAATGACTGCGTCAATTCCTATACTCCGCTTCAGCGCGCTTTTAATCCATTCTTAAAATCTTGAATCAGTCTTGAATTATAATACTCTTGATAATATTACGAATTAAATATTTACCCGGAAGTGTAATATACAGAAAAACCATCAAACATACATACATACAAAACGGTAATGGCGCGAAAACGTCATTCATTCCTCTTTAAAGAGTTTTTTTTTTTCTTCTTGAGATTGGCGTTGCTCAGAGACTAGTAATTAAAAAAAGGGGGAACCTCAAAGTACATGTACCAACAAACACCATCGTGATAGTTTGTATCAAAGTCGTGTACTCGTGGTGCGGCGCCGTCTTGACTGTGCATAATCGATAATTCTTCCGCTGGTGATACAAAAATGGAATATTTTTCTAGATGCTTTTAGTGACATATTTTCGCCCAGCTTTTGTTCGTCCACGCAGCCTCGTTTGTCGACAGGAATATTTCTCAAAGAGTGTATGTTATACCTATATTCATTTATTTTTTTCATACGTCGTTTCAACGAAATTAGAAGTTAGCACGAGCGGTCTGACGCTGTTGTAGCGGCGGGTAAGTCGTGGCGCCAGCATACGCTAGAGAGCGAATTGGTGAAGCCAGGCGAGTAACGCGCTTTTTGATTCATTCGCTTGGGCCTGGCAGACCGGCCCGGAATCCCCCGCTGGTCGGAGCGGTGAGGCGACGGCTGAAAAGCAGAGCAATGCGGTGGAGGGGTCTGCGAATTTGCACGTTAGTCAGACTGGTCTCTTTCAAATTTTCTTCTCTCTCTTCCTCTGTCTGTATCTGTCTGTCTATCCGCCTTTCTGTCTCGCTTTCTCCCTCCCTCTCTCTCTTTCTCTCTCCTGCAGGTTTGCGTGATCATACTGTCTCGTCCTCACGACTTATTAGCCACATGAAAAGAAATTCCATTGTATATATGTAATGAATTCAGCTACGAATGCATAAAATAAAAGAAAAAGAACCAAAAGTCATCCGCTGCACAATTTTCATTCTTTTTTGTCGGCTTCACGGGGGGCCGGGGCATACATACAAGGAACTACTGTATAACAAAAAAAGACAAAATATATTCTCATAAATAGACTAAACAACCCTTGATGAAAAGTGCATGAAAAGGTCAGGTCGTTATCAGTATCAAGCTTTGCTTTTACCAGAGGTAACCTGCACTTTATGCGTTTTTTTTTTTTCCTATTCCAAGGAGCAAAATCCGACACCTCTAGTAGTTTGAGTTCAGGGCAGAAATCGTCAATCTATATGCTGCAGTGTTTATTAAATCAGGATTTTTGTTACCGTCTTTTTTCCCCTTACCAAGGTCATATGAAGTCTAGTTATGTCAAATCAAGCTCTACGGGAAACGCTACTACACTGCAAGACTTACTTTTACACTGATATATAGATACTCAACTTGTTGTACTAGTATGTAGTATCACTCCTATTATGCATCTGCTATACTACTATACTACTACTACTACTACTACTACTACTACTACTATATTATTATCATTACTATACTACTACTACTACTACTACTACTACTACTATATTATTATTATCATTACTACTACTACTACTACGACTACTACTACTTGTACTACTACTACTACTACTACTACTACTACTACTAATGCTACTACTACTTCGTACCTATGTAGCTCAACTAAAGGCGCTATTGCACCTTTACACTTTTATTTGTGATTATAATCTTCATTTTCGTTCTTCATCGTTATTGCACTAGCCTTTCTGTACGACTAATACAACAACATTTATACAGAACCTTTTACTCTCATCACAATTAAGTAGCACATTATTGATGATATTTCTCGACAGATGCTGTGTAAGCGGCCGTAGGTAACTTTTAACATCACATGGGTATACAATCCAGTGTATTCGTAAATGATACAAAGATGTTTGTTGTTCACAGTTTTGCTTATGAAGAATGAGGTCCAGAGGAAGAAATTCGAACTGAAGAGTTCAATGAAAAACTACAATGAAGTCACTTGACGTCATAAAGGCAGTCGCACACAACGGGTATATGAATATAAGATACTACAATGTATATGGTATCTTATTTTCATATATTATAGCCGTGGTGTGCGACTGCTCTACGAGTATGTGCTTGATAACAAAAACAGCGGTAGGAAATACATTCTGATACGCAAACAGATGGAAGACTTTTAACTTAAGATGATTATCAAACTCCAACAAGAGAAGGAAAACAAAAAGAAATGAGATAAAGTCAAAGACAAAGGAGTGGAAGAAGAAGAAGAAGAAGAAAAAGAAAGAGCATAACAATGTGGGAATAGATAGTAATCGCGTGATGACTGTAAGAAAAGAAATATGCGTTGATAACATTTTACCAAAAAGACAGATGAAGAGCAATAACAAGAAAGAGTAAAGAGACAGCTCGAAGAGGAGAAGTATAAAAACAAAAGGAAGATGGAAGGATAAAGGAGAAGATGAAGTGAAGGAAAATCAGGAAGAAGAAGAACAAAGAAGAAGGAGGAGGAGGAGGTCGCGAAGAGAAGGAGAGGACGATTTGACGCCCAGACAGAGAAGCAAAACGAAGAAGCCTTCACTGTGTGCCATATGGGAAGAAGTGACGATACAAAATCTCAGCCCTGATTCATATCATCTGAGATATCGTCAAATGAATACTCGCCTGCCGAGTTTATTTTTGTGGTATTTGACCGACGGGTTCAACTAAACGTCCATCAACAATAGGCGTGTCCAGTCGACAGGTCAGATGTCACTGGGGACAAACGAAGACGGAATTGACCTACGGATGACCAAATAGAAAGAGATGGAGAAAGAAGAGGAGGAGGAGGAAGAGGAGGAGGAGGAGGCGGAGAAGAAGAAGAAGAAGAGTATAATGATAATAATGATAATATTGATAATAATAACAATAATAATACTAAGTAATAATAATAATAATAATAATAACAATAATAATAATAATAATAATTTTACACCAAAGTGTAAAATGTATACCTTGTTTCGTTTATTGTTTTAGTGTGTTTGTCTAGTCATATTGTCATGCGAGTTTAAAATGTCGATGCGCCGCTCTCCTGCATACCGTATATTACTTACATTTCTGCCCCTGTTCCTCCTGCGGCCTTTGACCTCCTATTTATTCTTTCCTCGCGTATGTAAGAGAGCAGCTTTGTTTTTGTCTGTGTGTGCGTTTTGTGTGCGTATACTTGTTTTATTTTCTGTTTCCCGAGGACTATGTCAAATTGTCTTGTTACATTATTACTATAATTTTCACGACTCACGAGGGGACTGCATTCTACAAGCTTGGCTTTTTAGCAGTCCCCTCCATTTCCGACCTTTTCTTTCTTATGATTCAGTCACATTTTGCCCATGTATTTTTTCAACTAGTATGTTTATTGAGTCATGTAAACAAATGACGTGTATCTAAATTTCATTTGGAAATGTAATAGTTACATTGTACTTAATTTGTTTATATGAAATTGTCATATTATATGTTTTGGCCGGAAATGAAATAAAAATGAATGAAATAATACTAAGTAATAATAATGATAATAATAATAATAATAATAATAATAATAATAATAATAATAATAACAACAAGAATGTCTTACTTACCCAGGGTAGCCTCTTCAAGTGTTGCCACTGCTCTACCAGAAGAAGAAGAACAAGAAGAAGAAGAAGAAGAAGATAAAGGTGAAGAAGAGCATGGATAAGTAAGAAGAAGAAAACCGCTATGACGCACCGTGATAATGACGATGATTATCATGGAGAGAAGAAAAATGGGAAAGAGTTCTCGAAAGTCATAGAGTTAGAATGAAGAGCAATGAGTAATGAAACATGTATATAGAGAGGCATGAACCTTGGTGGCTGAGTGACAGCAGCCACGCTCTGAGAATACTGTTCCTCCCGAACCGTCAGGTTTGGTAGGGGAAGAGCAAATTTTAAGAGCGATGATGATTTTGTTTGTCTGTCTTCGACGCTTTGGTGTGCCCCAAATCATTTTGGCAAACTCAATAACCAATGGAAGCTAATCAAAGGAAGAACATCTGTAGACATTGTGCGGTTTTACGGTATATGAGTACGATGACATACTCTATGGATATGTTTTACTTTTTTCTCTCAGATTGTCCTTAATAATCTCTATTGAATGTTACTCACTAATGTCTAATGGGAACCATGCACCCCATATTTAACAATTTTCTGGCTCAGTTTGTAGATGAGGAAATGATTTAGCATCTAAGGAACTAACGAAACTCATCAAATTTGCATGCGGATTTTACAACACAATGCCTGGTGTTCAGACGTTCTACCCCAATAGTCACGCTCATTACTATTGTCATTGATGTTACTGATTATATATCATCATTTTCATTTTTATCATCATTATATGCATTTATTTCACACAAACACATACACACACAAACAAACAAACAGACCTACAGACAAACAAACAAAACAACAAACTAAAATGACTTACTCTACCATCGGTCTACATCTGGAGTAATCTGGACATCTGGTCACGCCTGGTGATACAAACCTGAAAACTACTGAAGAAGTAATGCTCAGGACGAACAAATTTAATGAACCCGAGGTTCTGATTACAATGTACATCATGTCTCTGTGGTGCGAAGCTGTAGCCATTCTCAGTTTACACAATGCATATTGTATATGAGACTGCATTCGACGCGACGCGACATCGCGTTTGCGAGTTTGTGACGATTCGATATCATCGTACACAGCTCGTCGTGTGGAAAAGAAGTACGGCTATCTACAATATGCCGTTTGATAGTCGTATTTCTTGCACGACTTTGCGACGATTCCAATCGGTTGAGAAAGCTGTGAACAAATAATGGTCTCCTTCACTTCTGTGCCAGAAGCATTGATGACAGTTTTGATGATTCATTTTAATTTCATTCCTTTGAATAACACATGAATGGTTTCACTTTCCCTTAATTTGACAGCGGCTATTTATAATACTTCTAGTTTCAAATAATATTACAAGGGTTGAGCTCTCATATTATAATGAAGGTTGACATCAATATCATCTTTTTGCCTTGCCTTTCTTTGAGGGTTTGTCAATGTGTCTTTGGCGCACATTCAAAACTGTGATTTCGGCAAACATATCTCTTACTGTTACTGTTACTTTTATTATGTTACTATGGAATACGGAAATAAATTTGAACTTGAAATTTAACTTTGAACTGACAGTCAGGCCTTCACTTTGTGACCATGTGCTCTTTTCAGAAGTTATCATTGTATAGATCATTTAAACATTTCGCTATAAATATTTCATCATTAGATAGAATAAAGAAAGCAGTCATAATGGCATACCAATAATTCGATATTGTTTGATAAAAAAACCAGCGTGAAGACCACAATTTGCCAGTCTTAACAACAACAACAACAACAGCAACAGCAGCAACAACAACAACTACTACTACAGCTACTACTACAACAAGTAGGCCTACAACAACAACAAAACATCTTTTCCCGAAACGTCTGATGCTGTCATAAAACGATTAACGTATGCTCCCATATCAATACATCGCTCCCATATCAATACATCGTATCTCTAATCGCCGTATGAAAATATGATAACCCGGTGTGAATGGTCTCATGAAAGGACAAGTTTATGGCACGCCCTTTGCCCAATAATTCCGAAAAACTATGTTTGTCGCCGATAAACACTGTTTATCGGCGATAAACAATGTTTTTCGATCGATAAACTAAGATTTTCGAGCAATAAACATAGTTTATCGAGCGATAAGCACAGTTTTTCAGAAAAAAAAAACAATGTTTATCGGCCAATAAACACAGTTTTTCGAGCGATAAACTATGTTTATCGGGCGAAAAACATTGTTTATTAGCGATAAACATAGTTTATCTCGAAAAACTATGTTTATCGAATGAAAAACATGGTTATTCGGGAAAAAATATGTTTATCGCTTGAAAAACTGTGTTTATCGGCCGATAAACATTGTTTTTGTTTTATCATTGTTTTATCTGGAAAAACATTGTTTATCGATAAACAGTGTTTATCAATAAACAGTGCTTATCAATAAACATAGTTTTTCGGAATTATTGGACTTGTTCTACTAATATTACTGCATTCTCTCAATCCTTCTGTATATTGTGAAGGTGGACTAGTATGGCACGCCATTTGCCCAATAATTCCGAAAACTATGTCTATCGGCGAAAAACTATGTTAGATAAATTAAATAATCTATGTTTATCGCTGATAAACAATGTTTTTTGCCCGATAAACATAGTTTATCCCGAAAAACTATGTTTATCGAGTGATAAACATAGTTTTTCAGAAAAACTATGTTTATCGCTCAAAAAACTGTTTATCGGCCGATAAACTTTGTTTTTCTGAAAAACTATGTTTATCGCTCGAAAAAATTAGTTTATCGATAGAAAAACATTGTTTATCGCTGATAAACAGTGTTAATCGGCGATAAACATAGTTTTTCGCCGATAAACATAGTTTTTCGGAATTATTGGGCAAATGGCTTGCCATACTAGTCCACCTTCATAATATACATAAGGATTGAGAGAATGCAGTAATATTAGTAGAACACATCAGTGAAAATTTGAGGAAAATTGGACAATCCGTTCAAAAGTTACAAATATCTTAAGTATCTGCGCAGTCACTGCTGGAAGAGAAGACTACTACAGTGTATGATGTCACATGCGTACAACTATATAAAGGAAAATTAATAAAGGATTTCACAAAACTTTACTTTTTTTTTTACTGAAGTGCACATTTCTTCGACTTGCTACTGACGTATGTTACGGGTAATATTATTCCCCATGCCTTCTGAAAGAGAGAAGTCAAGTGTTCAGAAGGCATGGGTTAAGGGAGAAAAATGGAAATATGTTGGGGTTTTTTTATTCTTTCTTTATGTCGTTGTACTAATGTGACATCACAAGCTCTGGTAGTCTTTTCATCCAGTCTTTTACCGAGCAGAAACTTCAAAAATTCATAACTTTTAAACGGATTGTCCGATTTGCTCAAACTCTCACTGATGTGTTCTACTATTGATATTGCTGCATTCACTCAACCAAAATGTCTATGAAGGTGAACTTGTCCTTTAATACGCCGTATACCTTAGTACCCATTCGACGTATTGATGGTGTACGATAATAAGTCAATGTGTTTGGCATGAAGTACCACTGAATTAAGTACAAATCTACTCCAAGTTGACTTTGACGGATAGCGTACAAAATATCAAATTATATGAGAGGAATATTAGGAAATTTCCTCCAAAGTCAACTCGGAACGAGAGTTACGGAATTTTAAAGTTTTACATGATCTAGAATTTACACCGAATACTGACATGGATCGCAACTTAGGAGTGATAGTAGTCGTCATTGGTTCGTACAGAAAATAGTTTAAAAGTCACACCTCAGCGACTACAAACCATTCCCTTGTAAAGAGTCGTTGTTTTAGGTTTGTCCATGATTGCAAAAGACTGAAGTGGAAAAATAGGGCTATATCTCGTATCTATATATTTCTCGTCAAAAAGAAGGAACGGTATGAAAGACGAGATTTCGGAGGTAATGGAGTCATCATCTCCTACTATGCATATCATGTTGTTGCGACTTAGAGGCCTTTCACCGCTCCGTGAAGACATAAATTCTAATATTCCACAACTTCCTTGTTTCAAACTCGATCTCGACGAAAAAGACTTTCGCTGTGTTTGACCGATTCTTACTTTATTCACGGTGGTAATATACGTATAGCAGAATAGAACGACTTGCACTTTTCTTTGGAGTCGTTGTTTTTCATCTATCGTGCAAAGTGTCGATATGACGGAGTTTTGTCATTGTTCCTTCTTTGGCTCAAAAAACGGAAAACTTTGCAAATTATACAGACAGCCTTGCACTGGCATGGTTGACGCCTCTATTACGTAACAGAGCTGAATACGGTTGTTCCTCCTGCCTTGCTCCTTGTCGTGTCTCATCTAAATTAAGCAAAAACGACAGCTGCTGTCAGTTCCCTGATTTTAAGCCAATTTCCGATATTTTTTTGAAGAAATTGGGTGTAACGTACTTTCTGCGTTCTACTCAAGGGAGCTGGACGGAAGACGCCGTGGGTCAAGGAAAACAGAAGAAAAAAATAACAACCACTGATTAATCCTTACTTTGCACAAAAATTGTGAGTTAGTATACGAGCTGACTCTAAAATAAGATTATTGACAAAACATTTGAAAAAAGGGAAAGATGTGAGTTCAAACAAGTATTGAACAAACTGATTCGCAACATCCCATATAAACTGTCATTTACTTCGCCCTTGTCGTATTCCTAGTACAAGCTGTAGTAGTAGCATAATGCGAGCAAGTTTCATATAAGAGCTAACTAAAACCTATTCAAAATTATTATTTACATATATACATTATTATTAGTAAGCACAATATCAAGCACTGGCGCTTGATTACGATACAATCGGACACCTGTATACACAAATAATTAAAGATGTGAGACTGGGACGATTGTTTCTCCTTTCAGTTAACAAAAAATTAAGTAACTTTAGTAACCACATAAATGACTTAAATTATTTTTTTAACGTTTCATTTACATAACAGATGTAGATTACCACATAAACCCTCAATAAGGTCTCACGGAGGCTTTCGACGAAAATTCTCATCGTATCCACTGCGTCTTTTATCCAGACCTACTTCATCTTGTCTGGTTCGGGGAAGAGTTTTGCCCATAGTCTGGTTCCGTCTTTTTTTTAATTCAACAGTTGAAGATATAAGTATACAGATTGTATATGTACATTTGTTAAACTTTTAATAATCATACATCGTCGTCGCTTTCTCATTATCGCAGTCATTGCAGAGACGTGTTCACACGTGGCTCTAAGATTATAGTGTCAGACAAGTTATCAGCTCAAATCCTCAGATCTTGCGATGTCATGGATAAAGTGAGATCTTAAGTCTTGCAAAAGAGGTGCTTTCCTTTTCCCTTATAGGAGTATTACAACTCCATAAAGTCACGAATCCGGCGAAAAATTGATAATACTGCATCATCTATATAGTATTTGATATGATTATTTCATAGTACGCCAAATCCAGTCTGTGGAGAGTTCTTGGCGCAAATAGAACAAGAGAAAAGAAGGTTAAAGGAATTAAATGCTGGGATATGAGCAGAGGGTGACGACAGACATAGAACAGGTTAATCATATTACTATTCTTGACAGGTTCTTGACAAAAAAAAAACACCAAAAGAGAACAGATTCAACATTATTTTATTTATTTTTTTATTCAAGTTCCATATTCCACATTCCACATTCAGGTTTCATATCCCATTTGATTTCGGAGTAAAATATGTATAACACAACATTCAATTTTAGACATAATTTCACAAATGTATAAGGACATGTAATAAAATGATGTGTAAATATGAGGAACCTACTAAAAACCAATGCTTGTAGGATGTAGGTTCCAAAGAAACAGTATAAGCGTTTAGTACAACATGCTAATTACGAAAGATGACGAAACACAAGCGAAAATCGGTATGTCGAGATTATAATAAACTCTACGGAATGAACAAAATAGTTTATGATGTTCAAGGTAAAACTCAGGGATTCAATGCTCCATAAAATTGCACTATTGCAATTCAGCGGGCATTTAAGCCTCTGCCTCTCGGATACAATGTTCTACACTCCTCCCTCACACAATCAATACAGAGTACATCGTGTTCCCGTAGGGAATGGGTTAATCATTGTTCTCCACAAAGTGTTTACCGCTATTTCGTATGCGCGCACACACGCACACACGGGAAGAGACACATAATGATAATATACGAGCGGATGTTCCTATGACCACACGTCTGATGCGGTAACCCTTGATGACCAAAACAGCTTTTTTAAGACACTGCTTCTTCCCTTTTATCTCTTTTCATATACTGACGTACAATAACATAAAGATCATTTATCTGTAACAACAAGTATAGATTAGAAACAATTAATTGCCATCATGTTTATGTTATGATTGATTGCCTGTGTACTTATTGTCGGGTAGCGGATTTCATGTTGTATCTTTCTGTAGCCTACAGACCAGATCCCCCCGCCCTCATTCTTTTTTCTCACTCTATTCTGACTTGGAATATGAGGCTGTGACCTGTGTACACGTAGGAATGATGATGATTAAAGCATTTCAGGAAGATAATTTCATTTCAACCGAGCGAGGACGGAACGTCACGTTGCAGCAGGATTGCCTCGCTAATGGGCCGAGGGCAGACGGCAAATACGTGTTGTTTGGATAGATAGCATAACGTCTTCAAACAGCCTCTTTTACTCAGGGGCAATTAATTTGCAGGAACATAATCGACAGTCGACCCCTACAAATTACGGGGCGGGGATTATGTGGCGGAATTTTTTTTCCCCACCTCCTCTTCTGTCTGCAGACGGCGAGAGAGCAGCAAGTGGCTCTTTACGAGCTTCGCGCAAATTGCAGCCGACAGGTCAGGGCATTGTGAGCTGTCATCAGGGACAGCCGACCACGTAAGGTCGTTTGGGGAGGAATCCTTTTACGGAGTTTTGGTCTGCAAAACGCAACGCGTGGTTGAAAAGGAAATTTTGCCTGAGTTCTCCAAAGGGTAAAGAACTTTCAGATTAACGTCAATGGAGGCGTGCGCGCACGTCAGTCACTTGCCTATGCTATAGCAGAGAAACACTTGCAGACGAAGAAACGTTCTTTCTGAATTGAAGACACACTCGCAAGGAAACAGAAAACATACACTGGTCCTCCAGACAGTCTAACCCACGATGAATTCCACATCTGATTCTACTGTATAAATAACCTTCAACTCTTTTGAATTCTAGATTTGTTTTCATTATTCTTTGTAGAAATTCGATTTCATAAAGTTTGTTTACTGTCAGACTGTGATTGACACGCTAATTGCCGACGTCTATTTCACGATGGATGAACATAATTATAGTAGTTTGTTCCCGAGGGGTATTGATGTCGCTTTTGTTGTTGGTGTTGTTGTTGTTGTTGCTGCTGCTGCTGTTGTTATCTTGTAAGTTTCTTGTTTAGTAGAATCGGAGGGATACACTGTAAAAACATCGGTGTTAAATTCAACACCATGGGTGTTAAATTTAACACCGATCAAGTGTTAATAGAGGACCACACCCACAGGTGTAGAAAATGTATTGTGATGGTGTTGAAAAGTGTTCACCTGGCACTTCATGGTGTTAATTTGACACTGTATCTGGTGATATTTTAACACTGTATTGGTGTTAATTCAATAACGACACCGCATGGTGTTGATTTGATATTGCTGGTGTTAATATCAATGGTATAACACCCGTCCAGCTTCAATAGGAGACTACACCAACTGGTGTTACTGTGGTGTAAATGTGTTTACACATTTTTTTTTTCAAAGATCAAGTATTCTATCTGAAAATTCTTGATCGTCTTGTTTAAGTTCAAATTCAACAAGAAGTGCAGTTACCAGGAAACTCTTAAAAGGTTTTTTTAGTTATTTAGTTTTTTATTTATTCATTGGTTTTTTATTTTGAAATGACATCTGGAGGGGGTAGTTCAACACCATAAATGAGCACCGAAAAATTTAACACCAGCTCGGTGTTTCATATTTAACACTTTTTGCTGTGTACATTCTAAGCTTCTTCCTCCTTAGTGCTGTTCCTGCTGCTCAGAGTCGTTGCTCTCATTTTCACGCTGTATCAAAAACTGACAACCCCCCCCCCCCACAATAACAAGTTAACGAGAGCTTTTTGTCGCATGCTCGTCTACGTAGGGGGTATATCAATACCAATTGAACAGAAGGCCATCCTGCCCTACTTTGGGGAAACCAAGCAAGTGTAGGCCTATATCCAATCTCACAAATCTGACACATCCAACTTTGAACAATGGGTGTAGCGTCTTCTGTTTAGACATCAAGTAAAGACTACTTAATCGAGACGTCATAAAATAACGTAACATTTTGTTTACCTATCGATGAAAAAGACATCCCGTCTTCATCTTTCCCAGAACCTTAAGATATCTTTCCTCTACAGACTAGTATGTAGTCATACGGAATTTTGACTTGTGATATTGAATGAATGGGAAGATTTGACACGTTTTCTGTTTGCTTGTTTTTATTTAACTTTCTCTCTTTATTTGTCATTGTATTCTACCGGATTAAGCAACAAAGTATATCACTACTACTACTGATACTGATGGTAATGTTTGTTGTTGTTTTTGTTGTTGTTGTCGATGATTACACTACAGCTACAGTAACAACTACTGGTACTATACGACTGCTGCAGCTGCTGCTGCTGCTACTACTACTACTACTACTACTACTACTAATGATAATATTCATTATAATGTCAATGATAATAATAACAATAATACCATTAAGGATAATGATGATGAAATTTATACCCCGCCAAAAAAATAAATACATAAAACTACGAACAACAATACTGAAATTAATTGTGATTATCCCAAAATATCCACAGAATGCAGCATGACTTTTGAGCTCTCTGTCATTAGGCCTACTTATACTATTATCACCACAGCGTTGTTGTCAGGTACTCATTCGTAAACACACACACACACACACACACACACACACACACACACCTTGGGCAAGGGGATAGAAGGGCAGGATTCGAACCAGTAACCTGCTTAATAGACGTTCCACAGCACTCCAGTGTGCTTTGTTTATACTCAGATTTCGGCAAGTCCATTTTAGCTCTTGAGAAGAAAACAGATATTTTCTCTTTACGATTTGATTCCACAAAATCTGTACACGGGCTATTCACGACCCTTCCCCTCCCCCTTTCACACAAGAGTGCACATCCTTAGAGAGTGAAGGGATATGGGAAAAAACAGAAACATAATGAGATTCAGAATCAGATTAATGTCTACGTGATTGGTCGTTAATGCGCCACTGTGTGTGACGTACACGCGCGAAGTATCGGGGATGCACAAAAGATCATCCGATTCAGTGGCCAAACAAGCGTGTCGAAAAGTGATTGCACTTTATTTTCTGCCGACCATCAAGAACTTATCAAACTATAGTACAATCGTATCATGAACCTTCGGCATCGCGACTTGTCTTACGTCACAAGGGATCGATTATGAAGGAGTGATCATGACACATCGAGAGTTCGTCGTGACCCTCCGACACACGACATAGTCAAGACATTAACAGATACCGTAACACAAAAAGAAAGGGAAGTCATAATGGTTATTGTGAGGGTTATCTGGTGGCGTGAGGGAGGGGAGGGAGGACGAATATTGGTGGAAATTTGCCAGTTTAGCAGCTTTGAAAAGAAGGGTAAGTACTTCGGGTCCTGATTACATAAACTTATTGGTCTTGATTAGCGCAGTATGCGGTTATTCCCCGCGGGCTCAAGCTGTCAGCATTCATAAATTCATAACTTGTTAACCAAGCAGATGTGGGAAAATGATTTCATATCACGGATATGCACAGAAAGGCGGTATACCACGGGAAGCACGTGATGATTCGATGATCATTTTTTTTTTCTCTAACAAAGGAGTAGCATATATCAGGGAGGAGATATGAAATGACAAGCATATTTCATAATGAATAAGGGATCTTCTCGCTGTTGGTGTTTTGGAAATATGACACTTATAACAGGGTAAATTCACTTTGTTGCTTCTAAATACCTTTTGTTTAATTTTTCCACATAATCTTGCTATACAAAATGCAAAAAACATTGTTGTTGCCCTTTTATGTTATGTATTAAAGGTGTTCTGTTTATTTATTTTTTGTTTTGTTTGTATATATGTTTGTTTGTTTGTTTGATTTCCTTGTTTTGTTTTTACACACAAAGTTTGAAATGTAGGCTTGAAAACACTCGTCAGTGCCAACGTCAGTGCCAACTTCTAGCTGTAGATGGAATTTGATGCATGATGAAAATTAGGACAACAACCTCAAAGCATGGAGCTCCATCATGTTCAAAGCATTGATATAACCTCAAGCAAAATCTCTAACGTGTAATGACATTTGTAACCACTGCGCTGGTAAAGTTCGCAAACTGTCCACATCAATCACGTTATCGTCACATTTCATAAGGCATTGCTGAGCTCCCATTTTGTTTGTGGCCAATGATACAGGTTAACCGCTAAAATGGAATTACAAAGCACACGCACATGGACACAAACGCACACACACGCACACACGCACACACACACATACACGCGCACAGACATATACGCACATATTAGACATTGCTCTCAAGAACTGTCAGTTACAATGATACAGCCTTATTTCATAATCCCAGTATACGTGTAATTAGTCTGCACAATGCCAAATTGCAGGATTCACAACTTTTGTATGTGAAGAGCTAGTTATACTCACTGGCAGTACTTGAATGCGTATCAAAGCATATATGAAAGCAACACCAAGGACGTGTTGGAGAGGAGTGGAATCTCTTCGCAATTTGTGCAAATGTATTTCACTGGCTTTGATGTTCCATGTTCCAAGCCGCTCTTCCATCGAGTTTGGATCTGAAGACCAAAGAAGAGGTTCTTGATTTTAACAAATTTAAGCTGTATTTCAAGGGAAATGTTGAATTCCTGTCTGGAACTTGGTGTTAATCTTGTATCGAACAACTATTTTAAGTTTATCTTAAAATATCATTGTTATTAATAACTCGGACTGAAAAAAAGTAGAATTAGTATCTCACAAGCTAGCATAACCATCTTACGCTCATTTTTGCATAATATTGTTCGCCAGGATTAGCACTTGAATGTGAATCTTTCGAATTAAGAAATTTGCCAATGTGTGTTTCTGCATGTCCAGTAGCATTTTACAGTTAAAGAAGTACAATTTTTCTAATTTTCTTCGCATGTCCTATATTCTTTCTTGGCACACCATACAATTGCCAAATGGTGAAGGGGACAGCGAATTGCTGCTAGCTAGGTATGTTGTATTATAGGAAAGATGCATACTCAGACAGAAGTGTTGTCTTTTATCAAAGCAATCTATTAATACCTTGAGTGGTTCGCAATGTACAAGCATTGCTTTTTAGTGGACCTCTCAGTTCTCTTTTCCCCTCTAAATATAACTTAGTATTTTCCGGTATGTATGCATATCTCTATTTGTTGACTATCGTTTATTTATCACCCTTTCTAATGTATATATGCTTATGATACAATTCCTGATTTATTCTGTGTAATGTTTTGTTATAAGAAAAATGAGAATGAAAATAAAATGAATTGAGTTGAATTGAATTGAATTGAATTGAATTGAATTGAACTGAATTGAATTGAATTCAATACCTGTGTTCATATAACATTTTGGCAGCACGCCGAGAAATTATACGCGTTATACGTATAAGTTAGAAGCTCTAACTGCTAACACAGTTCTGGCATATCGATCTCACCAAATTTATAATCCTGATTTAAGAAATGCTTCGGTTTGGTAAATATTTCAGCATACCTTCGTCACCTTGCTTTCATACCATGCATGAAATATAAGGTTCATTACTATTATGTTAAGCAAACTACCTATCCTATTCTGTTTGAAGCCGTATCTATAATTCTAAGATGAACTAGTTTATGCTTTTTGTCCTGGAACAAAAGATTTCGGCGCAGAGCGCGAAACCCAACGGAATCTATCGCACAGCCCCCTCAGCTTGGATTCGTCAAGCATGGTGCTGAAAACTGCCGGAAAATTGAAATGAAGTACCTGCAAAAACAAGCCTGCTTTTGGTGGAAAGAGCTTCTTTTTCTCTCTGAGGCTCTCGTTTTGAGGCTGTTGACCTGACCAGCTGTCAGTCTTTGCTGCAAAGGCAACGGTCCCTGGGGCTGGCTCTACGCCGAGGGACTGGCAAGCCTGGGAAATTCGTTCACCGCTCCGATGGACGGACGCTCTCCGCGGGTGTAAATAAGGGTATGGTAAGCCAGGTTTGCTCAGCGTATATCATGTTAATCCTAATATTATTGAAAGGACTGTATAACAGGTATCGCTTCCACTGTATGGATTCATTCTAATAGCCTTATCGTGTAGAAATTAGTTTCCTGTAATTCCTGCAAAAGAAATGAGTCGTACAGTCATGATAAAATGCTTGTCATTCATGTTTCTTTCAAACGTATTAGCTAATGTCTTTATAACGTTTTGCCCGAAGAATCTGTCTTGTTAATTATTTATGCAGGGCTCGACACTAACGGTGGCCCGGTGGCCCGGGGCCACCAAAAATGAAAGTCGGGCCACCCAATTTCAAAAAAGTGCAAATTTGGTGGCCCGCCTCGGGCAACCATTTTTTTTTGAAAAGTATGTCAATAAATTCGTAACTTTTTAGCAACTCAAATTTGTTCAAAGGATGGATGAAAAGGACTGAATTAGTGCCTGAGAGTGAGTGTTACGAGTTTGTTGAGGTTTATTTATGAGTAGATATGTCTTACTATGATAAAACTTAAATATTTGACTCATTAAAAAGAAAAGGACTTTCAATGTTTTTATTGTTTTTTTTCGGGCAACCAATTTTTTCTCTCGGGCCACCAAAACTTTGAAATTGAGGATATTGTGGCCCCATCGGGCCACCAAACAAAATAGTTAGTGTGGAGCCCTGATTTATGTAATATCTCATTTAATTGGTACATTTCCTGCCTAGGTGCCTGGCACTGCTGTAGCTAATTTCTTGTTCTATTTAATCGGAGATTCCTATAATAATGGAATCTATTAGATGTCATCATTGTGTAGATAACGGGAAGGGATTGTAATATTGCAAACACTATGCAACAAGCTCCTGTGCTCTTCATTTTACACACATAATAGTTTAAAAAGACAGACGGATGTTGTGACCATAGTTCGTTTGTGTGTGTGTGCGAGAGAGAGAGAGAGAGAGAGAGAGACAGACAGACAGAAAAAAAAGGAAGAGAGAGAGAAGGAGAAAACTGCCTTAGCACAGAAGGCGTTCCATAAATCCGGCTCTTCTTTCCGCGGCTGCCCTGCGCCAAGTCGTGTGCCTAAGCCCGCGGGCGGGCATTATACTGTATACACAACCAATATTACACCCGCATCGGGTTACAGTACTCTGCGCAAAAGGTCATTGACCGACTTTTCGAGCGCGCGCCCGTATTCATTTCGCTCGTGGCGACCTTTCACAACGTCATTCCCTGCATTTTGAATAATATTTCGATCTCGGAGACGTCATTGTCTCCTATATGTACGCAGCAACAGCGAGAGAACTTTGGAAGGCCTCTGCGAAAGGGGGTACGATAGTGAGAAAAGGTCAATCGATATCAGAGGAGCAGAGCGGGATAATATTGTATCGATCGATACTGAATCGTGATAGCGCGTGCACAGAAGATTATTTGAAAAACATATTAGGTGTTGTTAGGGGAAAAACTCGAGAAACACAGATCCAGGAGGTATACGATACATCTCTCATTTTTTCTCCCTCAAAACAAACGAACTCATTTCAACTCACAAATAATTATTTTCTCCATTTCAAAACAGGGCATTTGATTGATTGATTGATTGATTGATTGATTGATTGATTGATTGATTGATTGTTTGATTGATTGATTGATTGAACACACTTTGGATCTAACAGTTGAAACAGGTAATTGACTAAAGGCATTGTTTACCATTTGCAGATTAAACAAAAACCCAGCTTTAGTGCTTTAAAAACAGTTCGAAAATGTGAGATACTGATTGAAACAACCGATGTAATAATTTGAATCAGTCTAATCAATGTCAAGTATTGTTAAATATACAAAATGTGAACAATAGCCATAATAAAAATGTTTCTAGACTAAACCGTCAACAGTTATGATTTAGTTGGAATAATAGTGATAGGCCTATCTCCTTATATTTTAGGTTTTATTACGAAATTTTTATATGGTAGGATTTTTTTGTGGTACAACTGACCTACACATATGCATCATGTGATATCTCGAACATTTTTTTTAAAAATTACTGCTCCCATATGGTAAACAGTACCTTTAAGGTATACGACATTATACCGAAATAATATAAAAGAAATCGAGCAGTTGTTATCTCATGCATATGAATCTTAAAGAATCACACGTAACTGGCATTCAAAAGTCAAATCAAACAACTCTGAATAAACAGAAAAACTCCCACGAGACCATCATCATAAGCAAAGGGTTGATGAGGATAATGGCCTCAGAAATAGTTGTCTATATAATACAACAGATTAAGGGGATACTTGAGTTATCACCAAAGAGTGGAGAAAAACAAAACGAAATGAAAACTTTGGAATGAATTTGATATGTGTACGCTCGATGTTCAAGTAGACTCAATAATTCTTCATTGTTCTGATTACAGGGCCGGGCCGAGCTTATTGTACATTCGACTATGGAACAAATGCATATTCATCTATATGTTTGACCAACTGTTTGACTAAACAAACCAACAAACAAACACACACACACGCACATACACACACACACACACAAACAAACAAGCAAACAAACCACATCCTGAAGACACGTCGTCGGCTCATAATCTGGGTAATCGGCTCGTCAGCGCAAAAATGTGACGAGTTGCCGAGTGGCCGAGTGGCCAAGTGGCCGAGTGGCCGAGTGGCCGAGTGGTCGAGTGATCGAGTGGCCGAATGGCCGAGTGATCGAGTGGCCGAATGGCCGAGTGAATACTGCCTACAGAAACACCGAATGCGTGACATGAACTCATCTGTAAATTATGATATTGTTATTGCATATTTCGATCCACTCGAAAACTTACGAAAAATCTGAGAGCTGGAGATTTGAACTACGGTTGATATGAAAGTATAACTTTGTAAGAGAACAGACTGAGATTGTTGGAGAAATGGACACATTATTGGGAACTAGGGAGAAGATGGCCCCATCTTATGCCAAGCGATTGCTCATTCCTTACGGCAAACCCGGGTTCAAGACAGCAATGACATTACTCTGCAGTACCCGTGTAAAGAAACCTCAAGAAATCGGCACCACAGACATAGCCGCGTTCCGGAAAGTCACTGCTACACCTGAATCAGAAGAATGGCACAGTTTCGCTTAAAACCAAAACGAAAACTATGACGACTGGGAAGAAGCTATCTGAGACCAAATTGTCTTTTGTTTCAATGTTCCATCCACATGCACACACTTTTATTGTTGCTGCTGGTGTGAAATGTTCTGTTATGCTTTTCTTCTTGCAAAGTGCAAGTCAGTGAGCCATACCAGGCCTCATGAATTATCTCCCCCTCCCAAGAAAAACAAAAGCAAAACAAAACAAAATTCAGAGAAAAAAGAGTAGCGGCATTCACCCATCTTAAGGTCCTGGACCCCACCCAACCACCCCCGCTCCTTGGAAAAGAAGGGGGTGGCGACCGCTTCCCCTCTCGGTGTCTTCTTCGACACTACTTTAGATCCTGACCCGATGCCATCTTTCCTCAAAGGAAATTGGACAGTTCGTGAGAAGGGGGATGTGATGAGACGTTGCTGCAACTGGAGCGAGGCGAAAGGGACGCGCTTAGAGATCGTCTGACTGTCTGAGTCAGCTGGGTCTGACAAGAGTTGATTTGCCCAAACCTTAAAGGATCCGAAAGATTCTTGAAACGGAAAGTAGATATTGTACGATCTCATATAACCTGAAAAAAATTCTACCTGTGAATCTTGAAGTCTGTCGGTTATACATAAAAATTATTTCATATCATTCTTTCTTTAGCAGTCTCACTCCGTGTTCAAACAGTTAGAAAGAGGCACCTCTGAAAACTTAAACACACTAATTTCAACTAATAAAAAAAGTTATAGTCATTTTAGTAGATATCTGAGTGTGTGGATATTAGTGGATGTGTGTGTTTGTGTGTGCGTTTGCATTTTGAAAATCCACAGTCTTCAAGGATACATAATATCAAAGAATGAGCCTCAGCTTTTTTTTTCTAAAAAAGATATAACCGAAAGATCAAATTAAAATTCATCATTCCTGCTCGTTCTTTCAGGGTTTGATAAGGGAGGGTGATCAAGGAAGTACCTCCTGGTTTGATTGTAAAGGGATACAGTAGGACCTCGATTATCCGGCCAACTCGATTATCCGGAGGCCCGTCGGTCCAGACGTGGCCGGATAATCGAGGTCCTGCTGTACCTGCTTATCTCATTCTGTGAGTATGGTAATGTCTGCTCTGCTCTAAAACACGCGTTCGATATTGACCGTGAAGATATCGTTTCCTCGGACCTGCGACGGCCTGAACGGACTTTGGATATCCAGAAGTTTCGAGATGAAGAAATGAACTCACCATCGGGATTTTGCGCACTTCTGTTAATGAGATGGGTCCATGATGTGTAAGACTTGACGTCTTCTCAAACCAAAATATAGCGCCTTGAGGTTCTGCTGCAGCTGGATCTCTCATATCATTGCGGACACCGGCTAAAGAAATCAAAAGAGAATATAGAAACGATCTTCTCTCGCTCCCCGATCTGAGATAGTTGTTTGATGCTGACGACACATCCAACGTCATAATGATTTAGGCAGAACGGGGGGGGGGGGGGGGACGTTGACTTGTCCGTCTTCGTTACCTGCTTAATATTGATGGAAGTGGCGTTCTAAAAATCATCGAGCCATTGCTGTTTGAATAGACATCAAAATCACAAGCCTCGCGATTGTACGGAACATCTGCAAAAATTGCTTCATCTCACCTGACATGTTATATGGTTGACTGATTACTGAGGCAGTGCACTGAAAGACGTCCATTCAAGATGTTTCGTGATGACAGACGTATGAATATTTCTTCTTTGTTGCTACAATTTGTTCTTTGAGTGGTTAAACACACGTTGTAATTAATCACAGAACTTTCCAACCAACAATATGACGTATATAAGCCCATACACAATATGTTCATTGTGACGTAGAAAAACGGCTGCTGACGACATTGGTGGTAGCAACTTTAACGTAGGAATGAATTTGGTTGTACAGATGTACTAGCCTGATATGAACGCCAACGAACTAGTGGAGAAACGACGGAGCTAGAGGGGCGAATTACAAATTTCTCAAAGAAAAAAAGGTACTGAGAAGGCTATTACAGTCAACCTGTGATCGCCTAAGTCGATCTCGTACGAGTCTAAAAATCGGTTAAGTCGAAGAAAAAATATCTTTTCATTTCATTTATTTTATTTCCAACAAATAGATATACAATTACACAAAGAGGAAGAAGAATGGTTATTGAGGTAACAATTGTTATTGTAAATATAGTTACAGTGAATGAATACTGTAAATATAGTTACAGTGAATGATAAACAGGATAAGAGTAGTGACAACAGTGACCACGCCAGTAATTTTAGAACAATGATTATATAGGAATGACAACAGTAGCGTAGATTGAGTTATTATGCATAATCTTTCTGACGTAACAGCTGTATTCTAGACAATATGACAGCATTGTATTAAAAAGGAACGACCTTGCTAATTTCCGTATGCCGCTCTTTTATCATTAAATGCCGTTAAAGACGAGATGTAGAAGAAATCGTAAGGAAACTCTGGTGATAAAAATGATGATGATGATGATGATGATAGGGAGGAGGAGGAGGAGGAGTAGGAAGAAGAGGGAGAAACTGATACTAAAGTAGGGATGCCTACGAAACATTAGTGATCTACAAAGATACCCCCATCAATCTATTAACATCTGTATTTTTTAAACAATCTATTTACTTCAGTAGCATTTGATTTAGCAGCATCCAAGCAGCAAACCTCCGCAGTGGATTTACTGTGTTGTATGAAAGAGGAAGTCTTAAATTCAATTCAATTATACTTTATTTCCATCCAACAAAAGGTAATACATTATACAAGGAAATTTACCAGGAAATGTTCTCATTTGGATATACCTGCCATTTCGTCTCTATCAAAGAATCATAACATCGGCAAGAAGTCCTAAAGAAGACAGCGGAATTGTCAACCAGGAAAGTTATCTAGAGCAGGTTAATCCTAAATGAACTAATGACGTTTTTCAAAATTATATGCTTCATCTCTTGGACGTCAACAGGTGGAACTAAAAAGCGAGAGAGGGGAAAAAAGAAATAAGCGAACACGAAACTAGAAACGCGCTCAGCTTGCATTTCTAAAGATATCAATTTCGGAAATTATTGCTCTCGTTCTGAAAGAAATTGCAATTTCCCCCCTCGTCCATGACAAAGTAAATGTTTTCGAAAAAGCGCGCGACTGCAGCTCACATAAAACCGTTGTTAATCTCTTTATTTCCCCGGGGAGGCCGCATTTGGCAAAACACGCGAGTAATTTTGATTTCTAATTCCCCAACGGAAGCCGGAAAAGGATTCTAGATTTCGTGCGCTGATAGAAACAGAAGGAAGGAGAGGGACAGAGAAAGAGAAAGGGACTCGGGTTATTTACAGTATGTCTGTGGATTGGAGCATTTCTGTAATAGCAGAATAGCAGGTCTGCATGATTTTGCAAGTCGCACGAGATGCTAAGATAGTTTGGCGTCTGGCAAACTCGGCGGCATATTGCTTGGAAGTGTTGTCATGTCAGACAAACGGTGTGCATGAGATGTGTGAAAGATTGTAACTGGGAGTTTCGCTCACTGTCATCAACGGTGCCAGTGCATGTTTATAATGGATCTTCTCTTTCTTTTTCTAATGGCAGTGCTGTCATGAATATCATTAAAGGGATGGTATAGTATTGGTGGAGATGAGGATTGGGCTTTTAACCTTTAGCGAGATACCAAGAAAACACTTATGACATAAGCAATGATAATACAGATCATACCATTCTAAGAGGAATTCAAAGTTTATTAGATGAAAATCGGTTTTGGAATGGCTGAGACATCCAAAAACAAAGTAAAACAAAGCGATCCTAATAAAAGGTGGATCCCATCTTTTATTAGAATTGCTCTGTTTTGGATATCTCGGCCATTTCAAAACCAATTTTCATTTTAGTCGTAAACATTGAATCCCTTTTGGAAGTACATGCTCTTTCATATTACATAAGAGGTTTCTCATTATCTCACCAAAAAATGGTAGAAACCTGAAGTTAGGTCTTAACCAAAACTATAAGATCCCTTTAACTTCATTGTCCTTTTAACTACTACTAGAATTACTGTCTATTGTCCATGTTCTTGTTATGCTACTAAACATTGTTGTTGTTATTATTATCATCATCATCATTATCATTGTTATTATGATGATGATAATTATCATTATCAACATCATGATCATGATCATCATGCATCATCATTATCATCTCTAACCTCATCATTATCACACTCATTCGAAACATACTTTCTATATAGAATAATCAAGGTACTTTATGTCAAACAGGGATTGCATCGTACTCCAAACTCCCTTTTGTGTTAGATAAATTCTTTTTTGAACAAAACAACGATAACAGAGATAACTACATAGTTCGTTTACATGAGTTCACGTACTATCATGATAGACGATATGGCAAATAATCACGCTCCTCTTTGTTATGTGTTGTTGTTGCTGTAAATACGCTCTTCTTTTACTTCTAGTTAACCTGTTGTGCCCTTACATTGTCGATATAAATACTTGTTTTCTTTTTCTTGTTGTGGATGTTGTATTATGTACTGAATCATGTGCCGTTTTATACTGTGAACCAATCAATATACGGACTCATGCACTGACAAACAGTCCTGGGGCTAATGGGGGCTGTTTTTAAACCGTACCGAAGTAGATATATCAAATAAAAGCAAAACATTCTAAAAAACCTCCAGTTTCACAGGAAAGTATCTGTGAGATATGTGAGATATCTAATATCCGATCTAATTCACGTGAACTTTCGCTTTTCCAATGCTAGAACAGGATATATGAAAAGAACTCTGAGGAACAGAGATGGGGGATAAAAAAATCTCTTCTCCTTCTTTCTCTTCCCCTTCTGTTGTTGTTTCTATTTGTAGCTGGAGATAGCAGAAATCATCCATCCCTGGAAATACATCGATCTCTAGCGAAGTGCATCGTAAGGGAAATACCATGGGTTATGCTTGTGCCCCTCGATTCGAGCTCCTCATAAGGGGGAAAGGGCAAGAGTCCAATCAATAAACCGAGGTGACATCGACTTTGAAATGTACGACGATGTTATTTGCCAGAGTGTGTTCACACAATTCCTGTACCTTGGCAGTCATTTACCTTCTCCATACTAGCCAAATCTCACGTAGCTGATAATGTGAATGGATTCTTATCATTCTTGCGCATTTCACAGAACAGCTTGAAAGGTCAAATTATAGATCTTAAAATGTAGATCATAACTATCGTGATTCATGAACTTATGCTTAGAATTACCCCTTTGCTCCTTAGGTTATTTACATGATCGGAAATAGTCAGGACAGCCTAAAGCAAATTATTGTACCATGATTAAACTCTAGGGGCCATGATTGTCAATATGAGATTATAACCAGGTTTTTTACACACGTCAATATGAAAGAACTAATGAGCTTTTACATCTCACAGAACAACCAAGAAGATATCAGATCGTGTCATTTTATTTGACTACACAAACTTAATGTTTTCGTACCGGAAGACTGATAAACCAGGTACGAAAAATTGCAACGAGCACATATAGTAACATCTTACGATGCTCCATGCCCCAGCACGGCCCTCTTATGGGAGCGCATTTAAAGTTGATTATCTATGTTCTAGTATAAATCTCAAAGGTTCTAGTGTAAATCTCGAATATCATTTATGTCATTACACTGCCTGACGATTTCACCTGAGTGCAGGATTTCACCCTTGACTGTTTGAACGTTGTTTTTATTCGTTTTTTAAAATCTACCCAACTGCTCCTTAATTGGTCTCCAACAGATGATTCGGTAACTTCGTAATCATGGTAAAATTTCGAATGTGGATGTCTACATTATGAGATGGACGACATTGACCAAGGCAATGAGCATGCCGCGATCAATTCTGACCGAGACTGGTAATACCATCACTCGAACCCATCTCCGCTTAATTAAACCGTGCTCGGGGAAATTACAATTAAGATCGGCGTGTTTACTGACGCTCAGTTTCAGCGCATCATGTCACAATCTCTTCGACAGACGACATGGAAAGTTCGTTGCTATCTCTTACACTTTCCCCTTCTTTTACATTCTCAACAAAAAATTCGTCGTTCCTGGGGATCTGCTACATTAACATTCCGCAAGGTCCCTCTTCAAGCACTGCCAGCAAAAGCGACATATTACTTTTTGTATCAAGTTTCAGTATATATCTCTGTCGTTTGTGCACTTCATTTTCGCTCAAATTTTCAAATGTTTAATCCACTCCATAATCAAGCTGTTTGAATAAACAAATGATAGGAGTAAATCAAACAAGGAACTTAGAGCCTTAAACGATAAGAAAATTGTAGAATTATGAAGTATAGCGTATTTTAGCAAAATGTATAAGTAAAATCAGTCACGATCACATGCGTAATTTAAAGTCGTCATGGCTCTAGAAGTTTCTTTGTCGCTTTTAGCCACATCTTTACTAAATTACCTTTCCCAACATGCGATTAAGAGGCAGAAGTCTCATCATTCATAATCAATTATTGTTCTAGAGTTGTAATGATTTAACCACATACATACATGCTTAAAGGATTATCAAAAAAAAACCAACAACAAATGTTGCGTTATTTTAATGCGCAAACCAATGAGAAAGCTATGAAGCAATGGCATCACTTCCATGTCTAATTTGCATAGACGATGTCAACCATTATTTTCATGTGTAAACCAATAGCAGAGATGTGAGGCCGTGACGTCATAGCCATATATAATTTGCATAGATGACTGTAACCATCATTATTGCTTCGCTTACATGTTAATATCTGAAATTGTCTTTTTTTTTGGGGGGGGGGTGGGCAATATAAAAAAATACTCGACTTTTTTTCTTGCGCTTTTCACTGAAGTCATCTTTAACCAATGTTGATGTGGATTTTGATATCAAGCTTTCGAATCTAGTGTTAAAGAACTTGTTGAATAAAAAGTATGCCAAACACATTCTTTAATTGCAAAAAGAAAGGAAAATGGCGCATTTTTGTATCGTGTTTATTTCACTGCGTTCTCTCGAAGGCATCATTGACAACCGTTCCTCAATCTGACCACCTTTTTACATTCAACCACGTAAGTTATTATCATGAAATGGTGTTCCATCACGAGTTCTTTTTTTTTTTGTTCTGTTTAATCTTTTTCTTGCTTTTCAAATCATATCCCACCAAACAAACAAGCAAGAAAGCAAGTAAACAAACAAACAAACAAACAAACAAACAAACAAACAAACACAGACACAAAGCAAGACCAGCAAAGCAAAGCGGAAAACACAAAAGAGATACAAAACAAAAGGCAAAAACAGGTAGTGAATAGATTAAAAAAAAACAGAAAAAAAAGCGAAGATCAGTGGACGTTTCTGCATTTGTGGCCTACATTTCTCCAAAACGCCAGCGTTGAGTTCACCTTCTATCTCTCTTTCGTTTTAAATGTGTGTGTGTGGGGGGGGGGGGGGGTGAGGGGTTCGTCTCCATAGCAACGCAAAGAGGAGAAGGATGCGGTGAACTCTCGTCGTCCACCGCTGTCCAATGATGCCGATGACCTTTGATGATAGCCCGTGGCTTCTGTTCTGCGGCGTGTCATTGACTTGCATTTTGACCCACTTTTCGGCTGCATTTATTCCGGCCTGATCCTATACATGGTAACTGAACACGATGAGGACGTTTAACACACGGCGTACGGGTTCTCTGTTTGGACAGATCCTAGTATACATTGAACAAAGGGTGAACTTGCAAACCTATGTTAAAGGTATAGTCAGGGACTCTTGTGTGAGTCCGGGAATCATTGTACAACTGTACTTTTTCTAGCTGTTGACCATTGGCAAAGGAGTCATATTACAGGGATCTAGAGTGTTCGTGAGGGCGTATGAAATTTATTTCAATCGTACCTCGTAACGTGCTGCATGGAAAAAAAAAATGTTTTACATAGAAGGAAGGCACCTGCTGAGATATACAGATATTTTCACCACTGCCTCCTGATCGTAATAGAACTGACAAAAGTTTTCAGTTGACGGATAACACTACTTGATATTCGTCGTGATCTTGACGACTAGAGGAACATCTAACAAATAGAACTGCACTTTTTATGAAACTTGCGCATAAAATATGAAAGTCCAGAAGGTTAAAAACGTACTTTCTAAAATGATTATAGGCCTACCTCTAACAAATATGTCATGAACGTAACGACGTCATGTCAAAACTCCTTCCATTGGTTTATACTGGTTGAAGAGAACTTTATAGAGACATAAAACTTATTTCTTTGTTGCATTAACAGTGACCTGCCTTAGCATTCTTAGGTCGTAATTGCATAATAGCAGAAACTCTAAAAAACGTGGGGTGAATAGGGTAAAATTTATGCAAAAATCTTCTTTTTGATATCAAGACAAAGACATAAATTCAATCAGGATATTTGTTTTACTTCATAAGAATCATGTGACGTCATTAAGCTGCATGCAAATATCACAACCACAACTCAATATCATTGCGATCATATCCTTCTGAAGGTGACTGTGATTGTTAACACTTTTTCTGAAAACATGTAATCTTAAAGGCTGTATAATAACTTTCTTATCTCTAGCTAAAATTTGAAGAAATTCCATCAAATCATGTTTTTTCCCTAATTTTTTTATCATATTTATTTCAGCCAAATTAAAAACGACAGCTGGAAATGAATAGAATTGAAAATAGCGAGACAAAGTCAACATGCAGATCGAGTAGAAAGAAAAAGACGAATTACGAAAATGGGAGAATGAATTTGGGAAGTATAGTGAAAATGATGAATGGAGGATGGATAAATGGACAAAATGAAGGAGAAATGTACAAATAGAGAAAGATTGACAGATTGACAGAGGGTCAGAGAAGGGAAGAGAAAAGGAGGATTAAAGGATGCTACAAAAATTGGTGTAACTATTATAGGTGGATAAGATTGATGGATGTATAGATGTTAAGCTATATAGCTCAATTAAAGAAAAGAGAAAGGACTAGAGAGAACTCGGAGAGCGCAGACCTAGACCTCCCGCAAGCAGCTCTCTCCCACCCATATTGTGATTTCTCACTGGGCAATAAAAATTGATTAACAATCATCATCATCATCATCATCATCATCATCATCATCATCATTTAGTGTACAAAAGAGCGATGGCGATGCTTTTGAAGGTAATCTGGGTATTTATTGTGGAGTTATATTCGCATATGCTGAAAATTTTCCTATTTGAGAATGATAAAAAAAAATTTCTTAAAACAACAACAACAACAACAAAAATCCTAGATCCACACGGTGCTCCGGATCACTACCAAAGTTTAATCATCTGTTCCTTGCGTCATCATCAAAATTCATCAAAATGTTATCCAAATCCTTTCAAAGCTTTTTGAGTTAATTTCTTTTTTTAAGTATACACAGACAAACAAACGAATAAGCCAAACGTCGGCCAAACATAACCTCCTTGGCGGAGGTAACAAATATAATTATCATACAAAGAAGGTGAGAACGAAGGAGATAGCTAGAAAGGAGAACAAGAAAGAAAATAAAAAAGGGACAGGGATGAGAGAAGAAGAGAATGAGAAGGATAAAGGGCAGAGACAGGAGGAGAGGGAGCGGGAAAAAGAGGCGGATGGGACGGGGCTTCGGAAAACTCACGTGGAGACGGTAAAACATGAATACCTGTTTCCCCCAATCAGCGGGCAAGGACAGCGATTGATGGGCAAGGGATGATGATGACATAGGGCAGATATCGAAGGAAGCAGGGGCATCTTTTTCACCTTCTGGTTAAAGCTAACTAAAGGAAGGAAGGAAATCGGCAAGGGGATCTGCCCATGTAATAGGGTTAGTGGCAACCCATTTAAATTGGGAAAAGTGCATAGGTTATGATATTGTTACCGACTACAACAACAACAACAAAAACAAAGCACAGCGCATAGTTCAAAGATTTAAACTGAGCCCTGCAGAAATCACAATGATGTCTTACCGCAATAGCTTTCGTATTGTAAGGTGAACATTTAGAAACCAAAGCAGCAAGGAAATACGAAACAAACAAACCAATCATTTAATTAAGCTTAAAGAAATCCCATGCTTGAAAAAAAAACCAATGTAATTTCACTTCACAATTTCATAATTTCAACTATAGTAAAAAAAAAAAAAGATGCACAGTGTACAAAACCCTTCCAATCAGTACATTGGATTGTAAGTCTCCCCACGATGTGAATATTTAGATTTCGGGATCAAATCTAGCTCGTTCTTATCATTTTGTCAGATCATTATTTTGATAGTGAATACAAATATATATTTTCTCCTCTTTTTCTTGCTTGTATATCACGCTCAGAGTCTCATCTTCTTGTTTCCATTTGTGTCATGCTTATCAGATTAGATTATGAGTGGAGTTATTAGCTCACAGGAATGGAATGCAGTTCTCACGGTGACACAAGCTCGCCAAAATAGCCAGCCATCATCGGTGTGGCGGATTCGATCCCCAGCGGCCAAACACCTGCCGAGGGACTACATATTTTCCGACCCATCCTCGTTTTTCTTCTCGATCGGGTCTGTCGCTAAATGATTACCCATAGACACAATAAGCAATCAACGGAGGCCAATCACTTAGTGCATAGCCATGAGCTGCGGCTGTGACGGCGAGTGAATAATAGAAACCGTCTTGGTTCATCATATGCAACGTTTACTCTGGAGAGCTATTACGGCACCTCTGAAAGCGAAAACTAATCGCAATGACGTGTCAAAGAGGTGGCAATACATCTCAACGCAAACACGGAAATGTGGAGAGAGCTACAAATTCTGCCTGTTAGAGGACTATATACGGTTCCTTTGATTCTTGAAGTAAGTAGGGATGTTTTCGAATGAATCCTTCCCCTACGAGAAGGAATCGCCTCGTATACTATAAAACCAGTAATGTTCGCGTGCATTTCAATTTCGCGAAATTCGTGAGAGCCAAGATTCGCGGAATTAAAATGCACGCAGAAGTTCTTGTCTACACTATATGCATTGAATGCCAGAGTGGCAATTAGCGAAAGTTTCATGCCGCGAAAATATCTTGCTTGAAAGTATATTTATATTGTCCTACGTGTGTGATACCTTCTTGGTGTTATGCTTATACTAGTGAGGGATTTATCTTCCTTTTAATATCTCTCTCTCTCTCCATCTCTGTCTGTTTGTTTATCTGTCTGTCTGTCTGTTTGTCTCTCTGTTTTTTTTTCCTGTCTATAATGTATACCCCTGCCAAGTTCAAGTTCACGTTCAAGTTCAAGTTTATTCCATTTTCGGCAAAAACTTTATATATATCTCACTTTATAAAGTAACAGAAATAATGTATACAGGACAAGGTGAATTGAACAGAGTAAACAACAATAACTGAAAACTTACAGTAAAGATACATTGCAATGAGTACTGAAGTATTTAATATGAAGGATCACTGCGCATTGTGCGAATAATGGAGGGACCCAATAAAAAGACACGGTTGGTAGAATGTAGGCCACTCTTAAGAAAAAACATTTCTCTATATATCATATATTTACATTCATCTATCTGTCTTTTTTTTCTCCCACTCGTCACAAGTTTCTGGAAGAGTAAATGAGCTTTGAGAGAAAAGATATACCGGATGAGAGAAACCAGCGAACGTATCTTCTCTGATATTAATGTAACGATACCTGCGGAAAAACAAACAAACAAACAACAGCAGCAGCAAAAACAAACATGGACCTGCCAGACCCCTTTCCGCAAGTCCTTACACATCCAAAAGAGATCACTTAGTAAAATAAAAAAAACAGCTTATTGTAATACAAAATAATGAAATGTAAAGCAATGTGCATATATTTGGGTCTTTTCATAATGAGAGAGAAAACGGAACTAAATTAAATTTCAGTCATTAAAAAGAAAACATTACATGATCTTTCTTATTCAGGGTAGTCTCTTGGAGTGTTGCCCTACCAGAGAGACCTACCGTTATTACCCTAGCATTGCCAGATACCCATTAGTACACCTAAGTCGAGAGGGACATGGTCGGTCAAACATCTTGTCCAAGGACGTAAGCACTGGACGGGATTCGAACTTGGGACCTCCAATAGGAAGTCAAGAGTGTTATTCATAACGCCACAGCCCCCCCCCTCCTTGCTCCCAGTGTTTCAAAAGAATTCTTCACTGACCTCGATTTTTAGTTTGAAAACTTTTTTTTTTTTTTACAGATAACCCTCTTTTTTAGTTTTTTTTTCGATTATATAGTCTCGTAAGAATTGAGGGTATCAAAATGATTTAATTTTTTTTTCCAGAATATATCATAATCTCTCAACGCTGGAGAAGTTAAAGAGAACTCATGCAAACAACATTTTTTGGAGTAACGATAAAGTGGCTAACCTGCGTTTCACACACTTGTCATAAATTGAAAACGACTGCTACAGTTGAATACATCCTGAATTTGTATGTATACACGTGGGGGGGGGGGGATAGATTCCCAAGTAAACACAAACCGAATGGAAGTGTAATGCTTGCATTTATAGGTTAGTAGTTGCCGAAGTATGAGGAAATGCTTGACGAAAATAATTGCGCCACACATTGCACGCACAAAGAGTTTTTTTCATTTTTGAATACTAACTCGTAAAAGCAACTTTCCATTCGATCAAAATTTCATGACAAGCCTTGCTATTCCCTGGCATAAAACCGTTCTGGTTTGATCCCAATATTAGATGCATGAACCCATGCAGCAATAATGCACGGTCTATCCACGGAGCTTTCGTCTGTAGAACAGTGCAGCTCCGTGGAAGGACTAGCGTGTTTGTGTTTTCTTCCCATAACATTGTCATGAACTTGGTGATTAGAAGCTTGAGGAAATTCTAATTGAATACGCGGTACATCGATATTTATGACAGTTTAAGTTAAATTTCTTAAGTCGGATGGAAAATTGTCTTATCTCACTATTCAGGCAGACAACACATGCAATTCATGAAAGATGGCAAACACAATGTCTCATATATATATATATATATATATATATATATATATATATATATAAAATATATGTAGTTATCATGTTCATTTAGTAAAATAAAGGGTACTCAACGTCGTGTTAGCATGGCTTAGGGTAAGATGGTCGGTGGCAAAGTATATCACAGTCACCCACTCGAGGACTGAGCTACACTGACGAACTTGTACACAACAAAACGTGCAGGAAAACATTCTGTTCCAGCCAAGCACACACATGAATCTGGACTTTTCCTTTCAGCCTGCTTACTCAGTATTATTATACATTTAAATAAGATGATATACTGAAAGCATTATGCTATTAACAATACCAAGAGAGGATACATTAAAGGATGGTATAATTTTGGTTGAGATGGAGTTTCAAGTTTCCAACTTTTTTTGTGAGATAATGAGAAATTAACCTCTTATGAAATATAAAAGAGCAGTATTCTAAAAGGAAGTCAAAGTTTATTCGATGAAAATTGATATGAAATGGCTGAGATATCCAAACACAGGGATTCTTAAAAACATGTGACCCACCTTTTATTAGGATATTGCTTTGTTTTACTTAGTTTTTCAATATCTCAGGCATTTCAGGACCGATTTTCATCAAACAAATTTTGAATTCCTCTTAGAATCGTATGCTCTGTTATATTTCATATGTAGTTTCTCAGTATCTCGCAAAAGTAAAAAGCTCTATCCTCATCTCAATCAATAGTATACCATCCCTTTAAATACCAAGAGCTGTGTGGCATACCCCACCCTCTCTCAATTCGTTTCTTTCTCTCGCTCTCTTCTTTTTTTTTCTTTCTCTATCTTTCTATCAATATATATAATCTTCAAATATCATTCTGGCATGAATATAAACATACCAACGATACCAGGAAAATAAGACGATAACAGATAATACGATTAGATTTTCAGACAAAGATTTGGTGTACGGTAAGAGCCATACATTATATTGATCACTAATGTGAATTGATTGCTTATCAGCCTGAAGCTTTGTTTGGGGAAAACAAAAACTCAAATAATTCAAAGAAAGAATCCAGTTTTAGACAAGTTTCCGCGAAAGGAAGCTTTACAATTCCATTTAATCACCTCCATTGTGACATCTGTCTCTAAACTAGCATTATCTGAACCAGAAATAAAGATGTTTTCTGGTTTGTGTTAATAACCTGTTTAGCTTCCGCCAAACATTCATGTAGTATGTCACATGAGGTGATCATGACACCGCTGAATGTTGAATAAGCGCTGATTTCTTGCGGACTAATTGCGAAACTATCCATTAATCAAACGTGTTATTTACATCGCTGCCTGCACTCGAGATAACCCTGTCGAGTTTGTGTTCCCAGATCAATTTTGCTGTCCCCTTGTGCGACTGGAGTGGGTCTCATGTCGGAGGGGGTGTGACATGATGAACCCAAATACCGTTTTCATTTGACAAAAGCGAGAGAAAAAGGTGCGATTCATCATTAACTATCGATCAACAAAGTGAACTCGGCATAAATCAAAATCTCGATAATGATAATAAATGGCGCGTCGGAGGTTTTACTTTTGTATGTAGAAAAGAAGAAGAAAAGAAACCCTTTCAAATTGAGTTCTATTTGGTGCGCACAAACAGATGATGAGTTCAAAAGACAGCAGTGTTAATAGTATATACATTCTTCATTTTTTTTTTCTCTCCTCCCGTTTGAGAAGATTAATCGTACATCGCTCGAAGCAAGCAAAGGTAGAATGCCCTCTTTGTGAGCCAGAAGAAAAGGACTCTCCAGGTTCAATATACCTTTTCTCTGAAAAAAAAGATGAGGTAAAACTCCTGGACGTTGGACCAAAATATAGTACACTACACGAACAGAAAGAGAAGAATAGGAAAAGTCAGGTGCAACTTTTGCAGTTACCCAGCGAGTAAAAAGGGCTCCCCCAATGGCATGATGACAAACAGGAATGGGTCGGCTTGCTCCTGGCATAGCGTTATGGTAACGGGAATAATGAAGTGTTAAAGAAGACTAACGTGAAGGGCAACAAGTCGATATTAGTAGACCTTAAATGAATTTGTGCCTCTACAACATCCTCGGATCCATCGCAATGATTGTTATTTCATGATTCTCCCCTTTTCACTGGAAATGGTTGTTTCTTATATCGATAGTGTGGAAAAGATCGTATACGTCACTTAATTACCTACCGTAGTCTGCGATATGGTGATCAGTGCTGGTGATGAAATAACTTGATAACCAGAAACTCTCAATGAGCAAAAAAGCTAGATATGGTAGCTTTAAGGCTTCTGACATTCTTTACTACGAGTCGCACACGATACACGGCCTTTTCTTCTTTTGTTTTTCTTTTTTCTTTTTTGCTTTAAGTCTGTCTGCGAGGAAATACAGGAAAGTGCAAGAACGCGGTCACAGTACTCTTCTCGCCGTTTTCAAATCATGACTGGCATTTGAAAACGTGTAGCGCCCCCGAGCAACTTGAACTATTTCTCTGCGTTCGGACTCCTTGGTCGGGCTAAGGAGTCGCCGCTTATCGTAGGCGAAGCTTATTTTCCCGCCAAGACAGACGTGTCACACGGTCGGAGCAGCCAGAATTATTAACATTGCTTCATGTTGATAGGCTGCCGATTCGTTGAGAGGCGAAGGGACGGGGTTTATACGGCTGGCGGAAGTGAAAGTGTTGCCTTTGACGATCCGCCAAGCTGAGCAGAATAAAAAAAAAAAGAAGGAAGGTGGGAAATAAGGGAAAATATGTTAGGTCATGACAGCATCATGTTCATCTATCTTTATACCTAGCTATTTATCCATCATATCTATCTACTTAGGCCTACCTATATGTATCTACTTATATTTCTAGTTATCTCTGATGCCTATATGGATGTATAGCAAATAATAAGAGAACGTGACAGACAGACACCCACACACATACACACAGATAGAGACAGATAGATAGACAAATGGACAGATAGACAGGTAGATAGATAGACAGATAGATAGACATATAGATAGGTAGATAGATAGATAGATAAATAGATAGACAAGTAGATAGACAATAGGTAGATAGATGGATAGATAGATAGATAGATAGATAGATAGATAGATAGATAGGTGTAGATACATAGATAGATAGACAGATAGATAAATAGATAAACAGATAGATAGACATATAGATAGATAGATAGATAGATAGATAGATAGATAGACAGATAGATAGATATAGATAGATAGGTAGACAGATAGATAGACAGATAGATAGATAGATAGACATATAGATAGATAGATAGATAGATAGATAGATAGATAGATAGATAGATTTAAAAAAAAAGACAGATAGAGAGGGAGAGAGAGGAACTACAGCCAGGGTTAATTTTGAATAATATCTCTTTCATGAAGCGCCATAGATGCATTTTGTCTCTCATTCATGGTGAAATGAATGAAATGGGCTTATGTTCTCAGGGGGAGTCTGCAGGGGTGTCATCGCACTGTGTTTGCCATTATCCTCGTCCTAGTATAATCCCAGGCACCATTTTCTTCGTTTTCTTGTCATCTGGACCAAGAGGGACATTTTGGGTAAAAATCCTCTCCAAAGATGTTCTCATCATGCATCAGCCGAACTAGAGATTTCCTGTTAGAACTTTCAGGAGCTGCTGCACTACAACATAGTACACTTTGAGGATTGTGACTGTGATTATTGAGGTCATAATCAACGTCAATTACATCATTATCATTGTCCTTATTATGATTAACGTCATCATCATCATCATCATCATCACAATCATAATCGCCATCATCGTCACCACCACTGTTATCATCATTACCATCATCATCATCATCATCATCATCATCATCATCATCATCACAATCACCATTATCATCGTCATCATCACCATCATAACTGCCATCATCATCATCATCACCATCATAATTGCCATCGTCGTACACCACCACTGTTATCATCACTACCATCATCATCATCATTATCATCATCATCATCATCCTCATCCTCATCCTCATCCTCATCATCCTCATCATCATCATTATCATCATCATCATCATCATCACCATCATAATCGTCATCATCGTCACCACTACTGTTATCATCATTACCATCATCACCATCATGATCATTAACAACATCATCATCATCATCATCTTTTTAATTTTTTAAGGTCACTAACTTAACTTGACGCTTCACATAAAAATGCACTCAATTCGTTCTTCCTTTTTCTCTACACACCTAAAGTGCCCATAATTCTTCCCTCTATATAGATAATGTGGATCATACAGAGAAGTATATGTACAGAGAGAGAGGGGGGGGGGGGAGGGAGGCATAAAGATAATGTATGTAACACAGAAAGAGAGAAAGAGAGGGAGAGGGAGAGATAGAGAAAGGAGAGTAGATGGAGGGGGCATATTTTATTTTCGTGGGTGTCTTTCTCTGTCGGCCATGCCCCCGTCTTCCTTTCACGCCTGTCTCCAAGACAGTTTGCGCTGCACTTCCTTAAAACGACAAAGATAGTCATGCGCGCATCCGAGCAAACTTTGACAAACTTGTATTCTGTCAACATGATATTGTCAACCTCCTCCCTTCATCAACACCCCCCCCCCTCCATCCTCCTCCTCCACGACTCTCAGCCTGTGTCATTCAAACCTACAAGGGCAAAATAGGGTCACTCGGTCTTTATCATGAAGGTGCTGGTATGAGGTCAACGAGCACCAGATTATTTGTTCGACCTTTGTATATTCATAAATGTCATTTTCTCTTGTCTCCTTGCATTCTAGTCCAAGCGATTTTCTCTTTGTCTATTCCTCATTCATCTCAGACGCCTCGACCCTTTCTAGTCCATACATCCGGGATATACGGAAGGTCGTTGCAACCTCTAGACAGCTAGAGATGAACGAAAAAGAGGAGAAAAAGAAAAGAAACAAAGGGCGCAATATGTATGATCTTCCAGGACCTCGGCTTGTACTTTCCGTTGGCATATGGCATTCTTTGCTTTCTCCAAAGTTTTATATCTGCTTTCAATTTTCTTTCTGCAGTACCGAACAAGAGCAATTCACAAAAAGGGGGAAAGACAGGGGGAAAAAGATGAAAAGAATTGACAGTAGAGAAACAAAATAATGACATTCCCCTTCAGGAGGTCGATGCCGGGCGACTTACAGTCAGATATGCAACAATGACAATCATTTCAATATCTACCGCCAGATATCTCAAGAGATAATCACAAAACTGTCTTTTATTTGTATACAATATAATTATAATGTCTCGTGCTTTTTTTCCTCCGCCATAAGTAGAGATAAGTCGAGCAGATTATAAATCGTGATACTTTTTGTTTATCCTCACCAGACTTGTCCTACATTTCATTGAACTTCCAACAGAGACAGATCAAAGGCAGACAATTTGCATATCAGACATCTTTCCAATGAAGTGTCATCGATCAGAGTTTTAAGATGCCTTATACTCATTTCATTCGGCTAACTTCAGAGTACCCACTTCTCGTGTGCAGCTACCGGGCTCCGGTGCCTGCCAGAGTAGAGTCATTTTCGGACCTACGACTTTCCAAATCACCCTTCGAGTTTGATAAATTTTTCTCCGTTCATTTTTGTTTCACTAGCATTGTTTGCTTTGCTTTCACAAATTCAATAGTCTCGTCTGAGGAAGGAGGACATCATATTCTGGACATTGATCCAAATGTGGGGAAAAACTCTTAATTACCCCGGTTTACAGTAGTTACATCTGGTCGGTTTGATTTGGTTTGGTTGTATTTGTGTATTTAATAATTGTTCTCGAGGTAGAGTAATTAACAGATGAACAAATTGACACAAAGTATGCAAAAAGAAAATGAAACATACGGATCAATATAGGAACTGTCAATTTCATAACAACGTCGTCCCTGATAACATGAAAATAGCAACATTGTATTGCAAACTGTAATCGACCGTGAACAAGGGAAAAATCAGTATGTTACAGTGGACTCTGAATTGACAATGAACTCAATAATATAGGATAAAGAAAAGCGCGTCCTATTCAGTTTTTATTTAAAAAAACAAAGAGAGAAAGATTATCACAAAAAGATGAATATGCCATTCGCTGGTTTCATGGCAGGTTTGAAAAGTGAACAATTAAACTGTCTTCGGGATCCCTGCCTACCTTGACCTGTCAAATCGTAGGGGCAGATTTCACTGACAAGTTGACCCTGATTGACAAGAACCTAACTCTGACCCCTTCGTCACTTTAGTGACAGAATCGCTGTCACATCCTGTCTCCAAAGTCGTCTAATTGCCCGATGTTGTTTAATGGCTCCGTTGACACTACACTCCTTGACAAGGACAGTGTTGAATTAGTGTTCGATCTAGGTTATGGCATGGGAGAGAGAAAACACGGAGGAATTAAGGGACTAGTTCACCTTCATATGCTGTACATAAGGATTTAGAGAATGCAGCAATATTAGTAGAACACATCAGTGAAACTTTGAGGGAAATCGGACAATCTGTTCAAAAGTTACGAATATTTTAAGTATCTGCGCAGTCACTGCTGGAGGAGAAGACTACTACAGTGTATGATGTCACATGCGTACAACTATATAAGGAAAATAAAAAGAGAATTTCACAAAACTTTACTTTTTGAATAAAGTGCACATTTCTTCGACTTGCTACCGACGTATGTTAAGGGTAATATCATTCCCCCTGCCTTCTGAAAGAGAGAAGTCGAATGTTCTTTTGATATGCGAAAAAAATGGAAGTATGTTGAATTTTCTTTATTCTTTCTTTATATCGTTGTACTCATGTGACATCACAAGCTATAGTAGTCTTTTCACCCAGCCGTGACTGAGCAGAAACTTCAAAAATTCATAACTTTTTAACCGATTGTCCGATTTTCCTCAAACTCTCACTGATGTGTTCTAATAATGTCGCTGCATTCACTCAACCCACATGTCTATGAAGGTGAACTTGTCCTTTAAGGGGTAGGTGTAGGAGATGAAGACACACACACACACACACAAAAGAGGAGAAGGAGGAGGAGAATGAGTAGGAGGGAATTAGAAGGATGGAAAATTGAAAGGACAAACAATAACGGAGGCGAGCATGTAAAGACAGAACAATGGACAGAAAAAAAAAGAAAGACCCCCAGGAAATGTTGGGAGATGTGCGAAATCCCATTTTCATCGGTATATTATGATTTTTTTTTTTTTGATAAGGAATCATTCATCATTGGACAGACTTTCCCAAGATTTAATTGTCTGATTACGCTGTTGTGGGATTAAATGCTCCCAATTATCTATATTTCATTGTTACATTGAAAGCTTTAATCTCTCATGCGATACATTTTGTCGTCATGTTGTAAAGTGTCATTATCAGTACTACAAATGTCAGCATAACAGCATTGTTTCTGATTTTAATATAGGTTTCTTTTTGTTTTCTTTTTCTTTTTTCTTTCTTTTTACTGGATAACTACCCCCCCCCCTCCATGATGACTGTCTTTGCCAAAATCTACCTCAAATTATGTTATATTGTAAGGTTTTCCAACATAAAGGAGGAAAAACTAACCGCGAAGGAGAAAAAGAAGAGACAGAAAGATAAACTGGCGAACAGACACTTGACTTCTCAGCCCTGGAATAATCCCTTTGGCATGGAAAGTAAGACAAACAAAAGAGCCAAAGTCGAGAAGAAGTTGAGTTATCGGCACAAGGTCAATTGCTCATTTGTTCCAGTCCCCAAAGGTAGCGGGATATCAGATCGATCCCCGGGAAGAAGGGGAAATGAAACCTTCGATGCGGGCCAACTCTCCCATGACTTGCCCGGGAGCTCGACGCCAGAGCCCTGAACTTTTCTTCCACGAGCCCAGCTCTCCTCTTCATTTGCCAAACCCGCTCGCCCTAATCAAATTTCCACCTTCATTGTTTCCTTCTGACAAACCTTCTTAAGAGTTTTCGTGCGATATTGGCTGATAAGTCGACGAACGACCCTCTTTTTCTTAACATCTTGCACTTTTACATTCAAAATTCTGAGGCTTCGTTTCGATGAAAAACGGAAATCGACTTACTTCAAACAAGGGCAGAGTAAGGTGTCGAATTTGCTTGCTTTGTCTCATATTTCTGCCCATCCGAGAGAAGTGGCACATGTTACATGTTTATCCATTTCCATGAAACTGTTAAACCATACTCTTCACCTTTATCCAAGGCATGAGTGATCGATAAAGTACCTCGATCATGTCCAATATAAACAGGGCAGAAAATCTATCAAAGTTGTTCGAGCATTGTGTTAACAGGATCAATTCTTATTTAATTAATTGCCTATTGTTGGCATTCGTATATCGATGTTGATATTGCTATTGTTATCTACTCTAATTTAAATCTAATTCAAACCTTGGAATAGCGACAATGAATTACTCTGCATGTTTAGAATAAAAATGAAAAATGAAACATAGATTATATTGCAGTTACTTAAGATTACGTCTAATTTCTACAGCTTAGAAATATTATCAAACGCGTAATACTTCCCAATACTAAAGTGTTCGTTCATTGCCACCTATTCGATTGCTTATCAACGAACAAAAGAAACTAAATATTAAAGACGCATACAATGTTGGTTTGTGGCATCATTAAGAAATCCTAGTCAATACTTATGTAAAGTTATAATTATAGTCTTCATGTAGCTTTTGTCAGAGTGTAGTTCAGTTCTTCGTTTAGGTAACGATAGAGCGTGCAATGCCGCATTATTAAGTCCAAATCAATTTCGCTCGTGTAAATTGCGGTGAACCACGAACAGGAGCTAAAGTCACACATTTCTTTGCTATTACACGAGTTTCTAGCCCCAGGCTAGAGGCTTTTGTTCCGTTCAACCGCCTCAGAAGAGACACACAAAACAGGATTCTGACACAAAAAAGAAGCAAGAAACAGAGGAAAGAAAAGAAACGGAGGGAGCAGGGACACCACAATTCCCGACGCACAAGTTAAGGGAGCCGCACTGTCAGAGTTCGCCGCAATCAAAAGAGGTTTTTTAAAAGGACACTGTAGCAAGACTGCGAAAGAAATTGAGATTTTAGGCATTGTGTCTGATCTGGTCATTGACATATACGAGTCCTTTGCGAACTGGTTATAGTTCCCCTTCCAACTCCCCTCCTTTCCTCGATGTCTCTCCTCTGTTCCCCCTGCCCCCCCCCCCCTCTCTCTCTCTCTCCTGTCTTAGATATCGTTCCAAGACGGTGATATACCCGCGCACTATATCATATACAGGATACAGGTAGGGCGACACAAGCGGAAATTCTGCTTTCTAAACCTGTATGTTTCATGTTTTTCTACGTGAAAATTAATGTTTATTTACAATGTGATATGCTTTCACGAAGCAGGAGCTGGTACGCATGTTGACACGAAGAAGAAATCCACCCCCAAAAGAAATAAACTTCAAATGAAAGAGAATATGAATATATCTGTATGTATAATTTTTATACATTATATATGATCTGAATATACTTTCTGTATGATTTGTATGTGTGTTTGTGTGTGTATTGTTGGATATCAGATATGATTATTTCATCATTGTATTACATAAGAGAGGGTAATATTGGTGGCACAAGAACATGTGACACATTCTGATAACAAAACAGATCACCACCAGCAATAATATCAAACTTAAAGTAACAAAAACTTTCTTCTTCCCTCCCCTCATACGACATTGTCCCAGTCTCTAGCCATCTTCTTCCCCCACGTGGTCCGAACAGGCCCCACCCACTTTGTACAAATGCATATTCATAACAATCGCATACATTACATTCGAGGTATTTCAGACCAAAAGGTGCGTCTTTAAAAATTAGAAACTGTCATACGACTTCTAAATCTTTTTTTTTTATTGTTAATTATATTGCTACTGGGTAAAATACAGAGAATAATCACACCTTGAATGTAAATGGCTGCAAAGAACCAATCCCACTGCGTTTTCATCCCGAGTGATACGCGGTTGAGGTGACGGGGTGATAAGGCTCGTGACTGGAACTCAGTTTGGCAGTTAATGCGGCCCCAATGGTACATTATGGGACAAAAAAACAGTTCAGTTCAATTCGATTTTATTTCTGCATTTTTTTTCAAGGAAATCATATATGGCAACGCGTGTATCTGACAACAGAATAGAAAAGGAAAACAATATTACATTCATAGTAATCAGAAATCAGACTGAAGATCTGAAAGGCACCCTGAGAACAAATCTCATGATTTGGGGTAAGAAGGAGAAGGAGAAGGAAGAGGGGGCACTAGAGATGGAGTATAAGAGGAGGGGAGATGGGGATGGGAGCCAGGGGACGAAAACGAGAAGGAGAAGAAGAATATGATGAAGAAGAAGGGGGAGGAAGAGGAGGAGGAGGAAGAGGAGGAGGAGGAGGAGGAGGAGGAAGAAGAAGAAGAAGAAAAAGAAGAAGAAGAACAAGAAGAACAAGAACAAGAAGAAGAAGAAGAAGAAGAACAAGAAGAACAAGAGTAAGAAGAAGAGGATGAAGAAGACTAAGAAAAAGAAGAAGTAGAAGAAGAAAGAAAAAAAAGAGGAGGAGGAGGAAGAAATACGTTACATTTTGTTAGGTTCGGATAATCTATGAGACTTTGCCACTTGACTTTCCATAACCCACTTTGGCATCCACACATAAAACAAAACATCCCATTACCTCATTTCCCACGTGTATATGATGCCATAACCTACCTTATCTCCATTATAATAGCTTCATCATTTTGTGTCATATTCACAAATTTCCTTCAGAAAGAGTCTTTTAAAGCTATAGTAAAGTTTCAGTTGCGAGGAGTTTGAGGTTTCCAACATTTTTTAATGATAATTTCTCGAGATAATTAGAATATATTTCAACTCTCCTAAAATATGAATAGGCATATAATTCTAAGATGAATTCAAAGTTTCTTTGATGAAAATTGATTTTGAAATGGTTGAGATATCCAAAACAAAGCGATCAAAACGTGGGCACCTTTTATTAGGATTTATATTTATTGAAATTTATTTTATCGAAATTACTACAAATTTTACTACAATTTTACTACAAATTTTACCACAAATTTTACTACAAATTTTACTACAAATTTTACTACAAATTTTACTACGAAATTACTACAAAGCGTTTATCGAAATTACTACAAATTTGTTTTGTTTATGCATTGAATATAATTTCTCCTGTTTATTTAATGGAAATGAAAATAAAGTTGAACTTGAACTATTAGGATTGTTTTGTTTTACTTTGATTTTCGATATCTCAGCCATTTTCAAAACCGATTTTCAGCAAATAAACTTTGAATTCCTCTTTCTTGTTCATTTTCTAATGTTTCATAAAGTTGTTTCTAAATATATCACAAATAAAGTTAAAAGTTGAATTCTCACCCCAAGCAATACTATACCATCCCTTTAAATGTAGAAGGCACCTATCGGAGAACACAAAACAAGGAAAAGAAAGAAACATACGAGCATAGAACAGACAATTTTAAGACTACTCGAGTCAAATACAACATAAAGGTGCATTTATCTTCTTCGTTGTTTTTTTTTCTGACAGCCAATCTAATGACTCCTTACATTTCGAATATACAAAGCTATCAATAAAGTTGAAAGATCCAAGATCGAAACAGAAACAAAAACGATTACACGCCAGGTTAGCACACTTCTTGAAAGTAGGTAGGACTGATTGCCGGCAGATCCAAGCCGGCGTCATCTGTTACTGCTTAAAAGTACACGAAGCTCCTTTGCCCGATAACATCCAGCACGTGTGTAAAGTAATCGCGGGCAGGTTCTGCGACATCGTCGATTAAACTTGCCATCAAAACCTGCTGTAACCAGACCGATGGAGGGCAATTAGCAATTTCAGAAAAAATGACAAGTCGTGTGGTTGTCATGACAACGTCACAAAAATGGCAACGCGATGCTATGAGGCATTTTAATCGAGCAGGGTGGGGTGTTGGAGGGGAGACTTTTTAAAGCAGGCCGCAAATTAACGCCTGCACATGCGGTTGAAGAAGTCACCATCCGAGATCAGGATCTCGTTCTACATAGGAGAGCGGTAAGATAGAATCTCGGGTTAGTGAATTTTCAAAGGGAGTCGAACCACCCTTCCCTACTGTAACACCCCCCCCCCCCAAAAAAAAAGTGATAACTAAATGAAATAAAATGACTCTGTCTATATTTTATCTATTTACGTGTCTGTGGATGTTTCCGTTTACAATCAGCATTGTGAAAGAGAAATGGATTCTGGTATGAATTTTTTGCAATTTGACTCACTTTTTTAAAATTGAAAATTGTAAGAATGCAACTGCCCATCTATGATTAAACAAATATGTCGTAAAAAAAGAACCACGGGATTCGAACGTGTCATCTAAAGGCCTACTGCTTTCCGGGCAGCGACACTACCACCAGGCTATGATGAACTTGGAACAAATACTTAAGCTCCGAAATTCCGACATTGTTATGTTAAGTATAGTCCAAGGCGGACAGGGCATTGATGAAAGCAAGAGGATATTAAGCAGAGGGGTAAAGGTCAAGGTGTGAATTTTCTACAATTTGTCTTCTTCTTTCTCTACACCCTCAATCCTCCGTCATCTCTTGCAACATTCTGTCAGTAATGTCTGCAGGCTTCCCTGAAGGCATGCTGAAGACCCTCAAGATAAATGCAAGACCTGATTGTGAGAGCAACCATTATTCGAATTGGAGCGAACTCGAATAGAAGCCAAGAGATTGTACACTTCTCCCTAATCTTCGTGTCCATGCCTCTTTAAATCCCCGCGATGATTTGTCAACTTTTTTTGGTGGAGTTTTTCCAAGAGTTCACGCACTCTTTGGGTATAAATCCCTCTCAGTGACCCGAGTACATGGAGACCTCTCCCCTCCGATCATCATCCGTTCCCCCGTCCCCCTCCCAGACACCAACATCTGGGTTCGGAGCAGGGTCCGTTCCGGGACAACCGACCAGAAGCCTCCTCAGGAAGAGCCCATTAGTGTGCTCCAGACGAAGAAAGCGCATTCACCTTTGCATTCTGGCGGGGCTTTTCTCTTAAACGCTTTACCCGGCTCCTTCATTTCTCTCTTGTTCCTATTAAATATTATTATTATGATTGTTGAATTGATAAGAATCGGACGAAAGCGAAGGGGGAACACATGGGGGCTTACGGGGGACGATTTATTGTCTTTTTATTATCCTTGACGAGTGTACTGTGTGCACTTCGAAGGCAACCCCTCGGGAGGGCTATTGTTGTTTTGTTGTACGAAGAGATCGCCAGGCCCCAAAACAGGAATTTGGAATTAATTCGTGCTAGTTTCGATCATCTAGAAAGGGCATAATGCGCAGGGCAGCCCGTGTTTGATACATCTCAAACAGTAATTTCATGACGGCATGCATCATATTCATACTGTGTTCGATGTCGGAACTCGGAGGAGAGTTTACCTCTTGTCACATGGGGTCATGCCTGGTGAAATCTTCAATTTCAACAGGCGATAAGTGACTCAGACTAGCTCCGTGCCATGACATAACGATCAACTTGGTTATCAACAATGGATTACTAAAATTGTTCCTGCCGAGATCGAAGGCAGCGGGCTATCGTTTTCATCATGTCACCCCTCCTCGTACTTTGTTTCTATGTCAAGTTTCGGTCTAATACCACATGACAGCAATATTTCTGAAGTTTAGACTAGATAGCTTTTGTATTTTCTGCAATTTCCATTCAATTCAGTTAGTAGTGAAACGGCATGGGATTTCTGTTGGGACTGTAATGCTAAGTGAAATGACGTTCTTGAGAACAAGAATCTGTGAAACCTGTGATGTGGTTATTGGTGGAACTCATGAGGAGGGTCAAAAGGAATTTGTTCCCTTTCGAGATTGGTGTGACCTGGCGATTACAGTGCACTCCCGTTGTAACGAACACGGCTATAACGAAATTCCGGTTTGAATACAACAAAGTAAAAAATCAGGCCCCAACAGTATCCGCTCTATGTTTCTTATTGTTTATTTGTTCGGTTACAACGAAATTTCGATATAACGAACAGACGAAAGAAAACTGCCGGTCCCTATAACGGGAGTCCACTGTATAATAAACTGTATCACACGAACATCAGACCTAGTGCAAGGGAAACCCAGGCACGCGGAATTAATATACACATTAAAGGACATGAGACTTCAGCTTTCCAACTTTTTTTTGTGAGATAATGAGAAACCTTTTATAAAGTATTAAAGAGCATACAATTCTAAGAGAAATTCGAGGTTTATTATTTTGATGAAAATTGGTTTTGTAATGGCTGAGACATCCAAATACAAGTAGGTCCTAATAAAAGGCGGTGCCCGTCTTTTGATACGGCCACTTTTTTACTTTGTTTTTCTTTATTTGTCTGCCATTTCAAAACCAATTTTCATCAAATAAACTATGAATTCCTCTGTTTGTATGACCAAAAAAAAAAGGAGAAAAAAGAAGAGGATATTCTATATGGGTTTTCAATGAAAGTGAAAGACATTTAGTTGTAAATAAATGCTTCAAAAATAGGTAGACTCTAATTACTATCAAACAGTTTGTGACGTGTAGGCCTACGTCATAAAAGTGATATGCGGTGTCATTTCACAGTTCGGTCAAGACATGACCATTTCGGACAAAATAATTCATGGTTTCCGTAGACGTGAAGTAATGGTGCCAATAGGAGGCTTGACCAATACAAAGTAAAATGGTCAAGAAAGTTTTGACTCACATTTGTCGCTAGCCAATAAGGAAAGAAGTCAGAAATTTTGTAGAATTTTCCAAAAAGTCACTCCATTGAAATGAATTTTCGTAGAGAAATGGTACGGTATAGAGCGTATGTATATGGTATATAATATGAGGTTTCCAGACATAAAGTTGAGATGCCGCATATATCATATTGAAAACTAGGACACTCAGAAACAATATTGGTGAGTTATGTGTGGCAGAGTGTTAGAATCGTTATGATCTGTGAATTCTGCGTTTTGGACAGCCTGATCGTTATCGTTATAATCTTGTTATAAATATGATGATGATGATATTAATGATTATCATTAATATTAGCATGTTAATCATTTCATTCTAAGCCCACTAACAGCAAAATGTGGTGGCCATACACTAATAATTAAGGGTATTCAACTCTTGATTTCTTATCAGTTTCGTTACCTCTGTCAATGCATAGTCTGCGCAGGGAGGTCTCACCTTCCTGGTCTGCCGTTATCTCTTCTGCCGATACCAAAATCTATGAAAACTAGAATCTTAGTAGTCATGCAATCTTGAAAGGAAAAAAAATGAGAGAGAATACTTAAAACCCCGTCCCAACTGATCAATATCGAGGGGTGATAGGCCAACGATAAACCTCATCTATTGCATCAAATCGGGTTCTCTTCACTTTTATTTTCACCGACCAATGAACTATACGGGGCTTCCACCTAATCCCCGATACAATAGCAACAATACCAATGGCAGCCCTGTCGGTGACTGTTATAAATTCACATTCCTTCAAAAGGCGAAATAGTTACTATACTTCCTTCTATCAAGGCGTGATTAAAAGCTACGATCCCTCTCAAAAAAGTACAGTCGGCATAGGTAGGGAGACGGAGAGAAAGAAAGGAAGAAAGCAAGAAAGAAAAATCGCATTCTTTCAGCCAAGCTTCAATGCAGAGCGATAGTATCTGTAAGAACGATCACAACTTGATCCGCAGACCCCGCCCCGTCAGCCGGGTCCAAACACTGGCTGGATAGCGAGACATTCAACAGATCTCCATTCAGAGAGGACTATGCAACCGAAAAAAAAAATCAAATATCAAATGGAAAAAAGTGCAAAGAGTGATTAATTCTATGAGTGAGCTGTCAGATCAGGTCGGAGTTAATAGCCACTATTAGAGGGCTTCGCACAAAAAGAACTGCGCGGGTGATACAGCCGCGAAAAATAATGAGGAGGCTTTTGGTGCCATCAATCTCCGCCAGTACATCGGGAGAGAACAATGCCACAGTGGGCTCTGTATACCACCACCACACGGCCCCACAACTCACAGCCTGTATGAATTCAGCTTCAGTGTGAATGTAACACAAAAGGAGGAGGAGGAGGAGGGGAGATTGAAGAGGGGGGGGGGGGGGGGAGGGTTGATTTGACATTATTAAAACTTATTATCTTTCTTCTGAAAATCGAGGTAATTATTTTCTCGTGTGTGAATCTGTCAGTGTCTTTGTCGCATCAGAAAAATCTCACCCTTTGTCACGAAAGAAACAGGTTCTGTGTGCGATATTCCCCTCTATCTTAACTTATTCCCACATGGAACACTCAAAAAGAGTACTTTGGATCTACCTCCAGCCTCGTCCTTTAATAGGAGACAAGTAGGGTCGCCTGTACTTTAGTTTCCTTACCTGCCAAAGTGAGGTTGCATTTTTGTCTTTCACTAGGCTGTCTCCCCCGTGCTCTGGAATCGCGTGTGTGTGTCTTTCTTTTCACGCGGTGAACCTCTGTATACTTTTTTTTTTTCAACTCGCAAAAGGAACGAAACTGACGAAGGTTCAGACTCTATTATGTTTAGAAAAAAAAAATGGGGGAAAAAAGAAAAAGAGAGGAGACAGTTTTGGTCTACGAGAGACTCGTGACTTCGTTTTGGCAACTTACTCACAGAAGTCATTGGTAGTAGGCGGGATGATGATGGGCGGGTCCCACCGGTCTCGCCCGACAGACTCCCTCGCCTGATATTACTCTGTTCTTCATCCTGCGTCTATATAGCATGTTCGAAGTGCACTCTATGCTTTCGTACAAAAACAAAACAACACTTGTGATGGGAATATCCCTTGTGATCACATGATCTAAAAATACGATAAAAAAAGGGAAACTAAGGAAGTCCAGTCTCATTAATGAATGTTTACAAGATGAAGCACGTAGGGCCTTTCCTTTTATCATCATTGCGTAAGCCTGTGATATTTCATATCCAAAAATGTTGTAATGGGGTACTCAGCAAACAAGGTGAAAGGATTTGAATTTCAGAAGATTATTTATTACTGTTTTTTGTTTGTTTGTTTGTTTGTTTGTTTGTTTTTTGACATCCGTTCAATCTTTTGCTAGGCTGGAAAAGTTAACAAACAATACAAATACAATTACAAGTTCCTATACTAGACTTACTCCTGCTTATTCTACATCTACTACTACTACTACTACTACTGCTACTACTACTACTGATACTACTATTACTACTACTACTACTACTACTACTACTACTACTTCAACTCTTGTTACTACTGTTATTACTTCTACTACTACTACTAGTAATATTATCATTATTATTATCATTATTATTATTATTATCATTATTATTATTATCATTACTATTACTACTACTACTACTACTACTGCTGCTGCTGCTGCTGCTGCTATTACTACTACTTCAATTAGGTGCGACGTCGACGACGACGATGACAACGACACTGTCGACGGTGACTTTTACAACTATATACTACCACCACCTGTCCTCAACTGCTAGTATTACTACTTATAGGGACCTAATGCTTCCATTACTACCCCATTGCTACTTTATAATCTTCTGCACTTTTTTCTTCGTTTTCATCGTCATCTTTTTCTCCTTTTTCAACGTCATCTTTTTCTTCCTTTTGCTCTTTCATTCTTCTGCTGTTTCTTCTCCTCGTCATCATCACTTTGTTATTGTTGTTCTGTTTTTCTTGTTTTTGTTTCTTCTACTACTACTACTACTAATGATAATAATAATAATACAACTAACTACTATTATTATTACTACTTCTTCTTCTTCTTCTTCTTCTTCTTCTTCTTCTTCTTCTTCAGTTTCTCTCAGGTTCAGAGAATGCGCCGTACTTGCAGCTTAACACGTTCAATGTTTGCTTTTCTTTTCACAATTCCCCACGTCATATCATCACGACGTCGCGTGTTAGCCCCCGTCCATCATTTCCAAGGGAGCTGGGTGTTGCTTGGAAAACTGTCCGGCGGCGAATGGCAAACCGTCCTCCCTGGCTGCCAAAGTTCGAGTCCAAAACTTTGTGATTCATTCCAAAACTCACCAGTAACTGCGCAGTTAGTTTTGGAAGATCGCGACGTAAACGGCGTAACTAAAATGAAACGCGATTTGAAAGATTTTTGAAAGAAAAAGAATCATCATTAAAAAAAAAAAGGTTACCAATAATCATGATTATGCAGATTGCAAGAAAGCTGGTATGCATCTGTTATCATTTTACGTGTAAATCGAACTATTGAATAAGATAACAATAGATATAAAAGCATGGTTTTCGCGATCAACAACCTTATGTATTCTGTGCCCTCGAAATTGTGTTGCAATGCTTCTGATTAAGTTCCGTTTCCCGACCCCCAGAATAAAAGAAAAAAGAAAAAAAAAGACAAAACACATACTTTGAAGCGCCCTCTGTGTTGTATTAGACCTATGGGGTAAATGTCCGTTGACTCTCATCGCAAAGACGCTATTTCATCCCAATGGTTTACTTTATCATTAATTCGTAGCCTGCGAGGTGAGGTAATTTTTCCATAATGATTGAACCTGAAAACAGTACGTTGCCATTGGCAATGATCTAATTGTTGGCCGTAACCAGAAGCGTCGCTAAGAGCGCCTCCCTGTAATGTCGATCCGATAACGGTGGTGTATAGCTTATAAAGTCTTATTCAATTCAATTCAATTCAAAGTTTATTTTATTTTTCGACAAAACATATAAGTTACACTTCTTTTGACAACAGAGAATAAGGTAAACAGAACATTATGTATCAAAAAGAATGTACAACAATTGAGAGCCTTATAGTAATTATACATCGTAGTAAAAAAGAAACAGAAGTGATCGAAACGAGGTACATGTATAACTTTGCTTAAAGTGCGAAAAATGGAGAGACCCACTAAAAAGACAGAGCTTGTAGAATGTGGGCCCCTCTGGAATAATAACATTTTGTATAGTCCCCTGAAATTGTGTCTTTTCCACTTTACAATATGTCAAAACTGTCCTTTTTTTTTTAGATTGGAATGAAAAGGACACAGAACTGAGATGGGCACGATCCTCAGTAACTCTCAGCCCACGCCAACGTTCTCTCGCGGACTTCATGGACTATCACGAATGTTGGTTTTGAATACGCTCCGCACTATGCGACACGTCAGACAAGTGTACTTAAAATAACACTAAACACACAATTTTGCCTACTTCCATGCACCGTTTATATAGACATTAAGCACCTCGGAAGTGCACAGCGAGGGGAAAAAAGGAGAAGGGAGAAGGAATTCAAGAAGTTTGCCAGAAAAAAAAATCTTAGGAGGTAAATAAAGACACAAAGCTATACCCCGTCTACATAGACATAGCGTCGTCAGCTTGAACCCGTTGCACTATTCTGTGCATTGTCCCTTCCATTTTGATCAACTGAAAACTTTTTTTTGTCTCTGTATTTCACCACCTTCTTAAAAATGATAACATAATAGCTGACGCCACGACAGAAATTAGCGCCCCGAAACTGCCTTTCTCTTTCCATCACGGAGCGCGTAGCTGCCTACGCACCAATTTCCCGAGGGGCCGCGTTGAAAACAAACCAAATGTCACAATCTAAATTACTGACATTAATTGAGCGTGAAACAACACTCTAAAGAGGATATTACCCACCCCTTTCTCCGTCTGGCGTTCGCCTCTTTAATTTCTCTATCAAACTGTCACTGTAAAATTAGAAGCAATGTCTACATTTGGGGTGCAGCGCACCCAATTCGAATAAATGTCAATGAAACTGAATAAATTAATTCAATAGAATAACAGGATGAAGGGGTGATAATAAGGGGGGGGGGATGAATCATTAAAGAACAATCTATTTCAGACCAATTAAAAGAGTAAAATCTTATATGCACAACAGTGAAATTTAATCTAAATAGAATAAAAACTAGAGAAATTATGAAGCTATGAAGTTTTAATAATTTCACTTAACAGTTCTTGGACAGTCAATGTGAATATGCAAAATAATGTGAGCGCTGATGATGTCGTCACCTTACCATTTTAAGCTGATCATTTAAAAGAGAATGACGAAAATTGATTATTCGGCTCTAAAAGTGAAAAGCATTTTGTTATTCCTTGCTGAATGACTGCAGCGTATAATGATTAGTCAGATATCTAAGGATTTTAGACTGGGGAATAACTATACCTTCACACAAACAACTGGAAATTAGATGAAATCATAAGGACATTTGTCTTGTTCATCTGTGTTCCAGATACTTTTCGGTCCCAATAGATTTAGGAAAGAACCCATAACATAAACAAAATGCAAAGCGTTACTTGTTCAAATTAGTGATTCTTGCGTCGAGTTTATCTTTTTATTGCAACTGATTGAAGATTGCTACCGACAATTAAACCCCGACTTTTCTGTTGTAATTCAGTAGTAGTCATGATAAAAAAAAAGTAGTAGCCATGTAAAAAAAAAAACAACAAAAAAAACATGCTTGGGTGTACATGCTCGGGTGGGGTTCGAACCCAAGATCTCCTGATTGCTAGACCAGCGTCATATCGGCTATACATTACCGAGCTTCCGCCAAACAACCAGTATGCCACTTATATTTCTCATGGCAGCGGGTACTGCATATTCATTCAAATTGGTGATTATTGGGTCATTTTGTTTTAGTTTCGTGGCAACTGACTGGCAACTGACTGACAAATCGACCTTCATCGACGTAAATGAACACAGATTGTTCAGCAGGGCGTACTTAGGGCAAATAGACATGATATGATAAAAAACATGGGCATACATCCTTTACTGGGATGGATATGGCGCCTGTCTAGCAATCGGGAGGTCTTGGGTTCAAATCCACCCAAGTATGCATGCCATGATATCTATTATGGCTACTTCAATGAACACTGAATAATCGGTGTTTATTTGAGTCGATGAAGGGTAATTTGTCGATCGGTTGCTATAAAAGGTATACAATTAGATATATAAAAACACTGTATAACAAGTAATGCTTATGAATGCATTCAACATCATATAATACATAATGATACATCTCCGATGCTTTAACGGAACATATCTATGTCAAATTTAGATATTTATGTTATTTGCATATTTGTATTAATTATTTCGTCCTCTCAAGTGATCTACGATGTATACAAAACTTTACTTCTAGGTAGATCACTCTTTTCCATTGCTTCATTTTTATTTCTTGATTTCTATTGTAAAGTGTGCATTGTTTTATCTGTAGTTATCTGTATACGTACATATTGTATTATCTTTCATGATCTGTTCATTTTTTTTTTTGAAATTGCTCAATTTCATGAACTGATACGTGTATACCTTTATGTATGATTTTGTTGTTGTTGATGATGGAAATAAATTGAAATGAATTGAACTGAACTGAACTAAACTGAAACAGTTGTCGTTGTTTATGATTGATTGCGATGAGATGTTCTAGGAATATGAATAATCGTACCTCTTTTTGAAAAAGGAGGCAAAAAGCTATTGACCTCTGCCATTCGAATGAAAAAGACAGACATGTTGAGCATCTACCCCTGATGGAAACAGATATTTCTGCTTTTACAAAACCAAACTCTGATCTCTGATAGGTTGCATAGAGATCAGTGGACCAAAGTGATTCGCGAGGCCTTGCTAAGCACCAACTACAGATGGCGCACTTCCTAGCAGTTGATGACTCCTCGGGACCCGCCCGCGAAATTGTCAAGGAACTCTTAATCGGCACTTGCGACTTTTTACTTCCGTGATAATAATATGTTATGTCTGTCGGCAATGGATCAGTATACATTCAGATAGCGTCGTTCATATAACAGAAGCACCTATGATAATTTTATAACGAAGTTATTTCTTTTTTTTTCATTTTGTAAATCAGTACATTTTGAACATTTTTTTTTCGACGTTCAGAAGCGGAGTAATCACAGTTACATCCTATCTAGGCAAAGTTATTGGGTTTTTTTTCCCCCTGCTGATGAAATGTTTCTATCTTCCCTTAATTTTCAAATTGTGCATCAAGTAAAAATGTTCTTCTTCTAATGGAGTTTGAGAAAGCAAGAACTAGTTTAATCACAGCTCTTCTAACGAAGAATAATGAGCATGTACAATGAGCATGTATTTTATCTCATTTTTTTTCTTGTTCTCGTTTACAAGTTGTAATGCACATAGTGGTAATGTATTACCGGCCTTCTTCAGTTTCTTCTATTTCTCATTATGTCTGGGAAACAAGACTACGGGATTCGGACTGGGATCCCAAACAATAAAGTCCTGACGTCACATATTTGTTTTATATGGACATTCGACTTCATTGTACTACGACTCAATTTTGCAATGCAAGCGAACTTAATAAGGTGATACGATCACACGGATATACACATTTTGACGTGTCCCTGTACTTTTTTGCTCAGTAGAATTGACACCTCCTTTTGGAGGGAAAATAATCTTCTTTACTTTATTGAAATCAATATGTGTACCAATTCATTCATTTTGTCACGCATTCAGTCTCGATTGGACAATGGCAGATCCAAAGTTCGTGCACTGTTGATTGTTGACGAAAGAGAAAGGAGACATTCTTGTTGTTTGTGAAACATCCACCCTTCAAGTCGAGCACAACAATCTGATTTGGAAAGATCGCCTCCTCTACCAACCGGCATCATACGATCTCTTCCTCTCTGGTGCCCCCCCCCCCCCCCACTATCTCTCATAGTCTCTACTTGTCTTTCTCCCTTCCCTCATACTTTCTGCTTAATTGTCTGTAAAGAACAAAAAATCAAAATATTATCATAAACATGTCCTATGAGCAGTTATCAGTGTTTGAGACCCACTTAACATGAACTTGTCATCCAGAAGAGATGATTGATTTTACAGAGGAGGAAATTTCGAGGCTTCGTACTGTGGTTTAGAAATAGGTCTTTCAAAATGATTTTGACAGCTAGTCCGTAAAAAAAAAAGTTTTGTTGTCATTTGTTTGTTTCTTTTTGTTTTCATTTTGGGACCTACGCTCGACAAGCTTGCTTTTAAGTAGGTTCCTTCATATTTCTTTATCATTCATTATCAGATTCCAACTTTCATAGATCGTGACCACAATATGTTTTATATGTTTGCAATATTCTATGTATGTCTCCTAACTGGATATCATGTATTTCATTTTGTAATATTATGCCTCCTATATAGCTGGATATCATGTATTATTCAATTTTGTTATATTTGATGTACTCTTTCATCGAGAAATATGAAAATACAATTGAAATTGAAATTTTACAGCTCAACAACTTACAATTTGTGCTCGTCTACAGTTTTACCTCGACCATTTCGCTAACTATTCCGAAGTCCGACAGCAATCGTCACCACCCATGTACCACTACCAACATCTAGCACCACACCAACAAGCATTCACTACAACTGCTCTCTGCTACGACCACATGTTCTGGCCAACCCCGCCGACATTTTAGGCCTCACGAATCTGTCCTCGCATTCTGCACCGCCAACCCGTTCCACCATCGCCACAATCTAACAGCGCCAAGATATAGGGCACCACCTGTCCCTACCAATTCAGCTGCAAACATGTCCACCCTAACCACTTTATCTTGAACCTTTACTAGAACCCTCAACTATTTACAACCACCATCCATCTACCATGACTTAACCCATCCAACACCACCATTCCATTCTGTACCCCAATATATCCAGCATCGCCACCAATCTAGCACCAATACATGCGGCACCACTTATGTGGCCACAACTATTAACGCCAAATCACACAATCTACCCTTACCAATAGTAGTAATTTTCCATCACCACCATTTATCTACCGGAGCAACAACACGTCCACCACCAACTGCAACACATCTACGAACCACGACCCATCTACCATCACCACTCCCCTACCATTGCCAACATTTCTAGCACCGCACCTCCAGCCAACCGCCACCAGTAATACATTCACAACAATCACCCAATCAATCGCAACCACCAACACAACCAGCTGCTGCACCAAAGCGTATCCAATACCACCATTCACCTACTACCACCGATCCCCTACCATCGACCCGTTCATCGCCACCAATGTTTCTTCCATCACTATTATGCACCTACCAGCGACCACACCCCATCCATCTGGTACCATCGACTATCAATTCCCTATCATACCGCCATTCATCGACAACCAGGTCCATCGAACACACATCCCTGAAATCCATTCATCACCAACAAGCCCCCCATCAGCAACCATTCTAGAACACTTTAACCCATCCAGCACCACTGGCCATTCCACCACCACCACCACCACCACTACCAACACCAGCGACACCACCAACACCACCAACACCACCAACACTAACAAACCTTTTTAACCACCATTACCTATCCACCATCTCTATCAACTCCTATCTCATATTCATCACTTATATACCACCACCAAACAAACCAAGTCAAGTAGTCAACAATGCCACCATGATCATATCGATCATTAATATTTCCCTTCTCAATTATTATATCTTATATCCTGAAACTACATTTCCGTGTGATCTTATAAGAAGTCATAATTACATTTTTTTTTAAAGATTAAATTCCTTAAGAATCACTCATTTCGTGATTACATACACAAATTCCAAAACAGAAATCACGTGCTATGACAGTAAAGTATTCTCCGTTTAAGTGACATAGATGGATCTGTCGTGATTCGAACCAGCTGCTTGGCATTTTTCAAAGTCATGAATAGTGGCCAAAGCAAAACGCTCGTGGTAATGGGAATCACCCAGAGCTAAAAATATAGCTGAACATCAGTGCCATTAACCATTGTAACGAGCTGGTGTCGCACGCACAGACCATTGCTCTGTGAATGAAGTTCAACATACATAGCTTCCTAAAAAGCATTCGGGACTGGTTTATTACCGTGGTGGAAATGGAGTAGCACACAACGCGATGAATGGACAGGAGTTAGCAATTGTGTTCGCGCATTATGTGGCGTGCTAGCCTATTCCACTTTAAACGTGGTGTAATATTACGCATTTATCATCATTATCAAAAGAGTACCGTTTAAACGTCCCTGCTTTCGCTAATCGGGCATCGACCGACAATTTTGCTGGACTATGTGGAACTGTGGTCGGTTAAGGGTATACAAAGTGGTAAATTAATATGATTTGAGGGGTCTTTGATTAACCCAGGCCCTACAAAAGAGAAGAGGTCAGTTTTTATCAATCGTTAGCCGCGACAATCACAACAATTGGAGTGATCGCTTTAGCATTGTGCACTTTGGAGATCGGGTCAGCGTACTTTTCTCTCTCCGCGAAGGTTTCGAACTTTGCGCCTTTCTTACTCTTGGCTTCCAAAACAAATGTCTCCACTTCTAAGCAGGTTATTATTATATTTTCTAAGCTTACACCTGTTTGGATGCTCATTGTCACGACGTGATCTCTTGTTGAATTTTAAGCTTTGAACGATTGACTTCGTAATTCGATCAATTTAATCAGATTACAAAATATAAACATTGTGCCAAACATCGGGACGCTTTCCAACTCCATGCAGTGACCAAACCTAAAAGTCATTGCTCTTTCGCTCTTGCACTCTCGTGTCACGTGACCACAACGGCAGGGGGATGCTGGGAAATGAAGAGGGTGTAGTAACAACATTTCTTGTTGTTGTTTTTTTTGCCAACGCGAAGAAAAATGTTGAAGATCCCCGTAGTTGGGGAAAAGTGATCCAAATATTATGGCCGGTTTGCAAAACAAACAATTTGCACTTTAGATAAATTAAAGAAAGCAACACAGACAAACAGAATACACCTAATATACTTTCAGATAAGCATCTTATACTTGTATTTCAGTTCGGATATTCGAGTCTTTGGAAGATTTCGAAAGGGTACAAGGCCTAAAAAAAAAAATCCACACGTTAGCAGTAATCAGCTGCAGCTCGTATATTATGGATAATCTGTCTAATATCCTCGGAAATCAAAATTAGTTAAGCCAGACATATGTGCTGTAGGTGTCAATTTCTACCCAGAATTGCAATCATGCAGGTTATTAGTTTTCTTGATTTACTAGTTTATTTCTTATCATGTATGAACTCTTTCACACATGTCAGCGCAAATTACGAAATATACATTCAAGACATCTATAGGTATTGACAGACGTGAAACCAGGTCAAGAAATCATTGTAGCAGTTTGGATCCAAGTGGAATTCGACAACATCCGACAAATGCCTCCTGATATCTCGTCAAACACTGACATAATAATATCAAATTCCCGCGAAGTCACTGCACATCCCGGGTGATGGCCGGGGCGACGGTACTCGTGATGAGCTGGAACAGAGATTATATGGGAGCAGATTGTATCTGTTTTTCACACCCCAATGCCGCACACTCGGAAGAAGTTACTTCGTCTAACATTGATCAGGACCAGTGTCTGTAATGGACCATTTTGATGGATTAGAGGTGAAATTTTTACGGAATCTATGCATGTTAACAGAAAAAAAGGGGAGATAAATAACTGCACTTAACCTTCAGGCAATTAATGACTCATTTCAACTGTGTATAACTAACCTACATGGCCCTCCCAAACAAAATGAAAAAGTGCAGTAACCCAAAAATGTGCAATGACACCGAAGCGACGGGCTATCGAGCAACATTGAAGTCGCTTTTGTGTATTTGCAGTCAATCTTAAGGGGAACAAAAATGCGTTGAGAAAAGATTGGAGAAATATCAGTATTAAGAGGAAAAGGGGGTGGTGCTCACGATATCAAACCCAGGGAGGTGGAACCAACTTCTTGATAACCAAAAAAAGCCCCAAAAAACTATTAATGGCCGTAAGTTACAATATGCTTTACGTAGTAGGGCATTTCTTGGAGACGAGCAGCGGGGAACACGTCCGTGAAATCTTGCAAGATCGTCGGTATACACTCCGACTTTCATTATTTAGAATTTCCTGTCGCAAAAGGTGTGCTAATTCCGAGTAAGCTTCTTTCTTTGATATGTAATGTTAATACGCATTAGATGACATAATTCCCAAGGCAATGCCGTAGTTTAGTCGTAACAGAATGAATGATAGCTCAAAAATCTTGAATTGAATGTTAGTATCTAAAACAAACTTAATAACATTTAACTCGAACGTGTTGTTTTGATGTGATATGGAGAAGCTGTTTTTCAATCGCCAAACGTCAGATGAAATTTCTAGTACATTAAGAAGATATATGTGCGAACTTGAGGGCAGTATTCTTTTCACTTGTTGGCATGTTACACAGGCTCCTTTGTCTTTGAGACATATCTTGCAAATGCTGTTACTGTTTCTGCTTTTTTTTTCTTTTGCAATTCATGGGCACTTAGCAGAATCCCGGAAACACTAAAATAAAGTAAATTGCCCCAGAAACCAAGGAAATGACGATCGTCTATTCTAAAATTTGATCTATACTATCTGCGGTGAAACCCCAGTATAGCTGTTACTTCGAGAAGTCACACAATTTGGTCTAAGACCATTTGGCCTTAAGACCAGCTCACTTGATAAAATGCCAACTACTGTACATTAAATCTAAAACTGGGCCTGAAATTTCTAGCAGATTTTTGCCCAGAATGGACAGTGCTTGCAGCTAGTTTGGTAACACAGATCACTGCTCTATAGAAGAAGAATAAGTCTAGGTCAAGCTTTTGTTAACGTCTTTATACATAAAACTATATAGCGAGACCTTTAACAGTAGCCATAACTGCATGTGAGTGCTATGTTGCAGTACAAGTCGCAATAGTCGTATATAATTATATATCCTCTCTAGATTAAAAGAAAACATGCTTACTTTATCCTTAAATGCAGGAAATTTACAGATAGAAATCAAGATTGGCTATTCCACAAAGTACAGATGCAGGTTACATTTTCCTGTCATTATCAGATGAAATATGACTTCAGAAACATAATCGTTTTCAAACAATGTAAGCTCGAAAAAAGTGCAACCTATTAACTATGGTGTCTTTCAAGCTCAAAATGAAGCAGAATCTCAAACACAGAACACAAAGTACAAAATGCTCTTGGCAATAAGCAGAGCGAGAAAACTAATAAAGACTGGAAAAAAGGACAAGGAAAGAAGGCGAAAAGGAGAATTTCGTGTAGAGTAGCTTTCGGCGATGAGTATATTTCCTATTTCAATTCTAGCAGGCAAGAAAATTGTAACCATTATTGCTAGATGCATTAAAAGAACAGTAAATCTATACGCCGACTGAATTGCAGCGAAATTAGTTATTCTTATCGCCAAATCAATTTTGATATGCCGCGATTTACGAAGCGCTACGGGCAATCGTCCGATTCTGCGTCCTCTTTTCTTGCCTCCCTCGTGAGAAATTCTGCCGAGGTAAATTAACGGACCTGTGATTACTTTGCAAAGAGCCGAAGAACTTCTTCCTTGTCCTGGCAAAGTGCAGGCGGCGAGTAGCGGCGGGGGTGAGAGGGCCATGCAGGAGCATCCAAAGTCCACGTGGAATGCACCGAATAATAATGATAATACGGGGCAGAGTTTTCAATACGCGAATACCAGAACGAGTGCAATATATAGTGGGGAGGTTAAATGACGTCGTGGGTCACTGAAAATGAGAAAGGTGGGTCACGCTTTACAAACGATCACTATGTCGTTTCAAATCGAAGAAAATGTAGAGAAAAAGAAGAACAACAAAAGCCAAACATGAACTTTAGACTGACCTCGCATTCAATAATGTGAGTTTGTGTGATGATATCGAATTTGATACAAGGTAGATTAGAGAGACACACTGGCAAGAGATCGAGATATAGATCAACAGATGAAGATGAATAATTATCACAAGGAAATTATCAGCTTTAAAATGACGTATGTAATATATAATTCATCAAAGCGGATGTCCTATAAATCGACCGAAATAGCTGGTGATTGAAACTCAAATACCACTGGTGAGCATGATCAAGCAGCTTTGATTTTAATCACCAATGCTGATTGATCAAACCACCCTTTATTAGCGTTATGTGGGACAATTGGAATCATTCATAAAAACCTTTTGAGAAGAGATTATGAGATTAACATTTAAATTTGGTCACGTTGGTTAAAGAAAAATCACAATATGTCATTTCCTAGTTATTAAATCAACTCTACTGCTGATTGTTTTTGTTTTTAAGTTCCCTTCAGTTCTTCATGCTCAGGTTCACTCAGCTTATGCGGGGAAAATACAGTCAACAAACTTTCAAACTAAATCAAAAAAAAAAAACATAGGCTAAAAACACTGTTAAAAGTAAACCTATAACATTGCTTCCATACTTCACTGCTTGAATGTGGGTAGTGGACAAGTCGATCAGAAAACATCTCAGAGCAGAATTTGATTCGAGATGACTCGAGAAATTTATTTTCAAATTCACCTTTTTGTTTGTCTTCTCCTTCTCCTCCCCCACCCCCCACCTTCACGTCATCTCATCTTACGCAAAATTCAAAGGACGATAGGCTCCAGTGTCAACCACACTATCAACGATGGCATTTTCCACATTCCACTTTCATTTTTGCAGTGCCAGATCTATACACAACGAGCCTTCACGATAACATGTACTTAAAACGGGTATTTAGCATATAATTTCATTCTGCGATTTGTATCTGACCGACCTCTTCTACTGGAAGAAATGTGGGAGATATAATATTTCAATTGTTTGTTGATATTCATTCTTCTTTCGTCATTCGTTTTTCGTTCCCACCACCACCCCACCCCCTTTCTATTTTTTGTATCTCAGGATTGCACTGCAGGATTTTCATTTCAAACATAGTAATAGTCACCTGCAACACTGACTGACAAAACGATTATTTGCTTGTTTATTTGTTTGTTTATTTACCTGATTTTTTCTTATGTGCATCTTCTTTTCTCTCCTCCTCCTCCTCCTCCTCCTCCTCCTCTCTCTCTCTCTCTTTCTTTCCTTCCTTCTTGCTCTATCTCCCCCTTACACACACATATCAGTTTATTTCTAATGAATGTTGCTAAACATGCTTCGACTATCAGATATCTTTTGAGGAAACTTGAGCTTGATTCACGAAGAAATCGTGTCTTTCAAAATGCATCCGAAAGATGAGCAACATGTGGGTTCAACGTAAAATACAACGTAGTTGATTTCTGGAGTCATAGACCAAACAGAAATCAGTCTTAACATTGCGGCAGGTTCGGATTACAGTCATCACATAGTCAAAGATATCGGATCCTGCATAAAACACGTTTAATTTTGGCACGGTTTTTGATTCGGGGGCTACACTTACTCCCTGTACTGATTTTTTTTTTTTTTTTTTTTAACCTGGTTGTAGCTGATTACACCTCTGCGTGTTTCACGATAGTTAGAAATGACAGTTTATCTTTGCATAACAAGGAAGACAAAATTATGATTTGATATTGATTTCATGAAGGTTTTCTTTGACATTTTTTGTTTCAATGTAGACCCTTTTAATCTCTGTCGGAGTTCCTTGTCTATTTTGTCCTTCTTGGGAGTGATCAGGTCCATAACTGATCAAATTACAATAAGAAAACATCTGAGAGGATCATTGTTAACAATATGAGTTTAAGCATTCATCTCTACAAGCATATTACGTGTGATGTACAATCAATTTATGTTATACGTGCCATTTATGTCCATGTCTATGTTGATCAATGTGCTCTGAATTTCTTTTGAAGTTTCTGAATTCATCATGTCATTTTTTCCTGCTATTTTTGATTCACAGTATTAGGTCTGTATCTAAATATTGTGAAACGAAAAAGCAACAGCGATAAGTTGCGTTGTGCAACTTTAAGACCGTGTCTGTAGTAATTTATTAGCAAACGTGTGAGTACCGGTAGCTTGGTATCATTAGTTCCCAATCTACACGAGTCATTGACCCCAGTGGAGTCGAGTATAAACATGAGTCTCCTGTTTATTTCCCCCTACCCCCACCCACCCTCTTGACTACTGCTTACTCCAAAGCTGAAAATGAACCGAAATCACATGTTTGCTTTCATCATTTATAGTATTTCCAATGAATTGCCCCGAACAGCTTAAAATAGGAGTGAAAAGAAAGGCTTCTGAAGTGGAAAGAAAGGGAGACGAAAGAATTTATTCATTCAGCCTCTTGGCGGATTTTCCCCCTCTCTTTGATTCTCAGTCTTCCCGTGTTTGACTGCGGAGAGAAAAAGTACAGGTGAACCCGTCAAAGAGCTAGACGTGTAATTCGAGAGATCTACGCGTATTCCAAGCCCAAATCCTCGGCCTGTTATAAGCTACGAGAGGCCGGTTTCGTCTTCTTTGGAGTTGAATTTGGGTTAAGCAGTGTGTTGACACGGGACTGTTATCCGCGGGAGGCGGGGCTGACTCAAGCTGGGAATTGCCCGCGAGAGAACCGTTAAAGCAGTTCCCCAAAGTTCGCGATCTCGAAACTTCGTGAGGGGAATATCCCTAGTACATTGCCTGTTCATATGATCTCAACTCAGTTTGAGAAAAAAAGCAAGCAAGAAAACCCAGTTCCCTTAAATATTGGAGAATGACGATGCCAATCTTTGCCAACACTATGCCGAGGAATATCTCTTAACTTTACTTTCCATGTTTTGAAATGATTGACTTTAATAACAAGAGTAATACATCTTTGCGTAGAATGTGAAGACAATTATGTTTCAGCTTTACGGCACATGATGCACCATATGCAGGCAGCTATGTCAGTTGTAAAGTTTATAGTATCACGTGATATCAACCACCTTTATCGTCGTCGAAATCATCATCATCACATCATCATCATCATCATCGTCATCATCATCATCATCATCATCATCAGCAGCAGCAGCAGTAGCATTCACTATCAATACCAACACAAAACTTTGGCCAATACAATTCTCGAATGTTTCAATCATGTGTCGACTCATATTATATGCGCCGAAGAAAATGAAATTAAAATGGTCACCACTGTCACCATCACCATTAAGATTAACAGCGGCAACATTAATCCCGTCATTACCATGGATTGTTCCTGGGAGGAAATCGAAGCAATATGACATTTATTCATGAATAGGTTAACGGATAAAATATGAATCCGGTCAATATGGTGTAAAAGCGGCAAAGCTCTGGACTTGTGAAGGAAGAAGTCCTGATGTAATGTCTCTCTCAACCATGCCGACCAAGCTGTATATTTTATGTTTATATAGAAATAATAGCTCCGGAGACGCTCTGTGTTAATCCTGACGACATGGGCTTACATTAATGAGACGTAGTCCTGATCTAGAAGACCAAAATTATCTGTATCATCAATCCGTCAATATGTTATCAATTTTCTTCTTCTCTTTAATCTTGACAACCCACTTCACACGCATCGTTCAAAATGAGATGATAACATTGATCTGTCTAAATAATGATTGAAATTGGTTTATTTGTCTGCGTGATGTTACTTGTTCCTTTCTTCCTGTCTCGAGATACAACGCCCCCTTTTCAAAGTTTTTCCTTTTATCACCTAATGGAATTCAAATTTGAAGTGTAAAGTGATACACCGTTGCTTATTGGTCCATATTTATTATCCATTGCTGGAAATGCTACTGGTGTGTGACAGATTAGCCTGTTCCTGTGAGTGCACTTTTGGGGAATTTCGTCACAATCCAGGGGTATGACAAAAATTTAGTGTCTGTTTACATGCGGGTTTTGGTAGCATGTTTGTCTTTATTTTTACCTCGCTCCCCTGGTTAATTCAAACCAGGTCCACATCCACAGCAAACAGTTCTAATAATTTCGCCCTTGGATTATCTTTCTTTACGCTTTAAGCCTCATTACCTCCTAGGAAATACACCGCCAAGAACATTCGCTTGAGTCAGGCGTCGAGCTGTTCATGCGGCGCTGGGTTCCCCCGTAAAAAAGTACAGGCGACCCCTGTGAGCTTTATTGACGTGTAAATAATTGGCTGTATTTATGTCTGCTTTGGTTGTAAAGTGATATCGATAACAAACAAGAAGAAGAAAAAAATGCACAAAAAAGAAAGAAAGGTTAAGAAGGGAGTCCACACGCCGGAACTTATTTGTGCCGCGAATTTCACGCAAGACCTACATTGAAAGGGCCCTCTACGAGCCAGAGACAATGGCGCGAGTGAGAAAGAGAACTCGATGACAGTGATTCGTCCATTGGACTTTTAGCAAAACACAACGATTGGTCCTTGAGCTGCAAAGCCCAGAAAACCGACTCACCTCAACTTTAAGGTAACGACTGCCTTTCGAATCGTCCAATCTCTAACGGAAATGCTTTACCAAGGAGAATCCAGTCATTATATGCACAAGTGGAAAACGACTTTCCTCTTTCAATAACGATGCTGTCTTTTGTTGAGATTATCACGTAATTGTAACAGTAATAATGATGTTAATGATAATGCTAATGCTGATGATGATAATGGTGATGATGATTATGATGATAATAACAACAATAATACTAATAACAATTATAATTATGATTTAATTTACTCTATAGGTTGCTGCTGATAACAAAATTAACAACAACAAGAACAATAACATATGATAATAATAATAATAATAATAATGATAATGATAATAATAATAACGTTAAAAATAAGAACGAGAATATAGTAATATATATAAGACTATAATGGTACTTCAGCTTTATAGCGCCTAATTGCAACAAATTAATGTTCCCTACTCGGTTACATTTATCTATTTTGCACACACATAAACACACACACACACACACACACACACACACACACACACACACACACACACACACACAAATTGTAACAAATTACATTCAAAGTGACAATCGAAATAATCCTCGTACCCTGCCAGAGAAAGTGAGGGGGGGGGGGGGGGGGGAGGATCGAGAGGGCGGGCGGGTATCGGGAGGGGAAGCCAAACCCAATACACAGACAAGAAAGAAAGAACGATTACCAAATGAAATGTAAATAATTAGGCCTACTAATTTGGGTAGATACATGACATGATATTATATAAACAGTCGGCCAACATGGGGCAGAGTGACAAGAGGAAGTGAAATGAATACGCGATCAAAATACAATACTTGTTTACATGACAGTATCATACGTACAATACTGTAAAGAGTGCACGATAGTGCTGGACAATTAGCCCAATTAGTGGCTATTTTCTCATGATAATAGAATGATGAAAATACTGATAACGATGATGGCAATGAGAGAAAGTATGATTACAATTACAAATATCTATTTATTTACTTTTAGTATTTTTTTTAATCATTATGAGTGCATGGGCCACTATCCTGACCTTCAATCGGAGGTCCCGAAGCTACCCTTGGTAAAGAAGACATTGATATTAATATTATCTTTACTATTGTCTCTATATCATCACAAGATATCTCTTGGAGATCAATATCAAGTTCCATCCTGGAACCTGACAGTTCTAGTACTTTTCTGAGGATTCTCACCATCAACAGCAAAACTGATTTTTGGAGCGCGTGCACTCTTTCGACCACACCCTCATCGTCCAAAGAAAAATCGCAGCTGTGTCATTATTATTATTATTATTATTATTATTATTATTATTATTATTATCATTATTATCATTATTATCATTATTATCATTATCATTATAATAATAATAATAATAATACTAATAATACTAATACTAATACTAATACTAATACTAATACTAATACTAATACTAATACTAATACTAATACTACTACTACTACTACTAATGATAATAATTATTATTGTTATTATTATTATTATTATTATTATTGTCATAATCATTATTTTTATGTATGTGTGAATATACATATGAAAATGTATGTACGCGTCGTCTGTCATCGTCTCGTGTTATGATACAAAATATCATATCATGCTGAAAATTACCAGGAAATTCGGGAGTTTCATGGTAGATGTATGAATCATATCTGCTGTTTGATTCAAGATGCTGTCAGGACAAGGGATGGTAGACATTAACTCCCCGCCCCCCCCCCCCCCCCCACACACACACACTCACACTTACAAGCACGCAATTTCCTCTGAATTATTCCCTTTCGATTTGAATTTGCAAGATAAAAAGCAAAACACAACAAAACAAACAAAATTACAGTGTGTCAAGGTGTACAAGGGAAACAGCACAGTGCGCCTTTAAACCATATTTCTCAAAACGATAACACTGGCAAGAAAGTACAGGTGACCTGTCGCTTTTTCGCGCGCAATTATGAATATTCATAGTTTGTCGGGCTTACGAGCCCATGCGGAGAAGGAACGGATACTAAGAGAGAGAGAGAGAGAGGGGGGGGGGGAGGGGTGGAAGCATAAAGAGAAGCTTTGCCTCGGCTACACAACGAGGTCTTTGAGGACATTGACACCAGTTACCTTGGTAACACGGATGAGCACCCGTGACTGACTCTTGTTAGTATTAACCAGGGTTTCGGCATTCCCCTCTGCTGTTCGGTCGAATGATTGCCAAACCGATTGTTAAACAAAGCTGTTGTTTTCAATTTAGTCAGATGGAATGCTTTAATCAGATTGAAATTTACACCTAAGTATACTAGTGATCACAGCAATGGTAAATTACGTCAAAAGGGGTCTCACTCTCGTAGAAGTAATCATGATGAAAACTCATCATCAGAAAGTTTTTGGAGGTATTATATGCAAATGACACCACAGTCAGATGCCACAACTGATCAGTTTGATTTGTATTGCTAAATAAATAAATAAAGAAGAAGAAGAAGATATTATGTTAATGATATGCATAATAGTATTCTGATTTCGCTGACGATTGTTCTATAAATGGTATGATGTCGACGCATGGAATCACTTATTTTGTTGCTGTATCTTATTTGGAATCATCAGGGCCCTGACCTCAGGATATCCCACCCCTTGTATTCTTCATTCTTTTTAGGGAAGAAAACATCGATGGGACATTGCACCGAGACGACCTCTGCGCTGCTTTGTACAAACAAATGTTTGACAGCGATAATACTGCTGAGTCATGAATTCTTTAGATTTCGCTGTCAAAGAGTCATAAACAGCACACAATAATCATTTGCCTTTTTTTTTCGATGTGAAATGATATGAAGAGCTTGAACGCCAAATATGAGTTAACTCCATTGTTGTGAATTTGAGATACTTGCGATTAAAGTTGCTAAAACAACAATTGTAAAGAAAATATAAGAAAATCAAACATGATTGCACTTTTTTTTTTAGCATAATAAAAGAGCACTTGACTAACCGCTTTCAGAAAGGACGGGGAATAATTACTACCCTTGTCAGTATCGAGTTGATGGAAGCTGTAATTTTTATGAACAATGAATTTTCTTGGAATTCCCTTTATTTTCTTTACGTCGTTGTCCACAAATAACTTCATGAACACTAGTCATGCTAGTAGTCTCCTCATCCAGCGGTTCCAACACCAAAACTTTAACAATTCATAACTTTTGCATCGATTGTCCGATTTTTCTCAAACTTTCACTGATGTGTTCTTCTAATTTTGTTGCTTTCATTCAGTCAACATTTCTCTTTGGGTTTGGGTTTCCTTTAATGAGACAAAGTTTTGCAGTAACGCCCTCGATAACCATATTGCCATTATACAAGAGAACAAGTTAAGTGTATTTATGATCCGGCGCAAAGGTTTATGACCCCATAAGCCGTCAAAACAATACTGTGTTGTTGTTGTTGTTGTTGCTTTTCTCCTCATAGAATTGTCGTGAGATTGTGGTTATTATTAACATCGGAAGGTCTTCGTGGAAACACAATTTCATCTCGCATGCGGAAAGCCTAACAATCAAAGGGGCGTAGAGAACGCTCACCTCAAATGACTTAATGGCAGGTGAATCATAGTCCTTTTGCAAACTGTTGATTTTCCGCCATAAGAGTTAACAACAGGTTTCGTAGAATAGCAAATTAGACGGCGATGAAAGGCCACGTGTAGGTCACAGATCGTAACATGTTGAGTTGAATATCGTTCATACGTTTGTAGATTTTATTCCCCACTTATTTTTCACGCCGATTCGAATCTTCTCTGAAAATGTCCCCGTCACATTTCTTTCTCTTCCGCTCTTTCTAGAATTCCAAGACAACTAGCAAGGATGTCCATGATAGGGCATATTGTGTTTTTGAGCCCTAATATTTCGCGTGATATAGGCCTACATAATCCATTATCCCCATCAGTGAACGCTGAAGTAGGCAATAATATTTATCGAGTCTGTAAGGTGTTTGATTGCCTTGTAGCCATCTCTTCTTTTTTGCCAGTTTTATAGTTCTTGAACTACTTCCCTTCCTGTTCTATTTCATTGTAAGGAATATATATACGTATTATATATATATATATATATATATATGTATGTATATATATTGTAGTTGCTCCGCGTATTGGCAGTACTAGAAATAGCAATAATAATGTCACAACAGTGGAATGCATTAAATGCCAATCTTGATTTTAATGAATAATCCGAATTTTCGAGGATCCTTCCTCTTCATCAGGGATGACAGTGCGATTTTTAATTAATTTAATTAATCAAAATTAATCGATTAATTAATCAATAAATTGATTTTAATTTATTTAATTTTAATTTTCGACAGTGCGAATTTTAATTCGCACTGTCATCCCTGATGAAGAGGAAGGACCCTCGAAAATTCGGATTATTCATTAAAATCAAGATTGGCATTTAATGCATTCCACTGTTGTGACATTATTATTGATATATATATATGTATATATATATATATACATATATATATGTATATATATACATGTATATAACTATTATATATATATATATATATATATATATATATATATGTATATATATATATATATATATATATATATATATATATATATATATTGCAAGTACTCACAATAGACCTCTGTTGGATTAAAGCGGGCCAAGTCTGCGTGGATATCAGAAATAAAGACAACATTAATGATAGATGAGGAAACATAGAATAAAAGCTGAAGCTAGTTCTAGTCACCATGAGAAAGTAAGTCAGCACGATAATGTTGCAGGAATCGAATTCGGATATCGTCTATCGGATGCTTCATGGCAGTGTTTTATATCATAGCGCATTGGGGGAAAAATGAGGAAAAAACGCGATGTATAAGGCCATTGAGGGAAGGGCGGCGTTTGAGCGGTCATTAACCCCCGCAATAAAATTGGCGCAGGGAGAAAGATGATAGTATTGCACAGTGACGTGAAACAGTCCCACTTGTTTAAGGCATATAGCAGTATATTTTAGTGTAGATTATTATTGAAGAATTTGCCTATAAAATTGTATAATTTAAATACACTTCTTGTATTAAGTCGTTTCATTGAATATTATGAAGGCAACTGAACACTAGCGAGCGGAGCGAGCGAGGGGGGAGGGGAGGGTGTGGGAGGGGGGTGTCCCCCCTCCCACGGTAAGAACTTTTTGCATTTTGATGTTGCAATGGTGCAATTTGATGCATGTTTTTGCTCGTTTTATCGACGTGAAATAGTCCCACTTGTTTAAGGTAGCAGTATATTTTAGTGTAGATTATTATGAAACAATTTGCCTATAAAATGGTGTAATTCAAACACACTTCTTGTATTAATTCTTTTCACTGAATATCATGAACGCGACTGAACCCGGGCGAGCGGAGGGAGCGACAGGGAAGGGGAGGGTGTGGGAGGGGGGTGTCCCCCCTCCCACGGTGAGAACTTTTTGCATTTTGACGTTGCAAATGGTGCAATTTGATGCATGTTTTTGCGTGTTTTAACGAGTTGAAACAGTCCCACTTGTTTAAGGTTGCAGTATATTTTAGTTTAGATTATTATTGAAGAATTTGCCTATAAAATGGTGTAATTTAAACACACTTCTTGTATTAATTTTTTCACTGAATATCATGAACGCGACTGAACCCGGGCGAGCGGAGCTAGCGAGGGGGAGGGGAGGGTGTGGGAGGGGGGTGTCCCCCCTCCCACGGTAAGAACTTTTTGCATTTTGATATTGCAAATGGTGCAATTTGATGCATGTTTTTGCGCGTTTTATCGACGTGAAACAGTCCCACTTGTTTAAGGTAGCAGTATATTTTAGTGTAGATTATTATGAAACAATTTGCCTTTAAAATGGTGTAATCTAAATGCACTTCTTGTATTAATTCTTTTCACTGAATATCATGACCGCGACTGAACCCGAGCGAGTGGAGCGAGCGAGGGGGGAGGGGAGGGTGTGGGAGGGGGGTGTCCCCCCTCCCACGGTGAGAACTTTTTGCATTTTGACGTTGCAAATGGTGCAATTTGATGCATGTTTTTGCGTGTTTTAACGAGTTGAAACAGTCCCACTTGTTTAAGGTTGCAGTATATTTTAGTGTAGATTATTATTGAACAATTTGCCTATAAAATGGTGTAATTTAAATACACTAGTCTTCTTGTATTAATTCTTACTCTGAATATCATGAACGCTGTCTGTTCAGCAATCAAGCAGAAAAAGCATGCACACGAGGGTGTAGGGTGTAGATAGGGGCATATCCCCTGCCACACGAAGGTGATTTTGCGTTTTCAGACCTGAAATTCAGCGATCTGGTGCAAAGTTTTGGTGCAATACTTTTTCATCGAAGTGTTAAAATCACGGAATTTAGCTCTTATTCCGAATGTGCACCATCTGTGTGTATGTATAAAGTCTAGTGAGGTAGAGCTTAGGGGAAGGGGGATTCCCCCTCCCGCTCGCGGAGCTTTTGCGTTTTTAGAATTGAAATAAAGCGATCTGGGTATAGCCACAGTCTACTTCTATGCATGGCGGGGGGGGGGGGGGGGGGGGCGGGCGAGCAGGGAGAAGGCGTTGGCGAGTGTTATCTCCACCCTTCCCTTCCGATGGAGCTTTTGCCTTTTTAAGGTTGAAATTGAGATATCTCGTATACGCATATTTGATGGAATCAACATTTGGGAAATCACCAAAAAAAAAAAAAAAAATGGGGGGGGGGGGCTGAGGGAGGAAAGGGTCGATTAAAAGGGGAAATTCCCCTTATACATGAAGGAACCTTGAGTTTTCGGAATATAAGTGATAAGTCTTGCGCACTCAGAATTATTCATAATTTTTTGTAAATCTAAAAAGTGTACTTAGCTAGGGAAAGAGGCACAGAGGGGGAGGGTTTGGGAGGGGGATACCCCCTCCCAAGCACGAGAGATTTTGCATATTTTGAATTGAAATTCAACGATCTGGTGCACACTTTAGATGAATTTTCATGAATACTAATTGGAGAGAACACTGGTGAAGGAGAGAGAGAGAGAGAGAGAGAAGGGAGAGGGCGAAACGCGTTGTTGTATTGAATTGAATTGAATTGAATTGATAGTTATCTATAGTCATAACATATCCGGCTACATATGATTAATGATTGGTTGAACTGGCTCCCCGTGACACACTAACATTGTTTCTGATTGACTGCTCGGTTGGGCAATATAATCTCGTAGCGATGGAAGGAATACTTTAGTATATAGTTGTGTGCATGGGGTAGGAATGGGGGAGGGTATAGTGCTCGTGGCTTATTGGTCAAGAGTCAAAATTCCTTTCCCTTTCCATCCACCCCCCCCCCCCCCTTCCCTTACGGTTGGAAAGGTGTCGGGGCCGATGGGGCTCCGAAGTCATGTTTTGTTTGTTCGTATTTTCCCGAATCCATCCCTTTTCTTAAGCAAGAAACTTGTTTCAAAAGATTTCGTAGAGCGTATAGTCATACTGTTATATTATGTTTATGGCCTGCAATAAAGTATTTCTCACCAAATCTAATACTTAAATACGAAAATCACTGTTAGGCTTAAGTGTGTGTGTGTGTGTGTGTGTGTGTGTGTGTGTGTGTGTGTGTACGCGCGCTCGCAAAACCTACAAAAGAGTAACGAATTTATGATGCTGTCTCCTCATCATCTAATGTTTATGATATAGTTGATATAGTTGCCACCGACATTACCAAACAACGATAAACATCAACAGCACGTGAAATTTCCAAACTACAAAATGTTATTCTGTCAAGTCAGACGTTTTAATGAAACTATAATGAAAATGTTAATGAAAATTTCCAAACTACAAAATGTTATTCTGTCAAGTCAGACGTTTTAATGAAACTTTGACTAACCTTGTTCGCCTAACATTACTCGACTGGAAGTCAGTTTTATCACAACACGGGCTAATTTCCACTTTTAGACCTTTAAAGTAAAGGTGGTCTTCAGAAAGAACAAAATGAAACATTTCCAGTAATACCTGACTTGTAACATATAGCAAGAAACTAAGTAATATTCTTGAAGTTAGGATTATGAATATCCCATTAGTTCTTATTAATTCTCTCTGAGTTGTTTTTAGCAGCTTTAATTGCAAATATTTCAAGATTGGAGTTAATCTATTTTGAGATCAAACTCTTATAACTTAATCTTAACTCATAAGCTTATAACACAGGCACGTTATTTCATATAGTTGAAATGTTATTTTAGGTAAGGCCTGAATATCATTATTTTCATCATTTTGCCAAATTTCTTGTAGTAGAAACGCGTAAGTCACAACTATCATTAGCAAAGCATATTCTCCATTTCATTTCCTATGTGATATAAGGTGAAAAAAGTTTATAGTTAGGAAAAAACTGTAAATATTATGAGATAACCTGTGAAACTAAGAATTTGATATCTAGGTATGCCCTCCAAATCATCAGCATTTACACGATCTCACACAACACACACAACACATACGCACAACGCACAATTTTTTTTTTGTAAATGATATTCTTTATTTGAATTTTATTCAATATCAGGCACCCAGACGCACATACACATACACCGAAAACAACAACGACGACGACGACAACAACAACAACAACAACGACGACGACGACGACGACGACAACAAAACAAAACATGAAACTGAATAGGAAATGTCTTTCTGAAGAAATTGTATTCATTCTCCTCTTGCAGTGAACAGGTGCCTTACTCGGATTTTACAGGTCACAAGATTGGACAGACCACCAACTATACACAGTCAACTCGCCATGAGCATTCCTGTTTACGGTCACCATGGGAACCGACATGTGAGTTACCCGAAGTCGTCTGCCGATTGTTTCCGTTGGTTACACCCTTCCTTTCCCGTTGGACTTTTCCCCTTGGTTGATTATAAAAGGAGATTATAACGCTTTCCTTCGCGATTACAGTAAAATGTTAAATTTTGAATTTAACATAATATTAGTATATAGTATGTTAAGTCATATACAGACTTGATACTGCAAACTTGATGTTGGTATTGTATGATTATTATGTGTTTATTTTTATGTATGTGTTCATGCAGGGCCTCCAAGAACAACAGTGTTTAAGCCACTGATGGAGCCACCCTGTGAAAAGAAAACATATAAATAAATAAATAAATAAATAAATAAATGTTTATCATATCTATACACATCTGACAAAACGACAACAACAACAACGGTATTATACGTTTTGCTGTGGCTTTATTTTGAAGTATACAGACCGGGACATCTTCAACTTCATAATAATAACTTCATTAGAACGTTTCTCAATAACGTCAACAGAACACTCCACGCAATAACAAGTCCACAGCAAGTAAATTTTGGGATTTTGCAATAAAATAATTATATCTATTGAACTCAGCCGCAACATTTAGATAATCGTAATACTTCCCCAAGAAGGGATTTATTTATCTATTTTTTTTTTAACAGAGACACAGCGTCACCCTCCATCCATTGGTCGTCAAAGGAGTTTCCCCCGCCTAGAAGTCTCCCGCTCTCTCAGCCACGACGCACCCCCTGCATTGCCAGGATAACAATGGATAAGGACACCATTTAAGATCTCAGCTTATTTTAAATAATTGTCAAATTAATGTACACGGAAAACTAGGATCACTAGCATCTTATGCTTAAATCGTCCTTTGGAGCCAAACATGGAATTGCATGGTTGCATGCAAACTTGCTGGTTAACAACAGTTGCATGTAGAGCAATAGATGTAAGCAAACACTGCACTCTTCTTTTTAAGAGTAACCCGAAAATATGACGACAACCGTACAATCCGTAAGCCATCCATCACCCGCAGAAAGTGCATAGACATCCAAACTTGTTACCTTCTTTGTCAAAAGAAAGAGATAAATAGAGAGGGAAAGAGAGATAGAGAGGAAAGTTAAAAAAGGGGGTGGGGACTTATATACCAGCTCACTACACGGAGTCGCTGTACTTCTCAAACTCGTCCCGAACTAAAACTTTCTGCTTCTTTAGTAGACAAAAATGAAAAGAAAAAAGAAAAGTACACTCGACCTCAACAGCTGTAAGAGCCCCACCCTTCATAGAATAAGAAAACAGAAACAAACCGAAAAAAAAAAAAAAAAAAAAGACGTTCTCGGTGACCCGACTGTGCACTTTCCCAGATTCTTCGCCCTAGCGTCCTTCTACGGTGTTTTACTTTACAAAGAAAAGAAGTTTTGCGTTCCTGTCCTTTTTTTTTCTCTCTCTTGTTCAGTATGTGTATGATTTTTGTGCCTTGGCAGTTGGTATCTATAGAACCATTGCCCTGGCTCTCTGACGCATATTCTCCTATTGCGATCCCATGTCGAGTTGTTGACATGACTCAAATAGAACCCCTCTCCTTCGCTTGGCCGTCGCCACCAATTTAATCATTCGTCCAGCGACACCACCGTGGGCGATCTCACAGTACGGATGTGAGGCAGTGCGTGTGTTCGCTTCGGAAAGAGAAGATCCAAAGTCCGCCCTCTCTAGAAGACGGCGCACCCAGGAGTTCGCTGTACTTTTCCTTGACGAACTGGTTGTACACTGTATCTGAATACATTTCCATCTCCCTCTCTCCCTCTCTCTCTCACGCTTTCTCACCCCTCCCCCCTCTCTTTCGTTTCTTCATTTTGGCTGTGTAGTACTGATCATTCTTTTTCTCCAACAATAATATATAGAGTAAGACATTCGTCTATAGCTGAATCACAAATGTACGCATAAATACACAACAAGATGATAAGGTCTCACATTATCACTTTCTATTATACACAACTTTCAAGGCTTAATCTTTGTGCACACACACACATATATATATATATATATATATATATATGTATATATATGTGTGTGTGTGTGTGTGTGTGTGTGTGTGTATTTATGTGTGTGTGTGTGTGTGTGTGTGTGTATACATATATTGTCAGCAAAAAGAGGGACATGGCTGTGATGTTGAGTAGCAACCCGGGGCCTTTAATTAAGCTTTCGGTTTAACTGACCTTCTTCAGAATCTACAATGACAATGTATAACAACAACATTTAAACAAAATCAACCACAGTGTAAAATCATACAAAACGTAACTAACCTACAATATATTAATTCTATTCATTCAGAAATATACTTAAACATAACACTAACTACAAAACATATACAAAAATACAACACATTAAAAAAAATACCAAATACCAAATAAACAAAATGATATTCTTGCCCGGCCTGACAATTATAGTATAATGAATAACGAAAATCCTTCAAGGAAATGATTTTTAATTACTGTGTGACTACAAGTTAGAAATCTTGCAATGTCTTGTTTAATTTTCCTTCATAATTCCGTCACTGACATACCTGTCCAGTATCTCCTGTTTCTTTGTAGGACAGTCCGTGGTATCCGAGATTTCGAACCATCATCGATATGCATCATAACTTCTATGTCAGCTACTGATCCAGTTCCCCCTGGAAGACGCACCGTGAAAACATCTTATCTGGAAACTCTGCCGACCTTTGGACAAAATTGCCGGCAGAGTGTGGCTGTAATGCAATAAGTGCTGCACAAGATATTCCTAGCCACTTTCAAATGGATCGAAGAAGACATATCGACATCCATCTAAATGTGTCATGTTTTCAGTTGATATCCCCGCCCCCATCGATTCAGTCATTCACGACAAGTTTTACATCGTGTTGTGTTATATTATATTATATCATATTATATCATATAATATCATATTACATAATATAATATAATATATTATATTATATTATATTATGTTATATCATATTATACTATAATTATGATTTAATTCAATATAATGATATGATATAATATGATACAATATAATACAATATAATGATGTAATATATTATATTATGTTATATTATATTATATTATATTATATTATATCATATTACATAATATTATAATTATATATCATAATTATCGTATTATATCACATGATAGTGCATTATCGTATTATATTCATATTATACCTTGTTTGGACTGCTACTTCTCACATTTAAACGAATTTTCCGTCGTACTCACCGCAGTTTGAATACGAATTCCAAAGTGCCTCCACTTCTGAATCAAGCTACCACTAGACTTTGCCAATAGAAAGCGAAAGTTTCCATCACTTCTTATCAGTCAATATTCTTATATTATCCTTTAAAAAATAATTATATGTCTTCTGACCATCAGCTCCTCATCTTTCTATCTCCTGCTCCATTTCATTTATGGAGTTAATAACGCGGCTTATTTAGAACCTAGTCCTTTTAATGAGTTTATAGCATACTTAGCGAGAACTCACGATTCTTTAAGATGACTCGCTGGTCTGACAGTTTTTGATTGATGAGTGGTAGGCGGATAACAAAGGGAGATCGTGTGTCTTGTCACTCATCGCTCCCGTCGTTAAATCATAAAGGGGGATCGGCAGGGTAAACTCCACCACACAAGTGCGAGAGGAATGGATAAACACGGGGTGGTTGATTGGCAGCTGGGGAAATACCCTATCTCAAACGTTCGGTCGTTTTTTCTCCTCCCTTTCACCATTCCTCCTTCTTCTCGTCTGTCTGTCTGTCTGTCTGTCCATCTTTCTTTCTTTCTTTCTTTCTTTGATTTACTCTCTCTTCAAGGTGTCGGACGGAATGATACGTGTTATTGTTTTTTAAGCTGAATGTTATTATAATAATAATAATATAATGATAACGATGAGAATAATAATAATGATAGTAATAATTATAATAACAATAATAACAATAACTATTATCATTAATGTTATTATTATTATTATTATCATTATTATTATTATCATTATTATTATTATTATTATTATTATTATTATTATTATCGTTAGCATCATCATCATCATCATCATCATTATCAACATTATCACTATCATAACCAGATATTTGGGTAATAAGACATAAATACTAGTAGTACAAAATCACAGCTTTTTCGTAAACAAAAACAACAACAAATATATATTGACCAAAATTATTATTATTATTATTATTATTACTATTATTTATAGTGCGCTTTTCCCACAAGGCCCAAAGCGCTTACAATCAATTCAAAACATGTAAGACAGTATGTATAATTGGATAAATGTTATATATACAGCTACGAACTAGTTGCCACTGAAAAGATGTGTTTTCAAGGCTTTTTTGAACACACTGACTGATGGAGACTGTCTAACGGTAAGTGGTAAATTAAGAATAAATCATTACTACTGAAGAAAGTTTTGAACATTTTATGAAAAAGAGTAGGCCTACTAATCTTGCAGATTTCATAGAATTGGGGGAGCTTGTTCCATTCCTTTCTTGTTGTAACAGTGAGAACACGACCCCCAGCTCTGGTGTACTACGTATATAGTTGTGAGTTCTGGGACAAGGAATACACAACTCAAGACTTAATGTTAATGTATTTTGGGGCTTGGATCTGAGAATTTCTTGATAGATGAATGAAATTTGAAAAAAAAAAATCAACAGATAATAATAGCTGAAAAAAAAATATGTGTCGAATCTACCAAATCTGAACATAATATATGAATGTATATATAATGACGGCTGTTATTATGTATCACGTATATCTGTTTATCTATTTTGCTTTATTTTCGGTAGGACAGTACCGATGATGCGACCACGTGCAAATAAGAATGATAATGATTCCGAAGAAAATGAAAGAAGGAAAGAAGGATAATAAAAAGGAGATGCTGAAGACAACGAAAACATTTTGGGAGGCTGGGCGAGTTGCAACACAGGGAATGGATAAATGGAGCTAAAAAAATAAGACAGATTCTCCACAGACATCCAGAACCACCAGATCACCAGCCAGGTCCTCGTCCAACGCGGCGTTAATGATAGAAGGCGAGACGACAATCCGCGGGGTGCGGCTGCTGCGGCCAAGTGATCAGCTTCGAGTGACGGTAGTCTACCTCAGCTTGATGGAGACCGCCCTCAACGGTCCAAGTAAGAAGCACAGCGAGCGAAGGCCAAACCGTTTAGTAGTGCCGCAAAAAGTACAGTGTATAATAACATTGTTGACTGTGATTTTTCTCTTTTTGTTTTCATGTCCTGTAGAACAATGACACTCCGAAGACCGTCTTCTAACAATATTGGCTACCTTTGTTTGGTGTGCATTTCACGTGTGTTTATTGCGAACTCCATTTTTTTTTCTTCACATTCTAGGGTTTTATGAGACTAAGATGAAGGCAAATACAGTGTATGTTGTTAAATGCACAATCCATTTCGAACGAGGAAAAGGATAACGATTCACTCAAATATGTCCCCTCTCTCCTCTTTAACGACACCAACTGATTTAGATTGAGAAAAAAATTCATTATCATTGATTGTTATCTTTCATAAAACCTGAAATAAAAACTTGTTTGGTAGTGCGCTTTAATTGGTTTGATTGATTTCAGTTAAAAGAATCTAACTGTGAAAATAATTGGACATAGGTTGATGGTTAACGTGAAATATACAATATTATTTCACAATGATACAAAATGAAACAAGCGTCATTTTGTGTATAATACGCAAGAAGGTCATGTACCTGTACCCACAATATTAAGCACACATAGATACAACAGGAATGTAGGGGATCATGATAATCATTAGCCAGTGCTTGGCGAGAAAAATGGCCTAGGAAATACACATGGGGTGCAATATGAAGAAAACAACTACAACAACAACGGGTAACCAAGTCACCACTCACAATATGTGTGTGGGGGTGCAGGGGTGCACACATTGTACAGGTTTTCCCGGCCAATTTCGCACTTTTTTCAGTCTAATTCCTAATTGCTGCATTCAATTTAGCAAAATTTAGCGTATATTCGGTAGTTCAATTTTATGATCTCTTCATTCAAATTCATTTTTGAGCATTCAAGTTACCTTTCTCCTCATTCTAATTAACACTTTTTCAATTGAAATTCGTAAAACAAGCACCATTTCGTTATTCGTTCATTCAATTTAGAATGATATAGTCACGTGATCACGGACATGCTGCACTCGTTCATTCAAATTCATTTTTGGGCATCCAATTTAACATCTTTTGCAGTCAATTTAGCACGCATGTTTATGCTTTGGTTCTTTCTTTATTTTTTTAACAAAGTTATTGTTTTGCAAGCGTCATTACATTTCATATTTTCGTACTCATTTTAGAGATTTTGGCAACAGTTTTTTTTTTTCCAATGTGCTTAGTGAGTCTTCCAGTCCGAAGATACTGCATCATGTGGCCACAACCTATCTGGCTGTTGAGCGCTTTATTCCCAGTGTGTCGGCCAGTTCTAGGAAGTCAAGGTTATGACCATCAAATGTTCCTATAATTCTTTTTCTGTCTTCTTGAGAAATACGTCTGTATCTAACTTGTGCTGGCATGACTGTAAGAAGATGAAGTTAATCTGTAGTATTGGTACATGTAGGCCTAAAATGACATGTATGGAAGAAAGGGGGCGTTACAGAACAACAAACTCCAGTTATATAAGGTCAAAAATATGATACTTTTACTGCTTAACAGTGCGGGGATGAAACAAAGAAGTCACATAGAAATACGCGTTTGAATATTATCACCGTTTCAAAAAAGAAATAACATGACGTTAATTTGAATGAACATGTTTGGAATTTGACTGCCCATACGCGAAATTGAATGACTGAAATACCCCTTTCGGCCAGTGCTGGCGAATTTGAATAACTGAAGAGCACGTGCCAATTTGAATGCCCGTTTTACGAATTCGAAAGGCACATGTGCAAATTTCTTTGATCGAAAAGCTAAATTGAACGACCAACTTGCAATTTTGAATGACAGAATGTGCAGTGACGAGGATTTTCGCTAAATTGAATGAACCTTTTATCAAATGGACTGACAAAAGTGAGAAATTGGTGGGGAAAACCTATATTACAGAATGCGAAGAGGTTTTTTTTTCGGTGGTTGGTTGCGTGTATAAAATATTGAATGTTTGTTTTATGTTTATGCTATTTGTTGCATCACGTAAAGTTTGGGACTCTTGAATGATGAATGTAAACAGAGAAAGAGAAATAGTCGAATAGTTAGCGACATGTTATCATCTTTAAACGTAATACTGATAACATTTAATACCTTAACTTTTTTGAGTAGGTAAGTGAATGGACTTACATCGTTTAAAGTTGTCGATTTATGTGAGTAATAATTACGGTCAGATTGCCGTCAATTTGTATCCGCATAATATCCTATCCGTCACGTGGATACCATAATTGGTTGCAACATGTTGCAACGTTTTAATATTGTGTTCCTACGACATCATAATGTGGACCATATTATTGATTGAAGTAGACCTGTGTGACACCACCCCGTAGAGGGCGTTATGAATCGATTGCATCTTGGGCTCACACCTGTAAATATAATGGAATGTCCCAGACCCCTTCACAAATTTGGACCACAGATGCCAAAATAAATGAAGAAAAGAATTGATTAAAAATCAATAGTGCAGTTTGGCATAGAACTAATAGCTGCAGATATTAAGTATGCATTCCTCTTCAAACTGCATTTTGGTTTGAAGATGAAAGCTTTTCTCATGAAATTTGAAGAGACTATATTTCACTGGGTGCATGTACAGAAAATAGGTGACTTTTCGAGCGAAAAGAACCCGTAGCCTGGCTTTGCGGACCCTTGGACAGAGTTTGAGCTGAAGAACCCGCTTTGGAAATTTGATGGACGACAGGGTTTAGCTCATTTATCCAGGTTATTGAAGATGAAACACCTCATTTCTCACAACTATTTTTCAGATTTTTTTTTTTTTGAAATTTGAATTTTAACACACGTCTCTATGGGGAAATATTTACCCGCGTGAGCCCTCCTATTCCTCCTACTCCTATTCCTCTTTACTGGAGCGCCATCGATGTGCGCAGCATCGGCATCTGCTGTTTATTACAGTGCTGTTAGGAAATATTGTGATTATGAAAATGTGTGGATAAAAAGAGAGAAGCATCGATGAGGAATGCGAAATTGATAACAACTTGTTACGTTTATTCTAAGAAGATCAGATTACTTTACAAAGTCGAAAATTAGAGGCTATCTTCTTTGCAGTGCATTGTGATGATTACATGAAGTGTAAGAAGGTCCTACATGCATAGCATGCATTTCATTCCTTTTTTGTTCAATCTTTCCCTATCTTTCCTTTTTCTCTCTCTCCACCCCTCTCTCTAACACGCAAGAAAAACAAAAACACAAATTATTTTTTTTTATTACGTTTTAGTCCATGTCGAAATCGAGTTTAGTTTAGGCAAGTAGATCCAGCCTTCAAATTGGATAGATTTTTATTTCAATTTATTTTAATTTTTGAAAAAAATATATGTTAATAAAAAAACAACAACGTACAGCTAGGTTTTCTTGTTAGTGTCCTTCTTTAGACACGCACACACACACAAACACACACACACACACACACACACACACACACACATACACACAGCATTAAAAGATGAGTGTACAAAGAAGGTGAAATTCACAAGTGTAAGAGACTGACATGATGCCACATGGACTCGTTATAGGGGGCGCTTGTCTTCTTGTGATTCTGTTACTTCATGGTAGCGGATGTCCCGTGTAACTGGGAAATAAGTTAAAATCTACTTGCTTTCACAACTGCTATGTTATCAGACGGTTGAGAGTTAACGTACCTGATGAGAGATTTATGAAAGTCTTCTTGCAGACAGAAGAATGAAAGTATTTGAAACTCAAGTCGTGAAATAAAAATACTCTATAATTCGTATAACCAGGGCTAAAAAGAAAACAATAAAGGAAAACTCCTAGATTTGATTTATTTTGTCAAGAAACATCTGTCGAATCTTTCCGGAAGCAGCTGCAATCAACACATGCATGTAAGGTTGCGTGTTCCGGTTAAACATTGTTTCATTCTTATTTCTCAAAGTACGCTGATGTGAATGAAGTGATTATAGTAATAGTCATGTCGCTTTGCTTGTCTAATGTTGCATGTCTATTGTTCTTATGTGCAGTGATATCTACATAGAGTAAAAGGGAACAAAAAGAGTATTCGTTCAAAACATTGAGCATTCATAGTTGATTTCATATTTCGATTATGACCATATGAGCGCGCACTCGAGCTTGCGAGGGAGTTGAAAAAAAAAATGTGTCTACAGCTCCACAATGGTTTCATTACTTGGCTCAGTGAAAGACAAGCTGCCCGGGTTTGACAAGATTTGACCAGTGCATGCTTGACAACGTGAGAAGGAGCTTGTACAAAGTGACGGAATGTAAGAACACTCTCGAGCCAAATTTGAAAGGGGTATTCCTGCCTTTACGATTTTAAAGGGGAAAATCCAGTCCAATCTGATAAGAAAGAGTAAAATGTTACGAATTCAACGGTATAATTTTGATCGAAATCGGATGAAAATTAAGGAAGTTATGATATTTTGAAGTTTCGCTATTAGGGGGGGGGGGGAACAGTTCTTGAACAGTCAATATGAATATACAAATGGCAAAGTGAGCATGTCATTCCCCCACAATTTACCATAATAGTTTGGACATAAAATTTTGAAATTTCCAGTTTTTCATTCAAACGCAATCATGCCCAAGGCACAAATCCTTGTATATCTAACTGATCACTATTCTGAAGTTACTCAACCAGCAATAACATGTTTCAGACGTCAATAACATGGCAGAAACATTGACATTTCGTCTTTTTTTTCCGTACACGATCAATGGAAAATTGTGAGGACATGACATAGTTAACTTACTCATTTGCATATTTAGATCCACTTACAAGAACTATTTTGTAGCAAAACTTCAAAATGTCATCACTTCCGTATTTTTCATCCCATTTCAGTCACATTTTTACCGCTGAACTTGTAAGGTTTTACTCCTGTTTTTTTATCAGACTAACTTACACTTGGACTGGATTTCTTCTTTAAACTCAAGCTGAAAATGTTTTTCCTCTACAAGTACCACGATGATTAATAGCCAAAGCTTTTAAGGTTCTGTTTGCCAGACATATGCCAACTCCGTGTCATTAAAGCAATTATGGGTTTCATGTTACACAAGGCTGCTCGCGCCTCACCCTTGTTATGTAACCGCGTACGTGACAATGTAGTCAATCAATGTGAATTTCAGGTGCTTCTTATGTTGGTTCCCTCGTTTTTTTTTCATCTCTTTCTCAATTACTTCAATTCAAAGTGCTGAATCCTGTAAAAAGCCAATTCTTTCTCCAAGGAGCCAGTTTTCCATGGAGCGTAGTTTGCTCCTTTTCATCATGCTCTTCTTTTCCACGTTGCTTCGCGCTGTCTGTTGTTTCTTTTAGTATACCTACTCCGTAAATAATCATTTCACATTTATTTGCCTCATTACTATTGCTGTCAGCTTTGTTGGTACTATTAAGTTACACTCATTATCATTACATTCCAGAAGTTTTCGGCAAGATGTTTCATTGATTTCTTTTTCAGAAATTAAGATAGATAATCGAATCATTGATCAAGTTGATAGTATTAATTATTTAGGAGTTATTATTGATGATAAATTGACTTGGACTAAGCATGTGAATAGTATTCATGGGAAGATGAGTATTTCTATCGGTATAATGCATAAGCTCCGTTCGGTACTGCCCCGTTACATACTCTTTTTATGTTGTATAATGCCTTTATCTTGCCTCATTTTGATTACTACAGTTTTGTATGGTCTGGAGCCAGCTTAACTAATTTGCGTCGTTTATTTGTTTTACAGAAAAAAAGCAATTCGAATTTGTCACTTTTTAAAAAATTGAATACTCTCACACTGTCTGACAGTGTCTCAGTCAAACTTGGTCTTTTTATGTATAAATACTATAATGCAATTTTACCTGATATTTTTGATGGTTGTTTTACACTGAATCGAGCATTACACAACATTGAAACTCGAAATAAGGATAACATTGTGTTGCCATTTTGTCGCTTGAGCATAAAACAAAAAAAAAATCTATTTTATATAATGGTGCTAAGTTTTGGAATGACTTGGATTCAATTTTTAAGAATGTATCCACTCAAAGTGCTTTAAAGTCTAGATATAAACAATATCTTTTAAATGCCTATTGAATTGTATCAGTCCATCTTTGTTAGTCTTGTTCTGTCTGATTGTTTTATTTGTGTAATGTAGTAGCATATGTCTTTTATTTCATCTTATTTGTCTATGTTATCTGTAACTGTCATTAAGTAATCTGAATGCAACTCTGATTTGCATGTATATTCTTATGAAAAAAAAGGTTATACAATGGATATACGCAAATAAATTGTCACTAAATATTCAAAAAAACAAAATTTATGCTTTTTAGTAACTCTTTAGATAACCTCCCAGGCAATATAACATTTGATACTACTCCCCTAGAAGAAGTTTCTTCCTTTAAATTTTCTTCCTTTAAATTTCTTGGTGTTTGTGTTGATAACAAGCTTTCATGGAGGAATCACATCAATAACATATGTAAAATTATCTCACGTAATATTGGCGTCATGAACAAATTAAAATATTATTTTCCTTCATATGCATTGTTAATTCTTTATTCTAGTTTGATATTACCTTATTTAAACTATGGGATTCTTGCTTGGGGTAATACATATCAGATATTACTAGATAAACTTTTTTTTTTATTGCAAAAGAAAGCGCTCAGAATTGTTTTTAATTTACATACCCGAGAAGATACAGATGCTTTGTTTTTTTTTTTACCATAAAATACTAAAAATAAAAGATTTGTATGTGTTTCAACTTGGCCAATTTATATTTAATTATGACAGTAGTTTTTTACCTAAAATATTTCATGACTTATTTCATCGAAACAGTCATGTACATAACTGTCCCTCGCGACGATCCGATGAATTTCATCTTCCACTAATGAGAACCGCACATGCCCAAAGTATATTTCTTTATACCGGACCCAGACTTTGGAATAATCTAGATAATAGTTTAAAAGATTCCCCTAAATTCGTCACATTTAAATATATAAATTCAGAAAACATTTACTCTCTACTTATAATTCTAGACAATTCAAATTGTTTTAATTCATGCTTGAGCTTTCACCTGTCCTAATGTCGCAGCACTTGGCGTGTTCTGTAAGCAGACCTCTCTTTTTTCTTCTCTCCTCTTCCTTTCCTGTCTTTTGTTCTTCGTAGACTTGTATTGTTACCGTCTTCTCTCCTCTCGGTACTGTCTCGCGTCTTAATGTGTGTGGGTAATGTGCGTACGATTGTGTTGTCCTTGTCATATTTTCCCGGTGCACGTGGTTCAGTGAACAGTGTCCGGGCATTAGCATTGATGTTTTATTTTAATTTTTCCCGACCTGCGTATCTCAATATAACTACATGTATATTTTTTTACAAATGATTTAAATAATTTATATCAAATATAATAGCTAAAAAAAACCCTCGAATAATATATTATTTACTCATTGTTTATCTAGCGATCCACGTCCCACAAGCTTTGCTTTTTAGTGGATCACTATTTTCCATAATCGAATCTATTTTCCGCACGCCCACGAAGTATATATGTATTGTTCCTCCTAATTATTGTATACATATATGTTGTTATATAATTTATCTCGAAATACTACATGAATCTTTTGCAAATGTTTGAACAATATCATTTCATGACATGAATACTTTGTACTATGTTTTGATTTTCGTTGATTGGAAATTTGTACTACGTTTTTTTTTTTTCGTTGATTTGAAATAAACTATAATTGAATTGATTGATTGATTGATTGATTGAAAGTCTACGGAGGGGAACTAAGCGGGGAAATGGTTAAGGCCTAAATGAAAGGAGGATATTATTCATACACGAGGGAACTTTTGCATTTTTTAAACTGAAATGACAGATCTTTTTATGACTTTGATGAAATAATCATTCGGAAATATGTCAATCTAAAGATATGTACTAAATCCATGGGAAAGGATAAAAGGGGGAGGGCTATCGACGCGAGAGAGATATTGTATTTTCAGAATTGAACTACAACAATTCCATGCATAGTTTGGGTAAAATATTTGGACAGTTTTCCATCAAAAAAAGCACGAAAATCTCTGACATCCCGAAAATTATGGGGGGTGGGGGGGGGGGGTTAATATTATGGCAACTGCCCCGCACCCCTGCATACGAGGGAGTTTTTGAATACTCTAGAATAGACAGGAAAATATCGTGGGAAGGGGTATTTCCCTCTAACACGACGGAGATTTCACATTTTGAGAATTGACTGGTGCACACTTTGGGTAAAGATTGGGACAGTTTCAAAAAAAAAAATCCACATCATGGAAATATTTGCCTCCCCGCCCCCTCAATCGACGCTCCCCTGGAGAGGGTACCCTCCCCCTAAATGAAGGAAATTCTGCATTTTTTGAATTGAAATTCAGCAATCTAGTGAGCCCATCAGGTAGCATATTTAAAAAAAAATCAACAAAAAAGTAAGAAAAGTATATATCCAGGGACAATGGGAATGTTTAAATAGTACTGTTTGTGCTTTTATAAGCTTGTTCTGTGTGGGAGGGGGACACGCCTCCCACGCTATGGAGATTTTGCATTTTTAGAAATGAAATTCAGTGATTTGATGCACACTTTTGGTGGGATATTTGGACAGTTTTCTATAAAAAAGGAACAAACATTTTTCCCTGTAAAAAAAGATAAAAGTTGGGGGTGCAGAAGCACCCCCGATTTTTATATTTTTTATAGGGGTGCTACGCCCCCCTGCTCCAAAAAGTCAGGGGTGCACATGCTGCCGCACCCCCAGCACCCCCAGCTCCCAGGGGCTTGGCGCCGTCACTCACTCACAACTCATGCACGTAAAATCACAACAGGGTACATAAACCGGTGACATGGTCCCCCTCAAATCCAACATGTACTGGACCCCATGGAAGACCAGCAAGTGCAGCTGAATGTGTGCTCTCCAGCCATGTTCTCAGATAGAAGACGAAGCAATCGAAACAAACAATAAAAGGCCTCTGGTAACAAAGCACAGAGGAAAGCTCAATTCCGGTTCAGTCACTCCTACATTAGTACAGACAGTTTGTAAGTCCCCTTTACAATTGGTCGGCGACCGTTTGCGACCACAAAGTCGTATACCAGGCTGAAGTAGCCAATGATCTCATCAGGTCGCACAAAGGCAGGCACAAGTTAATGCAACCGCTGTCGTGCATAAGAAAGCGACCCTTCTTTAGAAGAGTTAGTTGCACGAGTAAGTCGTATTTGCTCGCATATATTCTTGAATGTGGTCGTGCTTTCACATGCGAGTGTCATTGCGAGTGGCTTACAAACAGTCGCACGACCGATCGCATGGTCGTGAGAGACCACGAAATCCCTTGTGAGATTAAAAAGAACCGGTGTGACTGTTCGTGCAAGTGCGATCAGGGTATAAAATAGGGCAGTGGCGGATCCAGAGGGGGGCGCAACCGGCGCACGCTCCCCCTTTAATTTTCGTGAAAAACAAAAGACATAAAAAGAAATAATAAAATGAAACCCGGAATCGCCACCAGAAATATTAGTCACGCCCCCCCCCCCCCCCTTTATAGAATTCCTGGATCCGCCCCTAATAGGGTCAGGGCGTTGCGTACAAAAAACACCTAAACGATTGACCGGTAGTCACTTTTAAGTTGAACTTCACAATACATGTATTCAACATGTCAAAGAAGAAAGTAATATGGAAGAGGAAGTTGAAGAAGGAGAGCCCTGCTGCATAGGATGAAGTGATCAGTGAAGAGCAAGCTGACCTGCCGGGGAGCAGGCAGGGGAGCAGTCGGAGCCTCCAATACTCCAGGTAGTGAGGGAGGAAGGGGATGTGGAGGAGAACGAGGTGGAGAAGGAGGAGGAGGAGGAGGAAACGGAAAGGTGTCAGAGCTCCTTTCCCTTCTTGAGCAGGTACAAGCCGAGTGGTATTCGAAGCACTTCATGTTTAAAGGACAAGTTCACCTTCATAGACATGTGGGTTGAGTGAATGCAGCAATATTAGTAGAACATATCAGTGAGGGTTTGAGCAAAATCGGACAATCCGTTCAAAAGTTATGAATTTTTGAACTTTCTGCTCAGTCACGGCTGGATGGAAAGACTACTGTAGCTTGTGATGTCACATGAGTACCACGATATAAAGAAAGAATAAAGAAAATTCAAAATATTTCCATTTTTCTCGCACAACAAAAGAACACTCGACTTCTCTCTTTCAGAAGGCAGGGGGAATAATATTACCATTAACATACGTCAGTAGCAAGTTGGAGAAATGTGCACTTTATTCAAAAAGTAAAGTTTTGTGAAATTCTCTTTTTATTTTCCTTATGTAGTTGTACGCATGTGACATCATACACTGTAGTAGTCTTCTCTTCCAGCAGTGACTACTTAAAATATTCGTAACTTTTGAACGGATTATCCGATTTTCACCAAACTTTCACTGATGTGTTCTACAAATACTGCTCCATTCTCTCAATCCTTATGTATATGAAGGTGGATTTGTCCTTTAATGTTAATTGATTTAAAGATTAGCCGGAAAGAAAAGACACGGATAAATGTTGCCAGGTGGACACCAAGGCTTTAAGGGCTCACACCTGTAAATATAATGGAATGTCCCTGATGGCTTCACAAAATCCTACCAAAGATACTAAAATAGATGAAGAAAAAAAATACTAAAAATCAGAAATGCAATTTGGCAAAAAACAATGAATAGCTGCAGATGTTGAGTATGAATTCCTCTACAAACTGCATTTTGGTTGAAAGATGAAAGCTTTTCTCATGGAATTTGAAGGGACTAAATTTGGTTGGGTGTATGTACAGAGAATATGGGATTTTCTTGAGAGAAAAGAACTCGAAGACTGCATTTGCGAACCCTCGAACAGAGTTTGAACTAAAGACCCTCCCCCCACCCCCGGAAATTCGATTGATAAAATGGTATATCTCATTTTTTCAGGTTAGTAAAGATGAAACACCTCATTTCTCTCAACTATAACTACAGAATTTTTTGAACTTTAATTTGAACACACGTGTCTGCGGGGAAATATTTACCTGTGTGAGCCAGCAGCATCCATCCGCGACCTCAAGCAGACTATGCTGTTGTGTGAACTTTCCAATCAACTCGTGCAGCGTAGTGCAGGACTTGTACGACAATCGCACAACTGGTCATACAACGTATATAGGCGCAAAATTATTGCGTGTGAATCGATCGCATCTGGTCGCGTCTGTGTGTGTTTTTTTTTCTTGCATGTTTAAAAAGTTCAGATTTGACCAGTGACGACCGCCTGAAGTTCGTGCGATCGCCTGCAAGGAGTGCGATCCAAACGATCGGTCATGTAACATCCTGAAGAAGGAAAAGAAGAAGAAGAAGAAGAAGAAGAAGAAGAAGAAGAAGAAGAAGAAAGCTATCGCAGGAGGTCGCACTCTGGTCGCAGACAGATTGTGAAAGGGCATTTAGTCAATAACCAATAGCACAGCCCTGCGATCATTGCGTAACCCATCCCCCGCTTCGCTGGCAAACAATAGTGACCGACCTAGTGGTTTACGGAAACAATCTAACAGTTTTTTTTTTCTTTTGATAGCCAGCCTTGCATCAACCTTAAAAGGCTGTTTTGCGTTGAAAGGGGACACGGGAGAGAGAGAGAGAGAGAGAGAGAGAGAGAGAGAGAGGGATGGAGATGGAAGGATTCATACCCGTCATAATCACTTTGCAAAGCAAAGCGACGAAGGTGTCGCCGTTGAGCGGACGCAGAGTTGACAAAGACGGTGACATGTTAACCTCAACAAGTGGTAAGTATCAATGATTCTATCTCATACCTAAGTCGTTTCGTATGCTTTCTCCTTTAAGATAAGACATTTTTTTAGCACCTTTTGAGATGTATAAAGCGAGAGATTATCAAGCAGAGGGGTGAAGATATGGGGCATCCGATATCTTCCCTCTCCTTCTGTACAAATTAAATTTGTAAGATCGCAACTGCTGGTCTACATTTTAAAACAAATATGTCGAAAAAAGCGTGAATCAACCTGTCATCAGCTGCTTCTCGGGCAGGGACACTACCATCAATCCATCCCCTGTTGCCGACAGTGACACGAAAGCAGCGTAATGACTGACTCGATTTCCGCCGGTCCTTTTTTTTCCCCGACATGTTAATGTAAATCACGGCCCCATGCATTTCATAAAAAGTTAATATGACAGCAAGTCTTACTGGAATGGCAATTGCCATAGTAACGATAAGAATCCAGTTTCCTGATTAGCTGTTGCTGTGGGAACTTGCCATTCCAGCAGAGTTGCTATCCTAGCATCTTTTATGAAACGGGATCCAGAAGTTGCGATCTTACAAATCTCATTTGTGTGTAAAGAGACAAACTGAAGAAAGCTCATATCCCATATATCTTTTAATTACATATTCATTGATTTACATGTACTTTCATATGCATGAATATTTCTGACCCTGTACTGTTGTTTGCCCTATCAATGAAGCGCGATATCAAGGTAGGCAGGTGCCCAAAGGCTTCATTCTGTATCATAAGTTTCATCTTTCCCTTGACGAAAAGGCCGTCCTTCTTCTTTTGCTCACTGTTTTCTTTTCATATTCTTTATATTTGAAACACTGCAACTGACGTATAACGCTGCCCAATTTGTGAAATTTCTTAGGGTCATATTCGACAGCTGTTTCATGGTCTCGCCAGCTTGATCCATGAATAATCGAACAGTTGTCCATAGATGGCGGAGGTAGAATATAGGACAAGTGAATCATCATCATCAACAACAACAACAACAAAAACAATAATAACAGCAACAACAACAATATCAACTGATGCAGACGAACGACTTTGTTACACTTACTATAATAAACGCCTGGAGATTTCATATACATAATGATATAGGCCTACATAGGAACTATCAATTTTCAGGACGACTCATTCGCAAGATAAGGGCACGGCAAGTCTTCATGGTTGGACATGTATGCATGAGATAGGCCTCGGTTTTTATTGTACGACAATCACTAGTACCACACAAAAAGACAATTATTAATAGTTAGCATTATATCAAACAAGTCCGACACTGAAACGGAGACAATCCATGAATGACGAAGAGAATCCATTTTCTGAAAATTGACGTACAGCGCGAGACTGACAGGGCGGCACATCGATTCAGCTCCCGGCCGAACTAGCAGTAAGACCAGCAGCAACAGTTCTACCCTCCAGAGTGCCAGACGGCTGGTCACCCGACCGTCAAGGTGGGTACTGACACCAGCAGTAAAGCCATTGCATGATGCTGTACTTTTCCATTTCTACAATGGGCATTGATCAGGGACCCTATAGACACGACAAAAGGAGGTAATCTTTTCTCAACCAGTTGATTACCCTCATATACCTGACGCCATCATCTACCAAAGGAATATTTGAACATGGCCGCCTCTCGAAGTTTGATGTTGAAAGTATTTTGCCAGTGTTTTACCTGGGGTATGCGTTTCAGTGTGTGATCACGTCACAAACTGCCTCATTTCTGTGCTGTAAGTTTTTGTAAGATTTTGTTAGTTGTTCTGCGATATCACTCATGTATCACTGTGCCAACTGTACTGTACGTGCCTTGCGAATTCCGTAGATCATTATTATTATTTTTTTTTGTGTGTGTGTATGTCTGTTCGTGTGTCATGCAATTCAAGGATTTGGCTGAAAATCTGTAAATTGCATTTGAGGCTGGTATCACATCCTGATTGCTATTGATTGTACATGAGCCATGCTACGACCTTCGTGCATAATATTATTCAGGTTCATGTTTGTTCACTCGACCCCTCTACATTTTGAAAGTGACGTCAAGCGCGTCATAAAAAAAAAAAAAACATATTGCGACCTCGATGGCATGGGAATGCGTTCAGTCACTCCACTCTGATTCATTGTGGATAATGAATGGTTTTCCACACACTGTTGCACTTTAAATAGCTGTGACCTCTGCATATCAGTGCTCATTGTGTAATGGACGAAATAATACTGTAATATTGTGAGTCTAAAACCAGGAGGTTGGAAACATCCCACCTCCCTGCTAAGACTGACTCTTCTACCATGTATACAGCGCGTGTAAAAAAGGTGATCCTACATTGGAGGGCTAGTATTTCATAGTTGTCAGGATCACAACCAAATCGAGACTGCTAGCGAGATCTAATAAAGCCCCAGGCGCCTCACTGTGAAGTTCAACAGGTATACTATACGACACCCCCGAGAAAGCAGTGTTTGACACCAAGGCCCGACTGTCGGGATATCGGAATCTTCATCCAAGAGGATCTATTCAACTCACCATCGACGGGAACTGATCAACTCTGCCTAGCAATAGAGACCAGTGAGAAGCGAGTTTGGACAAACGGTGGGAAGATCACGGCATTGCTGTCTCTCCCGGGGTCACATGATAGAAAGATCACCATCAGAAACTACAGAGATACTGAGAGACTAGAACGAGTGGAGGTGAGAATCTGCACCATCATTATCTCCAAAAAGAGCATGAGAAAATCGCATAGGTGGGAAAAAGGTGCCAGTGTATACTCATTTAATTTGATTTCAGTATATTTCTACATCTCGTATTTTACGACCTTTATATGGGATCAATACAGGAAATGATATTGCAACATTTTGTTAAGGAAAACAAACCACCCAAACTCTGTGAAAAAAGAAGATGTTTAGAAATGTACTTATTTCCGTTAAATGTATTAAATTGTGTCCTTTGGTAATTGTGGTGAAAGTAAAGACATCTTTCTCAGTAATATTGATTGGATTACGTAAGAGGCCAGTCAGCCGAATTACCAGTTAGACATGATAGTATGAAATTAAGTTCAACTGACAAACACCATGTCATTGACATCTCAAAAGAAAAAAAAAAGATGGCTAATTTTTGAATCACCACTTCAATTCTCTAAGAGCTGAAAAAGGACTGAAGTTATTTCTTTTGAATAGTTTAAAATAATCATTGTCTGAGAATACTGAGGTAAAATTTTGACTTTGCCTGATATTGACGTGATGACCCTACACTGCAAAAAGTCCGGTGTTAAATAGTGAACACCGAGCTGGTGTTAAATTTTCGGTGCTCATTTATGGTGTTAAATTAACACCTCCGGGTGTAATTTCCAAATATAAAACTGTTTTTTGAAGAGTTTCTTAGTAACTGCACTTCTTGTTGATGTTTGATTTAAACAAGACGATCAAGAATTTTACATTAAAATACTAGATTTTTGAAAATATGTGAAAATAAATTTACACCACACTAACACCAGCTGGTGTGGTTTCTTATTGAAGCTGGACGGGTGTTAAACCATTGATATTAACACCAACAAATATCAAATCAACACCGTGTGGTGTCATTTATTAATTAACACCAGTACAGTGTCAAAATAACACCAGGTACAGTGTCAAATTAACACCACGAAGTGTCGGGTGAACACTTTTCAACACCATCACAGTGCATTTTCTACACCTGTGGGTGTGGTCCTCTATTGAAGTTTGATCGGTGTTAGATTTAACACCCATGGTGTTAAATCTAACACCGATGTTTTTACAGTGTATAGGTAAACACACTGGAATGAAGAGATACATGAATCAAAACCTGAAATTGATTCATTATCATGATGCTGTCAGAAACGACAGAAATCGTACGGGAAAAAAAGAACAGCAAGAGATCTCTGCATTAAAAAAAAATATTTTGGTAGCAATTTAACATAAAATCTATGTGATAAGTCCTTGGAAATGATTGCAAATGACGTAAAAACACCGAATTTGAAATCAATTGCTGTCTTGTGGTACAAACCACCAAACGCCAATAATGATATGTTTCACTTGTTCGAAACTGTATCTCATACATGTCATAAATTGGATGATTTATGGTAAGGCTATATCATATCAGATGATTTGAATCGTATACATGGTTGCAGGTCATCAGCCCTGGCAAAGTAAGCACCTGAATGAGTTGATTGATTGAAGTTTTTGGATTCCAATTTGGTCGATGTCATACTGGTGATAAGTCAAGCGAAGCTGGAAGCATAAATGTTATTCCAGTCTCATTGAGTGACCATTTTATGCTTTCTTGTAGGCCTACTATGGGAAACAAAATATCTCTAATTTGTAAAGAACACTTATATATAGATATAAAGTCTGCAGAAATATTCAAAAAGTTGACATTGTAAAAAATACGCAGGAGATCTATTAAGTAACGCCGGGACTGTCTTTATAATGCTACTCACGTTTTATATAGTACAGCGTATTCTGTGATTTTTTTTTTGAAACTGATCTTTTGAAAGTAATAGAAGACAATGCCCCCCTGAAACGCAAATGTATTAAGAAGAAAAAAAAAATCTGAGTGATGACTGACCACAATACTATATGTTTATGATTATTAGAGATTGTAAAAAGTTAAAGCAAAAAGTTGTCGATTAATTCTTGGGGGGGGGGGGGACAGCTACCGGTAATAAGAAAGCATATAGAAGAAATGTGAATCCCGTTAAGAGAAATGTGCAAGAATGTTAACATGAACTTGTACAATGTACGCTATTATTTAAGTATTGGAAAACGTATCACCCTCCTGGAAAACCCATGTTATTATTTTCGAGTTCCGACGAATGAAAATGATGTCAATTAATGTCCAGTATCTGTATTCGAATGATTTTAGTTTTATAATTTAGCAATCTTGGGGCGATTCCTATTCACGCATCCCTATGTCTTTGCGGTCATAATTTACCGCTGTTATTTAGTTAGTAGGAATGGCGAAAGGTATTTGCCATTTAAAGACATAATCCTTACAGAGTTGTAGCTGGGCGTTTTGGAAAGATATATCAGTTGTCTTCATGTCCATGGGCCAGATCCGATTTGACACATTTTTCAAATACTATTGATTGGTGTCATCAAATACTAGTACGGGCTCAATTAAGTAATTAGTATTATGTATCCCTTTGTCTACATTTATACCAATATCTGTGAAGGCCATCAAAACCATTAAGACGGTGTGTTTTGAGTGGTTTCCTCGTTATTTAATCATTTTGCATAGGATAATGACTTTGCTGTTTTTATTCTTATTCTTATTGTTATTGTTATCATTTTTATCATTATCATTATCATCACTATTATCATTAATTTCTTAATTTGTATTACTTTCATTATTATTTCTATCATTATTGTTGTTTTGATTATAGCTATCATTGTTAACATCTACTCGGCATTAACAAGACAATACGACTGATAACAGGTAACAAACAAAACAAGCAAAATACGAGGAATTATAAGATGTCTGTTTCACACTGTCTGGATCTAATTGCTAATTATGTGTGATATCAGCGGATATGTACAAATAATTAAAGGAAACCATAACCCAAAGAGAAATGTAGATTTAGTGAAAGCAGCAAAATCGACATTGATCGATGCAAAAGTTATGAAAATTAAAAAGTTTTGGTGTTGGAACCACTGGATAATGAGACTACTTGAGTTTATGACATCACGTGTGGGCAACAATATAAAGAAAACATAAAAAATCCAACACGCTTTCACTTTTCTCGGGTAATGAAAGAGCACTTGTCTAACCACTTTCAGAAAGCACGAGGAATAATTACTATTTACTATCCTTCAGTGTCCTTGACATTATATCAGTATCAAGTTGATGGAATGTGTAATTTGCATGAAAATGAATTTTTGTGGAATTCTTTTGATATTGTCTTTATATTGTTGTCCGCACATGACGCAATGGACTCTAGTAGTCTTCTTATCCAGTGATTACAACACCAAAACATAAAAAAATGACTTTTGCATCGATTGTCCGATTTTCCTCAAACTTTCATTGTGTGTTAAACAAATGTTGCTGCTCTCACTCAATCCACATTGCTTTTGGGCTTGACGTTTTCTTTAATTGGTGGTTGTCTAGGAGGAATGTGGAGCATAGATTCAAATGAAGATTTGGATAGTGAAAATGAGATGAGATGAACTGAGATAATGATGATTGATAGCCTTACATTCCATCATTTTTAAACGAGAATTATTGTTTTGATACTGTGGAAGATGACTATAATACATCACCGTTGTCATTGTATACATCACCGTTGTCATTGTATTGCAGTATCAAGTGGTTGATTGATTGATTGATTTATTGATTGATTGATCGATCGATCGATTAACTGACTAATATTTGATAGTTTGTTTGTGATACGGTATATACATGTATTTTGTGGTGTGGTAATGTAAACGTGTTTGTTTGTTTGTTTGTTCATTTTCAATCTGAGAAGATGGCTGGATAGCCCATATTCAGCTATGCTAAGCTGGTCTTCCATGGGGTCCAGTTGGATTTGAGGTGGGACCATTTCACTGGGTTAAACACCCTGCTCTTTACGACGAATGAATGAAGCGGGATCTTTTACGTGCATGAGTTGTTACTCTCTCATACACGGGACCTTCATTTTATGTCCTATCCGAGGGACAGAATGTTTTGCCTCTTGCTAGAGGGGACGGTATGCTTACACACAACATTGCTCAGTCCAGACTCGGGTTCGAACCCGGGTCGCGTGATCGTGAGGCAGACGCGCTACCGACTGAGCCAACTCACCGCCCTAACTTCAGCATTTATTTTGTAACTCATGTACTTGTTTTAACCTGCCATTCGTTGTATTGAATGGAATTAACGGTGAACCTGATTTTTTTCTACATGTTTCACTCACATTGCCTTCAACTTGAATAAAGTCATGATAAAACAACCATACTATTATCAGAGTACGTAGGTGTAAAATTGATACAATGGTATATTTATCTACTATGTCATCGTTACCACCACCACCACAAACATCATTGCCTTTTATAATACCATATTACTGTATCCTTCATTGTGTTCTCTCTTGATCCAGCTCGCTGGTGACCCGGAAACTGTTCATATTTTGGTCGGCCAGGTCACAGGCACCAGACTCCGAGGGGGTGACTGACTGAAGACTCTGCTGTTGCAGCTCAAGTATTTTAGCATCTATTCATGACAGAGATAGTAGCATCATGGAAAATGGAGACAATTTCGAAATTGCTCTACAATCTGAGGAGGGAGGTCGTATGCTGAGTGAAACGCGTCTCCGCCAGTTGCTTCTCGTTCGCATTTTCCGGAAACGAACTCAATATGGATACTGTGGAACTCAATCGGCCGCCCTCCTCATGAGCGCCAGATACTTAGGAGAGCTGCATAAGGATGCCGAGAAACATTCAAATTGTGACGTCAGTGAGGTACCATACCTGGACACGAATTTGTTCTCCTACGAGCAAACGAAAACAGTAGTGCAACACGACGAGCTGCTGAAAATCGGTCTCACGCTAGACAAGATGCAGTCACTCCTTGCCGCGTTCGGTATCCGATCGAAGCGTTTCCATGCCGACAGGAGCAGCGTGGATGAATTCCGCGCACAGGCGATGGCGGCGCTTTCCCACCCAGATTCCAGCCTGGCCGTCCTCGTCAATTTCGAGATGACGAGGATGTTGGACGGGAAGATGCTGACGTGTGGTCACCACAGTCTCTTGGGAGCTTACCATCCGAACACCGATCGCTTCCTCCTACTCGATACGTCCACAGTTTTCTGTGACAGGTGGCTGAGACCCGAGGAAATATTTCTGATGATGGACACCATGGATAACGTGTCAGGAATAAAAAGGGGCTTTCTAATTGTAGGATCGTCGTAAAACTGGTATTAAAAAGGAACGTCAATTACGTCACTAGTCTTGTCTTTATAAGTATAATGTATATGTATATTATTTTTATTCAATGATACTCACATGTTCATATATACACATATTTACATACTTCTGTTTTACTTGTCTTCTGAAATATATTTGTTATGCATTGAAGTGAAATGAAACTGAGGAAGTTCACTTTTATGCGTCAGTTCATTGACTAAAATAAATTACACGATTGTGGTATGGTTCAGGGTTCGAGCCCTTGCGAAGCCTGACACGTTTGTCCTTCAGCAAGCACTTTATCCACATTGCTGGTCTCCGTCCAGGAGTATGAATGGGTACCCGGTAGGATGACAAAGCTGATGTTGGTTTATCAGCATGTGTACACCTCTAAAAAGGCTGCGACTGACTGGAATGCTTCCCAGGGAGAGGAGAGTGAGCACTGTCAGTGCTGGTTAGAAATAATGTATCCAGCTACAGGGGTAATAATAGTCTGTAAAATGCATTGAGATATTTAACAAGTGTACAATGCGCTATATAAGATTGTTCTTCTTATTATTATTATTATCATCATCATCATCATTATAGTTATCATTATTATTTTGTTATCATCATTATCATTATTGTTATTGTTATTGTTATCATTATCTTTATCATTTAAGTTATTATTATTATTTTTATCTTCATTGTTACCATCAATACCGAAATGGAACTATCCACTGAATATCACAGTGAGTGGGAAGATCCACATATCATTAAAAAAAGGAATGAAAATAATACAAACAAGTTAGTTACATGAATCAGCCCAAAGATATTGTAAAGGGTATACTATGCAACTTTTCTCTTTCGAGAAACCTTCAATTTCAGGGAAGAAGAAATGCAAATGAAACTGTCGAGCGTTGTACTTACTAATACATTTATACATTCATATAACTTTTTCTCTTTTTTTTCAAAAGTTTATCATTCTACTTAATGCGCTCTTTTAATGCTATGAGTTCAGCCACATGTATTGACTAAAATAATTGAAAGTTGTTTGCTGTTCATGGTGTCTTTTAAACTGGCTTAACTCTTAAGAACTTGAATACCATGATTCTAATGATGTATGAAACTTTTATTCATCTCATGTTCCTGTATCCGCTCTTCGCCTTCAAAAGGCCACCTTGCCTATCGTAATCCAGATAATTTGACATGATGTTTGTTTTGATTTGTTCCTTGTTTTGTTTATCATACTCTCATTGGATTCTAAAGTTAGTTTAGATTGGAGATACTTTCACCATAATTGTGTCTGTGTTTTGTTGTTGTTATTGTCAGATTGTTGTTGTTGCTGCTGCAATACTTTCGTTTCAATACCCTTTGTGTTTATGTTTTATTAGATGTTGTTCATTGTTATTATTGCTATTTAGAGATGAAACCTATCATTATGCAATAGATTGCAACATCACAGAACTCTGATGTAAAAAGATAAATGAATAGATGAATAAAATGAAATAATATAGATAAATATAAAATGAAGAAATAAAGGAAGAAATATAGTCTTATTTATAAACGTTTTCAAATCATGTCCTACCTCTTAGGCCTATACATAATGTCATATGCATACCATTAAAATGGATTTTAGCACTGTTCTTTTGTAAAGGAACTCTTCATTTAAAGACGTAGGAACAAAAGATTTTCGTTCTGTTGTATATCAACCTGAAAGAATCATGTCGCTTACACAACATTACGCATTAGATGCCCTCAAATAATGTGCAATGGTACTAACAATGCCATTTAATTTTTCTCTAGTCATGCCTCATTGATACAAGGATTAGGATGTGTATTGTTGATTGCACGCATTGTACACGTGATTCTAATCTCATTACATCACCCTAAAAAACATACCTGGAATGCCTAAGTATTTATGTCATAGGATCTATGCTATAAAGGCGCGATCTTATAGCAGTCTTTCCTATTCCTGTGCGCCGTTTTATAAAAAGATGTTAGGATAGCAACTCTTGCAGGAATGGCAACTTCCTATAGCAACAACCAATCAGAAAGCTGGTTTCTTGTTATTGCCATGACAATTGCCATTCCAGCAAGGTTTGCAATCACATCAACTTTTCATGAAATATGGCCCTGGAATTCCCTCTTCCAATTCAAAATGTTCATACATTATAATGAAATGAAACAACCCTAGATTGTTTGATCGATAATGTCTTGGCAGATGAGTGTTAGATATCAACGTACATTCCTTTACTATCTTTATCAACACTTCTCTCTTCAGTTATGATTGAATTTTCATAAAAGTTTCTCACCGTTTTAAAGGGGTCATATTGATTTGGTTGAGACCTGACTTAGGGTGCGTTTATCAACTCCTTTTCTTGACAGAAACAGGTTATCCAAACAGCTTTCAAGGAATTTTTACGAGTTGATAAACGCAAAGCCTTTTGAAAGCCCTTTAGGAAAGCCTTTTCGAAAGCCCCAAATTTGTAGCTATCCAAACAAGTTTCCTAAACAGGTTTTCAGAAACCTGTTTGTAAAAGCCTTTTGAAAGTTGATAAACGCAAAGCTGTTTTGAAACGGCTTTGTAGTCTTGTACTTCAGTACTTGTACTTCTCCTCGGGTCGAACAGCGCAATGCAGCTGTGCAGTGACAGGCCAGTTAAAAAATCGTGTTCGCGAAGAGAGTTGATAAACGCAACTATTTTGAAAGCCGTTTCTAAAGGGCTTTGGAAAGGGCTATCGAAAGCCGTTTAAACAGGGGAAAGTTGATAAACGCAGCCTAAGTCTCATGCCGCCACTCAGAAATATTTGAAGTATGTGCTAAACTGGAGCTGCCTCACAGATAGGAAGACAATTGATTCATGTGGCATTGCATCATGACTCGTCACTCTCAAAGGAAGATATGTCTTTACAATGATGTTAATTGCTTTTCACCGTCCCTTCTTAGAAAACAAGCAGCACATTAATAGTACAGGCAGTCAGGGCTTTGGAAAGGGCTCTCGAAAGAGCTATGGAAAGGGCTTTCGAAAGGGCTATCGAAAGGGCTATCGAAAGCCGTTCAAACAGTGGAAAGTTGATAAATGCAGCCTATAAGGGAACGCAAACCCAAAAATCAATGTGGATTGAGTGAAAGCAGTAACATTAGTAGAACACATTAGTGAAAGTTTGAAGAAAATCGGACAAACGATGCAAACGTTATGACTTTTTGAAGTTTTGGTGTTGGAACCGCTGGATGAAGAGACTACTAGAGGTTATGACGTATGATTGGACGACAATACAAAGAAAATCTAAAGGAAATTCAACAAAAAATCACTTTTTCATGAAAATTACAAATTCCATTAACTTGATACTGACATATGTTAAGGGTAGCAATTATTCTCCCTGCTTTCTGAAAGCGGTTAGTCAAGTGCTCTCTCATAATGCCAGAAAAGTGAATTTTTGTTGAATTTCCTTTATATTTTCTTTGTATTGTTGTCTACTAATACGTCATAACCTCTACTGGTCTCCTTGTCCAGCGGTTCCAACACCAAAACTTTAAAAATTCATAACTTTTGCATCGATTGTCCGATTTTCCTCTAACTTTCACTGATGTGTTCTACCAATGTTGCTGCTTTCACTCAATCCACATTGTTCTTTGTTTTTCCGTTCCCTATAAGGTTTCTAACAATTTTTGGTGAGATAATGAGAAACATTCTATGATTATATGAAATTCATGTAATTCTAGGAGGAATTCAACGTTTATTTGATGAAAATCAATTTTAAAATGGCCGAGCTATCCAAAATGGAGTAATCGTAATAAAGGGTGGGACCCATCTTTTATTGCGAACGCTTTATTTTACTTTGTTTTTGGATGTCTCAGTCATTCCCAAACCGATTTTCATCACATAAACTTTTAATATATATATCACGTCTTAGAATGGTCTGCTCTGTACTATATCATAAATGTTTTCTTGGCATCTCGCAAATAGTTAAAAGCCCGAATCCTCTCCTCCACCAATGCTGTACCATCCCTTTAATCTTGATTACCTTGAACCCATAATACCGTGCATTTCTTATCATATTCTTTGTTTTGTAACAGCTTTAATCACAAATATCTCAATTTAACAAGAATGGAGATGGCTCGTTTTGCGATAAAACTCTTCTTTTATTTCCCTGATGGTCTTATACCAACGGTGCAGTATAGGCATGGTAGGGAGTTACCTACGGCCTATACTGCCAATGTGTTTGCGTTGTTTTCTTAGTACAGCCTTGTGTAACCACCGTAACATCGTTGATTGTGTGGTCTGCGTCCATGTTATTTTCAGTGTCTTGTGGGTGTCTCATGCTTCTATATAATATGCATTTAGTTAAATCCCCTTCTTATAATAGGTCTATATACTTTAGTATTCCCTGCTGTCTGCAGGTCAAAGCTGGTGGAAAGCCCGTCAGCTCCCGCTTGTTTTTCTAAAACCATGGCTTATACAATATTGATTTTTTTTTTCTTTGAACTCTTTGAATTGTTGAATTTATACACTTTTCCGAGTCCGATCAGGCAACCAAAATTTCCAAAAATACACGTCGAATGAGTACGCTTTATCATTTCTGCAATTTAAGATTGCCCTCAATATGTATCAGTTGAACGTGGACGGAATGTGTACTTTCATGAAGTCTCCTCATTCTTATTTTTTTTTTTTGTCTTTTGATTGTCCATACATGACATGATTATAAGTGCAATAGCCTACTTATTCACCGGTGACAAGAGCCGAAACTTTAAGAATTCATAACTTTTGATATTAGCTGCTTTCACTGAATTTACATTTATAGTTGCCTTTTGGTTGTGTTTAACTCGAGTCACTAATCGCCTACCCGGAAATTAATAACCGATTTTCGAATACTCGAAGGTGAGCGTATCTGATATGGGACGTTCTACCAAAGAGGTACTATATTACCTACTTGGTTCTACTGAGGATGGTCGTACCGCGGCAGTGCAAAATCTCACACGTGTATTGTATGTGACGACAGCAGACCCCGTGTGTCTTTCTTTATCTGAACTGAAACACGTTTAACGAACTGTTACACGAGGGCAGATTTCGTTAAGCTCATCGAACCTCTCGACAAACAAGAAAGGAGAATAATACATCTTGTATTTGCTAACCAGAAAGTACACATTGTACGCGAGAACGGGACACTGACGTAACCCCGTTTTTCCTCTTGAAAAGAGAGTTAAAAACAAGACAAAACGAATAAAAAGGCCTTAGAGTAGTGCTTGAAGTACAGATCTTCCTCTTCATCAGTATAGAAAGGACCCGAGTTCAAACAATACAGAAAAAAAGAAAACAAGCGATGACAAGCTACACCTCATCCTACAAGAATGTGGTGTTTATAGACAGATTGCAAAGACTTAAAGGGGAAATCCAGTCAAAATATGTTAGTGTGATAAGTAAGAGTAAAATACTACGAGTTCAACCGTAAAATTTTGATTAAAATCGGGTAAAAACTAAGGAACTTATGACATTTTGAAGATTCCCTAATTTTTTCAGGACACAGTTCTTGAACGGTCAATAAGCAAATGTCAAAGTGAGTATGTCATTCCCTCACAACTTGCCATATAGTTTGTACATAAAATGTTGAAATGTCTAGTTTTTCATTCAAACGCAATATGCCCAAGGCTCAAATCCGGGTATATCCATAGCAACTGATCACTATTTTGAAGTTATTCAATCAGGAATGACATCATGTTTCAGACTTAAATAACAGAAACATTGAATTCTCGTAATTTTTTTTTTGTATAAGATCAACGGAAAATTGTGAGGTTGTGACATGGATAACCTCACTCATTTTTTTTTTTCTGCATATTCATATCCACTGTACAAGAACTGCAGAAATTAGCAAAACTTCAAAATGTCATAACTTTCTCATTTTTCTTCTAATTTAAGTCAAATATTTCCTACCGACCTTGTAAGATTTTACTCTTTTTCAATCAGACTGACTTCTAGAAAAGAGACTTCAAAAAAATTATTCTCTCCGAATATAACATTTATGCCTACACACAATAATCTATAGGCCTGTTTGTCGCATACTAATCTCAAGAAGTTTGCTAGTGTTCATCGTGTTTATTTGAGCTGGAACAGAGTGGTATACATGATGCAGAAGACTTTGTGAGCTCGGCTTTATTCTTCAGACAAATATGACGGCAGCTCTGGATAAGACATGTATTTTGAACACCAGACAGTAACACTGCGTTGAAGTAATCCCGGTTTTTCTCTTAAAAAAGAAAAAGAAAGAAAGAAAGAACATGAATGCATCCAAGAATAGCGGTCGAAATGTAGACCTTCCGCATTAACAGTAACAAAGGGAGCAGACTCGAGCAACAGTCGCTGATGAAAGGGAGGTTTTCGTCTCACCTCCCTGATAATAAGCTTCGCCTGGACTGCCCGGCGGGGCGTTGCAACCAGAAATACGAACGTGTTGGGTCGCCGAAAGGGCTAAACCTGAAACGTGAAAGAAGCAGTAACTACGGAGAGCGGCATCCATAGCGATTGCAATTATGAATTTGACAATATTTTTTAGACAAGAAAAGCACCTCTATTGTTCATTTGGTCTTTCGATAATTGATTAAGTATTTGTTACCTTACACATGGGGGTGGGGGGCAAACTCGTCCCCCCCCCAAAAAAAAAATTATATGATTATATATATATATATATATATATATATATATATATATATTACATGACTGTATACATGTATATGAAGGGACATGTGCCCCCTCTTAATCATTAACGTCTTCACCTGAATCATTATCCTGATATGTTTAATACTAAGACTCTCATATCATCCGACCCCTTCCACATACACACGTATATATTACCGGTATCGTGACGTAACAACATGAAGTACGGTATGGGATAGCTCTCCAGTCTTCTTCTAGCGTATGGCACAAATATGCCTGGTTGATATCGTTTGCTGACTACAGTATTGCTATACAGAGCGTATCAAAAACAAACCAACAAAAGAACAAAGGTAATGCAGCTTTGAAGGGTACCATAATTGTCTGCTATGAAGAGCACATTGTTGATTGTGAGGAAGCGGAATCTTTTCTTCTTTCCATTGATACCTAAATATGCTGGCAGTTGTCATGCATGACTGAGCACGTGAACTTTAAAGACAATAATAACAAGTTGCTCTTTTTCTATCAACTTTGCGTGTTATTGTGAAGAAAAAATGCATGTCTCACTTCATGGGGGTGATGAGATCTGTCAATGAAAACTGTTAAATAGGCTAGCCTGTACGAATGCAGGTTTGTGTTTAGGTTTTCTCCTAACTGCCTAACATTTTATGGTCCATAACCTTTAACATGGCCTTTTGTCCGATAACTTAATTGGTCGTTCCCACAGAGGCCAACCCACACAGTCTATTTTTCTCTTGTCATGCAACACATAGCTCCCAGAATATGAAGAGAGAAAAACGGATGATGGTTTAGCGTTTATGGGAAGGACCAAATTATCGACAACGTGGCCATGAACACCCCCACACCCCCCCCCCCCCCAAAAAAAAGAAAAAAAAAGAAAGGGAGAAAAAAAAAAGAGTCAGAAAAAATTAACCCCGAACACGAATCTGACTACAGTCGTGCAGGCTGGCCTGATGATTTGACCACTTTTATTGACAGATCTCATCCATGCAGTGAGACATGCACTGTTCCTTCACATTAATACGCAAACAAGGAAAAAGTGCAATTTGTCATTGTTGTCCTTAAAGTTTATATGCTCAGTCAAGTATGACATTTTGTCAACATAATTAGGTATCAGTGAAAGGAGGAAGAGTTCCCCTTTCCTAACAACCAACACTGCGCTCTCCATAGCCGACAATTATGAAATAGTAGCCCTCCAAAGGTGGATTACCTTTTTTCGATATGCACTGTATAGTGGTCATTGACCATGAAAGAGCTTATCCTGTCTGAATCCCGCTCATCCGGTGCTGTTCGTAAAGAAGTCCTTTGCTGATGACCTCGTGTAAGTATTGAAACCGCATGTTGCCATAAAAACTTATTGTAGACTGCTTCTATTCAGCACCTCCATTGGTGAAAATTGTTTAATGGCCAACTAGGGCTGCCAATCCTAAAAAAAACAAAACAACAACAACAACAACAAACACACACACACACACACACACAAAACACACAAACACACACACACACACACACACACACACACACACACAAATGGACAAGCCGGCGCGGCTGGGGGGGGGGGGGGGGGGGGGATACGTGTATAAAGTCCGAAATAATGTAATGAGAATAAATGCGACCTCCTGATGGGAATGAACATCCAACCATGCAATCTTATTTGAATCTATGCTACATTCCTCGTCTATTTTCATGATTTTGAGGGTTTTTTTTAATGAATTGCAATTAAAAAAAAAAATCTTATTCCTCAACCAGATTACTATAGATTTTGAAATGCTGTATTCCGTGGGCCTATAACTAATTTATATCTGTTCAATGGCAAAAGCCTGAAAATCATCCGGAAGTAGCCTGTAATGCTTAGGAAAAGAAGCAGCACATGGTTATCGGGTTGAAGCTCTATAGTAGTCTAGTGGATATAAGACCTTCTCGTCATTGCTATAATAATAGTAGTTCCTTGGTCTGAGTTACCCTTGTATGCAGGCCGATGAAATCTTATTTCATTCCTGTACTCTGTACTGCTATGCAACATTGAATATAATCTGCGCTTACTTATATCAAGGAGGTTTTATACCTGGAGTTCCAACTAGCTGTAATTATTCAAATAGTTGACAGATTTCTATTGATGTACAAAAGTATTCCATAAGTGCACTTGTGCCTTTGATGATCGATGTTCGACGCCGCCGTCTTGCTGAGCAATCTGAAGATTCACTTTGAATGTTATCATAATGTTGGTCATATTTTGCTTATTTATGTTATTATTATTCATGGTTTATTGAAATCGTGACTCGCAGCAATATGGATTGCTGAATTGCTCACAATTGTACATAAAAGACATGATGTATACATATGAATATAACAAACCTGTTTGTACTACATATATAAACATGGAATTGCAATTCTTTATATACATACACGGTAAAATGCATAAAATGTAATTCCGATAATTTGCTACGAGTAAAATGCCTCTTGGTGCATTTCGAACAGCTGCTGAGGTGCCTAAAGGATGTGTCTTTAAACATCACATAATACTAAAATGTATACGGTTATGTGTGTGTGCATTTAACGTGTGTGCATTTAGCGTGTGTGTATTCAAGCGTACAGTGTATTATGATTTGTTCGTTCAGTACTGAATTGCTCCCATTTGTACTCGACGAACATGCATAGACCTACACAGAACATAACAAAACCGTATTTTACTATACAACAAATGCTATCACAAAAAACACAACCTTACATATATAAAATTCAGATTCTTACCACAAGGAAATAACCTCTTGCTGTATATCAAACATGCGCTTGAGGGGAGTGTCTGTAAACATGTGTGTGTATGATGTGTATTGATGAGAGTGTGTGTATAAAGTGTATGTGTATAATGTACTCTATATAATTATGTGTAATGTGCATAAGTGTGTGTGTATTCAAATGTATGATATTACATGTTTAACGGTGATAAAATCGCTGCAACTTTTCTAATTATACATGACGGACATGCAGTCATAAAAACATAACAAAATCGTCCATTATTCCACCACGAATATATCACCTGAAAACAGCAACAGTTCATTGCACATATAAAACGAAATTGTCAGAAAATATACAAAATTCAAATTCTTACGACGAAGAAGTTACATGTAGGTGTATTACGAGCGTTCTGTTAATGTGCTTGCAAAGGCGTAGAATACTTATACTCGTATACAATGATCATGTGCTTGTGGGCGTGTGTATGTGTGTGTGTGTATGTGTGTGAGTATGTTTGTGTGTGCGTAAGTTGTGTGTGTGTGTGTGTGTTGTGTGTTGTGTTCTTATATGAATAAAATTGCTGCTATGAGAGCTGACACAGAAGGTTCAATAACGAGACAAAAAATTGACCTCTATAATCATACTCCATGAAATTATATCAGTGAAAATGTACGAGTTCCCGGGATAGCAATCGATTCACTAATAATACATAATCACTCATTGCTTTTAAAAATACATAGTGTAAAAGTTAATTAGTAAATTCAACTTTCAATATATATGTATTATTGCCACAACAAATAATCACTGTGAAATATCTTAATATTGCACCTACAAATATTCATATAAAAAAACAACATGATCACTAGATTAAATCATGTGATGTGGGTGTGATTGGAAACAGTAAAAACGAAAATGTTCAACAACAACAACAACAACAACAATTCTTTGGAAGTATAAAATGTATTAAATGAAATGAAATTTCACTTAATGATAAAGCATGTAAAACAAAAGTCAATTCCGTCCAGAAATTTGGGCAGAATTGTAAATCAGAGCTGTATCATGTGAAAATGTTTAAAACTGTACCATCATGGAAAACTGGGTTTATCACTTTTCCGCTTAACTTCCACAAATGAAACTAATATGGAATAATCTTCAAGTATCATTCTTCATTGATAGATATATCAGATTAGTGCCTGGGTATGCCCAGTCGAGTAATTTTCATCTTTAATTTTTTTGTTCAATTTCTATTCGCGCATCTTTGTACCACCTACCTCTTATAAGAAGGGATAGCGAAAAGTAATTACCATCACAAAAATATATCTTCCTTTCAAAGTGGCTGGTGATTATCTGGGCCGCAGATCCTGTTTGGCACATGCTCCAAATATTTTTGAGCGGCGGCTTTGAACATCTAGCAAAGGAAATAAGACGGTTGTGACTCCATTCTCTAGAACCTCCTTGCTCATTAGATTATGTCGATGAACGGCAATTGTTCAAAGGTAATTAGTGTTAATGATGCCTTGTAACAATCACAATGCCGCCCTCCAGCGATAGCACCCTTTTGGTTGGCAGCGAGATAACACAGTTACAGCAGGAATAATGTGCGCGAGTTGTCCGCGTTCCCTTGTAGGCCATGGGGTGAGCTGGTTTTTTCGCTTGTTTCGTTCCGACAACTGCGGCACTAAAATTTCTCCACAGCTACGTGTAAACAAATAACCAAAAAGGCTACAGGAAAAAGTTCGACACAAACCCTCCTGCAGTATTTTGGTAATTTAGGGGGAAACAGTGAACTTTTTTGTCACTGAGGAGCTGAATATGTACACTTTGCCGTGTACGATATTCATTCGCGAACGATCATGTGATGTATGTTATCCAATGCGAATCGAGAATTATTGTTTACGAGTCAAAATGGCCGCCCCCTGTGAGCCTGTCGACGCGTCTACGTCGTCTGCTCAGCCGAAACTTATTATGCGTTATTATGCATGTAACATCGATGAAGTTTGAAAATTTCACGGCTATGACAAACCTAAGATAGACGAAACCTATTTTGTGTGCCAAAGAGTGGATCAAATTGAGTGGGGGAGACCGTGAAATCGCAGACCAGAACGAAGTGATTCAGCTGCTCAGGGGGACTGACTGCAACCTACGTAGTAGGTTAATTTACAGGTTAGTTTACGTGCGTACAGTCGAGTCGTAGCAGTCGACACTGCAGTGCAGTCTCACTCATAATGTTAATGACCATAATGACTACAAGTACAATTGTACAACGTTTAATAGCTATGTTATGAACGTTGCTTGTGTATGTTATAATGGGCGCTAATGCAGTAGCTTAGTCGTTAGCGTGTCTGTTACTTAGATAATTATCTTGAATTTCACCTTGGCATGGCAGAGCGCCGTTATAATGTCGCCTACACTCTAGATGTAATTTTACATGTTGTTCTATGTACAGCCCAGGTTAGGTTGATGTAGCTGATCGGTGATATTGTTTTGTAAAAGTCTTGACACACAGGACTGGATTGAAAAAGGTCTAAACTGCATGTAAATTTATATTTTCATAATCATGGCCATGGAGTATTAATATTAAAAATCCATCCTGTTTCTCTCACCCCGAAATTGGCGAATCCTCCCTCAAAACACACATTTAGCATCTCATTAAATTAACTTATTAATATTTGATATAGGGAGCCTAAATAGATCTAAAAGACCAACAATGACAATAACATAATTGCAACAATTAAACTCCCTAAAACATATGATTACCATTATGTTGTGCCAAACTATAAAGCAGTGGGTGGTGGTGATAGTGAAAGGCCAAGGATTACTAGTATTAATGATGATAAGGCAGTTGTATTCATAATTATGATAATTGATATTGCATGTGATCAGGTGCTGAAAGCTGTAGATGTAATTTAAAATCAGTAATTGCACTGCAAGTACAAGTTGAAGTAGTTGATGATGACAATGATCATGAGGTGTTAATGATTACCTGGCATAGTACTAGGGCCTGTGTATTGGTAATTACAAGATTCAAATATTGGCAGTCAATAGTCTACCGTACATTTAATGATATATTGAGTGTAATGTTCAACCCCTCCCTCTAGCATTTAGCCTTTTTTCCCCCTAACAAAATCCAACGGCTAATCATTGCTGTTCATTTCTCCATTGTATTAAATAGGATTCCATGAAACGTGCTACAAGAGGTTTATAGATAGCAAACGCCTGAATCTCGCTAGGAAACGAAAGCTGAAGGAGGAGCCTGGTCCGTCAGCAGGAGCATCTGTTTCCTCCCCTAAGACGCTCACATCAAGATCAAGATTTTCTTCTGGAAGCTCTTCAGGTTCTGCTGTGTTGCCTGTGAAATGCATCATTTGCAACAGAGTCAACCTGCTCATTACTTGCCAAGGGAAATAGGTTAATATGATTGATGTTGAAGCATGAAAACATTGTCATGTTACTATAAGTTGTCCTTGATAAAATGGAGCAATATATAGGCCTATACACCACTGAAACATTCACACACATACACAAAGAACTTCAGTGCAAAGTTCAGAAACAACAGAATGTACTGTATATGCACCAATGCTTTGGTCAATGTGATTGATATTCAAGAATTGACATCTTACCAAAGTTGTGCATGATAAAATGTCTTTGTAATACAGATTGCTTCCTGTATTTTGAATGCCAATGTTTATGCAACATGTTTTGACTCCTTGCCTCAGTATGTGATTGTTCGCCCTTTAGCAAACATTTCTGCCCACTATTATGATTTGATTAGGGTTGAATTATTCTAAGAACAAAGATGTTTTCCTAAGTGTGTTTTTTTTTTTCATAAAACTGAATGACTATGATTAAAATTTGTTTCTCCCACTCTGGGGAAAAAAATATGTAACTATTATTAATACTGAAACAGAATGTTCGTGTAGAAAGGTCAGTACAATGTAGGTGTGAGTACAAAATCAGTTTGCTAAAACTAATACACACCAGCCAAATGAAAATTGTGCATAAGTTGAGTCAGGTTTGCACAGATCCTGTGATATTGGATGTTAATTGCAATGTTATCATAATTTTTAATGCCAAACCTGTTTTATTCTCTCCAAGATTTTCAGGTACACATTGCCTCCAATGCAGAATCCAACAGTTTTCACTCATGAATGGGTAAACTATAATTTTGCCTTTATTTTATATATTGGCATTTTTCAAAACTTTTACACCCTTTCAAGGATATTTGGACCATGGAATGTTCCAGGAAATTTATTAAAACTAGAAAATTTGACTGATTATCATTTTGAGCTATCTTACATGAAAGGAGGTAGTGTCCCACCATGTTGTAACCTAATGACAGCAATGAAAACTTCAGGAAATTTTATGAAGATTAAATTTTCTAGTGCTAAAGTAATGTATAATATTTCATGAACAACGTGATTGCTATGTGATCTAAGTATATTAAAGCTTCTTAAGAAGAAGAAGAAAAGAAAAACATGTTTACTGATAAACAATATGATCTGTTTAATAGTAATGTCTCATGTGAGTAAATGAGTTTGTATGTGTGCGTGTGAGTGTATATAATTTGTCAGCGTTTTTATGCACCTGTTTATGTGTAATGCACTGATCAGTACATGTATTATATCATTGTGTGTGTTCATGTTTATGATAATCTTTTTTATGATGCTGATGTGATAAATGGCCAAGGCATGAAGAATAATATTTTAATACACTTGGGTATATTGAATCTTCATAACTATGTGTGTGCGTATGTGTGTGTGCATGTGAGGGTGTGTGTGTGTGTGTGTGTGTGTACAATAAGATTCTCCCACATGCACGCGGACACACACACAAACAAACACACTGATTTTTTTTTCTTTTTTTTGCCTTGAATGATTAGTCATTTGATTAATAACATGTCTTTGAACAGAATATAAGGCATTTGCCTTGACCTCTGACGGTCAGTCAGTGCTCTCTCTCATATGGTCTTGAACCACTTTGCTCTTGTCCTCCTTTGCATAGCCAGCATCAGGAAAAGCTGAAACATGAGATATAATGCAACTATTAAACCAAAACTTCACTTTTTTTTTCTAGGTATATGGCTAAAAGCAGTGCTTTACAAATGTGTATATGCATTTCAGCTTAGAAACAATATGGGAACTATACTGCGGCTAGCAGCCCCATACGCATAACTGCGGCTAGCAGCCCCATACGCATAACTGCGGCCAGCAGCCCCATACGCATAGCGTCATGGGGCTGTGAACTGTAGCATACAGGATCATGACGGATATTTTATGGCGGACAAATATCAACTTCAAATCGGGAAAAAATCTTCAATTTGAAGACTTATTAATAAATTTGAAGTATTGATAACAGAGTTCGTGCAAGGTTTGCTTCTGCAAATAGTTCCTTTCTGTTCAAATTGATGACTAAATGTGACTCGGTCGAGAGGAAACTGGGAGAGCTACACTGAATTGACGCATGCACACACAGACATCTAATATCCAGTCAATGGATACGAAATTTGTGCGCAGTGATGTGTGCGCCTGCGCTGACCGTCAATTCAGCGTAGCTCTCCCAGATTCCTCTCGACCTAGTCATATTAAGTCATCAAATCGAACAGAAAATGACTATATGTAGAACCAAACCTTGCACGAACCCTGTTGTCAATACTTCAACCTTACTTGTAAGTCTTCAAATTGAAGAATTTTTGTTCGATTTAAGGTTGACATTTGTCCGCGATACTTCCTGTCATGATCCTAAATGCTACAATCCGCAGCCCCATTACGATATGTGTATTGGGCTGCTGGTCGCACTTTATAAAATACGGATTTTCGCAAAAACTGCAGGATATTTCGAGGAGAACTTTTTACAGTATATTTAGGATGTACAAAACATCACATTTCCGCATTCAGAAAGTAGTGCCAGTGTTGCTGGAACGAAACCCATTTTCTAAGCCTCTTTTTCAGCTTCACCCCATGGCCTATTGCAGCACCGCCACGCTGTGGCGGCTTTAATCTGTTAAAGGGACATTCCAGACGATTTTCATAATTTCACTTCATGTAGAACATAAATCGAAAAACTCCATGTATTGATTTCTGGAATTTATTGTGGTTCTTGAGCAGAGAAACAATACTTTGAAAAACCTTAAACAAATTACACTGAAAAAAGGATGATGACATAGGAGATTCGTATAGTTCAGATATGTAGCAGCATGATTCCATTACAATACCGCCAGCCTGCGAGTTCACCTGTGTAGAATCTATGCACGCCTTCTTCCTCTGTTCTGCTTATTTGAGACCCAACTCATGCATTCTTATGGTGACTCTGCCATGTCATCATCCTTGTTCATTGCAATTTGGTCTAAATTTTGAAAATATTCTTATTCTTCATCCCAATTACCATATATTCTAAAACTTTGTCCTGAGTATAACTAATTTATAGGTGTTCAAATGTAAAAAAACTGAAAGTCATCCGGAGGTCTACTTTAATGGCACGTACTACATTATCTCGCACAAAAACAAACCGCACAAGGAAGCAAAAAAAAAAAAAAAAATCTGTTGAGCCAAGATAAACAAAGATTATCTAAAGAGACATAAGACATCCTCTTTCCAAGTCGGAAAGGTATTACCGTGGATAGCAACGGAAGATGCAATGATTATCAGGTAAACTTCACACCGATGTGCGTTGTTTGCTTATACCTGCTTGCTTGTTTGAGGTGGACGGCAGAGATTGGTATCATTAAAGGAGATAGAGTGTGTCAAGAAAAAAAAAAGAAGAAATAAAATCGGATTTTCGAATTGATATCTTCCAATATGACGACACTTTCTAAATGCTATTCCATTCATTTTTTCCCCTGTCCAACAAAGAGTGAAACAAAATACAATCTTGGCTAGTACAGGCACGGATATATAACAGCGAGAGTTATACTGTGTATTTTGGGAATTTTCATTGCACTCACGCACGCGCCAATACCTAAAATGTCCTCTAGTACAAAGAATGTGTACCAGTCAGTGGTTCCATGGCTGTTGGAGAGTAGGAAACGTTATTGGAAACAAACAGCAGTGATACTTTTCATTCATTTGTTTATCAATTTTCCCCATTTCCAACAGAACCATATAGAGTGTACAGTATCTTACAGAAATTGAATACATACGTTTCATCACAATACAATAAAGGATAGGTTTACTGACTATTTTAAGTATACGGAAATGCTGGAAATGGGGGGGGGGGATGCTAAAAAGCAGTGCTTGTAGGCTGTATTCCGCCCACACGTAATACAACAAGTCATATGATTGATATACTGTTATACAAAAACAAATACAAAAGAAACTAAGATATATTATGGAAACCTAACTAACCCGAGACAAACACCGTGGACAAATCTCTACGCTTGTACAAATGTGCATTACAAAGAAGGTTACAACTTGCTTTAATTATTCAAACAATACACACTGCCCGTTTTCTATTACAGTGGACTCATGTTAACATAACAGAGTCCTCGAGACCGGCTGTTTTCTTTCGTTATATGGAAATTTCGTCATAACATAACAAATAAACAATAACAATACTTAGAGTGGATAATGTTGCGGCCTGAATTTTTAGTTCGTTGTAACCGGAATTTCGTTATAAAGGGGGTGCACTGTATTGCTCAAAAAAAAAAAATAAACAGGTGCATTTGCTCCTTTGATCTTGGAGTTGATGCCCCCATCTTTCTAAAGCAATCTAGTGATTAACCTTAAACGGTAATCTGATGTCGGATATATTTTGCTTAATCATTAAAATTTTGTTAGATATATTGAAACTCCACGTAAGGATGAAAATTAATATCAGTCCGTTCAAAAATATGTGCACATGCAGGTTCAAAGTGTCGAAAGTAGCTATATAGCTGTATGATTTTATCAATTTTCGGCGCAATTTCGATGAAATTGATAAAACAGCAAGGTATAATCTTCAAGTACAGGGGTGGTATTCTGAACACCGTTTTATCTCTGTTGTAACTTGTGTTGTAACTTGTGTTGTAAGTCTGTGAGTTACAACACCGCTAAAACAGTTGTAAATCGGTATTCTGAAAACTGTTTATAGACTAATGTGCCAATGTATAGTAACCGTGGTATTCTGAACACCGTTTTATCTCTGTTGTAACTTGTGTTGTAACTTGTGTTGTAACTTGTGTTGTAAGTCTGTGAGTTACAACACTGCTAAAACAGTTGGAAATCGGTATTCTGAAAACTGTTTTAAAAGGGCATTGTACCGGTTTTTTATTTTTTTATATGTTGTTCTTTTAATTCTAAAAGACCCAGCGGTACAAACAGAATCAAAATTTCATAACGATTTAGTCCGTAATTTCATGTTGAAAATGGAAATTTTTGGGCGAGAATTATGCTAATGAGCTGACGAGCCCGGATGTCGTGATGTCACAGGTGCCAAATGTTTCACTGATTACAAGCCCTCGCATACGTGTGCGTTAAAGGCCCAAAACCACTATTTCGGCACAATTGGACAATCGCAAAACGCGAAAATTAAAGTTTTTAGAATAGGTTTCATTTCTATACCAATCCATGACACAAATATTCAAGTTTGTAGTTGAAAAATATGAACACACAATCTTGCTTTATTTTTGTGGTGTGATAATTTCTTTCATAGGGCGTAGATTTCATCATGTAACATACGTTACCAATGTCATTCTATTTCAAATGCTTTAAGATTGGTGACTACAGTCTATGATTGAGATAATTATGCGTCAGATGTGAAGTATACCATCGGCTGCCATGTTTGTAAATGCTGCCTGCAGATGGGAAGGATGGCAAATGACCTGTATGCTATACTGAACACAGCATGTCCTATTGTGTTAAATCTTATTTCATGTAATGTTCATTTGTTTTCTCGATAATTTGATGTCAGACTTTCTTCAGAAAATATTTTCAACATTTATCAGTCCCAAATTGCCAGCCAATTCTTGAGTATCATCGATGAAACATGTGAATCTATGTGCGCAAAAATATATTCGTCAGATTCCACGTAACGTATGTTTCACGTTGATGTAACGTAAGTTACAAAGATAATACTACTACATGTGCAACTGATTTTGGTACTTCTTCTTTTTGGTTTTGGTATATATTCTTACATTAATTTCTTGTCAACTCTAAGTGAACGTATATTATAACAAGACGTCGCAATATCATGGTGATACAATTCTCAAAAATTACAATTGAAATAGTTGTAAAACTGCAAGACTTTACAACATGTCCGCGTATAAACTCTGGAGTAGAACATTAATCCGTTACTGCTGATATTTTGAAGACAATTGGCTTCATACTTATGAATTTATGGCATTGAAATGATAAGAGTTGGGAACATGCTTTCACGTGCCTTCACGGACGAAAATATTGTCATGATGTACGTGTAATATAAAACGAGTGGTGGGTAACGTAGGTTTCACTTCAATTTAATCATAATGGAAGTTTTCGTATGCTTGACGTCTTGTAACGTGTTATCTTCATATTGATGTCTTGTAACTTGTTATCTTCAGCTGTCACTTCATGCTGTTGAAAGATATGTTTCAAATCCATAACTTTACAGACTCCATAACTTTGCTGTTGCAACAGTTATTCTATGCAGGAACAGTTTGAAAATAGCAGTTGCAATACAATAGTATATATATATTCACAAAATTTTTAACACTTGTATGAAACAAGAAACGGCAGAAACGAGATGGTTACTCTATTAAAGTGCTTCATAATGAACAATAACGCCGTATTGCTTGTATTTGAAATTTCTGAACTCGGTAAACAAGAGATATGGACAGAAGGAACCAAGAAATGTTCTTTGTTAATTAAATAAATGACCACTTTACTAAGTTGACTATGGCAAATGAGGTCGATGAAATAACGTCAAATTACATAGTTGCATTAGCACAATACTGGGTATGATTAATGAAATTGTCATTAGTGAAATGATGTACTCGATTGTCCTTGTTATATGCATAAGACAGTATAATCTACAACGATAACAAGAATAACAAGTCTTGCATTAATAATTCTTGCCGTATCTGGAAATTGTCTCCTGCATGGAAAATGTTTTTGAATCTTTCAAAAGAAAAGTGAAAGGACAAGTTGCTATACATGCACAACAAAGGTACTGATAATGATTACAGGCAGGCCCGTAAGTAGGATTTTCATGGGGTGGGGGATGGGGTCAGAGTTAGAAAAAGTCGACTACTTCCATTTTTAATCACCTGACAGGGAGAAAAATAAAAGCTCCCGTGCCATTTTTTCTTTTGTTTCATTTCTTTTACCGGGTTTCATCGACTGAGAAGCAAGAAAAAAAAAGAAAGAAAAGAAAATTGAAGAAATATAAAGAAAGGCTTCAGCTTAATTCTATGCTGCCAGTACAAGCCCGATTTCATGTTTTTTTATTTGTTTATTTCAAACTGGGGAGGAGGATTCTGCGATTCATTTTTTCTTTTTATTTCCTTTGGTTTATATTTTGAGTGCTGGCAAAGGGGCGGGGGACCTCGAACCCCCTCCCCTATAGTTACCCTGGTAGGGTAAATAAAAAAAAAGATGCGTGACTTTGCTTCTTTTTTTTTTGTCAACTACGCGACGGGTACATGTTTTTTTTTGTCTTGAATCTTTGCTTAGAGATATGATTTTTCGCCAATCTGATTGCAGCTTATACGTTCCCTATAATATGGGGTTTTAATCTCAGCACTGCTCTTCCCCATTGCAACTGCATTAACTTCAACGAGAATGAGGAAGAACAAAAATGTTGATGTCTTAAACATATATCTTACTGAAACATACATCACTATAATTATTATTAGCATTATTATTATCATGTGGGCCTGATCTATGATGGTATACTCAGTAATAGTTAAAATTACATTTCTTTAATGCACATGTATTTTTGTTACCTTTTCTTCATTCAAAGTGTGTTTTTCTTCACTTTGACATTATCAACGATATAACGACACAAATTTGAGTTAATTTTCTCCGTTAAAACTAGTCAGGTAGTAGTAAGTCACCATATTGATTTATGATAACCGAAGATAAATATAATTGAAAAAACTTAATTCCCTATGGAATTCCTTCAACTATAGTTCTAGAACAATTAAATGTTATTTTTATCCACGCACATTCTCTAAAATATCCTTTTTCAATGACATGAATTGATGAAACTTACGGTACCAAAACTAGAAACTTACGTTACTATATTAATGCAGGGACCTGATCCAATAGTTTTGAAGTAGAGATCTGCGTAATCCTTAAGTTTATTAGCTATTCATTGAATTTTCTTAAAACAATGTTAAATTCATTGTTTATACCTGGAATATGACATCATTAAAGCCAAGTTGAACATCAACGCCCACCAAACGATTTTTTTTTCAAAGATACTACGATTATGTCCCCTTTTACTGCATCCTCCTAACAAACAAGAACATACAGCTGTAAATGAATTTGATATGTTTTGACGGAGAAACTCATCAACATCATAACTGCAACAATTAAATTGTCTCAAATTAAATGGGCTCTTCTGTGTATTGTCTGTTATCAACATGACAACATCTTGAAACTTACGTTACCAAAATTTGAAACATACGTTACGTAATAAATTGAGTGATTTATTTCAAAAGAATAAACCTGTACAGCAAAGCAATAACTGGATTTTTACGGTGGAATCTACTGACTTAATAAAGACACAATAAACAGAAGTAAAGCATGATTCTATGAAAAACAACAACACATTTCCAACAATCAAATACTTACTCAGTTTTTCAACACATCATGTAAAGGTATTTTGCGCGCTGCCAATGCTCAAGATGCCATTGAAAGAAGTTGCTGAGCTATCCCATGACCTCAAATCGACGGCACAGATTCGAGAAATGTACATTTAGGTGGTAATTAATGGTGTAATTAAGCTTTCTGTCATTTGGTGGTAACGTAAGTTACATCACGTATGTTACACTTGTGGATTAAATCGTATAAGTTAGCAACATAATAATGAATCTTTTGCCACCCATGGGTATGAGGACAATCTACTCCATTAGTCTCAACTCTAGAACAATCATTCAGAGCCATGCACCTTCATACTTTTTACAAAGATGGTAACGTATGTTACTTCTCTTAAATCTACCTTTTTAAAATCTATATGTGCGAGATTAGCAGTCGCATGTCTTTTGAAGCTGAGTGATGAAATATCTTTTAACATAAACTTACACCCCTTTTGGTCAGAAAAACAATACAATTGTGTAGCACTCACTGTAATAGCATAACCAAGTTGGCAGTACAAAGATGGTAACGTATGTTTCAGCGGATCTGGCGACACATTTCCATCAGTTATATTGTTGATAAAGAATGGTTAGTTTAAAAAGTTGTGTTAGGTTTTCATAGAACCTTAAGCCACTTTTCTGAAACCGTGAGTAAGCTTCCTCTTTATGCTCATATTTTCCCACAAAGTTGAGAAAACATTAAAAATCATCGTTGGCGACATGCACTTTTAAGCCTGTTGGCCGAACTTAACCCTCCACCAATGGCTTAGTGGTATAATTTCGCCTTCGAAATGATTTCAGTTTTTGTTTATATGTCCCTTGGCATCACATAAAATCACAGGGGCATTTTGAAAGAGCTTTTTATCTCTCCTAGGTGAGTAGGAACATAAGCGACACGATTTTTGACCAATTGCGCCGAAATAGTGGTTTTGGGCCTAAATCGTGCCGAGTAGCAGACGACGCTTAGGCCCAATTTAGCTAGCAGGCGGCACTTGTGTACTGTCCTATCCATGCAGCTGTCTCAAATTTCGCAGAACCAAATCGCACCAAAATTACAGGATATACTTCTAAGCATATTTCAAAATACCGTATTATATTTGAACGAAATCGGTAATCGAGAAGTATCAATATTGACGCCGAATTTCAAGTTGTCACTAAAAAAAAACTCACTCTTCGCGAGAGATCTTGGTAAACGCGATATGCACAATCTAGAACTGAAGTTAACCGACTAGTGCTGTGCGAATGGGGAATTTACGCGGGAAATAAATTTAAAAATGTCATGATTTTAGCGATTTGTGTGATTTACGAACTTTATTTTTCATTCAACTTAGCTCAAATAATTTATAAATTGATTTCTTGCTCCCGATTACTTGAAAGATTTGTCTCGTGATATTAGATGGCTAACTTCAGTCTGTGCGTGCGCAGGCAAGTAGGGCTACTACGCCGCGATCACTCTTGTTTAGTCGTACAGAGCAGATTGTTTTTAGCGACGACAGGAAAGTCGACAACTTCACTTACGCTTCTCAACTTGCGATTTGGTTCCAATTAACCTGTTAGCGTGAGCAAGTGGACATGAGTCATAAAATACTTCTTGTGATTTTGGTGCAATCTGGTTGGGTGAATTTTGAGATATCTACATGGATACGGAAGTACTCTAGCACTATGCCTACACCAGCGCTTGGATCGCGAAGCGGTGGCACTGTTTGTATCTACGTGGTCGGGCCACTCTTCCGAGGTATGGGTCCTACTAAAACTAGATCTATGTTAGTCCCTGGTGTTAATACGACCACCATGAAATTTATCTCGACCACAAAAACATTGAAAATCCATAAAGCAGATACCTTACCTGCAAAATTCAGCACAGAAACAACAGGGCCTGCAGCACAAGGGCCTCTAGCGGCAACGCTAGACCTTGGAGTCTGGACTTTCGTCTGGACTTTCTTCAAGTTCTGGCAGCAGGGCCATTCGGGGTATGTATTGCATATACGAAACGTTTACGCTGTGCCTATTAGGCCAAGTAAAAAAAGAAACCAGTTTCTCGTCCTCGCGCGCATCGATTTTGGCCGCCGCGTCGATTTTTTTACTATTTATTATTTTCAAAATGGCGCTGAAAATACCAAGAAATTCATAGTTCTCGTCCCAGCCCGCTCCCCGCCCGCATCGATTTTCAGTTGCCGCATCGACTTTTTTGTTATTTACTATTTTTTCGGCCGCCGAAAAAAAAAATCGACAATTCACCTACCAATCGTGATGTCTTATTTAAGCGTCCTCTACTTAGCTGTAGTACAGCTGTAGCTTCTGTAGTGCGTATGTAATAACGCATGCATTTCACACTGCGAGCTCGGCAAGAAGGAATGACCCACAAAGCAGTTGAACTGTAGTTGGATGGGCGGGCCTGGGCTGTGATGTATAGCGCACTCGGTACGTCGTGATGTAGACAGGACGTTGAGCACCTTCTGTACATTTCTCTCGTGCTGTTGCCCGCTTCATGTGCTGCTAGATTGATTGCGCAATGTAACCACAAACCCCGTTATAACGAGGTCCGTGAGACCGGCGATACTACCTCGTTATAACCGGTACCTCGTTATAACCATACTCATCAAAAACAAAGAAAAACATAAGCATGACGTCATATACCCATCAATGAAACTTAGACATATCCTTTGCGTTGTTATTACACAATTATTAAGCGTTATTATTGAGAGAATAAAGGGAGATTTGTGAATTAGGCGAAGAAATAGAGGCTGAAATAATTACTTAATTCTTTATTGTAATTCTTGTTTGTGAAGCTTTTTCTAAACACCAGCGCAAATATGGGGGCAAATATATAGAGTAACATACAGGCCTTGTTTACCGTAGGCCTAACTTGCTAGGTATTTTTACGCTGTTGGTGCCCAGCGGGAATGCGATGATTTCATGAATCATTTCGGCTGTAATCGTGTACACATGTACAATGTATGATCGTTGCGCCCAAATGGATTAAAAATGCGTTCTTTATTTTCTTCCGAAAATCTCTTCGCGTTTTGTACGACCGTTCTTGAAAAATATATCTAAATGAAAAAAAAAAAATATCTAAAAAAATATCTATATGTGACAGTATTGAATGTGGGAGGTTGTCATCCTGTTTACGCAAATCTGTACCAGATCTATTCAAAGTAATAAATGCTTTTGTTTCTTTTTCTGATTTAGGTTAACATGCGTCATTCAACTTTTTTACGCTACTGTCACCTGGCGAGATCGCGATGATTTCAGAGTAGTTGTTTACCGCTAACTTGCGAGGTATTTTACGCTGTTGGTGCCCAGCGGGAATTCGATAATTTCATGAATCATTTGGCTGTAATTTTATACAATGCATGATGGTTGCGCTCGAAGGGATTAAAGATGCGTTCTTTATTTTCTTCCGAAAATCTCTTCGCGTTTTGTACATCCGTTCTTGAACTGTTGAGTGCGTTTGTTTCTATTTCCGAGCACCGATTAAGTAGGTTAACATGCGTTATTCATCAATTTTTACGCTACTGTCACCCAGTGAGATCGCGATGATTTCATTAATTATTTCGGCTTTAATCATACACACTCATATTCAAATTATCATTCGTTAAATGATAATGAACAAATCCAGATCTATTCAAACTAATACATGCGTTTGTTTCTTTTTCCGAGCACCGATTAAGTAGGATAACATGCGTTATTCAACTATTTTTACTCTACTGTCACCTGGCAGGATCGCGATGATTTCACTAATTATTTCTGCTTTGATCATACACACTCATATTTAAATTGTCATTTGTTAAATGATAATGAAAAAATCCAGATCTATTCAAACTAATAAATGCGTTTGCTTCTTTTTCTGAACACCGATTAAGTATAGGTTAACATGCGTTACTCAACTATTTTAACGCTACTCAATAATTGTCACCCGGCGGGATCGGGGCGATGATTTTATTATTTCGGCTTTAATCATCCAAACTCATATTTGCTCAAAACCGGCAAAAGAACTGGAAGTTGGAACTAAAATCGGAAAGGATATAATGAAGAGGTGCACACACATTCCAATTGTCCATTTTTGGTCATGATTTTATTGTCGCTACATGAAAAGTTTTTGAATGCGTTATCTATTTTTTTCTCGTTGCGCTGTGGTCTGACCTCATAGCACGCACGCGTTTCTCGCGAAAAAGAAAATCGAATGATTATGTTTAATGATTTAGTAGGAACATCGGAAGGTGTTCCTATGTCTTATCGCCTGATTAAGAAGAAAACATGGAAGGAACGGTTCTCTGCAAAACGGGAAAAGACGTGGATAGCGAGATTTCGGTTTCCAATGTTTCATTTGTCGCGTGTTTGAAAGCGGCAATTTGGTCAAGAAATGGAACCTCGTTATATCCGATCAAATTGCTTATGTTTTTCTTTATCATGATTTACCGAAATTGTCCTCGTTATAACCGGAATCTCGTTATAACTGAACGCGTTACAACCGATTCGTTCTGCCATTACACGCAAAGGAAAACGGGACCGACGCGATCACCTCGTTATAAGCGGTTCCTCGTTATAACCGAACTCGTTATAATGGGATTTCACTGTAGTAGAGGAGACCAGCCAGCCAGCATAGCATCGTTCTGGAGCTGGAAAAAAAAAAATCGTGGAGTGATGGAGAGAATCGATCTCAAGCGCACGAGTGCACAGCGAACGGCTTTAGTATTCAACTGGTTCGTATTCTGTCTTTCAGTAAAAAGGAAATCAGGTGGTTGTTTCACAGGGTTGACAATTGGCAGTACTGTCTGCGGCATTTTAAATCCTTGAGCGAATAAGTTTTCATATGAGAATAGATCTAACTCAGTAAGTTTGTGTTGTGTTGAAAGGCAAAAATAATGCTGTGCATTTCCAGAGATATTATGGTTGGAGACGTAGGTTCAACAAGTGATGCATAAATGTGTATATTTTATGTTAAAACTAGAAATGTCGCTATGGCGACTGGTATGCCTCCGCCGTAATGCATGATTCTCCTAATAGGTACAGACAGTACATGTGGACAATGTGTGATTACATTTTCACAAAATTGGCAAAATACATATTAAAACGACAAGTTTGTCACAAATGTGTTTAATGTTCACCTTCCTTGGCCTAGGTTTAATTGGATAAATAGGAGAGCATGTATTTGGGAGTTAAGGACTTTGACTTGACTTTGACCCATTCATATGTTTGTGCATTGAGTTATTTTCAAGGTACGGAGAAAAAGTGCAATTTCTGTATCGAATAGTAAATTGTTACCATTTTCATCTGGCCTTTGACCCTAAAATTCATAAAATAATCACTGTCAGGCAGAACATGCATGAATATGTAGTACGTTTCAAGATAACTTGAGCCACTTCCGAGATATGGAGGTTCAGCACTTTCACTTGATCTTTGACCTTTTGACCTCTGAGGCAAAAACAAAAGAAAAAAAAATCCAAAGAATCTGAATTACGTTATGCATGCATACACCAAGTGTGAAACATAATAATCCTGCCAGCATTGCATAAACATGAAGGAAATAGTAAAATTTTGAAGTGTTTCCCTTGACCTTTGACCCCTGACCTTTGACCCCATGAACCCTAGATTTTCTAGATAATCACTGCCAGTCAGTACATGTATATATACTATGTTCCATGAAGATACCTTGAACAATGTCCAAGGTACAGAGAAAAAAGGTGAAGTTTTAATATTTTTACTTGACCTTTTGACCTTTGACCTTTGACCTCATGACCCAAACTTTCATCAGAGAATCTTAATTGGGTAATACATGTATACACTAAGTTTCAAGAAAATATCTTCAGGCATTGCATAGATATGGTGGAAATAGTGAAATTTTATGTATTTGACCTTGACCTTTTGACCTTTGACCTTGAGCATGTGCACCCAAAAGTTGATAGGCACAACTTCACCCCCTTATACACATACATGCCAAGTTTCATTAGGATACCTCAAAAGGTTTTGATAGTTACCCTGTCCACAAAATTCATTACGGACGGACGGAAGGACGGACGGACAGAAGGAAGGACGGACGGACAGACGGACGGACGGACGGAAGGACGGACGGACGGACGGACGGACGGACGGACAACCCGAAAACATAATGCCTCCGGCACCACTTCGTGGCGGAGGCATAAAAACGTGTTTCTTTTCCATACCCTTGATATGACTGAATGAATACAGTCACAGTGTAGTTAAATTGGTATACTTGTCATGCATAAACAGCAATATACGCAGATTTGGTATTAAATTGTGCATCACTCAAATGATAAGTGGTTTATATCACTGCTGCTTCTTGGTAGCACTGTAATGATGGCCATGGAAGAAATGAAGGGAGAATGTGACTTACCTTCACAGGTACATGTTTTACAACATATGTAGTTTTGGTATACAATCATTCATCATCCAAATGATGAGTGATTATCAAATGACTTTTTAGAACATGAAGAAACATCTTTAAATGTTTAATGCTATAATGCCATATCAGTCAGTATCATTTTGACATCCATCTGCAATTATTGAACAAGCCAGTTTCCAGTTGAATGTGCTACAATAATTGTACTGTGAAGAAATGCAGATACATACCAGCTGTGTGGACACAAAAAGTCACAAACACAAATGATAAATAAAGCAGTGTTTTGAATATCATGGAATTCATTTCAGTCGTACATTTGTTGAAAGACATGTTTTATACCTGTTTCAATTTATAGCACAATACATCAGAATTGCAAGTACTAGTACACTGGTATCAGAAATGCCATTACAACACTAAATACCAGTATTAAGATGGCCATTTTCCCTTCGACATCTGTAGTGGAAAGAAAAAGCAAATGTATTTCTGCATGCATGAAGTTTCATTTCAAGTATGGAACATATATCTATTTGTTTGAAAATGCACATAGTGCAGGCAAGACATACACTTGGGACCTGGTCTCTCATAACACAGCTACCAGAGTGATATTTCATTTCGTAAATTGGATATAGAAAATAGTAAAGCCCTCTCTCGTTACCTTTCTCAGAATTACCGGACGAGAAACACATATTACTTTCATTTTGACAATGCTCGAAAAAATAGTAAGATATCAAATAGTAAGGACCTCCCTCATCGCCTTGCTCAAAAAACCCGGACGAGAAACTGCTTTCTTTTTTTACTTGGCCTTATTAGCGCTGTGCACGTACAGCTGTCGACGGAGCGGCGAGTAGAATCTTCTCGGTCCTTGACTGCTCACTAGTCCTAGTCCTAGTTCTAGTCTAGAGTCTATATGTACTGAGTGCCGTTTTCTTCTAATTAGGCGTAAACCGTGATTGCCGTTGACTATTTTTTGGATTTAGATTTTAAGAATCACTCAGTCCTCATCTTCGTTAGATAGTTTGAACTGTATTGTCGAACCATTATCGCTCATCATCAATGCATAGTTAGTGCAACGTTACTTACACACAGTTTTCTATGGGCAGCACGTTCGGACAATGATGCCAATTTCATTTTGCATATCTGGAATATTCCCCACAAATTTGATCTAAATAAAAAGCTTTTGAAGAGATTCCTTTAAAAAATTAATAAATATTGCTTAACATGTTTATTTCAGCTCCATATTGCAATTTTATTAAATAACAGTTTTTGCAGTACTTCGTGTGAGATTTCATCAGTAAATTGACATGTGTAGAACCTTTCTAGTTCGTTTTGCTAAAGTCGGAGGTTGGCACCTGTGACGTATGCCAAATTGCGTGGATCGTTCCTTGGCTTGCTCGTTTTCATTTTTTTCAAAAAATCATTACAGGCTTATCCTGGGTTTTAGAATCCTCTCTTTCCAGTTGTAGGCATCAAAAAATGTAGATTAGAATTATCAGACAAGTAGAAAATGTCAGTACAGGATTCTTTTAACGGTGTTGTAAGTCATGATAACCACGCCTATCGCAATAATCATATCCAAAAGGAAATATTGTTAGAAGTAGCATCTAAGATATTTCAACCAATAAAATTGCTCCCTTGGGCAAAACGCGCCTTGCTTAACTATACGCGTTTTAACAAGCGCTCATTCTCTGGCGTGCACACAAATAGGACAATTTTATCTCTTTACCTGGGGTGGTATTCTGAACACCGTTTTATCTCTGTTGTAACTTTTGTTGTAAGTCTGTGAGTTACAACACCGCCAAAACAGTCGTAAATCGGTATTCTGAGAACCGTTTTAACGATGTTGTAAGTCCTGAAAGCCACACCCACCCAAATAATCATATCCAATAGGAAATTTTGTTATAAAATAGCATCTAAGACGTTTTAACCAATAAGATTTCTCTCTTGGGCAAATGCGCCTTGCTTAACTCTGCATGCGCGTTTTATCAAGCGCTCATTTTCTGGCGTGCGCACAAATAGGACAATGGCATGCGCAGGTAAAGAGAGCCAGAGATAAAATAAAGATACAACAGAAGCTTGATCATTATGCCTTCTTTCCAGTTTTGACGTATAGTTCGTGCGGTACGGGGATTCGAAAAGCAATCTCAAATTGAGTCTTTTTATTTGAAATTTTGTTTAAAAGATAATAAGATATTTGGCGTTCGTGAGAGGAATCCGAATTTCATGGCTTATGGGGAACTATAGATACGCTTAATAAATAGGCCCTTGCAATACCATGTTATTATAATTTTAATTATTATCATTATTATTATTATTATTATTATTATTATTACTAATATTATCATTATCATTATTTTGGCACAGGATTGTCCATTAGAGGGATATAGGAAATTATCACGCTTATTGTGTTTTGTTAACTATTAATTGTTTGTTAAGGCACTCACGGCATTCAGAAGATTAATTGACTTCTTGATATTTGTGAAAAATTTAATATCCGATGTCAGCTTTTTCAAATTTCTCGTAGAACAAGCACTTACGAAATATTTTTGAAACACTCAAAGGTACTGAAAATGAATTCTCATTGGTGAAGATAGTGAGATCACGTAAAAAGAAAAAAAAAATGTTTCATATTTTGAAAGATGAATTTTGAATGATCATAAACGGTACCATAAATAGACTTAAATGACTTTTACTTTTTTATATCCAGGTGGTGTATCAATTAAGTATAATTCAGAGGAAACTTTCTAAAAGAAGGTCTTTGGCATGGTATATAGGAAGTTTTGTATTTATGAGTTTGTGTTTTCGTGCTTGAAACAAACTGCCGATGGTGCCGGTAACCTTTCTGTTCATTTGTTTGTGTTTTTATCTATTACACACACACAACCTAAATGGGTCAATTCCTGGCCTGACTAGCATTAAACTAGTCGAGCACGGTTAGTAAAAATTGCTATACGAACATGATGATAGTAAAATGCGGCAATGCAGCTAGTAATGCTCTGCTGGATTAAATCAGGCCATGGTTTACTAACCCAAAGCTAGTCAATCAAGTCTGACTAGCATAAAATTGTATGCTGTACTAGTTTGCAGTGTATACGCCAAGAATTAGTCAAAGTGGAGGAACTAGTGTAAAGCTAGTCGAAGTGGAGAAACTATCATAAACTCGTTGATCTTACGAAAACAGCGCATGTTAGTAAAACTGAAGGAACTACCGTGAACTAGTAAGTCAAGCTGGCAGAACTAGGGTGAATTCCAGTGAATACATATTTGAATGCATTTGGTTAGGCCAATAGAAATTGAGAATTCCCCTGTCATGTGTTTACTTTAAGCCAATCACCAGCCGCAATTTCCCCTGGTTTGGGCGCGGGAAGGTTTACCTGAGCGACGCGTCTGTCGCCTGTGCGTGGACGTACTGTGTGCATGTGTATACGATGTGCTGTGCGTGTATTATATGCATAGGATTTACGTGCGTGTACAATCGTGAGAATCAGAGCCTGGATGTAATGGACGTGAGAAAATTTCTGTCTTCAAATGGAGTGGGGCTGAGATATTATTCACATTTTTGAAGGTAAGCAAACCATAGATCGATCTAATTATAACTTGTTGAGTTTTTCCAGTATTATGGGCTACTACCTCTCCGTAAACGACCATCTAAGTTACCATACGAATAACCCCGGGCCCGGGACGCTCCTTGTAACGTTAGTGTACACAGTTAGCTATGGGGCTGGTCGCAGTTACCTTACCATAAACACCTTGTACCTAACAGCTAGAATCCGAGGCCGAAACTCAACTGTTAGGTGTTAGGATCTAATACTACAGTAATACTTTGAGTCTTTGTGCATGTTGGGATGGGTCTCGGCCTATATTCGCGGACTATTTCATAAGTCTTTAACTTTTTAACGTTAGAAACGCATTTTTCAAACAAAATAGAGTCTAGACCAGGTTATGATTTCCAAAATTAACAAAAATGAGTGACGAATGTAACCGTCATTGACATTGTACATCTGACATTGTAACTGTGTGAGGGGGCTACTTGTACTTTTGTAGGCACCTATAGAGCGAAGTTGAGAAAATGCCTCTCATGATACATCGATCATCAGGAGCTATCTTCTAATAGAGTTCTAAAAGTTCTAACGTTAACATTATGCGTTTCAGAAAATATTGGGACACACTAAACTCTGAGTTTAAATTCTCCAGAACGTTAGTCGTAGGCCTAACGTTAACTACTAACAGTGTAATGTTAGATCCTAGAGAAACTAATAGAACTAGACACGGTCTAGTCTACATGTACTTAAGTTGGGGTTCTACCGAGGTAGGGCTTACTCTAAGTCTAACTGTAAAAGTCTAACCGTTAGTCTAAACAAGTCTCACAACCGTTGGCGTTAATTGTAGGCCCTACTCATTTATTCTATTCCAACTAGAACAGCATTAACGCGAAATAGGCCTACTATTACTAACGGGTTAGGCCCAACTACGGGTAGTATTAGTAGGTAGTCTAGAACTCCGGTTAGGTCCCCACTCACCCTTCACCGCTATAGCTGGGGACTTCTTTCAACCTCCATAGACTTTGCTCATTAGTGGAGACACACACGCAGAATGAGAGGGGACCGATATCACGATTTAGCCCTAGAACGTAGTAGAAGCAGAACCTAGACCACTGTTAAACATCTAGGGCCTACATTGAACGGTTTTCCAGGATAAGCTATATCCTAGGGCCTAGGTCCGGTTCTCATTGCGGTATTATAGACCTAACGTTAGGCCTACAGTGCAGTGGTATGAACTCTACATGGACTACTAGCTTGCATAGCATCATGCACACAGAGAAGATCACTGTAAAGTATGTAGAGGGAGACGTCTGGTCGAGTTTAGACCACGGTTAGAGATCGACGTATATAAAGCTGTGCTATAATTAACCCTACTTTAACTGGGGGGTCAAATTGACCCCCTTCTCGACATTTCACGCCACGATTCCGCAACGCGCAAAGATTTTGCCGCGTCATTTTATGACTTTTTTTCATTGAAGTCTCCGGCATATTTTGAGACCAAATTTGCGACGTCCGGGTACACCGTTTTGAAGTTACGCAATGTTTTGCATAGCATGTCAACCTGAAAACAGCTCAAATTCATGATTTCTGTGCAAATCCTATGCAAATTGTGGTTTGTTTGTTTGTTTTTTTTTTTGGTTAATTGATATAAATTAGATTATTTCAACTTTTAACCATTGAAATTAATCAATTCTAATGTAGATAAGCTTGAAAAAGTGCCTGCAACAAATTTTGGAAAAAAAACAAACAAACAATGGAAAACAAAAGATCGAAAAAACAGTAAAATACATGAAAAATTAACAAAACAATAAAAAAACAAAAGAAACTGATTTTGACTGCGCTATTTTTTTAAAAGAAAATTGTTTGATGTGTCTTGAGGAACTCTGACACAAAAATTTAGCAATCCTTCAGTCTTTTTGTTGGAGTTATATGTAAAAATATAATTTCATGCATAAATTTGCATAATTAATTTATTCAAAAATATAAAATCAACATTTTTTCTATTGTATGACCGTGTAATCTTGTAGTTGATATCCGGCTCTATTTTCAGGCAAAATTTTGCGGCGATCGCGCGATCGGCGGCCGAGATCTGAAGGGGGGGGGGGTCAAATTGACCCCCCCCCCCCCCCGTAAAAACTTGGTCTCCAATAGCCCAGTTGAAATAGGGTTAATGCAATAGACTAGAAGCGTCTAGAAACTCTACATTGCTATTGAGTCGACAGCCGAATCACTGACACTGTGTTGCCAGAAGGTGATCTCGATTGATACGGTAATTTAAAAAAAAAATGGTGAAATTTGGTGATTTATATAATTGTGATGACCTATGTAGTAAAAAGGACTTTTATTTGCCACCACATTCGAGCATCCACACAGCTGGGAGAATACCATAGTGTATTGCACTCCCACGTCATGTGTGGCAATCATCTAAGTAAGAAATACGATGCATGCACTGTTAAGTGTTAGTCCACTGTGACATCACACTTCTAGCTGAAGATCAACGTGCTCACACATCATGGAGATCGATCCCCCTTTTTAGCAGACGACAACGGGTACTATATTTGAACATTGTTTTTTATGAAAGTTACAGGTGACCTTAGGCATTGAAATTTGGCAGAGATCATCTTTGGGTCTTTCTAAATATGCTGATCGATGTAGCTAAAAAGTAATTTCTAGCTTTTCTATTGATGCACACTTAGTATTTGTGTGAACAAAACGGAACTGCATATTGTCTTGTGGAGATGAGTTCTAAATCCATTTCTGAACATTGTGTTTTCATGCTTTCCTCCAGATAAAAAGACGTAACATGACAGTTCTTCGGGAGTGATGGTGATTTAAAGGAACTCGGTATAGGGGTCATCATTTGGAGAACGAAGACAGATTGATAGCTGTACAGTCTCTGTCACACCACGAGGGTGCAGATCACCAGATTGAAGAAGTACATGTAACAGATGTGGCCAACGACTAGCCATTGAATGCAGGGTTGACGAATGCTGGAAACACCGGGCCAACATCAGCGAAGGAGCCTCTGAGATATGGACTTCCATTGCACTAACCCTGCTGTAAGCTATTCTGTTGTTTTCCACGATGATTAATGAAGGGAGACTAGTTTGAAATTGATTCACATTTATTTTACATTCTAGAGTCTCAGTAATTACATAAGAGGCTACATTAAGAGACTGAAAGCTTTGTTGGTTTTGTTTTGTTTGAAGAAATGATTTTCAAGTACAGTAAACCTCGCATGAGTCGAAGCTCTCGGGACTGACAAAAATGCGTCGACTTAAGTGAAATTCGACTCTCGCGAGAGTCGATTTTTTTTCGACTCACAGTTATGTACATGTATTATAGTACATTTGCATGCATGTGTGTATGTGTGTGCGCGCGTGTGTGTGTGTTTGCATTCAAATTTGTCTGTTCTTGAAGATAATGTTCTTATTTTGTTCAAAATTGAACATGGAATTTGTATCAATACTAGTAGCTAAACGTAGTTCTGAGAATGTCTGCGCTAATGTGGCAATGTGCATGTGCTATGTCTATGGTGCAACATAGGTAGCCATCTCTGTCAACCTACCCTGAGACAAACTCTCTCCCAGGCCCATCCCACCTCCATTGAACAAAACTATACAGCCAGCCGGGCACGCACAAACAAGCTCCATCCACTTGGCCTGTCACTAAAATATTAAAGCAGCGATTGGTTGACCAAGGAGTTCTGGTTTGACATGGATAAAGTATGAATGTGCTGTGTGTATGGATAAAGTATATGGATCGATGTGCTGTGTGTATACATGTATACATGTGTATGTATTCGACATGCGTGCAGAGCGGTACGTGAGTGTGCATGCTTACCTGCAGCAGGCCAGGGACGGGGTTCTGCGACATGCCAATTTTTTTTTTCTCCTCTAAATGTAATGAGAATGCAAGACAAATCTTCTTCGGCTCAAGTGATGTTAACTACGTGTATTTTGTACAAAAGGGACTGAATGTTTTACTTCGACACAGCCGAAATTCGACTCTCTTACTTCGGCTTATCCAAATATTTCTTAGAGAAAATACATAGGGAAAAATCGGGACTTTTTATTTTGCTTCGAGTTAAGTGATTTTCGACTCACTCGACGTCGACTTATCCGAGGTTTACTGTATTAATTATTCTTTATGGAGCAGTTTTGGAGCTGTCCTTCTCTCTGAAAATGAAAGCCTTGAGAGGTTAGTACTCGTATTTAAGAAAAATGTGTACTTGCTGTATCGACAGAAGTGAAAACCATGTTATGGTCAGTCTTGAGTTGTGTAAGTAGAGCTGAACGTTGCTTATGGCAAATATGTATATTAAATGATTTTGCACTTCAAGTTTATAATGTAAACTGGAGGGACCTATTATCCTCATGCCATAATTTGTATGATTTGTAAAACCTTTAAATTTTACTTATTTGCCCAGGAATTCAACACACACATCACTCCAAGGGGGAGGAGATACTTCAATAGCTGATGGAAGGAGTTCTGACTGCTCCAAGGAGACACCTGCTTATCCAGATCATCGTAGCATATTTCTTGTTGATAATGGAAGCAGAAAACTGTACAGCGTAAGTTCAATTGTTTGAATACTGGTCTGGAAAACCAGTTTCCCATTGTCATGTCTTGTACTATACATTTCCATGCAATATAGCACCATCTAATTTGCCTGTTCATTTTTGTTTTTGTCTTCTCAAATATAGAGAATAACAGTCTAAAATGTGCCCCCCCCCCCAAAAAAAAAAAAAAAAAAAAAAAAAAAAAAAAAAAAAAAAAAAAATGAAGGGACCGGTAAGTATAACGTTGTAAATGAAGTGATGGTTATAGATTTAAAAATAAAGACTGATATACTTGTATGAAACATGTAAACAGAGTGTACCTACAAGACTCCGCGCTGACTTATTTTCTTGGTAGCCCCATTGGGCCACATGTAAATGATAATAGTCCTAATACTTATGATATAATTATAATAATGATGAATAAAAAAAATGGAAATTGATTTGCCATAAAGTTCGATGGATAATCACATCTTGTATTTTTCTACTAACTGTGCACATCCACACTTAACCCATCTGCATGAAATTTTCATTTGTATTAACTGATATTTGGTGTAAGAAGCACATGAATAAATGTACTTGAAACAGCGGTACTGAATAGCAATAGAAATTAATGCCAAGAAAAAAAAAACATGAAAATAGTTCAGCCCCTTGAAAGATTGAAATGAGGGTCAATTTTTTGATGTTATATATTTGCTTCGTAGAATATGATTAACATTCTTCTTGCTTCCTTTTTAAATTCAGATACCCAAGTAGTGAGCAAAAGACGCGTTGAAGCCAAGGCAGTTGCGATGCAGTACCCCACTTTGTGAGACACCACACAAGGTGCACAAGGATATGTAAGTTTATACTCATAAGTTTATGTGATCTACAACTTTTTAGCCCTCTTTAGCAGAAAGCTTAAGTGACATACATGGTATCTTATTCATCTAGCTTTTAAAAACTTGAACATTTTCAACTTTTCTCCAGAGATAGTGGACAGAATTCAACCATACTAGGAGTTGATCATCCTTGTTTAGTTAGGGGGCAAGGACCCAAAGTTGTTCAGGATATGGTCATGAGCGCCCCCCCCCCCCCCCCAAAAAAAAAAAAATGGCCTTTACAGGGAAATTAATTGCATCTATGTCTTAATTAAATCATTGGGCAAATATACAGGCAATGTGGGGGCTTTTGATAATCTTTGATGTACATGTTCATAGATGTCTAATAAATTTTGTGTGCAGATTGGTCTGATTCCATGACTTAGGTTGGATGTACGTAAACTCCAACGTAACGTAATGTAATGTAAGCTCCAACATGCCAGTTGCGCCGTTCATTTATTATAAACCTATTCTCGTTTTCTTCCATAAGAATGCCACTACATGTATTTCTACTGCTATCAGATCTTCATCAGTTATAGTCAACTCTGTGCCAAAGTGAAATTTGTTGAGACTCGAGAAAAAGCTTTGACCTACAATGCATTCTTATATTTCAGGAGTACCTGTATGACAAGGATCTCGGGATTCATTGAGTATCGTTTGGAGACCTTGAGGAGCTATGACACCACTCATCAACTCAGGCAGAGAGAGAGTAGATGCAGCTCCCACCAAGCCCCTGACTGAACACAATTCCAACGTTAGATTAGAAGCCCAACGAGAAGAGACAGCTACCATCGGTGTATAGGCCTACGTACATATCCTTGCTTTTTCCTCTTTTGAGATACATTAAATGCTCCTCTGAAGTTGGAACTTACATTCTTGTTGAAGAGTCAGCCTCATCAGGCTCATCTGTAGATGAACATGAAGCTGTTACCAGGACGTACTGCAGCACTTCAACACTAAAAGTAGAACAGGGCTCGGTCGATGAAAAGAGTTTGTTTTGAAACTTCAAGCTGCCCTGAAAACAACCTTATTTTAGGGAAGATTTTATTTTCCCAAACAACTGGCAGTATTCACCAAATATTGTGATGACACAAAACGATCCAAATTCTGTATGTTCATCCATGCTTCCTTCCATGTGTCCATCTGTTACAGTTTCAGTAACTTTTTTGAACTTCAATCGTAACCAAACTTGGATAATAGGTGCACTATGGTAACTTTCCCCTTATGACACACTTTGAAGTCACATGACAGGGTCAAAGCCTCAAAAGTAAAAAAAAACAAGGTCATTTGAGGTATAATTGTTAGTTTATTTTGGTTAACTGTTTCAAATTTTGTCAATTAGTGCTAGTTGATATTTAATTTGAATATTAGATGATCAAATATCAGTAACACAATAAACTGCCTTTAGTCAGAAACTGGCTTTCTGGTGAAAAAAAAAAAATGATCTATTTTTAGGACAGAGACTGGTCGATCCATGTGCTGTTTTCAAAATGTGGTCTTAACAACTGCTAGTGAAGTGGGTAATGTTCATTGTGTCTATTTTAAACTCAACTGAGCCAAAGGCTTGAGTGAGCTATTGCGATCGATCGCTTTTTGTTCGTCATGCGTCGTGCATAGACTTTTACATTTTCATCTTCTTCTCAAGAACTGGTGGGCGGATATCAACCAAACTTGGTGGGGATCATTCTTAGGGGGTAGGGACCAAAAGTTGTTCATGTGGAGCATGTGGCCCAGGGGGACAGCCCCAAGGGGAAAAAGGGGGTAATCTTTAAAAATCTTCTTCTCCAGACCCCAAAACAATGCAGTTAATATGTTATTTGTAGATCTATACATTTACAGTGCACTCCCGTTATAACGAAATGCTCGGGACCGGCAGTTTTCTTTCGTTATAACGAAATTTCGTTATAACCGAACAAATACAATATATAACGAAAACAAGGAAACCACGTATATATATATACCATATCCTGTTTGCTGAATAGTCATCATATACTAGAAAGCTATGTGAAATGTGATGGGATAACTGTATTACAATAATAAACGCAAGTTCCCCTCAGAAACTGTGCGTGACATAAAGAGCGAACTCACAGTGGTGTGAGGCGTTCACCCATGTAGAGACGCTATATATAAATATGCTTGTTCCGCTACGTATTTTCGAAAGCAATTCGCATTTCGTTACAACGGAGCACATTTCTTTTGTTTTTCTTTGTCTGTGGCGCTCGGAAAAGACTTCGTTATAACGGAAATTTCGCTATAACCGTGTTCGTTATAAGCGAATTTTGTACCATAGACTTTAATGGTGATAATTTTGGGACCAGAAGATTTACTTCGTTATAACGAAATTTCGTTATAACCGTGTTCGTTGTAACGGGAGTGCACTGTACCTATAAAGAATATAGTTTGTTCATGGAAAGACCCAAGTTTCGGTGGTGGGGGCCAAGGGGAAAAAACACATGTCCATCTTCTTCAAACCGGAGTCCAGATTTCAGTCAAACTTGGTTGGGATCATCCTTAGTGGGTAGGGTCCCAAGGTTGTTCATATTGAGCATGTGGTCGAGGGGGGGGGGGGGGGGGGGCAAGGGAAGATGGGAGAAACTTTTGTGCTCCAGATCCAAAAGCATTATAGGCAAGATATGGTGTATGTGGATATCTTTATAGGTGAAGAGTATACGTTCATGACAATGCCTCAATACCTATGATCACCTCCTTGGAGCTCGGGGGGGGGGGGGGGGGGGGCAGAGGATAGGGCCCCCAAAAGAGGAAAAAAAAAATCTTGCTCTCCAGACCCGAAAGCATTACAGTCAAGATACGTTTTAAGTAGATACCTTAAAGATAAAGAATATTCATGAAATGTTGTTCATGACAATACCTCGGAAAACCCCTTTGGACAGACTGTTTTGTGTACTAACATCGGTCTTGTACTAGTCTGATTTCATACCTTGATACCACCTTCAGAAATGCATCCTTTCTGTACAAAATGGCATGATATAAAAAGAAAGTCAAAATCTGAAATTTTTAGAGAATTTGTTCCGTTTGTTGTATTTTTAGATCAGATTAATACATTACATGTACCTACATTTGTATTGGATGTTACATCACTGCAAGCCTCATTACATCTTATTCTTATGGACAGTAATGTGTTTGTGTGTGAAAGTTTATGAAATATACTCTGTAATAACGAAATTGTATAGGAACCACACACATTATCTCAATGAGTTATTACTATATGCCTATGTTATAATCATTTGTAAGAAAGCAACCAGAGTCAGATTTCTCTAATTAAATTCCAAAATACATGTACTGTACATTTAGTACACAATCCTTGGGAATGAATTTCTGCTTTAGTTTCAGACTTTGCCTTGCGGCTACTCCTTGACACAGATTTCGAGTTGTATAGCCACATATAATTTATAGTTCTTAATACACTGTACAATAAAACATGCGTTATGAAGCTGAAATAATGAGAAGGATGAGAAAGACTCAAATCAAGTTTGTAGCCCATATTATACCAAAATTATGAATTATAATAAATTTGCTCTCATAGTGTTAAGTTGACTTGGTCATATGATTAAAGCTTTTGTGACTTGATTTGAGATAATTATCATTGAGAAATTTATAATGCATTTGGAGTTGGATTATTATACCTGTCCTAGCTGTAAGAAAAACCAAAATCAACTGCCTAGTTCCTAGTATAGCAAAGTTATTCACATAATTAAAAAAATCGCTCCCATAGACTTTATGTGTACCGTTTCTCTCCCCTCTCCCCCTCACCTCCCCCGCACCTTCATCGTTTTTTTTTTTTTTTTATTCTATCACTTGCCGTGTCACAATTTCATGTGCTTAATGAGCTCATATAACAATGAATCATAGCATAATTGTTTTTTTTTTGGTCCATCCTTTTGGGTTGCAAGTTCACAACACATGGCCATTTACGGGTTCAATTTTATATAAATGTTGTATATAAGGAGATATGCAGTTGTAGAGCTCGACTCTTGATTTATTTCATGCTTCCCATTGTGCATTGAGTGTTTTTATGTAACCCTGTATATTCATATGTTTATTCAATGCTGCAATTCAATTTCTTTTCAATTATGTAAGATTCATTTGTGATATTCATGATGCCTACATTAATTTGCTGCATTCGTTGGATGAATAAAATTTGAGATTTTTAACCTGATATTATTGCTTTTGTTTTAATGTATTTTCGTCACAGTTACATTATCTGCATACATGCAATTTCATTTCAGATTCATCTCCGAGACCTTGACTAGCTTTCGCTTGTCACGCATGCTGCACTAGGTTTGGTGAAAGCTAGTCAAAAGGGCCAGACCAGCAATAAGCTAGTCTAGCTGTTTGTACTAGCTCTATGTTAGTGTAACTTGACACCATCTACACTAGCTTAAAGCTAGTCGTTTTCTAGTCAAGCAGCAATGACTAGCCTTACTCAGCATAGTCCAGCATCCATTACAAGTCTCATGCTAGTCCAGCAGTCATGACTAGCATGGAAATCCAAAGCTAGTAACTTAGTTCAGCAGACATGACTAGCTTTGTGCTAGTCCAACACTCTTTGACTATCTTTTGCCTAACTAGTCCAGCAATCACTACTAACATGATGAGTAGTTTTATGCTCATTACTAGCTTGATTTCCCTAGTCCAGCAGTGTTAACTAACATCATGACTAGCATTATGCAAGTCCAGAAGTCATTACTTGCCTTGGCTTACCAAGTCCAGTAGTCATTACTAACTTCACGGTAGTCCAATAAGCAAGTCAAGCTAGCATTACTAGAATAACACTAGTCCAGGGTGACACCATCTGGACTAGCTTCTTATTAGTCCTGCCTACCAATTTAGGTTGTGTGTGCATGTGCATATTATGCGACGCGAATGTACTGTCTTGCAATGTTTAACTGTTACCAAATTTTGTATTATGGAATGAGTTTACATTTTGTCAAACTGCTTTATCTTGTGCCTTTCTGTACATACATTGCTTTTATTTCTTTTTTGTACATCTTTTTTTTTATTTTGAACTCGCGTACCACAATGTTGAGTTAATGAATTATCTCACTATCTAACATAAGTTAAAATGAAAGTTACAGCAGAGTTAAAACATTTTCCACCCTGTTTTATCTCAGAAGCATAGATTTGCACGGGGCATGACTTACAACAGAAGATAAAACATTTTTCAGAATACCGTGTAATCTAATGGGTATTCAGGTTTGCGCTCACTGTTACGCGCGTGCGCATACCCTAAGACGATGGTATGCGCAGGCAAAGAGTGCGCAAGATAAAACACAAGTTACAACAGAAGTTACAACAGAAGCCATGTCTACACCTATCCAAAAACTTGTAGTTATACTAACTACGAGCGCAAAAATGCGTTCCCCTAACCACGACAAAACTTCGATGCCGTTCACACCTACATGCAGTTAGCAAAACCTCGAGGTAAACATAACTACGATAGAAAATAAAGGGTGCCTAGTTTGCCCATAGGGTTGCGCACTATTGTGGAAAAAACTGAGCGTCGTGGTTAACAAAACTCCGTTCACATCTGTCATAGTATAAGCGCGCTGCCACAGCGCGCTTAAACTACGCGCTTAAACCACGACAACACCCTAAGAAATCTTGTGGTGTTGTCGTGGTGTCTTCGCCTTAAGGTTTTGTCGTGGTTTTCTAAACTACATGCGTCTACATCTACGCTAACTTGTAGTTTAGTGCCTCGTGGTTTACAAAACCTCGAGGTTTAGAAAACCTTAAGGTAAAGGGACTTAGGTGTGAACCTCACAGAGATAACACGGTGTTCAGAATACCGATTTGTTACAACAGACTTACAACAGAGATAAAACAGTCTCAGAATACCACCCCTGCGCATGCCATTGGTATGCGCAGGCAAAAGCCCTTTTTACACTTGTGTTTCTTAACCCCGGACTTTCTCTGACCCAGGACTATCGTTTGTCCCGTACCAATTTTTTCAGCTTTTTACACTGGCCAATTAGTCCTGTACTATCTCTTGTCCGGGGCTAAGGAGAAAACTGACCTTTTTACACTCGTATTTCTTAGCCCCGGACTTTCCAAACCACATGAATATTCATGAGTACGCTGTGCACTGTACACGTACACGCACGCACCGGCAGCACTTGATTACCTCGTTTCTGATTGGTCAGTGGGGGTCGGACTTCGTCTCCGCCGCTTAGCCCCGGATTATTTTTTTCGTTCTGTTTATACTCACTTGCTTGGCACCGTAATTGCAATGCTGACCCTGCTATTTTGCAGGGCCAGATAGTACGGTACTATCGGTGGTGCTAGCCCACTTTGGCAAAAACGAGTGTAAACAGAAAGTGGGCTAAGGATAGTCCCGCACCAACGGTGGGGCTAAGCCCCCCCCCCCCCCCTTACCCCCTCCGTTGGTACGGGACTAAGCAAAAATTTACAAGTGATAAAAGCCCTAGAGAGTGCGCAAGATAAAACACAAGTTACAACAGAAGTTACAAAAGAAGTTACAACAGAGATAAAACGGTCTCAGAATACCACCCCGGAAGCACCCACTCGAGAAATTTTGATCTTCTTACCATCAATCTTAGCGCAGTTTCTATTCGCGCATTCCCGTCTTGACCATTACGTACGGCTCATCTTTGATAAGTAAGAGTGACAAAAAGTTGTTATCTTTGTGGCTGTAATTCATTGAGACGTAATTCCATTGTCTGCCTGTCTGCGAGCCAGGTCCAGTTTGGTTTATGGGACTGTAGATTATACTTAAAACAACGAATATATTGAAGGCCGTGTCACACCTTTCCGGGCAAGCCTTACGTGCGACTTGCAAAGAACAATTTTTACTACCTGGAGGTCCCCGGAATGAGCCGCACATGACAGTACCTACCACGTATCTCACCCGTAGTTACCCGGAGGTGTGCACGCAAATCTTTTTACCTGCAACCATGTTTAGGCCCTGTCACACGTCCTTTCCGGGCAAGCTACGCAGGCTTGTTTCGTATAGGGATTTTCCAGCATGCCGGACAATTTCTGAGGGCGAACAAGGATTTGGGCGAGTCAGTGCATGTGTCTTACTTGCTGGACGCGTTCTACTTGAATATTCTATTCTACTTGCGGATATACTGTGTGACCTTTGTATCTGTCGCGTGGGGGCTGACAACTCAGTGAAGGAATTCCTCTGAAGGAATGACAAAAGTCCCACGGAATGTCATTATCTTGGCTGCATACGGGGACTGCGAAGTACCTACGTGGGAGTTGCCTGCGAAGTGCTGCCGCCAAGGGCCTCCTTATACTGGTGTTCTGCGTAGACCTCTCCGGGCATCCCCGCGACTCACCCGGAAAAAGTTTTGGTCATGCTCAAAACTTGGCTGTGGTTAAATCGGACTTGCGTGAGCACCTTCGGGCAACTACAGGCGAGATACGCGCTAGGTACTGTCACGTGCGGACCAACTACGAAGAGCTCCGGGTAAGTCGCTCGTAACAGAAAACGGATCGGTTTCAAATCTCTCACGCGGGTCACACGGAATGCACGCAAGCAGAAGCTAAGTAGCACGCGTTTAGTATACTAGGTAAGAAACGAGTGCGAAAAATGCAAACATTCTTGTTCGCCCGCGGAAAATCTTCTACGTGCTGGAAAATACCTCCTCGCCACAAGCCCGTATAGCTTGCCCGGAAAGGTGTGACACGGCCTTTATGGGACATACTTCTATACCACACAAATAATATATGTTTGAGTGGAGGTATCAAACACAAAATCAAACATGATATTAGAGGGAATTAGAAAACTGTGACTTCATCTCTTGCAGGGGCGGATCCAGGAACTCCGAAGGGGGGGGGGGGGCGCCAAAAAATTCTGGTGCCACTTCCGGATTCATGCGCTGACAAGCACAAAACAAACAAACAAACAAATGAACAAAAACAAATGGGGGCTTTAGCGTAATTTTGTGCTCCCACTCCAACTGGCTGACAAAGATGGTATCTTCAAAGATGAAAGGGGGGGGGGGCCTTCATTTTTTCGTTTTATTTCTTTTTCTAAACAAGAAATAAAAACAAATAGGGGGCGCACCCCTCTGGATCCTCTTATATCTTGAATCTCATCGGTATTACCATGTTATTACATTATTTAAAAGCACGTGAACGCAGCTTGGGATATCTGGTTGTGAAGTGATGAAGGTATGTCTGTTCTTGGAACGGGGCAGAAGGGAGCGAGCCCACAATCAGCTGAGAAGAAGCACTTTGCATGAGTACTGAGATTTCAATTAAGATCGGGTGAAATGGTTAGTGTGGGTCTACGCCCTCATTAGGAATATAAGGTAAGGAAAAGGCATCACGTGTACGTGAGTGTGTTAATAGAGCATGCTAAATTTCAATTTAGTCTGATAATTTCTTCATTATTGTTACGCCGGTGGTTGACATCCGATGTTTTGTCCCTTTCATCACACAGCTATATATAGTCCAGGCGCAGGGACCCAGAAAAAATGACTTCGTTCAACCCACCCCGCAGAAAAGGTTTGACTGCATAGGGTGGTCGGTTGGACTCTCTGGAACACCCCTAGGTAGTATGTGATTCGAAATTGTGGTATCAATAAAATTTTACAGGCCATTTTAGTTGCGACAAGACCTTATTGTTCGAAAAAGAGTCTGCGCACGCCAAGACTACTACACGCACCACTAGCACTGCTACAGGCGCTAATGCCAGTGGTGCGTGTAGTAGTCTTAGCGCACGCAGACTTTTTCCTCGGCAAACAAGGGTTTTTGCCAGCAAACTCACTAGCTGAGGTCAGTGTAGTTTAGTTTCTAGCCGTTTTTATTTCGTGTATATTTTTTCCGAGTTGCAGCAAGCCGAGTGAGGTTGCATACCCAGTGATTGTGACCCCAAACCGTTCGGGCGTCGCAATCACTTGGTATGCGCCTTCGCTCAGCTTAGCACAATAAAGTGGGCTTCTACACATGCGCAAGCTGCAACTCGGAGAGATGAAAACGAAATAAAAACGACTAGAAACTAGACTGGGGTCGGTTACGGCTGGCACTGAAAATTACAACATAATCACAGTTTTTTGCAGTTATTTCATGAATAATTCCTCAAAACACCGTAAAACCATATATATATATGTTGCTAGAGATGTCAGCAAAACAATGGGATACATTGTAAGTTAAAATATTGTGCATGGTTACCATGGTAACCAGATGTATACAGGTGATTGATAATCCAAAAAATGCCTCCAACTGCTGCAAACTTTGATATTTTTTTGTTCAGTTTTTTTTGTAGATAGGTGAATTAAAAACAAACATTTCTATTGATTATTGTTCAAAAAAGTTTTTTCCTGTTGCCATGGCAACCAGTAATATCCAATCAGGATTCAGCTGTCAATACTTAAGAACTAATGCCCATATTTTCAAAAAGCTCAATAAGCATGTCATTCTGCATAATTGTACCATTTACCGTACTTTTAACACATATTTGACTTCAAATTACAGGCAAATGTTGTTTCCAGCAATGTATGGACACAAAATTCCCTTCAAAATCTATGTTAATACAGAGAGCAAAGCCGACGATATTCTGATATTAGCTTTTTAGAGTATATATTTACAGAGAAATGGTTATTCGAAACAACCTTGGAAAAGAGCAGAAGAAAGCAATTGATTGTTCTTGTTCTTAAAGGAAATTTATTCAAGACTGCAGATAAATTCCTTTCTAAAGAAGGAATATACACGTACACTGCATTATCCATCAATGGAATTAAAAGCGTACTTTTCGTTGGTAAGCTATATATATTTGGACAACTTGTGGTGATATATCATAATCAAGTTCGAATTACCAATTCTTTGTTAAATATGAATTCAATTTGTCATTTCTTGTTAAGCCTGTTACTAGAGCTCACAGTGTGATGGATTGACTATCAGTACTTCGTTATATATATATATATATATATATATATATATACAAATATTTTAGCTTTATTTTCAACAAGTTTATTTGTGGATCGAGGAATTTGTGAATCAGGGTATTTTAAGGACGTCTCAGGGTCAGACAATTCAGACAATCAGACAACTTTCTGTCTCAAATATATCATCAGCATTTATGTTTGTACCACACCAGCGTGCGATAAAAGTGAAAAAAAAAAACCTCGAGTGTAAATACTCTTTCGTGCTTTTCGTGCTTTTCGTGGACTGTAAGTGCACGAAATTTGAATCATTCTGTTTGTTATAGGCTATATTTAAAGTGTAGATACATTTTTTGTGCTTTTCGTGGACTGTAAGTGCACGAAATTTGATTCATTCTGTCGATATAGGGTATCATTATTTGGACAACTTATGGTGATATTTCATAACCAAGTTCGAATCGTCAGTTCTTTGTTAGATATGAATTTCTTGTTACGCCTGTTACTAGAGCTCACAGTGTGACTGACTTTCAGTACTTTGTTATACATTACAGTACAAGTTTTGTAACTTTTTTGTTCAACAGTTTTATTTGTGGATCAGGGCATTTTAAGGACATTTCGGGCTCAGATAACTTTCTATTTTCCACAGTCATTTATAAGTTTGCCACAACAAAGTAGGATAAAGTGAAAAAAATATCTGGAATCCAGACACGTTTGTTTATTTTGCCTTACGTGCTCATGATCACCCATTGTAGGTCGGGTCTTAACCCTATAAAGCCCAAGCTATTTTGACCCCTTCCAGGCCCAGGGGGGGGGGGGGGGGGTGGGGGGGGGGGGGGGCGGCGGCACATTGTGCCCCCTACATAACTTCTTTATTATATGATGTATGACCGTCATATTTGGCACATGGGTAGAGCAACTCATGCTCTACATGACCCAACATTTCTCAAGGTTACCCACTGAGGGCACTATTTCCCAAAATATAAAAAATACATAGAAAATATGCTAAAATCATGTTTTTTCTTTCTATTTCTTTATCCCCAGTAAATATGTTGTTATTTTATATTAATCATTTTCATATTTACTACAAAGGAAGAGCAAGTCAACGTTCACTATTTGTTATGGTTGAAATTTCTCAAGGTCAACATGTGGGGGCGTAATTCATTACAATATAAAGAAATATATGAAACCTATTACGTATTGCTTGGAATGGGTGCATATATTTGTATCACATTTCACATTTCCAAAATACTGAAATTTTAAGTTTACAGATTGATATTATGATAAACAAATGATATTCCAGGCAAAGCTTGTGTGAAGATAACACAAAATAAAAAGGTAATCTTTGAAAAATGCTGTATTTTCGATTATTTCTATTATATCTATTGTTTGATGCCTATAATAGAAAATAAAGGAAATAATAAGAAGACCATTTCAGGGTAATTCTCAACCATAATTACTTCACATTTCTTTCCTTTAGCAAACTATAGCCAAGAAAACCCCAATTTCATCCATAATTATATTGTTAACTGAAATTGAAACAGAAAATCATACAAAATCTGACTAACATGGTTGTCAGTTTACGGTTGCCATAGCAAACAGGAATATCGGACATACCTAAATTATATATCAAAATGTTTGTAATAAGATTTTAGGAAAAGCCACCAAATTTGGTTGAAATCGGGTAAAGGGTTTAGGAGCGGCAAATGAAGATATGGTAGGGGGCACAATGTGCCCCCCCCCCCTCCCTTGGGCTTTATAGGGTTAAACTACCCACCTCAACACTACAAAGTTAACCTGGCTACCCTTATACAAATCTGTAAAGCATGCCTCGCAAGCTTGCCGCAAGCTTGCGGATTAGCTTGCCACAAGCTTGCGGGCCAGATCTTGGCAAGCTTGCGGCAAGCTTGCGGCAAGCTTGCAGGGTTCCAAATATTTAAATGAGCTGCCGAAAATTTGCATACTAGCTTGCTGCAACCTTGCAGGGCTAGCTCACATACCTGCAAGCTTGCACAAAGTTTTTAGCTTGCCGCAAGCTTGCCGGCCAGCTCACTGCAAGCTTGCGGGCCAGCCTGTGGCAAGCTTGCAGCAAGCTTGCAGCAAGCTTGCAGGGTTCCAAATATTTAAATGAGCTGCTGCAAATTTGCATACTAGCTTGCTGTAACCTTGCAGGGCTAGCTCACATACCTGCAAGCTTGCACAAAGTTTTTAGCTTGCCGCAAGCTTGCTGGCTAGCTCGCTGCAAGCTTGCGGGCCAGTCTGTGGCAAGCTTGCGGCAAGCTTGCAGGGTTCCAAATATTCAAATGAGCAGCCGCAACCTAACATGCTAGCTTGCTGCAACCTTCCAGGGCTAGCTGACCTGCAAGCTGGCACAAAGTTTGAAACCTTGCATATTAGCTTGCCGCAACCTTGCAGGGCTAGCTGACCTGCAAGCTTGCAGGGAGTTTGCAACCTTGTGTGCTATGCCACCAGTTCGCGGAATGCTTGCTGCTAAGCTTGTCGCAAGCCTTTGCAAGCTTAGTTTTTTAAAGAAATTAAGAAATTTGATTACTATAGAGCGCTCGCACAGGAGACCCGTTTCAGCACTTGAAGAGTTTGTTCGCAAAAACCGATAAGTCCATTTTTGAAGATTTTGAAGTACGGTTTCTGTTATAAAGTACAAATTATATATATTGGTCCTTACATATAAAGGTACATTTTTGAAGTTACGGTCAAAAGAAGCAAAAATTTCCTTATTATTCTCTTTATTTTTCTTGACCTTTAATCGCAAATATCTCCATTTGGTAAATATGGACTTATCGGTTTTTGCGAACAACTCTTCACATACATTGTATCCCCTGAATCAATCTCCCATTCCCCATCTGGATTACTTTAGGCCAGAATGCTGTATAATATGGCAACTGTCGCAGGATACAATAAAATCTGACGAGAAATGAGGCTGGTATATAGCACATACAAGGAATATAACATGTCATCCTATAAAAGTTTGAACAATGAGAGCACTGGCAATGAACATTTTTGTTACCTAGAATAACTCCCCATAAACCTCAATAGCAAGTTTGAACAAAATTCAACAAGAAATGTGGCTGATAGAGCATGCACAAGAAATGTGACTGGCATCTAAGTTGGAGCACTGAGGGCACCATCACCACAAGCTGTTGTGTCCTACATGTACATGTACAATGATCATTCGTTTACCGATCCTTAGCAAGTCTGAATAATTAAATCCCATAAGAATTGAGGTTACATGTAGTACCATACAGCACATACAAGAAATATGACATATCCTTAAAAGTTGGAACAATGAGGACGCTGTCAATAAAACTTTTGTTACCGGTACCTAGAATAACCCCCCACAAAACCTCCATAGCAAGCCTGAATAAAATCTGACAAGAAATGTCGCTTCTAAATAGCTTACGAATAGAGCATATACAAGATATGTGACATGGCCTCCAAGTCGGAACACTGAAGGCGCTGTCACCACAAACTGTTATGTGTCCTTCATGTACAATGTAGATTGACCACCCGCACCTCCTTTAAAATAGCAAGTCTGAGTAAAATCCAGTGAGTAACGATCAAGTCATTGCATAAATATTTAAGCATTTTTGCAAATTTTGACATGGTCAGGGTGACCTTTGAACCTGTAAAAGCTAGAACAGTGAGGGCAGCATTATCAATACACTGTAGGTATAGGTGTATAGATTTGACTATGATACCTTTACATACCAAATTTGAAAAAAAATCGGTCGAGAAACAAGGCCAGCATCACACACACAAGCAGACCCTGTTGAATTTACCTTTTCATGTATAAAGACGGAACAAGCGAGGGCACCACCACCAAAAACAATAGGCACCTTGATTTCACTATGATGCACCTTTTTGCCAAATTTGAAGAAAATCTAATAAGAAATGTGGCTGATAGAGCACACACAAGAAATGTGACATGGCATCCAAGTCGGAACACTGAGGGCGCCATCACCACAAACTGTTGTGTCCTTCATGTAGAATGACCACCCATACACCTCCTTAGCAAGTCTGAATAAAATCCGTTGAGTAACAATCAAGTTATTGCATATATAAGCACATTTGCAAATTTTGACATGATCAGGGTGACCTTTGACCCTGTAAAAGGTGGAACAGTGAGGGCAGCATTATCAATAGGTATACACGTAGGTGTATAGATTTGACTATGATACATTAATACATAGGCCTACCAAATTTGAAAAAAAAAAATCGGTCAAGAAACAAGGCCAGCGTACGTTGCACACACAAGCAGACCCTGTTAAATTGACCTTATTTTCATGTATAAAGACAGAACAAGCGAGGGCGCCATCACCAGAAACAACAGACATCTTCGTTGTACCATAATACACCTTCATGCCAAATTTGAAGATGATCTACGAAGAACTGCAGCCAGTAGAGCGCTCTCACAAGAAAATCTCTGTGGCGGACGCGGATGCAGCGGACGCAGCGGTGCAACGAGGCCAAATCCATAGTATCCTCCGAACTCTGTTCGGGGGATACAATTAGGAAATTTAATTGAAATTTGCACAAAAGTGAAACATAAAAAAAAAAGGATGAAGTATAAATAATACACTCAAATCTGTTATACATTCATTTATTTTACTATTAAAAAAAAAGAGGTATGCAGAATGTACCGGTATTGAGTTATATGTAACAATAAAAATACCTGTTAATACACACACAAATTACAATGGGTGGGACTGTATTGCACATTTAGGGGAAGTTACTATGATTACTTTGTTAAAATGTGTAGATTATTGAGGTTTATGGGGAATGAAAATATGGTGAAGTTATTCAGCATGTTAATGCATGCAGTTAGTTATAATAGTATTAATCAATTTCATACCTTTAACAGAATTATTGTCCTTAAATCTAAGCTGCACACAGAAACAGTCAAACCGCCATTTTGAATTTCAGAGTGAACAAAGTAACTTTCTTTTTTGTAACTGAGAGGGCACCAGGCAATTTTCTCTATCAATTAACCTATAAGCTTGCGACAAGCTTGCGACAAGCTTGCGACAAGCTTGCAAAGATTTTGATTGTGGCCATAACAGCAGTAAGCTTGCGGTAAGGTTGCAGAATTTGCTCTAACAATTTACCCACAAGCTTTAGCTTGGGACAAGCTCACGAAGATTTTGACTGCATTTTGCATGCTTGCGAAGTTCTAACCCGCAAGCTTGCAGCAAGCATGCAAAGATTTTGATCACAGTTCACAAGCTTAAGTAAGCTTGAGGAGTTTTCTTTAACAACCTGCAAGCTTGCGACAAGCTCACAGAAATTCTGATAATGGCCTGCAAGCTTGTGGTAAGCTTGCAGAGATTTCTGCATTACTTGCAAGCTTACGGCCAGCTTGCAGAGCTGTTAGTTGTCTCACCGCAAGCTTGTCATAAGCTTGCACAGCTTTCATATGGTCTTGCAAACTTATCTGCAAGCTTGCGACACAATCTGCAAGCTTGCGATTATTTTTGCAATCATATCTGCGACCTTGCAATCGTCCACAAGCTAATGGTAAGTTGCTGCAAGCTTACCGCAAGCTTACCGCAAGCTTACCGCAAGCTTGCAGCAAGCTTACCAGGGGATGCCAAGTTTGTATCATGCTTGCAGTAAGATGGCAATAAGCATGCGCAAGCTTGCACTCTTTAATACAAGCTAATTAAGGTTGCCGCAAGCTTACCGCAAGCTTGCTGCAAGCTTGCCGCAACCTAAGATTTTTATAAGGGTAAAACGGATAGGACCCCTAAGATTTTCCCTCATTCTCTCCTTAATGGCATTAATTCATTACTGCACGTTTTAATACAAATTTACATGTCATGACTTTTCATTTTATTTTTTTATTTTAACCCTAGATTACCAACGAAAAAGTACGCTTTTAATTCCATTGATGGATAATGCAGTGTACGTGTATATTCCTTCTTTAGAAAGGAATTTATCTGCAGTCTTGAATAAATTTCCTTTAAGAACAAGAACAATCAATTGCTTTCTTCTGCTCTTTTCCAAGATTGTTTCGAATAACCATTTCTCTGTAAATATATACTCTAAAAAGCTAATATCAGAATATCGTCGGCTTTGCTCTCTGTATTAACATAGATTTTGAAGGGAATTTTGTGTCCATACATTGCTGGAAACAACATTTGCCTGTAATTTGAAGTCAAATATGTGTTAAAAGTACGGTAAATGGTACAATTATGCAGAATGACATGCTTATTGAGCTTTTTGAAAATATGGGCATTAGTTCTTAAGTGTATTGACAGCTGAATCCTGATTGGATATTACTGGTTGCCATGGCAACAGGAAAAAACTTTTTTGAACAATAATCAATAAAAATGTTTGTTTTTAATTCACCTATCTACAAAAAAAAACTGAACAAAAAATACCAAAGTTTGCAGCAGTTGGAGGCATTTTTTGGATTATCAATCACCTGTATACATCTGGTTACCATGGTAACCATGCACAATATTTTAACTTACAATGTATCCCCTTGTTTTGCTGACATCTCTAGCAACATATATATATATATATGGTTTTACGGTGTTTTGAGGAATTATTCATGAAATAACTGCAAAAAACTGTGATTATGTTGTAATTTTCAGTGCCAGCCGTAACCGACCCAAGTCTAGTTTCTAGTCGTTTTTATTTCGTTTTCATCTCTCCGAAATGCAGCTTGCGCATGTGTAGAAGCCCACTTTATTGTGCTAAGCCGAGCGAAGGCGCATACCAAGTGATTGCGACGCCCGAACGATTTGGGGTCACAATCACTGGGTATGCAACCTCACTCGGCTTGCTGCAACTCGGAAAAAATATACACGAAATAAAAACGGCTAGAAACTAAACTACACTGACCTCAGCTAGTGAGTTTGCTGGCAAAAACCCTTGTTTGCCGAGGAAAAAGTCTGCGTGCGCTAAGACTACTACACGCACCACTGGCACTGGCGCCTGTAGCAGTGCTAGTGGTGCGTGTAGTAGTCTTGGCTGCGCAGACTCTTTTTCGAACAATAAGGTCTTGTCGCAACTAAAATGGCCTGTAAAATTTTATTGATACCACAATTTCGACTCACATACTACCTGGGGGTGTTCCTGGAGGTCCCATCTACCACTCTGTGTGGTCAAACCTTTTCTGCGGGGTGGGTTGAACGAACTCCTTAATTAAGGCCCGTACAGGAATTAGCGCCTTGACTAATAATAGCACGGCTTGCAATAGCTTGGAAAAGATTAAGCGCTTGAATAGACATTGTATTTTAGAGCCTCTTTTCTCAGTTCACAATTTTCCAGAGTGTGTGCTTTCTTTCCAGTATTTAGGGGAGTCCATTTGTATTGGGTTACACAATATTCTAAAGCTTAGAGTCTGCTCTTTCAGAATCTGCCCTTCACTGAAAATCTATCTCTGGCGACTTTTTGTTGGTTTTGTGACGCAGGGTTACATATAACAGTCCTGAAGCTGATATACGTTATGTGTACATGGTGAGAATATTTAACTGACTATAATATGTACACCAAAATATCCCGCCTCTGTGGCTTTTGTATGCATTAAAGGAATGTGTTCTATTTCATATCCAGCCTAAAATACTAGTATTTCGACCCTCCGTTCCTTTCCCTGAACTGTCTTTCCTGAACTCGCAATATTGAGCATGTATTTATGCACACAACATGGGGAATATTGCGCTACTGATTATGTGTACACCGAAATGGACCGCCACTGTGACTGAAATACTTATACAACAAAGGTCTTCCACTTCATCTCCATTTAACTGAAACACTCCTAACCTCGGTTTTTCCCCTCACATTAAAAGCAGTTAGCACATCTGTTGTGTGGGACAGCGAGGCGGGACACGGTTCTACACAGCCGCAAAGAAGGTAGAAATGAGCGGTCAAGCGGCAACGCCACTGACCCGAATCCTTTCCGATCGATTCAGGTTTTTATATTACTTTCCAGTTACCCACGCTCATTTGGACGTAAATGAGTAGGCATTCACAAACCAAACTGGGAAGCTATCTTCTATTCATACCGAAAGTACATTGTATATCGCTGGGGTTAGTGAGTAGGTCTGCTTGCCTGCAGTCTCAATCCCCTCAGTGTCTGTGAGTGTCTGTACAAGCCTGGACCACCATGAACACTGATCAAAATGATGACATCCCACTAAACTCCACGGAGGGGTTACGACTCTTAGACGAGGCGAATTGTCGACAAATGCTACTCATCCGCATCTTCCGCAAGCGGCACAAATCGGGATACTGCGGCGCCCAATCTGCAGCCATGCTCCTGAGCGCCCGACATTTCGGACAGAAGCATCGTGACTCCACGCAGCACGCTGATTGTGACGTCAGCGACTTGCCGTACGTAGACACGAACCTGTTTTCCTACCCGCAGACAAGGCTTGTGATGGAGGAAGAGGCGATGGTTAGCAACGGTATCACTCTGCCAGAAATGGAGGCACTGCTGGAAGCGCACGGCATCTCATCCAAGCTTGTTCACTGGAAGGATAGCAACCCGGAAGAGTTCCGTGACCTGGCGATGGCGGCGCTTTCACACGGAGATTCCAGCCGGGGCGTGCTCGTCAATTTTGAATTTGATATGATGTGGCAAGGGAAGAGCGTGACGATAGGTCATCACAGTCTGCTGGCTGCCTACCACTCCGCTTCCGACCGGTTTCTGTTGCTCGACACATTCGCTAGTGCTCAAGATAGGTGGGTGCGGACGGAGAAGATGTTTCAAATGATGGGAACTCTCGACAAAGTGTCCGGGTTGTGCAGAGGGTTCTTGATCACAGGAACGTGCTAGGCTCCCAAGGGAAATTATAAAAATAGAAATAAAAATAGATAGGACAGCATTGCTTGTTTAAAGTTTTTAGCTACTAGTGCAGTACATGTATGTTGAGAAAAAAAGTAAGGTACCCTTTAATCTGTGTCACTCTGTGCCATATGGCTTCACGGACAGGTGTTCGGCATTTGCACAGAACAAGGTGACAATACTAGGGTAACGCTTTATTACCCAATTGAAATCATTGAATTAATTTATGATACAACGTCTGAGGTCTTAACGAGAAAATAATCAGCCTTGCTCAACTCCTTGCCTTTGTGAAGTAGACCATCAAATTCAAATTGGAGGATATAGTAGGTGCAATGATTGCGATTAGGCCTACGCAAACAACGGTTGCGTCGTTTTTCAGCTGACTGAACATGTTTAAAACAACAACAAAAACAAAAACAAAGTAAAAGATTTGAAACCTACGGTACCATTTATGTATTAATCTGAGCCACTCAATCTACACGCCTCCTCAGTCTTTTCCCAGCAAAATAAATGGTAAGAGGGTTGAACAGATGAAGCCTAGTAGCTTGAATATGCCCCACCCCAAATGGGAATGGGTGTATTGTAGTTATAGGTACCCGATGTTTCGGTAATACATGTAATCATAATGTTGTTATCACATGTACTGGACCTGGAAGTTTTTGAAACATGCTCGACGAGTTTACAGCAGTCCTGCTAGATCAGACTCTGAGAGTCTAAATGACTGAAGAGTCTGCAGTTCTCTCGGTGATTTAGCAGCTATCCACGACATACAGTTCACGGAAAAAGGGGGAAATTCAGAAATTGTTCATAATCTGAGAATGGTAGGTTGTAAAGTAAAAGCGTTTTCAACAGTTGCATCTCGTTCGCACTTTCCCATAACGAGCTCAATATGGGTGCTGTGGAACTCAATCGGCCACGCCCCTGATGAGCGCCAGACTCTGTATAAAGCTTTGAAAGGACACAGTGTGATTGTGACGTCAGGGCGTCCTTGCCAATTTCAAGATGACGAGGATGTTGGACGGGAAGATGCCAACGTGCGGTCACCCTCGATACGTCCACATCTTACTATGACAGGTGGCTATGACCAGAGGATATATTTCTGATGATGGACACCACTGATAACGTGTCAGGAATTAAGACGGGCTTTCTAATTGTATAGGGCTGTACGTAGTTACATTTGAATAGCGGTGCAACAAAAAAGAAACAGCAACTGCAATGCAAGGTATTTTTTATTTAAATTAATTATACTGCTTATCTGAAATTGAATGTACAATGTACCTGCCCATGTCAATGCATTTTGGGTCATATCAATTGATTCAATCCATATATATTAGTTGATTTTAAGTATTTATCAATTCATTCATTTTCGTATGTATTAATTTAGACGAATAACTAGAATGTAACCCCTAAAGTCCTCAGTAAGAATTTGTAAAACACTAAATAGCTGTTCCTTTCTTGCCGTTAATTTCAAGTCTGACACTTCTTGCCTATCAATTATATATTATTGCATCCTACACTATTCCTGCAGGAAAAAAATCTAAATTTATTATATAGGGTGTTTAGCGATGATAAGAAGCTTTAGGGAAAAGTGCCATATGTATAATATTTGCAAAATTGTTATTTCATGCAACATAATATGCAATGAAGAGGTTACGGCACTTTTTATCTGTCCTGATTTTCCTGTAATGTCTGTCCTCTTTTGATGTACATTGTATCTTACTTCTGTAGTCAAGAAAGATAAAGTTTTGCCTAGATTTGCATGAGTTGTCCACTGCTTTAAAATACAAGCACTATACTCGTTTATCTACTTCAGAAGATATATCATGTAACAAGTTTGGTTTGAAACTCTACATGCTTTAAATTCTTATTTACCTGTTATACTTATCTCGCAGTTAAACAATGTGTCTTCAGGATCACAGTAATTCTACTAATTTTTGTTTTCCTTGGGATACAAATAGAAAATATATGATTTGACATGATTTACATGAACATAATCATAATGATACTACAGCTATTTCAAGAAGACTAAAAGTCCAGATAGCTTAGAATATAATTTTATAGGGTATGAAAGGTCATTAAATCAAAGTTGTCATTTTCACTTTAAAAGTGTCCAGTTATCTCGATTAAAATGTCTTAACTGTAAGATAAGAAATATCAATTAATCATAGTGCAGCCAATAGAAACATTAAAGATGAAAAGGACAGGTATAACCCTTTGGGATATCAACGTCATTTGATTGAATAATTTCATTTTCTGTAGTTTGTTCGTCTTTTGCGCGCACATACTTAGCTTGTGTCTCAGAATCAACGGGCTTTTATTTCGTTTTCATTCTTTTTGATTTAGATTCTTTTGTTTATTTATTCTTTTGTGGTTTGTAGAAAAATTGCAGTGTTTTATATCAATCATACAGGTTCGTTAGAGACTTTTCTTGAATTTTCTAATGCCAATCATACAATTCCGTATGAACCTTTCTTTTTTTTTTTTTGGCATTTTCTAACCATCCTTGCGCAATATATCCATCACAATATTACTATAACTGGAGGTGTAATCGCAACATTGAGTCGATATTGTCGGGTAATCATCGTTTCTACAATATGTCAGTGTGATCACTGAAGAGAAACCATCACACATTTCAGTTGTGTGACTTTTGAAATAAAAAAAGAAATCAAGTATTTGAACCTATTCTTTGTCTAATTCTGAAAGTTTTGTATATTCCCCTGATCATCCGGCCTGCATTGCTGTTTGTTTGTTTCTTTGTGGCAATGAGCAAGATATAATTACTAATCGAGCTGTAATCTTATATCTACGTATTTCTGATATGAATAGATGTTAAACATAGATAGGTTTGTGACAGTAACGATTGTTATACAATGTTTCCTTCAACACTTGATTTAACATTGCATTTTCAGTTTAAAGATACCATACCATGTTCACTCTGTTTGATTATGAAGTTTGCCCTTTGGCTACACCATACATTGCTCATTATGCAGATTCATTATTCATATTTTATAAAATGGGTTCAAGAATGTAGCCAATAGGAAGCGCTGAAATGAGACACACCTCCTTCCTTTACTTCAGTACAACTGCACTGCCTGTAATCCTATGGTAGATTGCCGATCGTCTGCGCGCGCGGCGGCTCCTTTGATGAATTGCATGCATACGCGTACGCGCTGTCAATCCTGTAAACAACTTCTAGTTCGGGCTGCCGGCCGGCTGGCCTGTCTTCCCTTGTGCATAACATATGTGGCGTACGTACGTATACTGTACTATACGTACACTTTGTACAGTACAGTAGACCAAGCGTTATGGGACCGGACGCGTACATGGAGTCACTTTGAAGAGAAAATCCAACGATTTAGCAGGTTAATTCTCACGCCGTTTTCAGAGTATGTTGTCTAGTAGGCCTATATGAGGAGTCTATATCAAGTCTTTAAGGTAAAGGGTGCATATTCTATGTAAAATAAGTAAGTTTTCATGCGGGTGTCCGGAAACCCAACCCCCCATTATACTTATACTGTATGTGCGGGACTTCCGCGAGTGCGACGTGCGTAAAAGTTTGGGACGAACATCTTCGGACGTCTTGACCCACAAAGGTACGTGAAAAACGCTGAAAAATGATGTTAGTTTTCGAATTTTCGACCCATTTTATAAAACAAATGATACACAGGATTATTTCGTGGCGTTAGTGTAGGCGTAGCTCACTCTCGGGTATTTACAATGTAGTGCAACATGCACTCGGCTTCGCCTCGTGCATGTTTCACAATTGTAAATACCCTCGAGTGCACTACGCCTACACTAACGCACTCTATCCTGTGCATCATTTGTATAGTACAGATTCTGATCTGGGACATGGCTCCAGGGGATCCATGTATGTGTACCAGACATGCAGTGGTCCATCAGGTCCAAGAGTTTTTATGGCTTGTAGAGGTCTACATGCCATAAACGGTCAAGCTTACTGATGTATTCGGCCAAAGAAGTGAGTAAGATTCATAGAGTGAAGTCATGTCAAATTATGTACTTTATAAAAGGTGAAATTCACAGGCCGAAATGTCACGGTCACGGTCACAAATATCGTGTACAGAGTGCATAGCTAGTGCACAGAGTGTATTGCTAGTGTGTGTGTCAGTGCCACATATAAGAGCACAGTTACAGTACAGTTGAGTGTGTATGAAGGTACACTCGGTTACAGTAGAGTTGAATGTGCATAAACTGGGTTGTCATGTACGGTCAGTGCAGACATGTTGTAGATACAACATTTTGCTTATATTATAAACCACATTTTGACATGGAAGTTTATACTCAGTAGATTTGAATATAATGCAAGAAATGAACCAAGCTCTGTTAAGTTGCTGGAAATACAAATGGTAAGGTGTCATACAGGTGGCACATTCTAAGTGATATTGAAGTTGGTTTAGAGTTGAAGCACATGTGCATTTGGCACATGTGATAGATATTTGATGTGAAATCCAGTTCATTTGGTCTCAGGATTTAAAGATGGCTATACAACCCAGGTTAGCTGGACACACATACAATGGCTGATTAAGTGGCCAAATCTGAACTACAAGGTAAAAGTCAATTCCTGCATTTAGGAGAATTTACATGCAGGGAATTAAGGTATGCAGAAGGGAGTTATGTTACATGAGTACAATATTTGTATGTGCGGTTTCATGACACACATTGGAGTGAGTAACTTAGCTAATTCATGCACAGTGTGAAATTAGTACATGTACGTGCATAAGAGGTATATGTAGAATATTAGTGCACATTTGATCCAAAAGTCGTGGATTATATTCCCAATCAGACTATTGATTGCAATGCATGATATGTGGTTGCCAAATTGATATTGGGAGGTTTATAAGGTTTAGTCCCGTAAATGATTGGACTTCAGGCGTATAATTTATTCAGATATTCGAGGCAAAGCATAAGATAATTCACGTGCAGATGTAAAGTCTTTGCTGCTCATTGGTTTATGATGTACACTGTACCCATACGGTGTAGGTAAATCGTTACAACAGCGATGCCAATCGTTATTCTTGTTATACTGTTTTGCCCAAAATTGTATCGGGTTTCTATGGATAATACTTAAACCCAAAACTTGTGTTATAATGCCACACATGTCTATGGCATGCATATAATTACTCCTTTAGTCTTTAATGTACAAGTGGCAAAATATGGTATAAAGACGAATTATTGCATGAAGAATGTGTGAAAAGATTTAACACACCACACTTATAGATACAAGAAAGGATGACTCGATTCACCATAGCGTAGTAGGGTTTGAACAGCGCTGTTGCTGTATTTATTCATTTATGCAGAAAATACTGTAGTAACATATAAATATGTTGAACAAAGTTAAAGTGACAAAAGTTGTGTTCATAAGTGCAAGAATGCACTATGCATTGAGTACAGGCTCCCTATGAAGTGTATATTAAGACACACATGCAGTATACTACATGTGTATGTGTATTCGACATGGTTACAGTTACATTCATCTGTAATTAGAGCGTTGAATTGCATTACCAAGGATGCTTTCATTTATATTTTTCAGCTTGAATAAACACCGTTGAGAGCGGTAATTATCCAGTTCAAGCCCGGGTGCATCAGTCTGTTTTGTCGCCCTCAATGGGCGCGCCATACAATAAACAACATTACTATCAACGAAATATTTTCGTTATCGTCATCATCCTCATGATCATCTTCGCTATCACCATTACTACAACCATCATCGTAAATCTGTAGGGAGGCCCTTTTGGGATTTTACAAGACTGGAGCCTAAGAGATTTTTCTCCTCTGGAGAAAATCTCTTTGACTGGAGCAGAGCATTTTTTGAATAAGGGAATTAGGTAGGGGGACTCACGCCAAGGCGCGTGCATGCATTATTTTATGCCAACTCTATCATTACAAATTCAGCACTGACATCATTGCACTCCTCTTCCCTACATGATTCTTTCCACCATCCGCTAAATGTAATATTCCTAATGGACTCGCGCATGGTTAGCGGTCCATATATTATTGTGTACAGTGCAGTTATTGTACACAAAGACAAGGACTTTAGGATGATAATGTGTAACCCCCATACATAGCTTGTTTTCAAGGTCATTCGTGCTATCTGTGGCTTGTATAATGTTTGGACTCCATTATACACATGTATTATTCACGTGTGTATTTGGGTGTGTGTGCTTTTGTTGGTGATGTGTTTCTGTGTGTGTACGAGTGTGTAGTATTTCTATGTATCTAATTTAATTGGTATATGAAAAACCAAGAGTATTTATAAAATCTTCATTCATAATCTAAATCCTATTGCATCAAAGTGTACATTTTGATCTGAATATGAATGTATATCATTTTCAACACATGTCGTGATGACAGCTGTGAATTTAACAGCAGGTAGGGCCCACAAGATATGTATTCACACGAATTAATTGTAATTTGGAACATTTACTTCTAATGTAACCTACTCTATTGTCAATTGAGGAATACATTGGTGGTGTTGAACCTGATCTCGCCGGCCTCTTAATACGCCACCCCATTTCATTTATTTATTTATTTATCTATCTATTTTTTTTAGAGGGGGGGGGTGAAAGTACGCAAAACGCAGACAATTAATATCCCAAATCATGAAAACTGCCATCCCAGGTAATCAACGAAACACTACAGAAATCCGAAAATGACTACTGCTTACGAATGAACACTACAGAAATCCGAAAATGACTACTGCTTACGAATGAACACTTCACATGATCAGATTACAGAAAAACAACATCTATATAAAACTCAGGAACTGTCTCAGTAGGCCTTTAAAGAGGAAATGCAGTCCAAATATAGGTTAGTCTGATAGAAAAGAGTAAAATCTTACGAGTTCAATTGTAAATATTTGACTGAAATTGGATGAAAAACAAGGAAGTTATGACATTTTGAAGTTTTGCTAATTTCTGCAAAACAGTTCTTGTACAGTGGATATGAATATGCAAATGAGTGAGCTAACCATGTTATACCCTCACAATTTTCCATTGATTGTTACAAAAAAAGTGACAAAAATTCAATGTTTCTGTCATTGAAGTCTGAAACATGACGTTATTCCTTTTTGAATAACTTCAGAATAGTGACCAGCTAGATATACGAGGATTTGAGCCTTGGGCATAATTGCGTTTAAATGAAAAAATGGAAATTTCACAATTTTATGTCCAAACTATTATGGTAAGTTGTGGGGAAATGATATGCTCTCTTTGCCATTTGCATATTCATATTGACTGTTCAAGAACTGTTCCCCCCCCCCCCAAATAAAAATAGCGAAACTTCAAAATATCATAACTTCCTTATCTTTCATCTGATTTCGATCAAAATTATACCGTTGAATTCGTAATATTTTACTCTTTCTTATCAGATCTACTTATATTTGGGCTGGATTTCCCCTTTAAGTCCCTCAAACCGTTGGACAAACCAGAAAGTAGAATTTCAGACCTATAATACATTTCATTTCATTTCATTTCATTTATTAAATTTTCATTCTTTCTCTCTTTTTCGGCAAACTTAACACAGATTGAATCAGAAGATATAACATAGGCATGTATTTGACTTTACATGGTAGATAATAGTTAACAAATACAAAATTATACATGCATCCCGGCAAAATACAAAGTTATGTCTGGGGAAAAAAAAGAAAGAATTGAGAGGTCCACTGAAAAGCATGCTTGTAAATTGTGGACCACTTAAAGGATTCTTCATGTGAACATATTTGTTTACAAAGACAGGATAGAACAAAACAGGACAGAACAAGACAGGAGAAACACACGACATTACATGACTTGACAGAATGGTATACCATTGAAAGTAATAAAGCACAAAAGAATAATGGAAAGAAAGGAAAGGAAGAAAAGGAAACATGAAAGGAAAAGCCAACACGCTGAACATCGGGATCGAAAGAGGGAATTGAGGTGCTTCAGAGCTCGAGCAGCTGAGCAAAGTTTGTACAAATAAGATAATGTATAAAAGAAATACACAATGATGAATTAAATGATTGACGAATTAAATGATTGACGATGAACTCTTAAGTTGTAGAGATTAGCTAAGTAATGAATAGTATGTTATCTTAGTACATTTGCACATCAATAATGAAGTCGCTCGCATTCGGGACATTGACGTCACTACGGGTTTTATCTTTATACGAAATATGATATAAAACAACAATAAACCCATGAATAACATTCGAATCATAACATCGAATTGTTGGGATGTTAATGAAATCATAATATCATTACAAGAAAATTGGTTATTGTAGTGATAAGCTACACAAGGGATCTCGATCTGCGGACGGCGATGGGCTCAGACAGTGGCGTATATGTCGTTCAGTCGAATAGTTGTGGCTTGCATGGGTTCGAATCAAAAGAGCGTCTGTGAGGGTGTTGTTTATTCTTATAGAGCTTCCGTTCTAGCTCCAAAATGTTATCATGCCGTCTTGTCTTTCCTTGTCAAAGTAACTAATAGCCATTTGGTCTCAACCCACATGGTCTAATCCTGTTTCGTCTACATCCAGTTTGTCTAATGACCATCTAGTAGAATTGCCACTTAGCCTCTTTAACAATTGGTCCATTTCCAGATGGGGTATGCCCGCCTCGTCTAATACCCCAAGTTTATTAGACAAGATGAGAAGGAGTCCGTGGCGACAAACCTACAATTCGACCATCTGGTCATTAGATGAAAGTATCCAAACTGGGCATTACACCAAGTGAGAAGTAGACCAAACGGGCATTAAACAAAATTGAAAGTGAGTTTAGCCGTAGTAATGTTAGACGAACTGGGAAGTAGACCATCTGATAGTAGACCAAGTGGCAATAAACCAATAAACCAATCCCGTGTGAATAGATAACTTCTTGCAATGCACAGAAAAGAACCAAACACACTCAGAAGAACGTAACGACCCTGTTTTTCAATTAGGATTAAGTTGTGTTCAGCGCAAAGCATTTGTATTGTGACAACAATTGATATGACCTTCATGTGTTATTGGATGTACACATTAACCTCAGAGGGCCTTGCCTTTTGCATTATGGTTACCTAAGCACTGCCAGCATAGGTACATGTATCCTTCTCTGGTATATCAAGCACAACAAGGTGAGGAGAAAACATTCTAGAGATAGAGTTCAGTTGTTATAAATGAGGCCAGCGCGCGTTTAGCCTTTAGAATTGTATCATGACTTCTGTTTGTATATAACAGGCTTATTATTCGAGACAAACAGAGCACTTGTTATGATGCATCATGTTGAATTTTAATACGCGCTAGAGCGAATGCCGTGAGTTGATGCCACTTGGTTGCATTTTTCACCCCTGCCAGGCCCCTTTCCACAGTGACAGGCTAATGGTGAATTTATAGGCATTGATAGGCTGCAAGGTGTGGAATTCTAAACAATAATGATAATAATAATAATAATAGTGAGACTCTTATAAAGCGCACATTTCTACCTAAAAAAGATACTCAAGGCGCTATAGAACAGAGTACATATTGTGTCACGTTACAACAGTATCACAGAAAATAATAAGACAATAAACCAACAAACAATAGTCCTATATACGTACACATACTATACATACAGACACATACTACACATACGTACACATACTACACATACTATACATACTATACTAAACATACTAGTACGTCATACAATGGTAGCTATTAAACACCGTAACGACAAAATGCAATTGTACTGCAGTTAAATGAATTACTTTGATTGAAATAAGAATACTTGTTCCGTGTATTGTCAAGTGATGAGGTCATGAATGCTCTTCCGTTCTTAATCGTTTTTATGCCTCCGCCACGGAGTGGTGCCGGAGGCATTATGTTTTCGGGTTGTCCGTCCGTCCGTCCGTCCGTCCTTCCGTCCGTCCGTCCGTCCGTCCGTCCTTCCGTCCGTCCGTCCGTCTTTCCGTCCGTCCGTAATGAATTTTGTGGACAAGGTAACTATCAAAAGCTGTTGAGGTATCCTAATGAAACTTGGCATGTATGTGTATTAGGGGGTGAAGTTGTGCCTATCAACTTTTGGGTGCACGTGCTCAAGGTCAAAGGTCAAAAGGTCAAGGTCAAATACATAAAATTTCACTATTTCCACCATATCTATGCAATGCCTGAAGATATTTTCTTGAAACTTAGTGTATGCATGTATTACCCAATTTAGATTCTCTGGTGAAAGTTTGGGTCATGAGGTCGAAGGTCAAAGGTCAAAAGGTCGAGTAAAAGTATTAAAACTTCTTTTTTTTCTCTGTAAATTGGAAAATTGTTCAAGGTATCTTCATGGAACATAGTATATATACATGTACTGACTGGCAGTGATTATCTAGAGAATGTAGGGTTCATGGGGTCAAAGGTCAGGGGTCAAAGGTCAAGTGCAACACTTCAAAATTTTACTATTTCCCTCATGTTCATGCAATGCCAGCAGGATTAGTATTTTTTTTTTACACTTGGTGTATGCATGTGTAACCTCATAGAAATTCTCTGGAGAGTTTTTTTTTTCTTTTTCTTTTTTATTGCCTCAAAGGTCAAAAGGTCAAAGATCAAGTGAAAGTGCTGAACTAACTTTTTCCTCCATATCTCGGAAGTGGCTCAATTTATCGTGAAACTTACTGCATATCTATGCATGTTCTACCTGAAAGTGATTATCTTATGAATTTTAGGGTCAAAGGCCAGATGAACATGGTAACAATTTACTATTCAGTACAGAAATTGCACTTTTTCTCCATACCGGTACCATGAAAATTACTCAATGCATAAATGTATGAATGGGTCAAAGTCAAGTTAAAGTCCTTAAATCCCTAAATACATGCTCTCCTATTCATCCAAATAAACCAAGGTCAAGGAAGGTGAACATTCAACACATTTGTGACAAACTTGTCATTTCAATATTTTGCCAGTTTTGTGAAAATGTAATCACACATTGTCCACATGTACTATCTAGACCTATTAGGAGAATCATGCATTATGGCGGAGGCATAACAGTCGCCATAGCGACATTTCTAGTTACTCTATAAAGGAGGGTTTGTTCTAGTTTTATTAGCGCCCGTATCTGTGTTGTGTGTCAGAGACGGAAACGGAAAAAGAATAATCATGCTGGCATACGAATAAAGTTTCAATGTTTCAGAAATGATGTCGGGCCATGTGAATATTAAACGTTTAGGTCTCAAATTATAAGAGGATGAGTTAATAACACATAGGGTCAATATGTTGGTGTGTGTTTGCGTGTCTGAGTGCATTTGCTTGTGAGTGGGGCGGGGGGATAGGGATTTTGCGCGTATGTGATAACAGGCCACAAAATATCAGAACATCTTAAATCACGCCACTAACACACACACTCGCACACACACACACACACACACACACACACACGCATACACAGACATACACAAGCACACGTACACACACACACACACACACACACACACACAAACACTGCACATACATGATAACCAGGTGACATTAAAACGAAACTTCCTCACATGCGAATTACATACATAGTAATTACATATACATACTATCCCCTAATCTATTACTAACCCATTAATACTATAATTCATTGATCATCGTGTTCAATCTTGTGTTCGGCAAGATAAGCTAGTTGGGAAGTGGAGAGGTTATGGCAGACCGATGGCGGGGCAATGGCATGCTCATTGAGCGATCTATGAAACAGTTCTTTTAGACGTCATTTATCATCATGTTGACTTTGCAGTAGGTCAACTTGTTGCAGCGCCCCGATGTGTTCGTACGTAGCCTACAGTTCAGAGAAGATCTTGTTTTAACCCTATAAAGGGGCCGGGCTTTTTTGGCTATGCTCAGACCGGGGGGGGGGGGGGGGGGGGGGAGATGGATGGTAAAACAGTAATAATTTGAAATTAATGTCAGCTTGTGTCTTAAAATCAACGGGCTTTGATTTCGTTTTCATTCTTTTTGATTTAGATTCTTTTGTGGTTTATGCTTTGGTGGTTTGTAGAATAATTGCAGTGTTTTATATCAATCAATCATACAGATTTTTTAGAGACTTTTTTTTTGAATTTTCTATTGTCAATCATACAATTCCGTATGAGCCTTTCTTTTTTTTTTTGCATTTTCTAATTGTATCCTTGCGCAATTTTATTCATATATCCATCACAACATTACAAAAATTATAACTGGAGGAGTAATCGCAACATTGAGTCGATCTTGTCGGGTAATCATTGTTTCTACAATATAAAAACGAAATCAAGTATATGAACCTATTCCTTGTCTAATTCCTTTAGTTTTGTATTTTCCCCTGATCATCCGGCCTGTATGTGGCAATGAGCAAGAGATAATTACTAATCGAGCTGTAATCTATTATCTACGTATTTCTGATATGAATAGATGTTATACATAGGTTTGTGAGTGTAACGATTATTTAGGTTATAAGATTCCGACTGACAATAAACAACATTACCATCAACAAAATATTTTCGTCATCGTCATCATCCTCATGATCATCTTCGCTATCACCATCACTACAACCATCATCATAAATCTGTAGAGAGGCCCTTTTGGGATTTTGCAAGACTGGAGCAGAACGTTTTTTGAAGAAGGGAATTACAAATTCAGCACTGGCATGGCACTCACTTAAAGTGTATCTTGGCCCAAAAAAATTATTTTTGATATGTGAAAGAGACACATTTAAGTAGTCCATTGCACCAACTTTCAGAAAAAAATGGGTCATTAATTAGTGAAATAATTCATCTAAAAGTTTCTAAACACAATGGGTCTGGGAGGCAAGACTACAGCAAACCCTGTTGTTTGCAGTGGGTTACGGAACCACAGCGGTTCCTGAATCTCCCAGACACAGTGTGTTTGGAAACTTTGAGATGCATTATTTCACTAATTAATGACCCATTTTCTCTCAAAGATGGTGCAATGGATTACTGAAATGTGTCTCTTTCACATATCCAAAATAATTTTTGGCCAATGATACACTTTAAAGGAGACCTCCCGACCGGATGGTTTTCAGATTTGTGCATTTTATTTTGAACAACTATAAATTAGTTATACTGAGGACAGAGTTTCTGAATTTATGATAGTTGGGATGAAGAATATGAATATTTTTTTTTTTCAAATTTATAACAAATTGCAATGAACAAGGATGATGACATAGCAGAGTCACCATAAGAATGCACGAGTTGGGGCTCAAGGAAGCACCACAAAAGAAAAAGGCATGCATAGATTACACACAGATGAACTCGCAAGCAAGCGGTATTGTAATGGAATTACACTGCTACATTTCTGAAATATGTGAGCCTCCTATGTCATCATCCTTGTTCAGTGTAATTTGTTTAAGGTTTTTCAAAGTATTGCTTCTCTCCTCACGAACTACAATAAATTCCACAAATCTATACATGGAGCTGTTCATTTATGTACTACATGGTGTGAAATTATTAAAATCATCTGGAATGCCCCTTTAAAGGAAACCAAAACCCAAAGAGAAATTATACACGGCAACAAATAAATAAATAAATAAACAAACAAACAAACAAACAAACAATAAACAAACAAAACCTTTGCTTGAACGTATGCTACCGCTTCAGTTTTCATCTGTATTCTATACAGTATGCCTGTGCTTGTTCAATTTAGTTTTTAATCAATTATGACATAAACGTTTTTATTCCTGCATAGGCCTATCCAACATTTTCATGAAACATTGTTATATATACATCTGCACATCTGGCTAACTAGAACTAGATTTTTTTTCCTTTTTTTAACAGAATCTAAAGCAATTGAGTGACAGGTATATTGGCTCTTCTTCCCAGTCCGTTGCCGGTGGGCTAGATTTCTTGTCAAGTTGCAGGCCTTCATAACTCTAAGCCTGAGTAGTTACTCTTCTGGGTTGTGTGTGTGTTTGTGTGTGTGTGTGTGTGTGTGTGTGTGTGTGCGATCAGTAATTTCATACCTCTCCTCTTCCTAACATGATTCTTTCCAGCATTCGCTAATAATTTCATACTTGGTAATACGTGGCTACCAGCAAAAACAAGTAAACGCAAGATTCCTAACTGACTCGCGCATGGTTAGCTGTCCATATATTATTGTGTACAGTACAGTTATTGTACACAAAGACAACGACTTTAGGATGATAATGTGTAACCCCATACATAGCTTGTTTCCAAGGTCATCCGTGCTATCTGTGGCTTGTATAATGTTTGGACTCCATTATACACATGTATTATTCGCGTGTGTCTTTGGTGTGTGTGTGCTTGTGTGGGTGATGTGTTTCTGAGTGTGTACGTGTGTGAACTATTTTTATGTATTTAATTTAATTGGTATAGGAAATATCCCAGAGTATTTCTAACATCTTCATTTATAATCTAAATCCTATTTCATCAAAGTTTACATTTTGATCTGAATATGAATGTATATCATTTTCAACACATGTCACAATGATATCTGTGAATTTAACAGCAGGTAGGGCCCACAAGATATGTATTCACACGAATTAATTGTAATTTGGAACATACTTTAATCTACTTTTAATGTAACCTACTCTATTGTCAATTGAGGAATACATTGGTGGTGTTGAACCTGATCTCGCCGGCCTCTTAATACGCCACCCCATTTTTTTGGGTTTTTTTGTTGAAAGTACGCAAAACGCAGACAATTGATATCCCAAATCATGAAAATTGCCATCCCAGGTAATCAACGAAACACTTACAGAAATCAGAAAATGACTACTGCTTACGATGAACACTTCACATGATCAGATTACAGAAAAACAACTTCTATATAAAACTCAGGAATTGTCTCAGTAGGCCTTTAAAGAGGAAATCCAGTCCAAATATAAGTTAGTCTGATAAAAAAGAGGAAAATCTTACGAGTTTAACTGTAAATATTTGACTGAAATCGGATGAAAAATAAGGAAGTTATGACATTTTGAAGTTTTGCTAACTTCTGCAAAACAGTTCTTGTACAGTGGATATGAATATGCAAATGAGTGAGCTAACCATGTCATACCCTCACAATTTTCCATGGATTGTTACAAAAACAATGGAAAAAGAATCAATGTTTCTGTCATTGAAGTCTGAAACATGATGTTATTCCTTGTTGAATAACTTCAGAATAGTGATCACCTAGATATACGAGGATTTGATCCTTGGGCATAATTGCGTTTAAATGAAAAACTGGGAATTTCAAAATTATATACCCAGTAGTACATTTGCACATCAGTAATGAAGTCGCTCGCATTCGGGACAAAAGGGGGACATTGACGTCACTACGGGTTTTATCTTTATACGAAATATGATATAAAACAACAATAAACCCATGTACAACATTCAAATCATAACATCGAATTGTTGGGATAATGGAATCATAATATCATTACAAGAAAATTGGCAATTATAATGATAAGCTACACAAGGGATCTCGATCTGCGGACGGCGAGGGGCTCAGACAGTGGCGTATAATATGTCGTTCAGTCGAATAGTTGTGGCTTGCATGGGTTCGAATCAAAAGAGCGTCTGTGAGGGTGTTGTTTATTCTTATGGAGCTTCCGTTCTAGCTCCAAAATGTATCATGCCGTCTTGTCTTTCCTTGTCAAAGTGACACCGTGCACCCCCCTATAACGAAAACGGTTTATAACGAAATTCTCGTTACGACGCTACATCAAATAGAGCGCATTCGCCACAGAAAGCAATTATTATTCGCGAAAGGTCGCAACAATTGAGTTCATTATGAGTTTATGTTTATCAAGCTTTTTTCTATTAAAATAATTATCGATCTTGTTCTTCGACAGGATGGATGAGAAGAATTACATCAGTCTTCATTGACCATTTTCTTCAAACATGATACACCGGTGATCTATCACTTGGTCTACTCGCATTTCGTCTAATAGCCATTTGGTGTCAACCCACATGGTCTAATCCTGTTTCGTCTACATCCAGTTTGTCTAATGACCATCTAGTAGAATTGCCACTTAGCCTCTTTAACAGTTGGTCTACTTCCAGATGGGCTATTCGTCTAATACCCCAAGTTTATTAGACAAGATGAGAAGGAGTCCGTGGAGACAAAACTACAATTCGACCATCTGGTCAATAGACGAAAGTATCCAAACTGGGCATTAGAGAAGTAGACCAAACGGGCATTAAAGGGACTGTACAGTACTGGTTGAGGTAGGGATTCATGTTTTGAACATTCCTAAGTGAGATAATGAAAAGCCTCTTATGAAATATGAAAGAGCATGTAATATTAAGAAGGATTCAACGTTTATTTGATGAAGTTTGGTTTTCAAATGGCTGAAATATCCAAAAAAAAAAGTGCTAATGATAAAAGGCGACATGCCACTACTTTATTAGGATCTCTTTGTTTCACCTTGTTTTTGGATATCTGAGCCATTTCAAAACCAATTTTCGTCGAATAAACTTTTGATACCCCTTAGAACTGCATTCCCCCTTACATCTCATAGAGTGGTTTCTGAATATCTTGCAAAATGTTAAAAGCTAAATCTACACCTCGACCAGAACTGTACACACCCTTTAAACAAAATTGAACGCAGACCAAGTGAGTTTAGCCGTAGTAATGTTAGACGAACTGGAAGTAGACCATCTGATAGTAGACCAAGTAGCAATAAACCGATAAACCGATAAAATAGATAACTTCTTGCAATGCGCAGAATAGACCCAAAAACACTAAGAAGAACGTAACGACCCTGTTTTTCAATTAGGATTAAGTTGTGTTCAGCGCAAAGCATTTGTATTGTGACAACAATTGATATGACCTTCATGTGTTACTGGATGTACACATTAACCTCTGAGGGCCTTGCCTTTTGCATTATGGTTACCCAAGCGCTGCCAGCATAGGTACATGTATCCTTCGCTGGTATATTGAGCACAACAAGGTGAGAAGGAGAAAACATTTTAGTGATAGGGTTCAGTTGTTATAAATGAGGCCAGCGCGCATTTAGCCTTTAGAATTGTATCATGACTTCTGTTTGTATAACAGGCTTATTATTCGAGACAAACAGAACACTTGTTATGATGCATCATGTTGAATTTGAATACGCGCTAGAGTGAATGCCGTGAGTAGAGGCCACTTGGTTGCGTTTTTCACTCCGTGCCAGGCCCCTTTCCACCATGACAGGCTGATGTTGAACAGGCAGCAAGGTGTGGAATTCTAAACAAACGTCATACAATGGTAGCTACACAGCAGCCCAGCCGATAGAAGGCCATTAAACACCGTGATAACCAAATTGATTTCTACTGTTCGTACGAATTACTTTGATTGAAATGAGAATAATTTGTTTTGTTTGTTCCGTGCATTGTTAAGTGTTGATGTCACACATGCTCGTCCGTTCTTAATCGTTTTTACTCAATAAAGTGAGGTTTTCTCTAGTTTTATTAGCGCCCGTATCTGTGTTGTGTGTGAGAGACGGAAACGCAAAAAGAATAATCATACTGATTTACAAAACTACAAAGGAGGCCTCCGGACGATTTTCAGATTTTTCCATTTGAACAAAAATAAGTTTTCTTGAGTACAGAGTGTCAGAATTTATAGTGATTGGAATGAGGAATGAGGATGTACTTAAAATTTAAAACAAATTGCAATGAACAAGGATGATGACATGTCAGCCTCACCATAAGAATGCATGTGTGTTTGTGAGTCTGTGTGCATATGATTGTGGGGGGGGGGGGTGGGTAGGGGTTTTTAGTGCGCATGTGATAACAGGCCGCAAAAATATCGGAACATGCGAAATCACCCCACTAACTCACTCTCGCGCACACACATACACACACACGAAACGGATTCATACATTCACACACTCAATAGATTTAAACGATAAAGGCAAAGATATACATTCAGCGCTCCAGTTATCTCATTCCTAATGTTAATTTCAACATTAAATGACTCATCAATACCAATATTCATTTTGACCATATGCAATCACAGTTTTAATATTGCGTCATTTCAGATTTCAGTTATACTTTCTGTTCCCCATTATACATAGTACAGTTCGCAAAATACGAATAATAATATAGAAAAAAACAACTACAATCAAGTAAAGGTTTTGGAATAGTTCATCGGAATGCTTGACATCTTGATCCGAAAATGACTTCGTGTAAAATCTTCATTCGTTACAAAATGCTCCCTTTTCCGTTATAATAAATAACTCTAGAGAAAAAGGAAGTTATTTCATCGGCGATTACAAGATTATTATGATGAAAAAATACTCAAGCAAAGACACACACACTCACACACGCGCACACACATTACTCCCTTGTCTTATGCTTTTCATTCCCATTTTGACAACCGAACAAAAATACCACTAAACATCTTTAACTCTCTTGGATAATATTATTTCTAACGTTTTAGATGTAATTGATATTACTAATGGGATTCGCAGTAGAAGCTATTATGACACATTATGTTTATCAGTGCACGTCACGAGTTCGACACCCATGAATTATACAGCCCAAGTCTGGACTTAGCAATGCTGTGTGTAATCATACCTTCCCCTTTAGCAAGAGGAAAAACACCGTCCCTTCGGATAGGACATAAAATGGGGGTGCCCACTATACTTAAATGCATGAGAATTAACTCGTAGTTCGGAACTGATCATATCACTTTGTTGTAAACAATTTTCTGTAGAAAATGCAAATATACATTATTGTAACCGGGATGATGCAGCTAGCCCCTAGTCCATGTACATTAAGTGTTACATAAAATGTTATATCAAATCATCACCTCCGTAATTTCAGCATAACTGTCTGATCCAACGCTTCTTGTTACAATAAGCCTATAATGCGGAGGTCGAGATATAAATGCACGAAAGACTCACAATCATGTCTATAACTTTAGTAAGAATAATCATAATTACGACTATAGTGCTTGAATTCAAATTTAATCCAATACTATATGTACAGCAGAAGAAAATAAAGAAACTCTGACAAGATTGATTGTTAGTACTTACGCCACTTTGGGTGCTATTAGATTTATACATTGCATTGATCGTCTCTCCATCAATTACGTTTATTGTGTATGTGCGTGTTCGCTTGCGCGCGCTCGGTGCACTCTTACATTGGGAGTAGGGCCTAAGTATAATCGCTCCTTTAGTAAGGTATGAAATGAAAGGAAAAGAAATCTATTCATTTACCAAACAAACAATAAGAAACAAACATGAAAAAAAAATGATGAAAATGACAGTACGGTAAATAAAAACACTGACAATAGCTTAAAGGCTAGTCGATCGCCAGTCCTTTCAATAATACAAATTATATTACCTATTATATGCGATATTTACAGACGTAATGCTATATATACATATTCATACGTTTTTATTTATGGGGGAAGCACTTAAACAACATTCGATAGAAGACAGTTTATTAATGATTTACGAAAAAATTAATGTTATTGTACACTCTTTAGATCTCATGGAAAATCTCTCCAAATCATACTACCCGCATACGACACGGATTGTTTACCAATTTCAGATTTGATTTTTACTGCCTTATAATTAATATGTTGTTTCAGTCTTGCATCATAACCATGCTTACTTTCAAAACAATAATCAGACACACCGGGTGACAAATTGTGATTAGGGCACACATTACGGATCCAATAATATTACAAATCGGTATAATCTATAAACATCTATAGCATTTGTACATATGATATAAAGTGCCAGTATGCTCTTTAGGTCCTTTAAAGCTAAAGTTATTGCATGCACTTATTTCTTTATAATAACAAAATACAGATTGTAGACATGTATGGAATGTAAATCCCCAAACTTCTAGATCATAAGTTATACCCGGAAGTATAAGAGTGTTAGCCAAAAATTGTAAATATTTTCTTGGTACAAGTTGTCGAAATCTAAATACAATGCCAATACAATTCAAAATGTTTTCCTAATTGAGGAAGAAACACGCTCAATGTCATATATATATATATATATATACAATGTACTTGTTCAAATATCTGTGCGTACTATAATATTCCCAGTTATTTCCATATGTCTACGTTTACTTTTAAAAACTACATATTTTGCTTTGGAAGTGTCAATTGTTGATTTGTTGGCATAACACCATTCAAAATATCTAATAAATTATGTTCAATCACCTCCTTTAAGTCAATATTCTCATTTCCAGATGGAAAAGAATGAAGTACAGACAGAAAATGCCTCATCATGCTCTTAAGCGTATTAAACGTAACGATGGATTGTGGTTGATGTAACCTTTTCCCACCAGATACTTATAGGTGTCTCTTTCAACATAATATGTAAATGTACATAATATTTACATGCATAAACGATGCATATTGATATGCACCACAAAAGCTGGATCACTTTGTTCTAGCTTTTCTGATCATGTCTTTACTCATTAATGTCAATGTTTGCGACCACATTTACTTTGTAACTGTTGTGATGTTATCGCTCTTCTATGAACATGATTTCAAACAAAATTGAGAATTTAATGGAGCTCCCGTTGAGTAAAATAGAAACCTTACATAATTGAAAAAAATGAGGCCGGCATTGTCTATGAATATTTGAAGAGTTTGTTTGCAAAAACCGATAAGTCCATTTTTGAAGATATTTAAATACGGTCTTTGTCATAAAGCACAAAATAATATCTTTTAAATGATATATTGGTCACTACATATAAAGGTACATTTTGAAGTTATGGCCAAAAGAAGCATAAATTTTCTTATATTCTCTTTGTTTTTCTTGACCTTTAATTGCAAATATCTCCATTTGGCAATTATGGACTTATCGGTTTTTGCGAACAAACTCTTCATTTGTAATGTGGACGCTCTCGTGAAGAGATTTTAGGCACAGACGACATGATAAGATGGTAAGCCATGCGTTCCGTTGTGTATTTATCATTGCAAATCGTTCTATCTCACTGCGCCTTGATTTTATTCATGTCACGCGGCTCTCTCTAGGTTTATTTGGTTGGAATTTTGCTGAAGACCTGCCAGCGGTCGCTTGTTCAAAGGGTGCTTCTCTGGGTTATCAATACGAAATCATTGTGGTTGTTACTGAAGGACGGGGTACTTGTAATATGCATGGAATCGCATACATTAAAAGCTATAGCCTGTCCAAGATACTGATAAAGAAACTGTGAAAGCATTTCACCTGTGGGGTTCCCAAGGAGGGTAAGTTACTAATGATGTAAGTCCTTATGATCGAGTCTTCAAAAGCTTGCAGGGAATTATAATGAATCCGCCTATTAGAGCCTTTTCTGAGGTACCTCGTACAGAGAATGATGACCGGTATGTCCGGAGGCAAGAAAGTCTGCTTCCCAGAGTTCCGGGGGAGGGACGCCGCCCTGAGGTCTCGGCGGGTAAACCACCTGCTGGCCGGCACACTGCGGACTCTCGCCGTAAAAGGGTTCATACGTAGACTGGGTGGTGTTTGGTTCCTGCCGCGGGTTGCAGATGGCTCCGGAAATAAGGAAGTCCGGAAATTCGTAGGTGCTGTTGAGCAACGGTCTATCACACGAGGTAAGTTCATAGGGGCACCAGTACTCCGACTCGGGGTTGTTGCCCGAGGGATGTTGATCGGAGGCAGCCCCGCAGATTGGATCATCAGCTCTCTCATATACTTCTTGATCACCTGTTGGATCAGACGTATCTAAGTAGAGATAGAACAGGGATAAACGCGGACTCCAAGGGTAAGGTCAATCTGCTTTCTGCTTATCATTGTAATAAAGTTATGTCGAGTAGTAAGAATGGGAAGACACAATTTTCCTGGGAACAAGTCAATGCAAGAATCATAGTTGCGGAATATATTTGCACACATTTGCAGAATATAGTTGCGGAATACATTTGCATAGTTGCACCAATAACACCACATTGGTGCTCAAGGAAATATTGAGCACCAATGTGGAGTCAAATAGACTAATGCGAGATTCTCCTGATACCTCAATCATTAAAAAACAAGCAAACAAACAAACAATCAAAAGCCAACAAACAATAAACACTCGAAGGTTTATAGTCGTAATGTTTATACTAGACAAACAGTTAATGTCGAAGTAATATTGTTAGGACACTTTCATTGTGCAGAAGTGGTAAACTTGTCCAAGTCCGATAGTCTAGTTTTAATTTTGTTCCACTTGCATTCCATCTCCCACCCTCTCCCCCCCCCCCCAAAAAAAAAAAAAAATATATATATATATACATATATCAGAAGTCAGAAACATACAAATAAGGAATAGGCCTGAAGGCTAGGAATATACACATATCAAAATTGTGACAACGTAAGAACATTTAGATTGCCACTTTAATCTCTGTATATATATGTTACACAAAATTAATGGGAAAAGAGAGAGAAAATACGCCTTACCGCTTTTAAAAAGGTGAGTCCAATACATCCCATCGTCATCAATTCTCATGTCTTCGTACTTTTCGTCATTGCTAACACCTGTATTGAATTTCAATTTCAATCAAAATTTTATTTCATTTTGGGGGAAAAAATAGACATTTCACTTTCTTTGGTAACAAAGAATAATGTATCATAAGGGAAACAAAGTAAACTGAGAAGAGTTTGAAATAACCTTGTAGTAATAATACGTTGTCATGATAACATGATAACAGGACACGAAGAGATGCAGGCAACCATGGTTCCGAGAAAATAAAAAACGAAGACTTTTCTCTTCCTTTGCATACGTAGATCAACAAACTACATACATAGACAATTACATATTTCTATGTCAACATCAATTTGTCTTACTTTACCCCGTCTAATGCATAAAGCATTATATCCAATTATTGTTTGAGTTGATGAAAGTTGCCGCTAGTAAATCTTTCTAATTATTTCTCAAAACAGCAATGTTATAACAGCTTTAAGTCTTCCGTTAAATTCTTATCTCTTCATTCATATATGTCCTTTCCTTTTGACACGTACAAATGCCACTCTTGAGAAAATGGGTTATGAAGTTAATTCTATTATGCGTGGAACAAAAAAAAAACAACAACACACCAACAAACAAATTAAAGGACTACATGGATCCATCCCTGGATCAACTATGATTAAGATATTTTTTGACAATGTACCGTTCGTGATTAGTAGTATCAGAGCACTTGCATGTTGATTTCAAATGATTTTTGCAAGGCTTTTCATAAACCTATTATGAAACATAAAAAAAGTCCACGTAATCAAAGAATAATGTGCATTGTAAACAATACTTTCTTTCCGTCCCCCCCCCCCCGTCCATCTTCTTTCATTAATCAAGCGTTGTAACTATTTTGTTTTCCTTCCATTTCCTTTTCACATAGGGCATTCTTGATACAGGGTGCCTCAGTGAAACGTAAATTTATAAATTCTGTCTTCCCATTTATCTTCCTCGCATAAAACCACTTGCAAGAGAATGTAGCAGTGAAATTACTATGTGCATGCGCTAACTTCTTCAAGTTCTATTTTCCTAGAATCGACAAAATGGTGAAAAATAGCTTTGATACCAATCTTTACACCTTTACCAGTGAACCTACATTGTTTGCTCTGCTCGAGCTTAATTGCACCAGCCTTTAAGAGGCTGAATCCGGAATCCCAGCTACAGGCACTGCTCTGTCTGCTCGCACGGGAGTGGCAGCTCAAGTGTGCTGTGTTGAAGAATGATGGGAAAAAGATTGAAAATTTGCTCGATTACGAAACACCTATTCTTTACCCTCCGTCCTACGTCGAAGGCAAAGACGCAGTGACAAGGTATTGTATATATATATATGTATATATATATATATATATATATATATATATATGTATATAAAGTTCATGAAACGCGATTCTGGACCAGTAATGGCAGAGTTCGTGCACTGATAAGGGCAATGAGATTCAGAACATCCGACATCGGGCCAGACCTTGAAATCCTATGCTATATCTGAACACTTATGTATTTTTCAACATTATGTCGTTAAGATGGATGGATTTCAAATTATATGATAAGATGGCGCAAGCTTAGAATCATTTTCACAAAGTGACAATCGTGTCAATCCCCAAATGTTGGATGATACAGTGTACATTGAAAGCTGACTATACTATACTTTAAACAGTTAAATGTACAATGATTGAAAACAGCGGAAATATATTCATCAAACAGCTTCAAATATGATTTGTTAACATCTCTTTTTTCACCAGCAGAAGTTAAAGGGATGGTATGTATTGGTGGAGATGAGGATTGTTTTTATGGGCTTTTAACATTTGCGAGATAACAAGAAACCACTTATGAAATAGTTCAGAGCATACCATTCTAAGAGGAATTGAAAGTTTATGTGATGAAAATCGGTTTTGGAATTGCTGAGAAATCCAAAAACAAAATAAAACAAAGCGATCGTAATGAAAGAAGGATCCCACCTTTTATTAGGATTGCTCTGTAATCTCGACCATTTCACAACCAATTTCATCGAATAATTCCTTTATTTGATTCCATCAAATAAATTCCTCTTGGAATTACATGCTCTTCCATATTTTATAAGCGGTTTCTCATAATCTCATCCAAAAATGTAAGAAGCCTGAAATTAGGTGTCAACCAAACTATACGATCTCTTTAATAGAGACAGGATGAGGCAAGACTTATAAAACCTTGCCACGACGTGTTTATGTTACCAAAAATTGTCACAGTATTCGAATCTTCCTTTAAAGGGATGGTACAGTTTTGGTTGAGACCTAATTTCGGATTTCTAACATTTTTTTTTTCGGTGAAATGATGAGAAACCTCTTATGAAATATGAAAGAGCATGTACTTCTATGAGGAATTCAACGTTTATTTGAGAAATATTGGTTTTGAAATGACTGTGATATCCAAAAGAGAACGATTCTAATAAAGTGTAGGACCCACACTTTATTACGATCGCTTTGTTTTACTTTTTTTAGGATGTTTCAGTCATTCCAAACCCGATTTTCATCAAATAAACTTTGAATTCCTCTTAAGCTCTGTACTATATCACCAATACTTAACAATCCCTTTAATTTTAAGAAAACGTCACGAGGGGTTCGAAAAATCTCGTGCATAATGTATAGTACATCAGGTGCCCTTACCTGAGCCTGCCTGGCAAGATAGTGATGTGTCATGCCAGGTCTGACGAGAGATGGTCGACATGTTCATGTATTGGTTCAGCTCTGTGGTTTGCAAGGCTAGAGAAACAGAGAGAGAGAGAGAGAGAGAGAGAGAGAGGGAGAGAGATATGTACATATGTTCATCAATATTGTTCAGGGCTGCATGGAAGACCACTATTTATTTATTTATTTATTTATTACTTTATTTATTTATCTATCTATCTATCTATTGGTGAATGGGCTACCCTGATAAAAGAGAAGAAAGATTAGATTAAATAAGAAAACCACGGGTCTTGCCAAGATGATTCGAATGAAAGACCTATATAGACAAGGGAACGGTAATATGTCTATCTGTCTTGTGTCAGTTTATTAGGATATTTCAGAGAGCGTTGGCCATTTACTACTTAAAGGACAAGTTCACCTTCGTAGACATGTGGGTTGAGTGAATGCAGCAATATTAGTAGAACACATCAGTGAGAGTTTGAGCAAAATCGGACAATCCGTTCAAAAGTTATGAATTTTTGAAGTTTCTGCTCAGTCACGGCTGAATGAAAAGACTACTATAGCTTGTGATGTCACATGAGTACAACGATATGAAGAAAGAATAAAGAAAATTCAACATATTTCCATTTTTCTCGCATAACAAAAGAACACTCGACTTCTCTCTTTCAGAAGGCAGGGGGAATAATATTACCCTTAACATACGTCAGTAGCAAGTCGAAGAAATGTGCACTTTATTGAAAAAGTCAAGTTTTGTGAAATTCTCTTTTTATTTTCCTTATATAGTTGTACGCATGTGACATCATACACTATAGTAGTCTTTTCATTCAGCCTTGACTGAGCAGAAACTTCAAAAATTCATAACTTTTGAACGGATTGTCCGATTTTGCTCAAACTCTCACTGATGTATTCTACTAATATTGCTGCATTCACTCAACCCACATGTCTACGAAGGTGAACTTGTCCTTTAAATAAGACAAAGAACGAACAAAATCGCCTCTTTCATGGAAAGAGCTAACTTTACCGATCAATTAAAAAACAATTTGAACACACGTCTCTTTTTGAATTTTTAAATTCGTCATGTTAAGTGATTTATGCATGCATCATTAAACTTTTTTTCTCTCCCTCTCTTTTAACAGTGAGAGCATGAATTATGGAACAAGAAGGTGAGCAAAACTAGTTCTAAGAATTTACGCACAATGACGTATATACATTATATATATATATAATATATATATATATGTGTGTGTGTGTATTTCGTCTGTATACAACATGTATACGTACATTACGATTATGTATACACGTTTGTATGTTTATGAATAAATTGCTTATTATAAGAAATTTGAATTTTGAAGAAAAACACTTTTAGGTCAGAAATTTTTGAGTATTTTGTAAAGGCATCTATATATATACATGACGAATCAAAGATATAGTATTCATACTTAATTCAATATACCCTCGTCAGGAGAATCTCGGTAAACACAAATCAAAAATCTTTCAATTGTTACATATAGTGAAAACAACAACTACATTTTGATTTTCTCGTCATGTGAACTTCATGAGCAAAGTACATGGTAATTCTGTCATTCGATTCTCATCATAATAAAACATGGAATATGAGAGTATTAACGAGAACGCCTGTCTGTTAAAGGAGACCTCCGGATGATTTCCAGACTTTCACATTTAAACAACTATAAATTAAATATGCCGAGTACACAGTGTAAGAATTCATAGTGATTGGGATGAGGAAAAACATTTTTTTTTTTTCAAAATTCATAACAAATTGCAATGGGCAAGGAAGATGACATCGCAGCCTCACCATAAGAATGCATGAGTTGGGGCTCAAGAAAGCAAAACAAAAGAAGAAGACGTGCATAGATTCTACTTAGGTGAACTTGTTAAGCAAGCGGTATTGTAGGCCTAATGGAATTACACTGCTACATTTCTGAAATATGTGAGGTTCCTATATCACAAACACTGTTCAGTGTTATTTGTTTAAAAATTTTCAGAGTATATTTATGTCTCTGCTCAAGGATCGCTGTTGATTTATGTACTAAATGTTATGAAATTACGAAAATCATCTGTGCCCTTTTAACATAAACGAAATAGAATCCAGGAAGCGGAAACTCAGAGAGCAGTTACAGACTAGTTCGATTGCTTTAATGAGGTGGCTATTGGCAATCTGTTGTAGCAATTTAGTAGTTTCCATCCGATCAAGTTTGTTATGCTTTGGTTTATGTGTACGGTGTATATGATTTTGTTTGTTTGGTTTACTGGGAGTTAATCTTAATAAGACATGGTCTCACTTGGCGAAGTCGGAGTGGCATAAACGGCGATGTCTTGCATCTGAACAGCATGGTCTGAAGTCAAATGTGCTGTGAATTAGACATAATATCAGATGTATAAACCAATACCATTATACAGGAAAAAAATACAGGACTTTGAAATACGATTTCTTCGTTCAAATTTAACCATTGTCTCTATAAAGCTACCATCATAGATTTGAAAGTAGTCATGACCTTTTTGACACCATAATGATATTAAGAAGGAAATTAGTAGGAACTCAATCTTAATAATGATATGTACTTGACACTGTTTGTATGATTGGATTCTTTTATTTCAAATTGGTCCCCCCCCCCCAACAAAAAAAAAGATGAATGATGATACAAAAATAAGATGACGTTATGATGAACTTACAAAAGAAAAATATCAACAACATAAATTTGAGCAGTTCTTCCTGAACTTGCTGAAAATAATACATTGGATTATTATGTAGAAAAAACTACAAATCCAAAAACCCAAACAAACATATCTTGAAAAATTATTAATAGGTTATAACCATGTGATGTAATGGCCAAACCTACGGAAAATGAATATACTGAGTAATATATTCATTATTGAAATATATGTTTTCTTCCTACATGTCCCAGAAATGATCTAAACAGTTCTGCATTTTGGTCTTTGGCATTAGCTTGCCAGCCACGTGTAGCAATTATGGAATTCATGTTCAAGCAAAGCATGAACTTGCGTACACCAGGTGACCAGAATGGCCCGTCAATTAACGTTTTTGGATGCATTCGTTTCATTTCATTTCATTATATTCAATGACATTTATTTCATTTCCAACAAAGTGTAACTACAGCATAACATTTGCAACTGCACATTTCTACGAAATCAAAGAGGCTCATTTCTTGTCAATATGGGGCAATAAAGTGGATGGAAATACAATCACCGACAATTATATGGTGTGATTTTACTGTATGAAAGAAAACTGTTGGACTTTTGGAAATAAAGGCAGTGGGAGGGGTGTGCTGAAAAGCTGGACTTTTAATGTGCAGTGCCGTCATGAACAATAACTTATTACATTTCATTGTTTTGCCTTGAATGCATCAACAAACTTTTGCAAAATATTGCAAAATCCCAGCACTTTGCTGCTGTCAGTTGGATGTGCTGGCAATCACCATTAATGTTAATAGGATTGCACAGTACTGGTTGAGGTGAGGATTCAGGTTTATAACATTTTTGGGGTGAGATAATGTGAAACCTCTTATGAGATATGAAAGAGCATGTAAGTTCAAGAAGGATTCAACGTTTATTTGATGAAAATTGGATTTCAAATGGCTGAGATATCCAAAAAAGCGATAATGATAAAATGCGACAGGCCACGACTTTTACTATAGGATCTCTTTGTTTCACCTTGTTTTTAGATATCTCAGTCATTTGAAATCCGATTTTCTTCAAATAAACTTTCAATTTCCCTTAGAATTGTATGCTCTTTGACATCTCATAGAGTGGTTTCTCAATATCTCGCAAAACTTTAAAAGCTAAATCCTCATCTCAACCAGTACTGTACAGTCCCTTGAAGATTATGAATGATTATTACATCACAGATGCTTTGAATTTTAGATACAGTCCCTTGAAGATTATGAATGATTATTACGTCACAGATGCTTTGAATGTTAAATCCGTGATCTCTATCGGGACGAATAATCTTTCTGCTCATGCGCTAATTAAGTGCCTTATAGCATGGCTCGACACTAACTTTTTTGTTTGGTGGCCCGATGGGGCCACCAAAATCCTAAATTTCAAATTTTTGGTGGCCCGAGAGAAAAATTTGGTGTCCCGAAAAAAACACAATAAAAAACATTAAAAGTCCTTTTTTTTAATGAGTCAAATATTTAAGATTTATGATAGTATGAATTAGAAGTTGGACATATCTACTCATAAATAAACTTCAAGAAACTTGCAACACTCACTCTCAGGCATTCATTCAGTCCTTTTCATCCATCCTTTGAACAAATTTAACTGCTAATTTCCGGCGCAAAAAGTTACGAATTTATTGACATTTATTCAAAATATTTTGGTGGCCCGAGGCGGGCCACCAAATTTGCCCTTTTTTGAAATTTGGTGGCCCGACTTTCATTTTTGGTGGACCCGGGCCACCGGGCCACCGTTAGTGTCGAGCCCTGCTTATAGTCTCATTCAGGATCAGAATTATGTTCAGTGATACTGACACGCAAAGACATGTCAAGCATGTTACATAGAAAAGACCCTCAATGCATCAGCTGTCGTCATATGTCATAAACTAATCTTGTAGACGCAAGATCGGCATGGCACGACTTCGCATATAATAATTTCACGTCAGCACTACAACCCCTCCCCCATCGCGTCTCATTGTCTTATTTTTACGACTGCTTTATAAGTTCTCTTCTTGTGTTGTACACTGTGTAATATTTTGAGGTCATAATTATCTATTTCCAAAGGTGTCCACCAATATTAAACTTGTTTAATTCATTGATTTCAATTTATTTACTTCCACAAATAGTGGGTAAAAAACACAAATGACATTGCCAAAATCACAGCTTATACACATTATGTAAGATGGATCAATACATTCAAAGTGGAAAAATCAATAATAGGCCGAAAGGTCTTTCAAAGTTCAATCTCTGTTCTTGTTTTACCAGCAATACAGATCTCGTGAATACTTCAACTTATTAAGCTACACTTCAATTATTTTAGTAGTCTTTATAGAATCTGACACAATAATACGTGTTCCGGTAATATAATGATTATACAAGTAACACGTCGTTACATGTCTTGGCTCACGACCACAAGAAGGCGGGAGGAAAAAAGTACAATTCAATGTAATCGAAATACACGGAGGAGGAATGAGTGTAAAGCAACTAATATGATGGGATAGAAAGGGACAAGCTGGATACCAATTAAGCCAAAAAGCAGACCATGGCAATGCCAAAGAAGATAGTAAGGTATAGATGTAACTGGTATATAAGTAAGGAGGTAATATTATGATACCTTTGCGCCGCCTCCGCTGCACGTAGACTACAAAGACGGCCAGGAATGCACACAGCGCCACGGCAATCGCTACAACAGTCAGCCAGTAGGAAGTCTTAGACGCGAATCCAGGAGGCGGCCCTGCAGTTGATGCACCTACTTGTATGACAAGAATATACGGGGGTTGGGGTCGGATGGGGTGTGGAGGGGTACGTCAGGGCATGAATTAAAAATAGTGCACACATTATCTTATTTGTGATTGAAAATAATACATAATATCACATTTTTTTCTTCAGATGACAAGAATACAACCATATGTGGGGAGGGGTGCCACGAAGAACTACCGATAAAAAAAGGGGGGGGGGGGCCCGGTGCGCTCCCCCTTTATTTTTTGTTAGAAAAAAAAATAAGATAAAAATGGGGGATACTTGCGCCCACCCCCTTTGATTTTGTAAAGACACCCCCTCTTTACCATGTTTACGGAATTCCTGGATCCGCCCCTGCGATAGTTTTTGCTTTATAATTGAAGACCAACTTTAATAACAACAGCCTTTTTAGGCGCCATCAGTATCCATATTCATAGCAAAACGAGCGTTCAGTACTGTCGTAGCTCATGTCGATGATTTCCAATTCCTGGAAAAAAAAAAGAACCAACTCCAGCTTATAAGAAAAAGTGTGAAAATGATGTTATTATCGCCCTATGATAAAACTAACCGTTTCCTGAAGGATTTATCCTAACTCTACAGTTCAGACTGAAGAGCCAGTGGATTTAGCGCCTTTTGGAAGCGAGCTCTTATGTAAATTGTAAATCTTTTTACGAACAGATTTTAATCGTTAAAGTATGCATATTTCAGACCTTTTCCTTTTTTTTTAATTCATATTTTCCCTTTCCAACAGGAAACATCGTAAGATATCTTTTGTTAACAAATTCACATGATCTAGCTACAGCTGTATGCTGGTCAGAAGTATCGGACATGGACTTTCTACTTAGTTTAGTTAAAAACAATATAAGCATAACCTTCGCCGAAAAAAGTAATTGAGCCTGAAACTACAACTATTGATCATTATTATGGTAGGGCTTAGACTCCCAATTTCTCTCAGTTATATCCGTTGTAGAGATGTGGTCCATGGACTTACACCAGCGTCATATAGGCGTACCTTGAATAATGCACATGTCAGTGTTTGCTTTACTTCCAGATGTCTGTTGGCGTGCATTTTGCATATATAATAGATATTGATATTTGTATATATATATATATATATATATATATATATATATATATATATATTGAAAAAATATATATATTATAATTATACTTAATAATCATGATCCAAGATCAACTCTTGAGTATTATTTTGTACATCTACTGGCCTCGAATTAAACTAATCAAGTAGTCTCAGTACAACTGTTGCGTTCTCTCTAAATAATATTAAAGGGATGGTACAGTATTGGTGGAGATGAGAATTGGGCTTTCAACTCTTTGCGAGATACCAAGAAAACTCTTATGATATAGTACAGAGCATACCATTTTAAGAGGAATTCAATGTTTATTTGATGAAAATCGGGTTTGGAATGACTGATACATCCAAAAACAAAGTAAAATAAAGCGATTGTAATAAAGTGTGGGTCACACACTTTATTAGAATCGTTCTTTTTTGGATATCTCAGCCATTTCAAAACCAATTTTCATGAAATAAACGTTGAATTCCTCATAAAATTACATGCTCTTTCATATTTCGTAAAAGGTTTCTCACTATCTCACCAAAAATGTTAGAAACCTGAAATTAGGTCTCAACCAAAACTATACAATCCCTTTAACAATTACAAAAATGATGAAAATTATAAAAATGATTAAAACTTAAAAATATCAATACATTTTTTTTTTCTCTCTGTACTATATGCCTGACTAGAGTGACCTCTCTATTGTGGATAGCGCCCTCAGCCGATGATTCTATCATTTCGTTGTTTGATTTCTCTGGTCAATTCAATTCAATTCAAATGAAATTCAATTCGATTCAAATTCTATTTCAATTTTTTTTTCACAAAAATAGACAATTCACTTTCCTCGGTAAGAGAATAAAGTTCATAAGCAAAACAAAGTAAACTGACAGAGTATGTAATAATGTGGAATGCATGTAATAATACGTTGTCCTGAGAACTGAAGTGATAGACATGAAATAGTAATTACGCAAAGTTCGAAAAATGTAATGAAGGGACCCACTAAAAAGACAAAGCTTGTAGAATGTGGACCCCCATCAGGTAAAATAAGTTGATGCACAAAGAATCTTTAAAAAGTCTGAAAAGTGGGTCTGGAAGCCCACTGAGAAGACAAACTAACAAACAGACACACATACACACGCGAATGAACATTAAACGAGATTGAAACGACAATGAAACTAATAAAGGGAGACAAAGGGACAAGACAGAATGAGACAAGACTAAAGAAAACAGGAAGACAGAACAACGGATGGAAAGGTACAACAGATCCAGCGATCCTCGACAGAAGTTAGTTCTTTAGAAGCTAATTACTTTACTGTCATTAGTCATGTCAGTAGACTATCATCTATGAATTTCAGTGCATCAAAGAAATCAAAAAGAATTTTGAAAAATATATGCCAGAAACATGCTCACAAACAATGAGTTGTTAAAATGTGTTCCCAATTTCAAAATGAGTCATAAACCTAGCAATTTAATAAAGAGGCTTTTGACAATTCTGCAATCGAAACAAGCGATTGCAGGTGATTAAAACCGATGGATGAATGAAGGGGAAGTTTGCTCTATCTAATGAAACACGAACTATCACAAAAAAACCCAACAAAACAAATTGAATAAATGCAAATGATACAAAACCGCATAATATTGGTTTCTAATACGTGGTAGGTGAAGGGTCTCAACTAACTAGTGAATTACTTTTAATTTCGATATTTCGTTGTAAACACATGCGCTAGATTAGCCAAATTGCCAGACGAAGGCTAATTATAGTTGCAGAAACACATTAAGTGAAGAAATCAAGGAGAGCAAGGATGACGATATATATCCAGGATGATAGTCATTAGGGGATTGGATGTGTTATGTCGTAACCCTTGACGAGGAATCTCTAAGCGAGTCGCTGTAAGAACCCGACACTTCGCGATGGATGATGAAGTCCACGACTGCCTGGACTGTTTTAGGGCTCACACGGGTAAATATTTCCCCATAGAGACGTATATTACAATTCAAAATTCAAAATTAATTAGATATATATACCCTTTCATCCATCAAATTTCCAGGGGGGGGGGGTTCTTCAGCTCAAACTCTGTCCAAGGGTTTGCAAAGCCAGACTACGAGTCTCTCTTTTCACTCAAAAAAATCACCCATTTTCTGTACATGCACCGAACAAAATATAGTCCCTTCAAATTCCATGAGAAAAGCTTTCATCTTCCAAGCAAAATGCAGTTTATAGAGGAATTCATACGCAATATCTGCAGCTTTTCAGGTTTTTGCCAAAGTGTATTTCTGTTTTTCAATTAATTTTTTTCTTCAATTATTTTAGTATCTTTGGTACGATTTTGTGAAGCGGTCAGGGACATTCCATTTTATTCATAGGTGTGAGCTCTTTAACAGTCAATCCGCCCGACACGCTGCATGTAAAGCGGACACGCACTGACGTACTGCCGCTTTTATGTCCCCCGCAAGATTATTGTTATTATTGTTATTATTATTGTTATTGTTATTATTATCATTATTATTATTATTATCATTATTATTACTATGACAATTGCTGTTATATATACATATACATATACATACACATATATATCTATTTTATTTTTTTCGGGGAGTACCGATTGGTGGAGTGTGCGCGATCACCGGCTTGGCTCGTTGAGTGTGGAGTACATGCGTGTACGTGTGGGGAATAACATCGGCCAGTATCTGGGCCCTGTTGCATAAAAGTTAGATCAAACATAACAGTCAGAAAATCAGACATAAATCTGCGAATACTCAATTGTGATTGGCTGATGCATGGCTTATGTTTGATTTTCTGACTTATATTTGATTTCATCTTTTTATGCAACATGGCCCTGGACTCATGATGATCTAGCGCTCGGGCGCATTGTGTATAGTTGCGTCAAGCAAGCGACGAGACCGTTGGACATGCATCTGCAGGCTGAGAGAAGGATCATGCATGGTCTTTTCGGGAGGTGACTCACCTCCCTGGTCTATAGAGTCATGAAACTTTTGGCAGAGAAATTATACTAGTAAGGGAGGAGTCGTTGGAGTTTGGTCTTCGAAACAAAAAGTGCTTTGTCAAAGAGAGAAAAAGAGTATGTGTTAGAAAGAGAAAGAAAGAGAGAGGCCGGGAGAAGGAGAAATTTATGCCAGGATAAGCTATCCTCGATTATGTTTTAGGTATTAGTCTGGCTAGTTCAAAACTCACTAGAAAGTGTGGCCTATACGGAAGCGGCTAACAGATCTGTGGCATTGCAGGGTGTGAAAAGCAACGAATTATAGCGGATGTGGCTATTGGGGTCATGCAATCGTTTCGGTTGCGATATGTGATTACGATGATATAAAAATTAAATTAGTCATTTGATTTTTCAAGCCATACTGACACATACTATTGACAAGAAAGCCCTTTGATTACTGCCAGTTCAAACTTTTTAGGTGCATTGAATAAACACGGATTAATGGACTTTTGTATTCTTCAAGTTGTTTAATCCCAAATTGATTCATATGCGCATTTGGATTGATGTATCCAATGTAAAGTTTCTTAATATGTCACAGATTTTGTTGTTGTCCATCGCACTCAGTCAGGTGAAGTTTAGAGAACAAACAAAGATGTAAATAATAATAAGGTCTTATTCATCCAGGGCAGCCTCTTCAGCGTTGCCACTTCTCAAACAGAGGACCCTGCCATTATTATTACCCCAGGGTTGCCAGGTACCCATTTGTACACCTGGGTCGAGAAAGACAGAGTGAGTAAAAACATCTTGTCCAAGGACGTAAGCATTTGGAGGGAATCGAACTCGGGTCCTTCGACTGGGAGTCGGGAGTCTTATCCTCTATGCCACAGCGCCCCGCGCCCCCAACGTACCCTATAGACTTAATAAACATTATTTTTAAAGGCCAATTTAAATGTAGGTCTTTCTTTCTTGAAATGTTAATACCATTTTATGAAATTCTGCAGTTAACAGGTTAAGTAAATAGTTGGTAATGCCGATATAAGTTGTCAATATTGTTTACAACTGAAAAAGATAATAGTAGTAAGACAATACAATACAATACAATATAATAAATTTACTTGACGCTTGATACGGATGTTATAGCGCTTTCAACAATACATCATTGTCATAACAATCTATATAGACCTAGACCCCCGACTTGTGCTGCACTAAACCTTTGTGTGCTTTAAGTGCCGATTGGTTCAATCTCAAGTCCCCCCCCCCCCCGTGTCATGTTAAACAATGTCTAGAACAGAAAGGCTTAATCGCTTAAAGGTCCTGTTTACCTTTGGTAGCAGTGATTTTAAAAAATGTTCAAGATATCATTTTGATGCATATGTGCAGGTCAGTTGTAACACAAAACATCCTACCATACAATTTTTTTTTGGCAATAAAGCCTGAAATATAAGGAGATACCACTATTTTTTTCTCATTAAACCATAACTGTAGACGGTTTAGTCTGGAAACATTTTTACTATAACTATTGTTCACATTTTGTGTATTTAACAATACTTAACATCATTTACACTGGTTTATATTTTTTCATTGGTTGGTTCTATCTCTAACTCACATTTTAAAACTATTTTGAAGCACTAATGGGTTTCTGTTTCATCTGCAAAGGGTAAAAAATGCCTTTAAAGGTACTGTTTACCGTTGGAAGCAGTGATTTCAAAAATGTTCGAGATATCACATGTGATGCAGGTGTAGATCAGTTGCATCATAAAACATCCTACCATGTAAACATTTCCTAACAACGCCTAAACTACAAGGAGATATCACTATTTTCCCGACCAAACCATAACTGTAGACAGTTTAGTCTAGAAACATTGTTTAATATTATAACTGTTGTTCTTATATTGTGTTTGATAATACTTAACATTGGTTAAACTTAAATCGGTTGTTTCTATCCCTAACTCACATTTTAGAACTATTATGAAGCACTTAAGTAGGGTTTTTGTTTCATCTGCAAAAAAAAAATGGTAAATAATGCCTTTAAAGGGAAGGAACAGTTTCGATTAAGATGGGGCTTCAGGACCTGTTTCAAAAAAAAAATAATGATTTTTTAGATAATGAGAAACCTCTTATGAAATACGGAAGAGCACAGAATTCTAAGTGGAATTCAAAGCTTATTCAAAGAAAAGTGGTTTCAAAAAAGCTGAGCTATCCAAAACAAATCGATCCTAATATAAGGTGAGACCCTCTTTTTATTAGGATCGCTTTATTGTACTTTGTTTTTGGACATCCCAGCCATTTCAAAACCGATGTTCATCAATAAAATTTGAATTCCTCTTAAAGTTGCATGCTTTTTAACATGTTATAAAGTGGTTTCTACGTATTTTGCAAAAAGTTGAAGGCTGAATCCTCACCCCAACCAATACTATACTATTCATGTAGTCACAACTCACTCTGCGAGACGTCCATCATACACTGGTGGCACTTTTCCAGTCGGCATCCTATCGCTACGTTTGCAGACATACAGCAGGTGTACGATGTGCTCGCTTTCGAGTTGCCGACATCCGTGGGCACATGAAAAGTGGGGACAGTCCCATTAATGTCTTCAATCTTTGTCCGTCGCGTTGACGAACTGGTGGACGGTGAGGACGACGAAATTCCAGGCCCAACCAGAGTGAGTTGGCGAGCCGGCATCGCCGGGATTGATGGACAATTAGGTTGACCTTGATAAGTGAATTTGTCAATCGGGACTGTTGTTACATCCTCATTATAATCTATATACATTTTGCAAATACAATGGTAAATCAAAAATTCAAATGTCATTCCTCCAACCTTTTTTTTTTCTGAAATAATGTTAGATTGAACACTCAAAGTGTTGAACTACCATTTCAGAAAGGGTTAATCTAGCATTTTGCAGCATCCGTCATGTTAAATTTGACACTTTCATACAGGTTAGGGGAGTGACAACATATGAAAATTTGATTTGCCATTTTCTTTTTAAAGAGTCTTCAGACAACACTTTTCACCATAATTATGGCGTTCTGACAATATTAATATTCACTTGACATAATTATCTACATTATTTTCCTCAACCCTAACTGCTGACTAAGAAATTTATTGTAAAGTAATTTCTTCTTTTTTTCTCTTTATTTCCCCTTTTCCATTCTTTCTGTTTAAATATAATGATATGAGTAGAATGTAATAATTATCCTTATGCATATGTTAAAGGATTTTTGTCAGGTTGCAATTCACAGCATCTCTTATTTAAATAGTGTATTAAGACTTCAAACTATGGCTCCGTCATTCAAGAGAAAAAATAGGTTTGTGTTATTTATATAGCCATGCGTTATTGCATCTACTTTAGTAATAAATTTCTATGCCTTTCAATGATTACTTTTTGACAACTTACTGCTCTTTCTTCTATTACTACTGGTTTGTTTGTTTGTTCGTTTGTTTCGTATTTGATATGGTGAAATACAAAAAAAAATTATTATTCTTTTGCTTTATAAACTTCGGTGCTGATTGCAAATAGCCTTGGATAGCTTTGATGAGGGTGCACGAGTTTTAAGGAATATTTACCAACCTCCTGTCAGTTTGTCGTCAATTCCACACGATAATTCCAAGTTCTCGGGGCAAACTGTCATAAAATCATAATGAGTAAAAAAGATAATTCTATCAGATATTAGAGTGCGTCGTTGAATATACTTCGTGTCACATTTTCGCACCCGTTCTGCCCTTGAGAAATAATGGCTATTTTTTCATTTTTGTTTTTTCTAAAAATGATAGTAAAACACTTAACAGAGAAAAAAGAAACAAATAATGATAACTGATAAATACATAAATTCATTATATATATAATGCATATGAGTATGTCAATATGTATCAGTGCATAAAAATGTATGTGTGCGAACAGTATTGTCTCTGGGTGTGTTTTTAAGAAATAAGAGAGGGATAGAGAGAGAGAGAGATACTGTTTCCCACTAAAAAACAAAACAAAAAAAAACAAAAAAGTACCCTCGGAATATAGGAGCAAATGATTATGGTGTTTTTTCCTTTGAAGGGGGGAGGGGAAGGGGGCGGGCTGGTTTGTATAAGGATTATGTTCCCGAGGTCTAATTCATATCAGATTCAACTTTTGTGAATTGCTTTCAAAAGGAAGGCAAAACAAAACACTTCTCAATGCAAGAATAATTTGCCCTCTTCTTAGTCCTCTTCGTCGATTAATTTGATTCACATTGTTCATACTGTTCAGTGTCAAAGGTTTTACTTACATGATATATTCAGTACAATCGAGTCTGTGAGGTTGTGGTCCTGGTAAGGGTTCTCGTGGAAACACGTGATGGTCTTCCCATTCAGCACACGTGTGGGATTGATTACGAGCTTGCTGATGATTTCGGATTGTCCAGATTCTACGACGAGCTTGGTTTCGACGACGGCTTGGCTGTTATCGCTTACGATTCCGTCGTCAACGATCCAGAACAACCTCCTTGGGGTGTAGACATTCAGCATGCGGCATGTTAATGTGTACTTCCGACCTTCCTCCATTAGCTGTTCGGCTCCATTAATGATTTGAAGATTAGGGGGATCTGGGATGAAGGTTCGTATCGAGAACGGAAGGTTAAAGCAACTTGCTGCTAATTTGTTGGAGATGAAGTAAAATCAACTCAAAATTCAATGCAAAACTCAACTATTTATCATTTTGCAGATGCAAAGATAAACAAGCACAGCTTCAGTACTTCTAAATAGTTCTAAAATGTGAGTTACGGATACCAACGTGAAAAATAATAATCAGTACAGTCAATGTCAAGTACTGTTAAGTATACAAAATGTGACCCACAGTATTTATCAAAAATAGTTTCTAGTGTAAAGCGTCTACAGTTAGGGTTTACTGAAAAAAAGTGGTATATCCTAAATAATTCATAATACACGTGGCTTTATTGCCAGATTTTTAAAAGGGAGGTTATTCTGTGATACAACCGACCCATTCATATGCATCAAATGTGATAATTCGAACATTTTTTTTTCTTCAAATCACTACTCCCATCGGTAAACAGTTTTCGTTTTTTTTTTATAGAATAAACAGAAGTGTGGGAATAGAGATTGCAAACTGGATTCCATTTCAAATTTTGAATGCAGAATATCAGTCCAACTAACCAATGAGAGTGTAAAGATTCCAATTAAAGGAAAATGAATACGAAAAAAAAAAACCACCGTAATGGCAAAGGCATGAGGTCTTTCAAAAACTGTATACTGCGAAATTGATATATTAACTTTTTGAATGCGGAACATGACTACTAACCAAACAGAGGGAAAATAATCAAATTTCATTTGAGAGAAAGAAAATGGGAATGGCTTAAGGTCTTGTGTTTCGGAGAAAGGAAAATTGCAGCTTCAGGGGCATATTCACTGTCATGACCGAGTAATTCTGTGAAAAGGGCTAACTTTCACGACTTGAAACCAGAACGCTGTGATGTTTGTCCTACTGTATTGTACTGTATTCACCCGACTCGATATCACAGTAAAATATGCAGGGTAGTATGAGCTATATTTATATAACGTTCAAATAGAGTAATGTATGGATGAATCTCTAACTTACATTAAAGTATACCTTAGTTTACAGCTTAAAGTACACTTCAAGTACAGCTACACATTACTTTGGCAATATGGGTTACTATGTAAGCATCGTATTGGCTCCATGTATTTTTTTTAAATCAATAAATCACCACGAAATTGATATGTCATCAACAACTTCCTTTTTGAGGGATTCTTATTGATTGATATCTTTTTAAAGACATAGGGAGCGGGATTTGGAGATTAGTGGTTGTACTCAGAAATACTGTAAATAATATTGACAGATTGACCCATTTAAAGAAACTCATTGATTCATCGAAATTGGGTATAATAATACATCGCGAAATTGATATAACATCAACAACATTTTTTTAAAGGAATTCTTATTGACTAATATCTTTTTAAAGACATAGGAAGTGAGATTTGGAGATCAGTGGTTGTACTCAGAAAATGAATTATGTTGATGGAAAGTAACTCATCAATTCATCGAAATTGGATGAAAATGTTACTGAATTCCAGCCATACTAATGATGCATAAGGTATAGGTATACCTGAGACTGTAAGAACGACGCGTGTTGAGAGCACGTCTGAACCATCGAAACCTGTCACCGCGCATGTCACACTCTTCCCATCATCCTCTGCCCGCACTCGAGGGACTGTCAGGTGACTTGTCACATTGAAAAAAGTGCGTGGAAAGCCAGACACAGGGACAGGCTTTTCGGTCACGTGATCTCTCGACACGACGTCTCCGATGCGCCAAGTGATAGTGGCTGCTGGGAAGGAACTGCCACAGTGACAATCAAGGGTCAGCGAACTATCTTGGCCGACGGTGATGGGGTTTCCATCGGAGAGGTACGTCAGTCCAGCTGCGTTGCTCCCGATGCTTAGCGTGATATACGTGGGTAAAACTTTGTCAGAAACAAAGCAAGATATCAAAATGCTGATGATGTGTCATTTGAATTGCTATTGGTCAAACCAAATGCTACTTATCTTCAAATACATCGACGTTAGGTGTGTTCAATGAATTCCATCAAACAAACTCTAGAAGCTTCACAGCAATCGGATAAACAAAGTTGATAGATTGAAACTGAAAGAAGAGGAAGAAGAAGAAAAATAAGAGAATTTTAGGGTGTTACAGTCTAAAATACATTTCATGTACCTGTGTACTAATATTCAACAAAGAAAGAAAACAATTTTATACATTAAATCAAGACATCGTAATGGCTTAGGAATGGTGGTTATGGTACTTGGATCAAAAAATGTTGAATAATTGTGAAAAATCATTAATATTTTTTTTTTTCAAATCAACACGATTGTCATGAGATGACGACATGACTCTTTAATCAAAATATGTGAAACCATTAGTTGTTGAACTGTCTTATTTAAATGAAACTTACTTTTTAGTGTGTTTGACTTTTTGGTCTGAAGCGTGGTGGCGAATTCACTTTGAACAACCTCACCGCCACGCACTATTTCACCACGTTGTTCCAGTAACGACTATGTATTATAATATTATTCTGACATGATCACATCGAGTACTAAACATCGGGCCGTACCTTGTACAGCAAGTGTGACTGATACTTCCAATGGTTTGGCTAACATCGAGTGGTTTCCAAGGCAACGAATGACCGAGCCGTCGTCTTCCACGCTAGGGGTGATGGCCAATCTCACTTCAGAAGCCGACGGGCCGGATTGTTGAGTAGACGCCGGTTGGGGTACGAAAGATGATGTGAGGGCGTGGTCAAAGCTCCACGTCAAAGTGGTAGGAGGCAGAGAGGGTGGGGATGACCGACATCCGATTACATAATCTTCGTTTGCCGTCATATGAACAACGTCATTATACACGGCCCCGCCCGGTTCGCTGGCGTCAAAGATAGTCACCAACTGAGGAACGGCTGTTTGTGAATTCATCATGAACAATTAATTTCAGCGTTAAGGGCAGAATGCTTGACACATTAGGTAATAATTGGAGGTTACTTTTATCATCATCTCCCGCCCCTCCCCCATCCATTATTGGTGACATTGATGACCGATTATCGGTATGATCATTTTGGCAATATATACTGCGACATAGATTTCTATATATCAAAATCATAAATTTATATTATTTCTTTCATTTACCGTGCCTTGAAAACAAAGAAAAAGAAGTTTCCATTAGTTTTTTTATGCCCTGACTTAGACTAACACTTAACGTGTCGGATGTGGTTTAAATCAAAGCTGACATTCCCTGAAAGATTAAAAGATAAGAACAAATTAAAGATGAGACGCTTTACTCAATGTGATTTCGCCTCTCTTCTCTACTTTCCTTCTTTGATGTAAATTACGATCTCAATGAATCAAATTACATGGGCGCTTTCGAACAGTGTACGAGGATTGCTTCCCGACATGCCCGAGGGTTGCGCAGCGAGGGCGCTTCTCAGAAAGGCTTGCTTACCGTAGTTCCATGACATTTGCTCCTGCAACAATCACTCCCATAAAATTTCTGCACGATAAGCCAGACTTAATTCTACCAGCAAACATAACTCTTAAATTAATCGTAATCCTCACATTATTCAAAATTAAACCTAAAACTCTATCACAACCCTAACCCTAAAGCTATTAAGTCCTTCGAGAAAATAGGACCAGGGAGATATTGTCGCAGGAGAAAATGTCTTGTCACCACTTACCATAGACTGTCAGAGTTACTTCCGTCTTGGATCTGTTGGGAAACGTCGTAGCATCACAGGTGAATGTCCCCTCGTCCTCAAAACTGACGTTGAAAATCGTGAGAAAGCCCCCATCTCTCCAACTTACTACCAAGCTCACTTTAGACGTCGGCCACACGTACCTATCATCAATTTAATCAAATAAAAGTCAGTCACTACACATCTTATGTTTACATGGTTAATGGTACTGCCGGTCTCATCATTTTATAACACCCTTTACAACGAAAAAACTAAAATAAAACAAAATCTTACGCGTCCAAAGAGATAGATTTTCTAATTTTCGGACTGGAAATAAAAATATCTTAACGAAGATTATACGGTTGGAAAAGAGGAAATATTATATGATTCAATTAGAGAAATATAAACATGATATAAAGATTTTAAATTCTGCTATAATTTTATCTGATATCGGGCTGGATTTTGACGAGAGAATAAGTCACAAGTACCCGGCCCTTCAAAGGAAATTTGGAAAAAAGGAAAGTTGGAAAAGAGGAAATATTATATGATTCAGTTAGAGAAATATAAACATGATATAAAGATTTTAAATTCTGCAGATTTTAAATTCTGCTATAATTTTATCTGATATCGGGCTGGATTTTGACGAGAGAATAAGTCACAAGTACCCGGCCTTTCAAAGGAAATTTCCGGAACAAGTATATGTGGTCTCTCCGTCCCTTAGGAGCTAAGAAGAGGGGTGCCATGCACTCTATAGTCAACTTGGAACTACAACAAATAGAGAAAAAAAATCAAACTCACACTCTGGCAGTTATAATCCGGGCATTAGTATAAAAATAACACACATAATATGTGGCGCAATCATTAGAGTTCCGCACACGACGTACCTTTATAACAGCCTGAAAATGCCCGAGGTGTCCCTCGAGTAACTGGACTACTGCACCGTACAGAAATGATAATTGTACTATCGGAATGGCCGAAATGACCAAAAGTGACCTTTATCTGTTTTATTAAATAATGAAGCAGATTCTTGTTTGTTTGTTTGTTTGTTTGTTTGTTTGTTTGTTTGTTTATTCATTTTCCATCTGAGAAGATGGCTGGATAGCCCATATTAAGCTATGCGAAGCTGGTCTTCCATGGGGTCCAGTTGGATGTGAGGCGGTGGGACCACTTTACCGGGTTAAACACCCTGCTCTTTGCGATGGATGAATGAAGAGGGATCTTTTGCGTGCATGAGTTGTGACTCTCTAACACATGAGACCTCCATTTTATGTCCTATCCGAGCGACAGAGTGTTTTGCCTCTTGTCAGAGGGGACGGTATGATTACACACAACATTGCTCAGTCTAGACTAGGCTTCGAACCCGGGTCGTTTGGTTTAGAGGCAGACGCGCTACCTACTGAGGCAACTCATCCTTATCGTCTGCTTAAAGGACAAGTTCACCTTCATAGACATGTGCAGCGATATTAGTAGAACACATCAGCGAGAGTTTGAGCAAAATCGGACAATCCGTTAAAAAGTTATGAATTTTTGAAATTTCTGCTCAGTCACGGCTGGATGAAAAGACTACTATAGCTTGTGATGTCACATGAGTTCAACGATATAAAGAAAGAATAATGGAAATTCAACATATTTCCATTTTTCTCGCATAACACAAGAACACTCGACTTCTCTCTTTCAGAAGGCAGAGGGAATAATATTACCCTTAACATACGTCAGTAGCAAGAACTGTGCACTTTATTCAAAAAGTAAAGTTTTGTGAAATTCTCTTTTTATTTTCCTTATATAGTTGTACGTATGTGACATCATACACTGTAGTAGTCTTCTCTCCCAGCAGTGACTGCGCAGATACTTAGAATATTCGTAACTTTTGAACGGATTGTCCAATTTTCCTCAAACTTTCACTGATGTGTTCTACTAATATTGCTGCATTCTCTCAATCCTTATGTATATGAAGGTGGACTTGTCCTTTAATCACCCTCATGGCGAGCAAATATTAACAACGATTAATTTAATCACCATACATAGCCACGTGAAAGTTCTGATGACCGTTCATTATACTCAACTTCTCAGTGACCAATCATAATGCCAAAATGATAACGGCTCATCCGATTTTAATAAAGGGAACGCAAACCCAAAGAGCAATATGGATTGAATGAAAGCAGTAATATTAGTATATAGAACACATCAGTGAAAGTTTGAGGAAAATCGGGCAATCGATGCAAAAGTTATGAATTTCTAAAGTTTTGGTATTGGAACTGCTGGGTAAGGAGACTACTAGAGGTTATGACGTATGAGTGGACTACAACATAAAGAAAATATAGAGGGAATTCAATAGAAATTCATTTTTCATGAAAACTACACATTCCATCGACTTGATACTGACATAATGTTAGGGGTAGCGCTTTCTGAAAGCGGTTAGTCAAGTACTCTTTCATTTTGCTAGAAAAGATAATTTTTGTGGAATTCCTTTTATATTTTCTTTATATTTTATATTATAACCTCTGGTAGTCTCCTCATCCAGCGGTTCCAACACCAAAACTATAAAAAATTCATAACTTCAAAAATTCATAACTTTTGCATCGATTGTCCGATTTTCCTCAAACTTTCACTGATGTGTTCTACTAATGTTAATGCTTTCACTCAATCCACATTGCTCTTTGAGTTTGCGTTCCCTTTAATATAATATGTGGCTTATCCGACCCCCAGACCTGCATGAGAGAAGAATTTGCAATACCCCGTACATTTTGTGGGTTGTTGTTGTTGTTGTTTTTTTCTCTCTCTCTATGTTTCGGTCATCTGTTGTACCCGACCGGCGTGCTCCTCTTCTCACTCTGTAGCTCGAATTCAATTGGGACCTACGCTACACAAGCTTGCTTTTTAGTATAGGTTCCTTCATATTTCTTCAGCATTCATTGCCATATTCCAACTTTTATCGATCGACCACTATGTGTTATATGTATTAGTATTCTATGTATGTCTCCTCGCTAGACATCATGTATTATTCAATTTTGTTACATTTGATGTATTTTCATTATTCATTGAGAAATATGAAAAATAAATGAAATGAAATAAGCAAAATTATATGTTATAGACAAAAGAAATGCTTGGTTACAAATTCACCTTTAACCACAGAGTCATGATATTTGTCGTAAAGAGTACGTGCAAATTAACTGAGATAAGATTACACCGTATACTCAAAATCTCTTTTAAGGATATCATCAGGTTTGAGTTTTTAATTAGCTAGCGCTTTTTGATTGGCAGCGTAACCCTATCAGGCCCTGGCAGTTAATTCTCGCTGGGCTATTTCAAAGGAACACAGGAAAATTTGAGAAGAATGATTATATGTCTCTCTTCGATTATATGTCTAAGCCCCATATGTAATCAGGATTTGAGTGCAGGTCTCTGGGGGAAGTGAAATCAGATACCACGCATATGTTTACAGACTTGCGTTGTTATTGCCACATAGATTTCACCATTATCGTAAAAACAAACTCTATAGCATTTTCTGATTTCCTCATATCTGTCCACTTTTGATGAAACCTCTTCAACCTACTCAATTAGTCCCATTTTGCTCTTATATATTAATACCAACTTCTGTTATGAGGAGTTACATACAGTCATTCATAGAAATTCAAAAACAACATTACAAGTACAAATTGTTACAGATCACAACAGGAAAGAAGTACGTGATCAAATGGAAAATGGCGTGTAGAGAAAAAGCCAGTAAGGCCTGCAAGCGCGTGTACACCGTCGTCAAGGTTATCTGGAAGTATTATGTATATGTATGTATATGTAGATGTTTGTATACCGTTATCTATATCTATATGTGATATGTAGGTCCTTGAAGAGCTTGCTTCCAAAAGGCGCTAAATCCATCATTTTTCAGTGGATCTAGCGCCTTTTTGGAAGCAAACTCTTTATATACTTTAGAGATGAGATGCAGATCTAGAAAGCTTTCACGAGAAGATACACAGAATTTAAACTTAAAACAACAGCCCCAAATATATATATATATATATATATATATATATATATATATATATAAATATGTGCATATATATGTGACCCTGCACCTCAAAACAAACAAAAAGTCGCCAGACATGAATTTTCAGTGAAGACCATATTCTGAAAGAGCAGACTTTAAGCTTTAAAATGATGTATAACTCAAATCAAATGGACTCTCCTAACCTATCTAAATATTGGAAAGAAAGCACAAATTCAGGAAAAGTGTGAACTGAGAAAAGAGGCTCTGAAATACCGTGTCTATTCAAGCGCTTAATCTTTACCAAACCGTGCTGGCTGTGCGATGAATGGGACGAAAAACAGGAAGTAAACCACCAGCGTAACAACAATAAAGGGATTATCAAATTAAACTGAAATTAAGCATGCCTCATTAACACATTCTGTCCATAATTAATGCCAACTTTCAAAGCAGTAGCACAACCCTTTCAAAAGTTATTAGAGTTGAAAGTGAAGAGTGGACAAGGTGGACAAGGGATTCTAAAGACACACCTAATCACACTATTCTACCAAAAATGTTCGAGATAAACAAAAAAACACACTTTCCTGCCCGTTTTATGATACCAAATTTTAGGATAATGTAAAAGAAGACCCGCTCTTTCAGAAAATATGAAAAAGTCAAGTTCGGCTAGGTTGACCCATTTCACTTATTTTCAGTCCTCACGCAAAATCAGTGTGTGCGACTTTATGTTCGTTTTGAGGTGCACGGTCACATATATATATATATATATATATATATATGTATAAATATGTGCATATTATATATATATATATACTTATATATATATACATATATATATATATATATATGAAGAATTTGTTTGCAAAAACCGATAAGTCCATATTTGCCAAATGGAGATATTTGCGATTAAAGGTCAAGAAAAATATAGAGAATGATGAGAAAATTTTTGCTTCTTTTGACCATAACTTCAAAAATGTACCTTTGTATGTAGTGACCAATATATCATTTAAAAGGTATTATTTTGTACTTCATGACAGAGACCGTACTTCAAAATCTTCAAAAATGAACTTATCGGTTTTTGCGAACAAACTCTTCATATATATATATATATATATATATATATATATATATATACTGTCTCAAAAATTATACAAAGGAAGACGATCAATAACTAGGTTCAGTAAAGATACAAGAGGTGTTTTCTATCAATGCCTCTTGAATAATATTATTTTGCTTATCATAATCATCTCGTTTATTACATGCCAAAGAGCTGGCCCTGTATGAGGAATCAATGATCGCGGTATAGTTCTAATCTTGGGTGACTAGTGGACGTACGCTTCACCGCGCAGGTGGAACTAAGAGGTGGCACAATCACAGACGTCATGCTTGGAATCCGCTTTTAACGTGCATGTTTTCCCAAAATCGGCATTTTCTCCATGGGATGTTTGGTTCTTTCGTCGAAATATCATTAACACGAAAATATATACAACACTTATGAAGATAAAGAAGTTTAGATACAGCCAAAACGATATGAACAGTAAAAACAGAATGGTCAACTCTGTTGATATTAATTTATCATGTTTCTTTATTCACTATTGTTACTATTATATGTCATTTATCATTTGTTCGTTTTATTCTGTGAGTGTGTGTGGGGAAGGGGCTGACTAAAAATGTTAACCTAACCTAATTGTATACTGTACGATAAAAAAAGACTCTTCGAAGCACGAATTCAATTAGTCTACACATCCTGTTGCAAATTCTATCAACTGACTTTCCGAAGGTGAGGAAATATGAAATTTTTTCTCACCAGAAACCAAGAACATCTAGTTCTATAGTATCCCAAAATGTAGCAAAGCTTAAGTCTTTTAAAACGGAGTATTATACTTTTTTTCAGTTTTGCACCATAATATGAGGATTTGATCCTTTTCTTAATATACTTTGAATGTAAAACTCTCGGTTTTGGGGTTATGTGAAACCTTCATTAGTACAATTGGACGGTTATACACTGGTCACAATAATAGAGTTTGTAAACGAGGTGGATGTGTGGCATTTTATGTGAAGAATGATTTGAAATTTGAAATGATAACCCAGTTATATGTCTGATTCAATTGAAAGTATTTTCATTGATATAAGTATGCCAGACGGTAGGAATGTGTTAATAGGAGAAATTTATAAGCCAACAAACTGTAATCATTCTGATTTTATGTCAGTCCTTGAAATTATTTTAGATTCGCCGCAACAAACACAGTTATATAATGGGCGACTTTCATTTAGACTTACTCGATTATGGTAAGCCACAAACACGTGATTTTCTAAATACCATGGTATCATCCCTTTTCATTCCTTGTATTACCAAGCCAACAAGATTATCTGGAGCCTCCTCAACACTGATTGATAATGTATTCTCAAACAATCACACTTATATTGATCAATGTATTGTTGTAAGAGACATATCAGATCATTTCCCGTTATGGTTTGTTCCAATCCTGCTATACCTCAATCACAGAGACAAGAGATTTGTAATAGTTCATTGCAAACACGAATATTCTCTGATTTATCCAACTGTTTAAACATAGCTTATCCGCAATTGATTGGAATGAAGTTTTTGATTCCACTGATCCGAACGATACGTATAATAGATTTATGAACACTTTGTTACCTTTATTTCACTCACACTTTCCATTGAGAAATCAGAGAGGAAATTATAAAACAATTCCACGCTCACCTTGGATAACTAAAGCCTTACTTAGATCCATAAACAAGAAAAATACTTTGTTTTACAGATACAAATCACATAGTACAGCTTTGAATAAATCAAAGTACGTTCAGTATCGGGATACTCTTACATCCCTGCTGCGCAAAGCGAAAAATGATTATTTTGTTCTTAGTTTGAACTGCATAAGCTAGATGTAAAATGTACTTGGTAAATAATTACCAATGTTATTCATAAACATGAAAATAAAAGTGTAATTGATAAGATCGTCTGAGAAGGCAAGAATATAGCAGATGATGGGAAAAGTGCGGAAGCATTTAATTCTTTTTTTTTTGTTAACATTGGTCCGAATTTGGCACTCAACATTTAATCTGTACACAGACCTTTCCACTCATATTGAATAAATTCCAATCCTCAGTCTTTATTTTTTTCTCCCTGTACTTGAAGTAGAGATCTTAAATATTGTCAATTGCCTTTACCCCAAGGAGAGTGTAGATCACGATGGGTTTTCTAATCATCTTATAAAATGTATCATTAATGAAATATTTTCACCATTAGTACAGATTTTGAAGTTGTCTTTACTTACAGGCATTGTGCCCGCTCAAACAAAAATTGCCAAAGTTCTACCAATTTGATAAGAAAAGTAGAGAGGATGAGTTGGGAAATTATCGACCAATATCTTTACTGTCTTCTTTTTCTAAAATAGTTGAGAAGGTGGTTTATAATCGTTTACTTAATTTTTTACATGAATGTGATATCTTAGCTGATAATCAATGCGGATTCCGGAAAAAAACATGCAACCACCCATGCTATATAATTACTTGTTGAGAAAGTTGCAATAGCTATAGACTCAAAGTCGCATACACTCGGTCTGTTTCTGGACTACTCCAAGGCCTTTGACACAATAGACCACGAAATACTTTTGTACAAATTAAATCATTACGGAATTTGTGGAAAGGTCTTGGAGTGGTTCAGAAGTTATCTTACCAGAAGAATTCAGTTTGTTGAAGTGAATAACCATGACTCAGAAATAAACTCGATTTGCTGTTGCGTTCCACAGGGCTCCCTCTTAGGTCCTCTTTTATTAATTTTTAATATCAATGACTTTCGCAACTCATCCTCTCTGCTGTATTTTCTTCTGTTTGCAGATGACACGAGTCTTCTTTATTCTCACTCATATCCTTATATGTTGCTTGATTCCGTGAATAATGAACTGCAACTGGTATTTGAATGGATTCAGGCGAATAAATTATCGCTCAATATAAATAAGACTAATTATATGGTTTTTGTAATACGATAAAGTTTCTTCCAGGTTCAGTGTTAGTAAATGGATTGCAGTTAAGTCAAATAGATTCAACAACATTTTTAGGTATCTATATCGATAGCAATCTTTCTTGGAAGGTTCATGTTGATTATTTATGTAAGTTGTTGTGTAAAAACGTTGGAGTTATTCACAAATTGAAATACCTCTTCCCAAAGCCAATATTGCATTCTCTCTATTCAACTCTATTATTAACTTTCTTATATTACGGAATATTGGCCTGGGGGAATTGCTCAAAGACTAAAATTGATTCGTTGTTTTTTATTCAGAAAAAGGCCTTGCGGATTATAAATCGTGCACATTTTTTTGGATCATACAAATGAATTGTTTGTTTCCAGTAAATTATTAAAAGTATCTGATTTGTATTTGTATCACGTTGGAATTTTTATGGATAAGTTGAGCATTGGCGATCTTCCTAGTTTATTTTCCTCAATGTTTGTTAAAAACTGTGAAATAAACAATTATCCAACAAGACACAGTGGATCATATCACTTTCCCCCCGTTCGTACAGTTTTAGCCCTTAAGACAATTACTTCTACCGGCCCTTCTTTCTTGAATGAGTTAGATTCTGTTCGGCTGCAATCAAGTTCTCTGAGTTCCTTTAAGCAAATGCTAAAAGCCATTTTTTTTTATCCTATGTTTAATTACTTGCCGTGATCATTGATATATCTGTGCTTATTCGCAATGAAGCCGCGCTCGGGTGACTACATTTGCTTGACCAATATTGCAACTTTATGTAGCATTGAAACCTTGAGTTTTATCATGAACATTATAAACTGTTTTGTACATTCCGTAGATTTTATCATAATCTCGACATATTGAATTTCGCATGTGTTTCGTCATTTTTCGTAATTAGCATATTGTAATAAACGCATAGATTAATATTTTGGAACCTACATCCTACAAGCATTGCTTTTTAGTAGGTTCCTCATATTACACATCATATTATATGTCCTTACACATTTGTTAAATTATGTCTAAAATCGACTGTTACTTCGAAATCAAATGGAATATGAAACCTGAATATAAAATGTGGAATATGGAGCATGAACAACAACAACAAAAAATATGGATTCATCAAAAGTAATTTCACGAGAGCATTTCTCCCGAGACAGACCTCTATAGTATACCTACAATTTGCAAATATTTGTCAAACATACAAAATTTTATGAAGAGGTATTGATAAAGAAAACACGCTCTCCCGGCAATTTCGTAATATAGGTTTTTCCGGTCAATTTCATACTTTTGTCACTCAAATTCATTAATGTGCATTCAAATTCACACAGCGCACGCACGCGAAAATATTCGGGCAATCAAATTCAGAATCCGAGCGATCAATTTCATTTACGGGCGTTCTATTTCGTTTTCGTGAAATCAAATTCACGATTGGGCATTCAATCTCAAAATGCGAGCACCGACTTTCCTACTCGGGCATTCAAATTCATGCGATAGTCATGTGATAGTGACCCAATGAGCTTGTTTGGAGCGTTCAAATTCATTTTTAGGCGATCAAGTTCATACTTCGTGCAATCAATTTAACGAGGAAAATGGAGTAGACTTTTAAGAAAGGAAAAAGGGCCAACACAACCAATGAAGGCTTGCATATAGTGTAATTATGATTGTTTACAGGTTCTACAATTGTTCTCTGTTCATGTATTCTTTGTTTTTCATCTCAATAAATTTCAAATTGTAATGTCCAATCAGCAGTGCATCCAAACAACACAACGACAATTTAATCATATTTCTTGATGATACTGCATGCTGACAACGCCCCAACACCAACCACATAATGACAATTCATTAATTCAAAGACAAACTGACACACAATGATCTCACATAGTCCCGCAAAAGTAAATCGATAAGACAGCAATACACAACAAACAAGACGTATAAAATGTTCATGCATCAGTTTCAACGTAGTCGAAATTGGTTTTTTTCCCTCGAAAGTGTCAACCAACCCTCCGTATTATGCTCGTCTGTAGGCCTATACAGTGTCTAATGTTTGTTTGTTTGTTTGTTTCATTTTCCATCAAAGAAGATGGCTGGATAACCCATATTCAGCTGCAATAGCTGGTCTTCCATATGGGGTCCAGTTGGATGTTCTGCTCTTTGCGATGAATAAATGAGGTGGGATCTTTTACGTGCATGAGTTGTGACTCTCTCACACTTGGGACCTCCTTTTTATGTCCAATCCGAGGGACATGTGCCTGTATATTCCTTTTTGCTAAGCGCGAGATCAAAATTGTCAATGAACAGGTGGACCTCTACTGCAAAATAAATAATCATCATAAATCCCAATATATTCAAAGCCAAATGAGAAACACATGCATACACGGCCCTAAACTATACTAAATTCAGGACTTCTTTTAAATCATTTGGAACATGGTTGCCTATTCACGAATTTGAATGACCGACAAGATTCCGTCGCCAGCTTGACATGAATTTGAATGCTCATTGATGAAATGCGTGCTCCTCTCTTAAATTTGAATGCTCCGATAGTAAATTTGAATGCTCCGACAGTGAATTTGAATGCTCGCATAGTGAATTCGAATGACCGGATTTTGAATTTGATTGCTGATTCAGTGCTGCGAGCGTGGAATGCGTGAAATCGAATGCTCGGAATAGGAACTTGAATTTCAAAAGCATGAAATTGACCGGGAAAACCTACATTATTACGCATCGCTTTATGTGTTTATTCAAATTTTTCTCTTTTTTTTGTGAATTAAAATACTTGTGCCTATAGCCGAGAAGTGATTTTCGTCAAAATTATCTTAAGTACAGGTTTCAAAATCGTTCTTGCCACATGAGTTAAATGTACCGTTTACCATTAGGAGCAGTGACTTAAAAAGAAATGTGAAGTTCGAGTTATCATATTTGATGCATATGTATAGGTCAGTTGTATCATAAAACATCCTACCATAATACAAATTCTGAAATATAAGGAGATATTACTATTTTTCTCACTTAACCATAAACTGTACGGTTTAGTCTAGAAATAGTTTTATTAAAACTTTTGTTCACATTTTGTATACTTAACAATATTCATTTTGATTACAGTGTTTCACTTTTATACACTGGTTGTTTCTATCCCTAACTCATATTTTAGAACTATTTTGAAGAACTAAACCAGAGCTTTTGTTTTATCTGCAAAAGATAAACAATGCTTTTAAAGGTAACAAAGATACAAGTTGGATAGAGACATTCGATTTCGTATTAGAGCAAGAGTCTCCACACGTGGATATCAAAATTTACAGGGGGATGGACGGGGGAAGCACCTAAAAGGACTTTTAATTTCGTTTGCAAGGGATTGTTTTCCACAATTGAGCATTCAATTTCGTCACAAACCTATACGCATACATCAACAAAAAAGAATTTATCTGTTTAGACACTCAATATGACTTTCACTTGTTATCTTTGATTTAGCCGTAAATGACGTCCACCATTTTTTTCTTGTTATAAGGGCACATTTAGCTGTGTGTATCAACTATTTCAGTCTCTACTTCATGTCATCTTCCATTTTCACATTTTTAACCCCACCCATATACTAGCTCGTTTTGTCAGCCTCTCGATCCACCCCCACAGGAAACGACGATAAACATGAGAAATCTAGCAGTGTTAAAGTTCATGCCAGTTTATTTTCAAACTAAATGCAGTCGTATATAACGAAAATGAATGCTTGTATTATGAATTATCAGTAATGACAAATCAATGAAATCAGACTGAAAAATTTATTATCATTTTTGTGATTTTGATTTTAGAGGACACTGTGGTATCAGTGGTATCGAGTTCAAACCTGCCAAGTTTCTGCATTTTTAAAGATACTATCGTACAGGTCCTATACTTGTCCTCACGGAACCAGAGGCCTGTTTCACTAACATGGAAAATCTATCCCACCCAAGACCGATCTCATCTAGACCGAGAATTATTCCTTCCTTAAAAAATTGTACATACTAGGATTAGGCACCAGTCAACCCTACAGGAAAGTGCACTCTGTTCCACAGTGTGAAACACAATGTGAAATATAGCATGAAATCTCTGTGAAATTCGAGCATTTTTACAGCGTACACATATAGTGAATCATTACTCACAGTGTGAAACAGAACATTACTATGTGGATACCTTGTGAAAACCACAGCATAGGGTGTGAAATAGTCTTTATATACTCTTTTTCATATACTCGACTTTGTGAACACATTGAAACACACTGTGGGACACTGTGTTTTTGTTTTGTGTTTTTTTTTTCCCAACAGGGAATGATAAGAGGCTTTGGTAATGGCAGGGCCTTCTCGCACAGCACAGACAACGCTGAAGAGACTATCTTGGAAAGTAACATCGTATTTATGCAATGTTGGATGTCCAATTAATTTACAGTCAGTATTTGCTCCTATGCCGAAATTTGGTTGGTTAGCTTGCTATTGCGATTTTGTTGCCTTATGTCTATTCAGTTTCAATTTCTGTATTAATTAGCCTGCAATGGACAATGAAATACTGGTGATCAGGCCTCAACGTACCGATATCCGTCCCTGGCTCCGTAAGACGCGATGGGCGTGTCTTGTGGATTGCTTTTGGCATTGAACTTCCATGTCATGGAACTAAAATGATCTTTAGAGCTCAGAGGTCGGTAGGTGCAACTGAGGGTCACGTTCTCTCCCGCTATGGCCGTGGCGCTCCTGGTAGTCAGTCCTTTCACCGAAATAGCTACAGCGGAAGATAAGGAAGAAAGAGTTTATAGGCCTACCTGTGTGAGATGTTTATACTCTCCAAGAGTGAGCCGGCCGAGATATTAAAGGCCTGATTTCACGGAGCACGCGAACGATTTGCGAAGGACGCGAATGGCCAAATCCAGCATTCGTATTTTAGTCTGCAAAAGATCGCCAAACGAACGCGGAGGTTCAAAAAAAGAAGAAGAATAAGATGATTTTTTTTTTTGCGAACCTTTTCTGCACATTTGGTCGTGATTTACTAGTGATTTGTTCTCGAAATTGTCTTTAAAGCCTCATCATATGCGCAAGACATTCGCAAGACACACACAATGTTCGCAAAATGTTCATGAAACCCCAAACAGACCCCGAAACTTTGGAAAATGTCTTGCGTATGTTTCGCGAAATCCGCGAAGTTTTTCAGATCAGTTTACGACGTAACCGCAAACTGTTCGTGTACCTTTTGAGACATTTTCATGAACGTTTAGCGCATGCTTGGGGGGATGTATGACCTCAGAAAATCAAAAAATCGTAGCATACATCCACACATCAAACAATTATTGAAAACTATAGTAAAACAAATTAATAAAGACCAGCAAAGAGGACGAAATGTTTGATATACTAAAAAAACACACCACAGAATACACTTTAATTGATTCTAAAGTATGCCAAAATTAAATCAGCAAAATTAAAGATTATGCGTGGGAGAAACTGCAAAAAAAAAATCAAATGATTTACTAGTGGAGGTTGGTTCTCAGGAAAAAAAAAAACTGTAGGCACACACACAACAGAGAAATGAAAAAAAAAAGAAAGGAGAAATACAGGAAAGAGAAAAACTTCACGTCAAAACAGCTATAACATCTCTCCTTGGAAACATTTCTCTCATAATAATATTATTGAAAATATTGCGTTGTTCGCATTCCCGTCGCGTGTTCTTCGTGTACGTAACGTGGTAACATGCTGTACTTTAGCAATGGTACACACGACATTCACACATACGTCGTGAGAACCTCGCACAAATTGCTCATAGAATGTTTTTTCAGCTTCATTGTCGGAACACATTCGGCAGAAGTTCGGAGAAAAACTCTTTCCGAATGTTGGATTTTGCCATTCGCGTCCATCGCAAATCAGTAAAGGTCTTGCGTACTCCGTGAAATCAGGCCTCTAAAGATGTGATTTCACGGAGCACGCGAACGACTTGCGAAGGACGCAAATGGCAAAATCCAGCATTCGTATCTTAGTCTGCAAAGGATCACCAAACGAACGTGAGGGTTCGAAAGCGTCGTCAATTGTTCGCAAATGTCTTTTTTACTTCGGCAAGAATTTCAAAAAAAAATTTGAAATTTTCAACCGTCCATATCATGGAACTGAAGTGATTTTCAGAGCTCAGAGGCCGGTAGGTGCAACTGAGGGTCACGTTCTCTCCCGCTATAGCCGTGGCGCTCCTGGTAGTTAGTCCTTTCACCGAAATAGCTACAGCGGAAGATAAGGAAGAAAAAGTTTATAGGCCTACCTGTGTGAGATGTTTATACTCTCCAAGAGTGAGCCGGCCGAGATATTACGAACGATTTGCGAAGGACGCGAATGGCCAAATCCAGCATTCGTATTTTAGTCTGCAAAAGATCGCCAAACGAACGTGGGGGTTCAAAAAAAAAATAAGATGATTTTTTTTTTTTTGCGAACCTTTTCTGCACATTTGGTCGTGATTTGCTAGTGATTTGTTCTCGAAATTGTCTTTAAAGCCTCGTCATATGCGCAAGACATTCGCAAGACACACACGATGTTCGCAAAATGTTCGTGAAACCCCAAACAGACCCCGAAACTTTGGAAAATGTCTTGCGAAGTTTTTCAGATCAGTTTACGACGTAACCGCAAACTGTTCGTGTACCTTTTGAGACATTTTCATGAACGTTTAGCGCATGTCTGGGGGGATGTATGACCTACGTTTTCTACAAATCAAAATCGTATCATACATCTAAACATCAAACAATTATTAACAACTATATAGAAAAAAATTAAAGACTTGCAAAGAGAAAGAAATATTTGATGTACAAAAATCGAAGAATACACTTAAAATTACTCTAAGGTATGCCAAAATTACATTTGAAACTAGAGATTATGACATTGTGTTGGAGAAACTACAAAAATAAAGTTATCAAATGCTTCACTAGTGGAGATAGGTGCTATAAGAAAAAAAAAACTCCAGGCACGCACACAATAGAGAAATAAGAGAAAAAGAAAGGAGAAATACAGGGGAAAAAAAATTCAACTCAAGACAGCTTCCACCTCTCCTTAGGGTACATTTTCTCCCATGATTATAGAAAAATTTGCGTCGCGTGTTCTTCGTGTACATAACATGCTGTACTTGGGCAATGATACGCACGACATTCGCACTAACGTCGTGACAACTTCGCACAAATTGCGCAAGAATGGTTTTCGGCTTCATTGTCGGAACACGATTCGGAATTCGCCGTAGGATCAAGGAGGTTCGAGAGATGGAGTTACAACTGACTATATTGTTCAATCAGCTGTCAGTTTTCTATGGATGGACAAAAGAATTCCACAGGTGCATTTGTGCCTTTGATGTTCGATGCTTGAAGCCGCCATCTTTCTGAGCAATCTTAAGATTCATTTTTAACGCTAACATAATATCGGGTATATGCTGCTCGTTTATAATGCGTTATTATCTCAAATGCAATGAAATTTCACCTATAAAGCATATAAAACAGAAGTCAATTCCGTTCGAAAATATGTGCAAAAGTGTAAATCTGAGCTGTATTTTGTGAAAGTGTTTGAAATTTTACCCTCATGGAAAGCCGGTTTTATCACTTATCTCCTTATTTCCGCCAAATGAAACTAATATGGTATCATCTTCAAGTATAGTTCTTTATAAATTAATATGTCAGATTAGCGTACAGACACGTACAGTCGAGTAATTTTGATATCTATTTCAGCAATATTTGAGCGATTTCTATTCGCGCACCCCCGTGCCTTTACCATTGTCTACCGCCCATCGTTTGTAAGTAGGGATAGCGAAAAATGATTACCATCATAAAGACATAGAGAGCGGCTGGTCATTATGCAATGAGACATGAATTTATTGTCTTCCTACCTGACGGGCAGATCCAATTTGACACATACTTCAAATATTTTTGAGTGGCGGCTTCGACAATGAGATCAAAGCGAATAAGACTGTTGTGACTCCATTTCTCGAACCTCCTTGGTAGGATCAGCAATGAATTGATTATCACAGTAAGCTGAAACTACTTACATTCTATTAACACATTCAATCTGTCGCAGAATAATGCCAACTTTCAAATCAGCAGCACCATCCCTTCAAAAATTATGCGACTTGATAGTGAAGAGTATACTTAAAGGATTTTGAAGGAGTAAAAAAAAAGGATCTCTACGACATGCCTTATTACACTATTCTAAAAAAAAATCATTGTTCTAGAAAAACTGCTAAAAAACACTTCCAATTCTTTAATGATACAAATATTTGACATAATAAATGTTTCTCTATATTATAGAGGAAGAATTGGTCATTCAGAAAACATGAAAATTTCAACATTGACGAGGTTGACCCGATTCACCTATTTTGAATCCTCACGTAAAATCAGGGCGTGAGACTTTTTGTTGGTTTTGTGATGCAAAGTCACCCACACACACACACACACACACACACACACACACACACACACACATATATATATATGTATATATATAATATATATATATACATATGTATTATTGTTATTTTTAACAATTTTAGAAATCGAAGTTGAAAAAGCTATGGGTCTGTATAGCGTCGTCTTTTCACCTCTTCTTATGAACAGGAAACAAATGTGCAATTTTCATATTGCTTCGCGCATAACCAGTAAAGTCATAGATTGATAGAAATGATTTTGAATCAGAAGAATTTTTCATATTTTGCTATGAATATTTTATTTTTGCTTTAACAAACTGCATGAAATTGATCATTATGTAAGCTATCCGTAAACGGGTTCAAGTGATAACATAACTAACGTTTTAACAGGGAAAGAAAACTTTAGTTTATTGTTACGCCTATGTCTCTTAAGATTATGATACATAACATTACACAATACATGTGTTGTTCTCAAGACAGGAAAAAAAAATGCCCAAGTGACAATATCTAATGATTGCACTTCCAAGAATTACATCACGCGGCAATAAAGCAAGAATTTACTAAATAACCTAAACTACTTTTCTGTAATTTAAGCGACAATCTTTTCGCTCTTTGATTATCATTGCATGAACTTTATTCCAGGCCTACACTCACAATATTATCTAAAATATTGAGATTTGAAGTAGAGAAAAAAAGAGGCCAGAATAGGCAACAAATTAAAGGTAAAGAATAGTTGAGGAATTTGAAAAATCATTTATTTAATTCTTAAACAGTAACTGTCCAAGAATACTTCCCCGTGGCACTCAACAATCAAAGGGCCCAAAAGATTTTTGTTTATTTATGTTAAGAAGACAGAAGTTTTTTTCTATCCACCTTATAGTTTCTGAACCACTCCAAGGTCTTCCCACGTATACCAAAGTGGCCATATACGACAGTTTTACAAGGAAGGATGTCGTGGTTTGAAGACTCAGGCAGTATATTGGTTCTTGTCGATGGCCCTGGTATTCTTTTTTTAACAAAAGGTTATTGCATGCGATGTATACTCTATATTCTTTGTGAAAACTGAATTAATTCTTTGTCAAAATATCATTATCATTTAAATATATAATTATATGTGTGTGTGTGTGTGTGTGTGTGTGTGAGACTAGAATGTATTTCATTTTCTTGCATATTAGATATGGTTGGCAAAGGTTATCATAATTCTTAACAATACATTATCAATCCACATAATGTATTATCACGATTGGATTGTTTTTTAAAACAATACTAAGGATCTCTTGTGATGATACAGCGGGGAAAAACAGTGCCGATAATTATTGTATGAGTATAATCATAAGATTTTGATGAGACAAATCGATGTCTTTAGAAACATTTTGACCAAGAGTAACAGATGTGAATGTGAATTTTCTGCCATCATACGTAAATGTTTTATTCAAGATTCAACATACTTTATTCAAGAAATTGTTCGTAGGGCCTTCTTACCCTATTATTAACGAATATCTATGTATTCCGCATTTAATCATAAAGGTTATTTTTTATCAATTATAATGATTATTTTTCTCTCCACGCAGTACCTGGATGAAGGTATCTTTACATGTTGTATACATAAAATGAGAATTGTTCTGTTTGTTTATCCTTTTTAGTACATTTCTCTTTGTGTGTGTGTGTGTGTGTGTGTGTGTGTGTGTGATTAATTCAAGGCAATAGCGACTTTGTCACCCAAGGGAGTTTTGCTCTCACTTATGGTATAGAAATGCCATGGTATAGGGCGGTAAGGTTGGCCCAGTCAGTATAACGCGTCTGACTCACGATCCTAAGGACCCAGGTTCGAACCCGAGTCTGGACTGGGCAATGTTGTGTGTAAACATACCGTCCCCTCTAGCAAGAGGCAAAACACTCTGTCCCTCGGATAGGACATGAAATGGAGATCCCGTATATGAGAGAGTCACAACTCATGCACGCAAAGAGCAGGGTGTTTAACTCGGTGAAGTGGTCCCACCTCACATCCAACTGGACCCCATGGAAGACCAGCTCAGCGTAGCTGAATATGGGCTATCCAGTCATCTTCTCAGATGGAAATGAACAAACAAACAAACAAAATATTTAACAAGGTCACGATCTTTGAATTTCTGAAAATCTCAGAAGTTCTAATCATGCCAAGCATAATGTTTCAGACCAATCAGTTTTCATTAAGGCCTTATATTTTCAGGTGTCAATCCTATTTTTACTTTTTTAACGAGATTGTTCGTCAAAGGGTTATTTTGGTCTGTTCATTCGAAAGCCTCTCGCCAATCGCTTTATTAATTTCCGGCAATTAGTCAGTAGTAACTTATCGCAAATAGTAACAGACAAATATTTGAAATTTTATTGTTTTGGTCACCGATTGATTGTTAATGGTCGTGTCAGTGATTGTCGTTTGCCGGAAGTTGTAGATCAGTCTTTTCGTATCTGTGAGCGCAGGGCATAAGTCGAATGGATTCTCTGGAACTGATTGATTGTATACAGTGCGTATCAAAAAAAAGTTACACTTTTTAAAAAAATTTCTAAATTACATTTCAAAATATTTGGAAGATTTTTTTCATATTCATGGATGCCCAATAGTCTCATCTATCAGGTGCAATCAACAAAACAAATTTTTGTTCACGCTTGGCTGAACACTGACGCTCTTTGTCCGGAGTGTGAAAAATGACTTGCGCCAAATTGAAAGAATATGGAAAATTCAGCCAGCAGTCCAAATAAGTGTTCTCATTCAAACATATTGCTCTTTTGCTCACAGTTTTGATTATGTTATGATAGTTTAGGAATTTTCTGGCGATTTTCTGTCATGTTTTAAATGATTCCATTGTGTTATGGAAGGTTGATTAACAACATTAAGATCTTTTAAGCACAGTTATCACAAATCATGCACAGACATATCGAACCCACATGCCAGTCACTCATTCGAGAAGAAAAGTGCAAAATTAATGCATCCTCAGCTCATTCAGTCAATCCAATCAATCCAGTCAATCAATCATTCTATCGATCGATCGATCGATCGATCAATCAAGCGATCAATCAATCATTCAATCAATCAATCATTCATTCATTCAATCAATCAATAAATCAATCAATCAATTAATCATTCATTTAATCAATCTATCAATCAATCAGTCAGTCACAATTGTATGCATGTTGAAAGTGGTAGATCGACATAGGGAATATCACCTCCCCCCGTGGCTTAAAGGCTCGGTTTTTTGTTTGTTTGTTTGTTTAGGTTTTGGGTATTTTGTTCATCCAAAATGGCCACTGCTCTCTTCTCTTGTTGTTTCCACCACCAGCCCCTTTACTCCTTTCTTCTTAAGGTAATTTACTCTAAAAATGCATTTAAAACGCTCATACACATGTTTTTGAAATTAATTAACTTTTATTTTCTCTTTAAAAGTGACACAATCGGTGTACAACAGGATGCTTTTTTTTTTGCATATCTGAGCGAGGTGAAAAGAGAAATAAAATGACAAAATTATAATGCTAAATAATGTTCTGCTTCTTCTTCTACTTAAGTCCTTTCGTTAGTCCCTGGACTTCCATTTCAATCCTCGACGTATCCTCCTTCCCTTTCGACACACTTCCTTGCTCTTGCTGAATTTTCCATCTTCTTCCAATTTGGCGCAAAGTCATTTTTCACACTCTGGACAAAGAGCGTCAGTGTTCAGCCAGGCAAGAACAAAAATTTGTTTTGTTGATTGCACTTGATAGATGAGACTATTGGGCATCCATAAATATGAAAATAAAAAATCTTCCAAATATTTTGAAATGTAATTTAGACAATTATTAAAAAAGTGTAACGGGGTTTTTTTTGATAGGCCCTGTATATTAAGTCACTCATCGGTCAAGCCCCCAGTTACATTTCTGAATTATTAGTTATAATGTGCGCGGTTTTAGGGACCCTGTTCTCTTACAAATTCCAACACGCAAAACAAAAATAACATTGGGAGACCAAGCATTTGACTGTGCAGCTCCCAAACTCTGGAATGACATATAGAAGTCAGGAAATCCTTAACTGTGGCAGTCTTTAAATCACGACTCAAAACACATCTTTTCATTTAACTGTTTATTATCATGAAGTACATCAGAAGCTTTTGCAGCGCAGAAGAATGTATGTATATAGGCTTTGCGGTGTATAAATTGACATATATTATTTACAGAATTGAAATTATACGCGACCAAATGAATTGTGTTATATCCATTACAATGTTATCTCTATCGCTTCATCTAAGGAAAAGTGTTTCGCAATAAAAATGTTCTTGAATGATCCCGTTTCCAAATACAACCGGGAAATAAAGCGTCGCTAGGCCGTAAATACGGTTACAGTTGATACAAGTTCGTTATTCCAAAGATTTGCTTTTCCGAAAATGAAAGGTTCGTTGTTCTGAAGGTTCATTAATCTAAACATTAGACAAGGTTTCTCATTCGTAAGACTTGTTAATCCCCCCCAAATGAAATAAGGTTCGTTATTTGAAAGGTTCGTTAAACCGAAACGAAGGTTCGTAATTCTGATGATCCACTAGTACACCGTCTCACGTTATGGAACCTTCAGATCAACGCAACCATTCTATATTTTTGAATAACGAATCTTCGTAGTCACGAACCTTACTCCATTTCGGATTAACGAACCTTCGGAATTATGTATCAATCTGTCTACCCTAATCCAATGGAGAGCATTTTCCATCGCCCATCTAATCTCCCTCACTAGGTCGAGATAGATATCAGTTTGCAGGACCAAGTCTCACGCATTGTGAGTGAGACTCAAGCATTTAGGGTCTGTCTCACGATCTCACGCATGACACCCATTTTTCTCACGCATTGGGAGCATAGCTGATATAAAGGATTAAAGTGAGAGTTGCAATTGAAGGCATATTTCCCTATTGTCTTTCAAAATAAGTAAAAAACAGTCACTTAAGTATGCACCAGCTTGCGCCATTAAGAGCTGAAGATTGAAAAAGCTCCCTACCGTGGGAGGGCGGACACCCCCCTCCCACACCCTCCCCTCGCTCAGTCGCTTCGCTCTCTCGCTCACGCACATGCGCGCGCGCCGAGATGCTGAGTCATGAAAATCTCACTCATAATTTTTTTTTTTTTTAACTTGGCATCTATGCTATTATTGTTTGTATTCACAATTTTGTATTCTACTTCACAGTGGTCATACCTTAAACTTAGGAGAGTGGAGTATTGCTTAAGAGTGAATCGTGTAGGGACCTTATAGTTTGTATGCTGCAAAATGAAGTCTATGCTGCAAAAAGAATACTGATAATGTGGGTGGTAGCAGTGAAAACTATACAAAAAAAAGTGGCACAATCAATTACAAGGTTAAAAAAAAATTGTGCATAAATGTAATGCAAAGAAATATTTACCGCATATGCCGCAAAAGCAGAAAACATGGATCCAAAAGTAGAACGCAAACTGTGCCATTATCCTGGAATGAGTTCGCCATAAACACGCCTGCCAAATGTGCTTCAATAACCGAGTGCAGTCCAATAAATGATTCTACAGTTTCTGCAACTATTTTTCAGGTTGTACCGCAATTTCAGCTGTTTACGTGCTGAGTACTTGAAAGTGAAAGGGCTGCGCAGTTATTAGATAACTGGTTTCCGCGTGTGAATGAAGGAAGTAGATCTATTTTCTTTTTAATGACTTTCATTTCGTGCTCGTCTGATCTTATTGCGGAAGGGTCCTCGCGCTTATCAAATTTTACTTTAATAGCAACTCAAGGTCATGTTACAACGTGCTCTGCTTGCAAACCATAGGGCAAAGTTTCAAAGGTCAGTTTTGAAGAAGAACACAAACAATCCTTGAATTCCTAGGATTATGAAATTATAAATTCTCTCTTATTGTATTCTTCTAAACGGAAATTGAAATTTTGTTTGTTGGAGGCCTACCGAGACAGCTTTTCTTATCAACCAATGATGAATTCGATTATCATTATCGTCGGATAACGAAATGATGACTTTATTTTATTAGCACAATTTTACAGCTATTGAGGCAGCGTTCTGATTAACCATGCTACGGTTCCTTGATAGCATCAGCTTTTATATAGGTACTATACAGTCATGAAAGAACCTGGTCACTTCATTTTCTTGTGATTTTCTATTTGTGTTCTTTCAGGCTTGCATGTTTATTGTTTGTTTGTTCTTTCTGCCCTGTCTGCCTTGTTCAGAATGACTTAATATTTTTTCTTCTCTAGGTTTTTGAGTGCATTGTATGAGTTCTTCACAATGTGGATTCCTCAATCGTTTTATTTCCTCAGCGCAAAAGTAATGTAACATGTATGGAAGCTGATTTGTATCGTATAATAATGATGCATGGTATTTATAATAGCCTTAAATTTTCAGAGTTCAGTGAACTCGTAGGCCTATGTCCTGTAAAACGAGGGATGTCCGCGTGCACTGTAGTTCCGTGAATTTCACTATATCCAAGATTCGCGAAATAAAAATGGAAGTGAAAGTTTTAATCTACACTGTATGCACAATATAAGAATATATGTCAGAAGCACTTCGCGAAAAATTCATGCCGTGAAAAAGGCCGTCACCCTGATTTCGCGAAAATTTCATGCCGTCAAAATATCATGTTTTACAGTACTCAAGGATATTTGTGATTTTTTAATGTTTCGTTTATGTGCTGTGGAAGAGAAAATGAAATAAACTGAATTGAAGAGGAATGCGAGAGAGAAGAAGAAAACGAAGAATACAAACTTTCGAAAGTCTATATGACCCGTTTGTCGACTGTGACGTGATCAAGGTAAAGAAGGGACATTCCGATGATTTCATTTTCATTTCATTTCATTTATCTACTGTCCATAAAATGGAAAATTTTTGTGAATCAAGTGGCATACAATGTATAGATACACATATAAAACACACATATCAGAATGAAGCACAGAAAATAATAACACACATCATTAATTCATATAAAATTACACAGAGAAACTTAACACTCACTGACAAAATATACATCCATGACATCCAGTATTGCACCTGGTTTTTTTTATATCTATCCAGACATAAACAGCAGTTGTAAAATACAATAAAATACAAAAAATAAGGCTGATACAGCACATACAAACAGATATTGATATATCATCCTATAAAAATCTGAAACAACACTATCAATAAAAAAGTTATTACCTGCATAAAACTCCCCTTATAGAAACTCAACAAATTTGAACAACATCCCACAGAGAATGTGGCTGAAACAGCTCACACAAGAATGTGCCAGGTGCAGGGCATACAAGAATGTAACAGCTACTGCTACAGCTACAGCACAAACAAGAATGCGAATGGAAAAGTACATGTACACACACACGAGAATGTGGCATGGCATTTGCATTTGCACCATTTCCCAGACAGGGGGTGATTTGCGCATGAGATTATATACTCAACCTTATAATAATTTCCTGTCTACAGATATCATCCCATAGATATTGCACACAAGTAATTTTGCTTACTTGTTTCAGTATCCTTATTTTTTGAGCCAGTTTCCCTTTTCTGAGACTGCTATAGCAACCCACACTCACTTTTGTCATGAACAATAAAATCCCTCAATTTAGATGTATGAAAGTCAAGTTGAAGGGGTCATTTACCTTTTTCACTTCGTTATCAGATGGAATTGTAGTACACTCGTTCTTAGTAATTAGAAAGTTTGATGCGCCATTTGTAATGATTGTGCACTCATACAACAAGCAGAGTTTAGCAGACGTGATGAATACCTGTATGTTGCATGCAAGGTCAAATGGGAAAAGGCGGCAAACTTCGTTTTCAACAGTAGATTCTCGTTTGCTTTGAGGATAGATTGAGTGAAGTTCATGTTGGATTCTGCTAACAACCCCCCCCCCACACACACACACACACACACCCTTTACGAGTTAACCTTTTTGTACCAGGGACTTCAGACACTGGGGGATACCATTCATCTTGCCCCCCCCCCCCCCGAAACGTTTCACGACTCCTTTTACCAGCTAAAGATGTTTCTAAAACTGACGACTTCAAATTACGAGTAAGACGCGTATCAGGGCAATTACCCCCCCCCCCCCCCCCCCCCCGCTGAATACTAGTGGCTCGTGATTTAAAAAAAAAAATAGGAATAAAGTAGGAACAGAATCTTTAAAAAGTAGAAAAGAGTAGGACATGACAGGTAAAAAGTAGGGCATTAGAGAGGAAAAAAAAAGTGGGAACACATGTAAATCAGGACATGTGCTGGCTTTTTAAAGTAGTTCACGTCGATAATCACCAGAACTATTGATGGTACATGTAAATCTTAATTTGTACTCACAGCCCTGCTGCCTCAGGCTCACTTTTGCTCCTGGGAAAACCTAAAAAATACGACAAAGGCAGACACTTATTAAAACTATGTCAGGAAACAAACACAAATGCATGTTCACGCTACAGTCAATATGAATCTTGATCACTTACTACAATACTAGCATAGAAAAGACATCATTCTGTCATTGACAAAAACACCTACCATGTACCATCCAACAAAATATGACATAAACGTTCCATGATGTGTAAGCTATACATTAATGCCTAAGGTACATTATTCACTTCCGTTTTAAAGATGACATCTTTTATGTACATGCATTTGAATGTTTTGAAGTTGCGAACATAATCTATGTGTTTAATTTCAAAATGTGTACAAGATTGGAAATAATGATATTTGACAAAAGCTTTTAAAAATGACAATTTTATCTACATTCATTTGAAGTTGTGAAGATATGGGTTTCATTTCAATGTGTGAAGAAGACTGGAAATAAGGATGTTTGACAAAAAAGCTATTCAAGTGATACTCAAGACAAGGTTAGTATGCTTTCGAGTTCCAGCTGAATGACCATGAGATAAGCAATAGACTAACCTTCTAAGAGACTTTCAATCTCAAATACATGTAAGTATTTATCATGTCTTTAAACATTTAATACAAAAACTACTTATAAGTAGCGCTCAGTATAAGTCTCTGAGAGCACGTGTCACCATATCACATTTGTACTTTATCACTTGTGCATGCGATGTACAGGCAAGACATGCATAAAGGATGGGTTGTCTCACCACAGTAAAGCCTTACGAAGTGAAATCATATCTATCAATACATTAACATCTCCATTTTGCAAATCCTGGCCCACTACAAATCTACACACTTAAATACTGTGAGTTTACGCCTCAGTGTCCACCACTGAATTTCCAGTGACATAGATTATCTTGGCATAGTCACATAATATGGATGGAAATATATGGCAAACTCAATTTGAAACACTTTAACCAACAGAACATAAAACATCCAAAGAGAGGGAGAGAAGCAAATACTTTTCATATCCGTATCTATCAGGTAAATGTAGTATTGTCGCATGTAGAGTAACAGAAAACTAATATAACCAAATGACCCCACTTTACAAGACGTGAAAACTAGTAATGTACATCTACTTCTTGTTTCTTATATCGTCAGTAGTCTTACTGACTTTATAAGTAGCAAAAAATGATAATGATTCTTTGATAATTTTCGGCAGATAACAAATAAATCAGTTTTCATATCTTTGGTGTTTTGTAGATGCGAGATTCCATGTATTCTTGAACCAACTTACATTTGTATTAACTAATTTAGAAAGAGTTATAGAAAATTATCATACTGTACTTTCCAATGATTTTCTACTGTTTGCAATTTTTGATATATTCACTGAAGATAATTAATAATTCTTTACATTCCACTTCTTTTCAGCTCATCATGACCCTTTTTGTGGAAAACACATACAGCCATTTTGATCTTTTCCTGAAGTTTCTCTATTTTGCAATTATTCCAGGCACTTTTAAGCTCATTCAATAACCTTGAAATCAAAATTCTTCATATAATTTTGAGAATATCATATCGTTCAGCCTTTATAATTTTTACATGGTTGAGATTCTGCTTTTAATTCTCCAGATATTTTGCTGGCTCAATATTTCAGCTTGTCAGTTTTATAAACTACTCTTTGCAAGACCTGGGGGATAAACAGTGACTGTCATTATCACTTCAGTCCTTGCTAGCTTCTCTGATTTCTCAGCAAATTCCAATTAACAAACGTTTTTACAGCTGTTGGAAAGCAAATACACTCTAGATGATCTATATACTTACCATGCACTTCCAATTTTTTTCTTAAATGCAATGTATTTGTGCCCTTTCGATTTTCATACTCTCCATTGTTCTTTTGGTTTTCACCTTAATCTTACAGTTTTGTATGTTAACAAAATTGGCATACACATCGATCCATTCACTTTTTTCTTCTATAAGATTTTTCTCTGTCTCACATTTTACCAAGACTCTTTCTTTTAGTTCAATATTTTTGGTATGTCTATTCGAAATGATACAACAGGTTTTTACCACTTAAAGAGATTTCTTTTCTATAACCATTTTCCCCCATCAAACTAGCTATGTAATAAAAAAATGTTCAGCCTTATCAACTAAAATTTGCAAGGTCTATGGAATAAAAAGACATCATGACTTTTAATTTTCCTGCAAATTGTTTCCTCCAAACTTAACAAACTGTTCTTGGCGGTTCAACTTGAAACATTTACACATTTGCTCTTATTTGTGGAATAAGCATTCATTATCTTTCCTGATTGTTTGGTGTTTTTTCAGGTGTGCTTTAAATGGCTTTTCTCTAGTATTCTTGAAAGTTCTGTAGGTGTCTTCAGGAAGTTGACATCAACGTCTCGTGGTTTCAATTTCAATTGAAATATTGTTTTTGTGATTGTTTTCCATGAAATTCCTCCATTGCCTACTTTCTTCTAAGTTCTTCGAGTTAATGTATGTCTTACTTATGATACATATCAACCTCTTAAATAATACTGGTATGAAGATGTAACAAGCCATCAACTTTTACGATTATCCATAGTGAGGTTTTTGCTCTCCTACTAGTCTTATCTTTCTAGATGGCTAAGTAATTACTTATGTTCTCACTCCTTATTAACAATTTGTGGGATCTGTTAATTAAACATTTCCCCTGTTCATCTGATTTTTCAGAAACTAACTTTCCTCAGCTGTTTAACTTCAGATGAATTAAGGAAGATTTCTAGAAGTCGCATATGCCACCTGCCCATCATTCAAATGGATATCACTTGTCATATGTCTCATGTTAAACCTCATAAGTCTTCGAAGTTTTAACTTTAGACAAATTTGGCAACTTTCTTTTCTTGAACTGTTGCCAAAAGATCAAACTAATGTAACCTGAGTGCTTTTGATTTAGCCTCAGTAAATATGCAAGTTTCCATGCTTTCTTGGGTATTACTCATCCTCACATCAACCAGATGTAGTTTCTGTTGTGAAAAAAAAAAAACTTACTTTCATATTAAGTTTGTCACATCGTAATCATTGTTAATTATTACCAAAAACCATATATTATTATCGAAAGATTTGAGGCAAAGGGGATCTACATGTGTTATTTCTTGTTTTGATATGACCCTACGATCTACATGGTAAACTACATTTTAGCAAAGGAAATTTCTGGTTTCTGAGAATTTCTGAGAATGCATGAGACATGATTATGCTTGAACTCTACATCCATTAAAACTGGCTGTAGGTGGCATTTTTACATCACTTGTATTCTTTGGAAGTCACACCCATGTCAAATTCTATTTATATAAAGTGTATTTTGAGCGATGATGAGAGCTGGTTGAGCACTACTCCAAGTCTTAGCCGAGGTCGCAATATCAGTGGGATCAATCACATCTGCACAGGAGCAAAAGCTGTGAGGCTGGCAGCAGTCTTGTGGTTGATTGCTCTGTGTTATCCCTCTTTTATGCTGAAGAGGCGCTCTCCATCAGTTAGAATCTGCAACTAGAGTCTACTCATCATTTCTAAATATCAACTATTCAAGTGGTCTTGCACATTTTTACGCGTTTTTTTTTTAAACAAAATAAAGTAGGACTTTAAGCAAAGAAGTAGGAAAAGTAGTAGCAACAGTAAAAAAAAAAGTAGGAAAAAGCAGGAAAAGTAGGATCACCTGGTTACAGTTGGAGTTTGGGTTAAGGTTGGGATTAGTTTCAGGATTAAGATTAGGGTTAGGGTCAGAGGAAGGGTCTGGGGTAATTGTCCAGGCATGGGTAATTGCTCTAGAACCGTAGGAAACGTGCTATCTTCCCCCCAAGATGGCTTTCCTACATGTACATGTACATGTACATCGAAAACTCGAGTGCTTCACCCTACCGTATGCGCTTTATGACATAAATCAACACATGTACAACAAAATATTCAACGACTTCACGTACTCAACGTTGTGATTACACATATGCACGTACAGAGTACTAGTACCTTAATTCCTGGAGTTGAAGGAGAAGGCTTTTAACCTGTGAATCCAGGAAATAATACTCCGTATGTGTGTTAGGGCGTATTATATGCGTGAATGTAACACAAATATGTTTGACAACACGGAAATTTCCTCGAAAAATTTCCAGCAACTCAAGTGTAATGCAGTACTGTGTGCAAACAAAATCTCCATACTTTAAATAGATATCATTCTGTGGCTGTAAAATGAGCGTAGGATGATAATGCATAAAGTTCACTGTGAGGAAAAAAATGTCTCATTTGCCAGCATGCCTGCGGTCAGCATTGTTTTGTACTCATGATCTCATTTTCACAGAATTAATGTTAAACACAGACACACAGACAGACAGACACACACACATACACACACACATCGTCATAGAGATGTCTCACATAAACTCATGAAAATATTAACCACACCTATAGTATAAGATTTCTAGCCTCATACTTCACAGTTTATGTACAGTAATATATCGCTCTGAAAACACCGAGTTAATAATTGTGATAATCATATCTCACAAAGGTAGACAAAATTCGTAGTTAAACGCGAGTCCAGTGTACCTGACTATCATTACCATTTTTTGCCCCAAATCCCCAGACCCCTCCCTTCTCCCGTCCTACGGATCTCTTCATACCCATTTTTAACAATTTTATTGTACGAACTGGAAGAAACCCTCCAGAACGTATGCATCTTGTCATTCAGCGCAGACATTTTCTAAGCTCAAATTCATTAAATTCTTCCGTCGACATGTTTTCATTGCAACGGATTGACAAAGTGCCCTACATCGGTGTATATCTTATATTCGTCGATGTAGGGCAATTTGTCAATCAGTTGCAATTTTCTAAGCTGTTAGAAGTGTTGGTGTAGCTGTTCCCTACGGACATGACATAACTTCGGCCCAGGAGAACACTCAATGTTATGCTTGCATCTTTATGTTTATTCAGACATGCTTGGACAAGACCTCTTTAAAACAAAAAAATAAATATGAAGTGATACACAGTAATGACACAACGGTGACGGGAGTATAGATTTCTTAGGGAACAGTTCTTATAGCATAATACAGAAGCCGGCCATGAGACGAGTTGCTTCATTTATCTGAATTAATAATGGATGACTGGTAGAATTAAGGGATCTTTCTGGAGACTTTACGGCCACAAAAAAAAAAAGATCCAATCCCACACAAGGAAAGGTATTTCTTAGAACTACAGACACAGTCAATTTTTGCCTAAGTCGCATCTGGAGGGATCAAACAATAGGTTTTGACACAGGCAGAATTCAACATGAATGACTGAATTAAAGCACACATCTGCCACACAATTGGACATTGAAATTTCTTTCGACTTAGATGATAAAATGTGACTTTGACTTTGGGGAAGGCAACTGTATTAACTTCCCAGCAAAAAAAAAAAAAAAAAAAAAAAAAAAATCAAATCAAATCAAATCAAATCAAATCAAATCAAATTAAATTAAATTAAATCAAAAAAAAGAAAAATAAAAAGAAACAGCAATGTTCATCACTTCCTCTTCATGTTTGATTCGAAATACAAAAGGAACTGTCTTTTAAATACAGCGATAAGAAAGTGCCTGTTATTATGTGCTTCGTCGAGACCCAGGTCTACCACTAAATTGCAAAGTACAATGTACACGTACACGACCCTGGGGAACAAAAATGAAATTCAGGAAGTGAATGAAACAGTACTTATCTACAGGAAATGATAACATACAGTATACAATTGTATATCCCTGTACTTACTCTCTCTTTTTTTTCCCCTCAGAATTGTACTGAATAGCATAAATCATGATTTTTGCAGTACATTTGTAAATTCAATCTTGTTGTAATTCTACTGAAGCAATGCATAGCGTATCAAGCTTTCACGTGTGTCATGACATTTGATAAACTCTTCCTTTATTAACTCTCTTTGGACCATCATCTATATGTGCTACTGACATTGTACATATGGCATGTGCCGGCAGGACTGGAAGGGCTAAACCGAGATTCCACACATGATGCCAGACATAATGTACATCGTACTTGTTGAAGGAATGCATGATATCTCCATATTCCATGAGCCATGGGACTGTAATAAAAGTCATTCCATGTAGTATCACTAACCATCTGTGAGTAACAGATCACATCTGAAATACATTTAAAGGTACAGTTCCAAAGACTGGACTGACAGATCTGCGTCGATCTGAATGCGATTTGCCCTTTTCTGCCGCACACTTACAAAAAGGCCGAAGACTGCACCCATACATTTCTCATTGGAAGAGCCGTTCTCGTAAGTATGAGTAGCAAGTAACTGTGGATACAAATCAATATAGTTTCTGCTGTAACTTAGTATGAATGCACCTGCAGCTAAAAGTAATGTCCCCCCCCCCCCCCACCCTGCCCCTTTCTCTCGTCAAATTTCATGCTCCAAATCATGGGATATGAGACGTGCTGTAACACAGGATGTTATATAAAATTCATAAAAGTCATTCCTATCATCCATTACGTACAAAGTTCCTTAAATATTATTTAAGTTGATGAAATTCACTTTGGTAACTACTTCATGCTAAATACTTCAGAAACTTTTTTTTACATTCAACTTACATACACAAACAATGATTGTTATGGCACTGTATCGGAGTCACAAACCTTGTTAACCTTCCATATGATATCTATGATGCTGCAAACCTCCTGCCTACCCAATGAGAGACACATATGGATATGTAAGTATCTACCTACGTGTCTACATGGTGCAGTTACACCACCACCACCACCCCCACCAAGTCTAACATGTCCCAGGGTCCAGCAGACAATCATCAAAGTGTTCTATATAGTACGCATTCAATAGCAGTTTAAAGGGACTGTACAGTACTGGTTGAGGTAAGGGATTCATGTTTTGAACATTTCGAAGTGAGATAATTAGAAACCTCTTAAGAAATATGAAAGAGCATGTCATTTTAAGAAGGATTCAACGTTTATTTGATGAAAATTGGTTTTGAAATGGCTGAGATATCCAAAAAAGTGATAATAATAAAAGGCGACAGGCCACAACTTTATTAGGATCTCTTTGTTTCACCTTGTTTTTGGATATCTCAGCCATTTCAATACCGATTTTCATCAAATAAACTTTTGATACCCTTTAGAATTGCATGCTCTTTGGCATCATAGAGTGGTTTCTGAATATCTCGCAAAATGTTAAAAGCTAAATCCTCACCTCGACCAGAACTGTACACACCCTTTAAAGACAAACTACAGAGTGAAAACTGACACACTACATAACTTCCCAATCTACTTGGTCTGCTATTACTACAAGATTCAGGTCTATTCAAAAATTCCCTACAGAGGAACACTGTAGACTTGACAACGGAATCTTATCACCGAGTACATTATTGTCATACACGGAGTGCGCACTTGAATGCAATTAAATGATTCATTCACTGTTAGGATGGCTTTTGTGCAATGACTGTCCACGACTCGAGATAGAGATTCCTCTTAATATTGACACGACTTCTGCATAATCACGCATTTATTATCTGTATATCATCAGTAGTATCTGTAAGTATCTTTGATGGTTCCTTCTGAAAGATGAGTGGGAAGTCATTGGATCCATAAAATGATTAATGCATCACTGGAAAAGGTAAATACATGTATACAAAAAGAAAAACACAAAACAATTATCATCTTACACCATCTTTAAGTGATTGATGACAATATAACCCTATGAATGTCTATTATGTGTGAAATGGAAGAAGAACATTAATGTCAAACCACTGCCAAAAAACAGCAAAATTCTGAAACCTTCCATACCTATTTGATGGCCTCCCGCTCAACATAGGAATGTTCTAAAAGGGCACACACATCTCGATGTATCATTCCGAGGTGTTGAACAAAAAGAAAAAATTGCATATAACTGGGTGTGGGCAAGTGGCTACAAAAGTTCAGGACTCTCATAGTGATATGTCATGACTTAATTTCTTTCTTTGCTGTGCAGGCTGCAAGTCTCTACTTTCTTCCTCAATAGGCCTGTCTTCATCAGACAGATGTTCAAACTAGCGGGCTATTCTGCGGTAGGAAAAATAGCCAGACATTATGAATGTGCATCTTCATTAAAGAGCCCACTTGGGAAAATTGGCCCAAAATTGATGCATGTTTACTCTGCATCATTTCCTTGGCTCAGCCACAGAACTCTATGTACGCGGCTTGAATGATGGGATGGAGAAATTTGGGGCTAATGGAGATGCAACCCACATAGCCCCCTAATTCACAAATTATCACGCTATTTCACAAACTTCACCAAGATTTTGGGGGCAATCAAGTAGTGCGTTATTTGCTTTTTAATTGCATGGATAGTGCGTCAATTTGACAGCGGGCTAATTTCCTAACCACAAAATAGCACAATATTTTGCAACTCCGGTCTGATGAAGACAGGGTTGGCCCAATGGTTCCCTTCTTTAAACTGACTGCATAGTGATGTACTCACGTGCCACTGTACACATTTGTGTATGCATTCATAAATAACACATTATTGTCATCATAATTTTTTGTTCTCAATGTCCTGAATAAGTGATTTCTTTTATGTCTGCCATAAGTTATAATTCTTACTGTTTCTTAATTGTTTCCATCTTTTCCATTTTCTATTTTATTTCAGGAAAATGAAACGGTGCACAGTATACGCTATTGGTAAAGAGAATTCTTTCAATCATGAATTCTACAGGGATTTGTGTGCAACTACTAGAAGCCCAAAACTTGGCCAAAAAAAAAAAAAAAAAGAGGAAAAAATCAGTTTCTCCAATCAAACTACAACTATAAGAAAAATCAAAGGATGCCAAGATCCACAATGTTTAAACTCAGAGACAGAAAAAGCAGGACAGCGCATATGACACCAAAGATTTTGTGAAGCTGTGGAAACATCGCACAAGGTTTTAGATGCCAAGGTGCGATGAAACACCAGTGGTGAGATTCAATCCACAATGACATTGATCCGGTGGTAGTTGAGACTGTGGTCCGCTCATTTCGACTTCTTGGCTTCAGCTGCTTTGTCTTCTTTTCCACTCGTGTCGTCAGCCTCTTTGGGAGCGGGGTTGTCTTCATACCTAGGATTGAAAGAGACAGAGACAGACGGGTAGACAGACATACACAGGGAGAAATAAAAAGAAGCAGATAGACAGACAAAGATAGAGATAGAGAAAGAGATGGAGGTATATATATATATATATATATATATATATATATATAAATAGATAGATACATACATACATACATACATACATACATAAATACATAGATATATAGATGGGTAGATATATAGATAGATAGATAGATCAAAAGATAGATCAATAGATAGGTAGATAGATAGATAGGTAGATAGATAGATAAGAGAGATGAGTAGATAGATGAATAAATAGATAGATAGATAGATAGATAGATAGATAGATAGATAGATAGATAGATAGATAGATAGATAAATGATAGATATGAAGGGAGAGACAGACAGACAGATAGACAGGTATGCAGGGAAGTAGATAGGCAGAAAAATGGAAAAACAGAAATACAGACAGACAGAGAGGTAACAGAATGCAAGAAAAGGAATAGAAACTATGTCATTGCTGAAGGGTACAATGTATACAGATAATCAAACTATTTTGTTTATTTAAGTGTACACAACCTATGAACTTTTAAACTATGGTTGCAAGTCAAAGTGACTGTGCGCTTTCATGAAACGGAGAACTAATCTATGCCACCACAATGGCACATTTTTCATTAAAATAAAACATCATTGTTGATCTGTCACAAACGGATTTGCACTCAACTGCATGACTAAAATTTATCAAAATGACTGGTGCTATTGGTGCAGTAACAATACAATAATGATAATAATAAAAGTAATAATAATAATGATATTAATAATAATAATAATAATAATAATAATAATAATAATAAGAACAATAATAATAATAATAATAAATGTAAAAATGACAATAACAGCACATTTACATTGCAAAGCTACTTTAGAAACACACTCTACTGCACATTAAAAAACAAGTTATACTGGTGCACTATTCAAATAAAGTTGTACATTTTAAGAAGATGAGTGTTAACCTGGTCAAAAACTCAAAACTCTAGCTGCTACGGAGGAAACCCCTTCAGTTTATAAAATACATAAAATAGTAAAATAAAATCATCAAATACACACGAGAAAAATGACCTCTTCGAAGGAAAAGTCAATGTAACGAAGCAGTGAGCACCCAGCTATTTTCCTCATTAATATTACATTACATCAGTATTCATTCTATCTAGTTTCACCCCTATGAGGTCTAACTGATAAGAGCGTCTTACTTGAACAAAGCCTTGAGGTCTCCTTTCACTAGAGCTACAAATAGCGGCAAACCGATGCAGGCAGGCACTAGGTAGAGCAGAGCCGGCTGGGCATGCTTGAAGCAGTGCATGACAGCGATGGTGGCGAGCAGGCCCAGAAGGTATGCTGTGAAGCCGGTGTAGAAGTAGGTCCGCGCCCCTTTTCTCCTACTGCAAATGACAACAAGCACACAAGTGGTGAAAAGTCGAGAAGAAAAAATATGGTTTTAAACTACTTTTAACCAACTCTTGCATCCTAGAGAATTGTGAGATATTGTAGATGGTCAAAAGAAATTGAAATTCCTATATATTTCTTTTTTAAGTTTTGAAAAATTTAAAAGATTTAATTTTACTGTATTTTGAGGGTGCCGAGTCTGAATCTGGATGGTTTTAAAGTATCCAAAATGGCCACCAAAAATTGACATTTTAATATGGATTATTTCCTTCTACGTGGTTACAAAACAGAAAACAAATTGATGGGTTTATCTTGAGGGTGCTGAATCTGAAGCTGGCTGAGGCAACTGTTGCATTCCTGAGGGTTGCGACATATCCAAGATGGCTGCTAAAAATGGGAATTCCGATATAAGTATGTCCGTAACTGGTGAGAATATCAAAAACTTTTTACTCCTACATCCCTCAGGGTTTTGCGATATTCAAGATTTTTCATTTGATTTGATTTATCTATTTTGTTGTTGTTTTGTTTGTTTGTTTGTTTGTTTGTTGTTGTTGTTTGTGTGTGTGTGTTGTTGTTGCTGTTGTTGCTGCTGCTGTTGTTGTTGTTGTTGTTTATTTTATTTATTTATTTATTTATTTATTTTTTTTTTTTTTTTTTTTGGGGGGGGGGGGGGGGGCATTTTGGTGGCCATCTTGGCCAGACAGTAAAACTGTGTTCAGCCTCTGGCACCCAGACTACCTCACCATAATTAGAGTCTCAGATGCCATGTGAGGACACAGTAGATCTAGCGCCTCACAAGGGAACTGCCTCGAAAAAGCGAGGAAGAGTTACTTCAGCATCTAGCCAACGAGGAATAATCATTCTTTGCCGGTCATATCACAATCAAACTCACCTGACATCAAAACGCAGAAGGAGGGCAATGAAGATGCCTGGAATGACGATGTCCCCAAGACCCAGCATGGCAAAGTTGTTGGCTTCCAGACCCTTCTCTAGGATGTCTTGTGGGAACACCACTGCAAGTATGAGTGTACCAGGGTTAGATGGCTTCATATCGAATTTGAGAAATCACCATACTAAAATAATCTAAAACTTTCTTTTCCTTTCCAAACGTTGGCTGTTGTTGTTTTGTTTTGTGCTTTGCACGACTATGCAAAGAACCCCAGTATATGTACAGCCAGGAAATCTACATAACAAATAAAGGATGTACCGTAAAAGTGGAAATTTTCTCGGTGTTGAAATTTTTGCGCATTTCACGCAACCAGAAACTAGCGCAAAAATAAAAGTATGCAAATATTTTTGCCTGCCATATGTTCCAGTAGCTGAGATCCTGATTCCGCGGAATTAAAATCACACGAAACTCTTCTTACCCTGCTGAGCGCAAAAAGTTAGTCGCGCGAAAATATCCACTTTTACAGTATGTGGGACTTCAAATTAAAAACATACACGTAACTAGGTTGCAAATTCTTAGTTGTAGGGGCGTATTCCGACAGAGGATAAGGATAGTTAATGCAAAGTGATACATGCACATGACTTATCAAACCTGGATGCTCTATACTGACTAAAATTCTTGATGGGAAATGTACCCTATCAGAATATTTTTTTTTTTTTGTTCATTGTGATGTTAAAGCCACAGGAGCTACCACCGACTGTTTTTTTTTAAAGTTTCTACAGTGTTTTCATTATTACCTTAATACAAATACTTCATGGTGGAAAATAGAAAAAAACAAAAAATAAAAAACAACTTGAGATATTTGCAGTGTAAAAAACAAAAATGGTCATAAAAAAGTCATACCGTATTCTATCATTCCAAACTCTAAACTCAGACAGAAAAGGAATGACAACACTGGATCCCCAAATCAGCCATGATTTTTCAAGCCTTTTAAAAACTTGCTAGATTTTATGAGCCTTGTGATGCATGGTCAGAAATGTCATATGTTTTGCTTGTCTACAAAAACCAGTCCACTTCAGTTTATCTCTATTAACATACATTCGGACTAGAAGTGAGAGGTTATAGTAATATTATTATTACAAATATGCATACACATTTCAATCTACATACAACGTATTCATAAACAGAAGAAAATGATTCCGACTGTTTATCAAATGCTCACGTTTGATTGGCGCTTCAAACGACTTGGCAACTGTCACCATGACGTTGGTACCGAAGACCCAGAAGATGTCGTAGATGAAGAGCCCACCTAACAAGATGCATCCTGTCATAATGGTGTTCAGCTGGAGAAACTCTACGCCATTGAGAGCAAAGGCCAGGCCAAAGACATTGTTGGCTACCCAGTGCTGGAAGTCAATATTTCAAAAACACAAAGCAAAACAAAACAAGCAAAAAGAAAGGTTGAGGTCCATAAATGGTAATTTGCACTATCTGAGCATGGAGAATATACAGCATCACATATTATTGACAATGAGTGTATCAATATCTTAAACTTCTGTTTTAGTTACAACTTGCCCTCTGAAATTCTTATTTCTTTTTTTCCTCTAGTCCCTGAATATCCACAATATGGCTTGTTGTTAGCTTCATGCACGTACAGTGGAGCCTTCGAAAAAAAAGAAAAGAAAAAGAGAAACTTACAGTGTACACAGAGAATAGCTGTGATGCCAAAAACCAAGAAACGAGGTTTTTTGTTTGTTTGTTTTTGTTTGTTTGGTTTTTTGTTTAGAGAGACTGATATTTCAACAATCCCATTCCTCCTTGTTAAAATACTATAGAATGAAGTTTGTATGTATATTTTCATTGTGTGTATGTGTGTACATGTGTCATCGATACAGTTGTAAAATCCTTTGCAAACTGTTACAAATTATTGCTCTGCTTAATCAAACATCTCTCTTTCTCTCTCTCTCTCTACTTTTTATGACACTTTGTGTTAGTAAAACATTGCATATGATGTCAAATCTCAAAACTCTCAATGTGTTTTGGTGTTATATTTTTAAAAATGTCAGTTATCCATACATTTGACTCTATAGGGTTCTACTCGTATCTAGTTACAATGATGGCACAAATGAATCAATGAAATACTGTTTATTTGCTCATATGTAATGTAGCTCCAATAGGTGTACACCCCTCAGATCTGCTTTCCCTATCCTAGTCATTCCCAAGGTCTTCACATTGGGGCTGATATATCTGCATCAGTAGCTCAGTAGAGTGCAAAACTCTTGTAATTTCTACATCATGAACTACGTATGTATGTTTACAGTGAATCAGCTCTAGCTCCAACAAGAGCAGCAGTTTGTAGAGCATGAAAATCTTATCGTGTAGGAAACGGAGTTGAGTGTTGCACTCACCTTTTTCCAAAGATACCACACTCCAAATGCTGCCCCAACACCTAAACAGATCAAATCTTTGTTGTCAAACTCGTAGTTCATTAACTCTGTGAACAAATGGAGAAACATACAGGTATCAGAACATACGTGTACATCATCTGGGAGTACCGACAGAACACACGCGGAAGTTTGATATTATAGTGTACCAATTCCATGTCGATCGGTTTAGCGAGGTATCAATTAAGGTACATTGTACAGAAGCACGTGCATTGCATATTATTATCATTCAGTTCAAGGCATACTTGGAAAAAAATATATATATCGATAGCATGATCGTTGGATTGAAAGAGTCAGGTGATCGATTACATGTAGTCTATTTCACATCATTTCTGCTTTTGTCTGATTTCTAAAATTTACATTTAAACCCTAATAAACACTGACAAAAATTTCTAATATTTTGCAGAGGGCGTGTCTAAAGTATATTCTACAAATATAGCAAACACAATACTCGAGGCATTGGAACACTTTAATATCGTCATTACATCTATAGGGATTTTCTGAGTGGGTAGATCAATATTTCAGCTATAGGACACAGATACATGCATTTTTTAAATTTGACAACCAATCTAAACTACTCCACATTTGTAATGAATCTCTAAAAAAATGATTTACTACTTACAAATGTACAAACACGTATCATTTTATTCAATAAAATTTGATCGTGTTTTGCTTTGTTTTCCTTCCCGATGACAAATACCAACATATAATGATATCTATGTCTGCATTTGCGTCAGTTTGTTTTGAGACACTTAAGAATGAAAAGACAATATGAACACGAGGCCAGAATTAACACAGGTCTGTAGATTCAATTATAGGTCATGGATAATACAAAAGTTGATTGTAAAAATGAGTGTGACATATCGCATACAATGGTACAGTTGTAGCAGACGTCCAGTAATAAATGCACACTAACAAGCATAAAATGATGTGCAAGGTACTGTATGCCTGTTTCACGCGTGGGGCGGAATCCACGTGCCCCCCCCCCCCCATTTCGTGCAATAATTCTGCCATGCGAGAAGACCTTGTCATGGGGCTTCTTGACATTGTTCTTTCAAGTCTAGCGTAAGTTTTGAGACCAAATTTTGCGACATCTGCGCGGACCATTATGAAGCTACGCCCATATTTAAAACGGCATGTCACCCCAAAACATGCACACTTTTGTGATCATTTCCTATGGAAAACAGTGCTCTGTCATGAAACTCATGAAAAACCTGACTTTTTTGTTTATACTATTCATCACTTTGGTTGATGATTTTATTCTAATTATGGAAGACATGTGGTCCATGACAATTTGCATTGAAAAAACAAAGAAAAATACAAAAGAAAAAAAAACACAAAGAAATACATAAGAAATTCTGAAACAATAAGGATTTAAATGACTTCTGGAAGTTTTTATGATGTTCAGCTGTTGAATATGTTAAATGGACTTGATTTAAGTTGCTTTTGTGAAATCCAGGCTACTAACCAAAAAAATGGCATGATTACATTAACCCGTTGAGGACGAGTCCCGAGTATACTTGGGCAGGTGTCTATGGGAAATGCGTGCCGTAGCAAATCAGTCCATCCTCAGGAGACGCAACTCTCCATCTACACACCTGAAAGACTTTGAAGATGTTGTTACATGTAACATATAAGTCACTCTTTTTCTTACCCTCTTTCTTGTCATCCTTCCCTTTAACGAACAGCAAATGGTAGCTCTCGTTGGGCATGGATTCTGGAACCAATTTCCTCACTACAGGACTGGCGGAAGATAAAACAAAAGACAGAAACAAATGAAGAGGGTTACTGCACTCCAACTACATGTTTAGTTTCATTAGAACAATGGTCCTGTGGATTCCTCTGAAATCTAATACCAGTACATAATGGTCACGCACAGAAGCTTTTACAAAATTAATGGCAAAACATAGTTTCAGTATGCCTGACAAAACTTTGATGGGTAACAACGAAAATTATGCGAAATACACAATGTACTATGTGCAGCTGTATTTGAAGACTAATACGCCTATAGTGTCTCTTGCAGAGACTCCAACTCTCCCGTTTTCGACGGGAGATCTCCCGGCGAAAGCCCATTTTTGCACAATCTCCCGTTCTCCCGCTTGAGATTTGATTTCTCCCGCCCTGGCTCTGTGTCTCCCGTTGGAAAGGATTTCTTACTTATTGCTATATCGTATGTTGAAAAATAAGCCTTAGATAGCACGAGAGAGCATCTAGAACCCTAGACTGGGTCCCAGCCGCAAGGAATTTCGCGCTTCGCGCACATCAACTTGGAATCTCCCGCTTGCTAGGGGTTTCAGGTGGGAGAAAATCCAGATCAGAAGGTGCTTGGGGTTGGAGTCTCTGCTCTTGGCATGTCAATTATCCAGCTGATGCTTCATCATGATTCTTAATCAATAACAAATTGGGCCATAGTAGCATCCATCATTCTTCAGCCGAGAGTGAATTGCATGCATTTGTAGGGAAATACTGTAGTCGGCGCGTATGCAGCCGGCAGGCCAGTAGCTGCAGCTGGGCTGCAGAGTGCTGTATTATCCCCGTTAGCGACACGTAATAATGACCGGCCGAAAGTTCATGATGTTCGAATCCATGCTATCACCATGCATATTACATGTACATGTACAGTGGCTGTGCTTTGGAGTAATAATTGGCATGCAACACAGAAAAGTATGAGTGAGATCATATAATGCTCAAGTTTGTAGATCATTCATTCAAGGATAAAGTTGTGTCAGATGATCCCAACAATGTTACACTTTAGATCTCAAAATACTCCAAAACAACTTGTTATCCTTGCAGATTGTGTCAGCCAGACAAGTTTCTTGGTAGACCCTTTTGAAAAACAGATTGCAAGCTACATTAATTCAAAATGGTGGAAAAATGAATTTTGAATCATTCCCAGGATGCTGTTTAACCTTTAAGAGCTAACTGGTAAAGTATCACCACTAGATGGCAGCAAACATGGCTATATCCCTGATCAGAGAGACAAGTGTTGAAGAGTATAGACCAGTTCGTAATTCCACTTTGCACATGAGCAGAAAAAGGTCATTTGTACCAACAGGCATTTTGGTTTATCATTTCACTGAAATGAGCATCTGTGATGTAATGATTATTCATGTGATCCTTATCTGATTAGTGCTTGCCAGCACATCCACCTGATAGCAAGCCTGGCATTTGCAATATCAAAAGAAAAAGGTTGTTATTCCATTACATACGAAACAATAAATTAGATGCCTGCTAAAATGTCAACTGACGGACTATTCTGGTCACCTGGTCTATTAATAAAGCGCAAGCTCATTCTTTGTTTGAACATGAATTCCACAAATTGTTGTGTCGGGCAAGCTTATGCATTATACCGCTTTGAAAACGAGTGAAGTGCCTAACCAACTGAGAAAAAAGAAAGGTCATTTGTACCAATGTGTACATGAGCTAATTACGAACTGGCTTATCAAAAAGGGTCTTTGTCCATGCTGGGGCCGGTGTATCATGGAGAAAGTCTGGCTAATAGTTGCGACAAAAGTTAAGATGCTGCTAGCATGCATATTGCAGGGTGCTACAGCCCCTTTGCCTGGTTGCCCGGGCCACTGCGTGGCCAGACAGGTGTGAGAGAAGGTTTTGTAATGCCAAATGCTCTATCACATTCTCTTTAACCCATACCAGGCCGGGCTTTTTGAGCTGTTCTGTGGCCTGGGAGGTTTGAATCTATTAAACCCCACCCTAAACCTAAATTCAAGCATAATTATGCTAAGATTAATTGATTTCAGCCAATGAAAATGAAAATAACCACATCTTTTTGAATAAGATGAGAAAACTCCATAGCGTCGCTGCGGTGACAAGACCTTGTACCTCAAATTTTGCTAAAAATGACTTTTTTGGATTAATTGTCCGAAAATCAGTTAAGTGCTGTCCTATCCAAATCCTAGCTGTCTTACTCCAAAAATGAAGCCACCATGGCATGTCAAAGGAATGGCGTTCCCATTTGATAAAGTGCATTGGCCACCATATTTTTGCTCTCCTGAACATTTGACATTTTGTAGATAAGAGGCCTTGTTGCCCCAGTGACGATAGACTTTGTACACACAATCATGTTTTTGAGCCATTTTCGGTCCTACAGGTATATGTGTAAAAGGTCCTACAGTGCTGTACAAAACTGTGTGCCCGATTTTACAAAAATGGTGTCATGAGATGTGCGAGACTTGAAAGTAAAGTCAGTGAACAGCGCGGTCAAATAATTTCGTGCAGTTGAATAGCGTTAAGATGTGGTAGTGTCATATGTTGTGTAAATGTAAGACAAAAACAAACACAACCCCCCCCCCCTCATTTTAGGGTTAAGATGTGATAGTGTCATATGTTGTATAATGTAAGACAAAAACAAACACAAAAGGGCCAAGATATACCTATCTTGTAGGTAAATGTTTGTTTGTTAATCTATTTTGCGTGTGCAATTTCCAGGTAAAGGTTGAGCTTGACCTCCTCAAAAGCAGTTTTCTTTAGCTAATAAGTGTGCCCCTTGGAAAGTTTGCAGTAAATAGCCACATAATGAAGACAATGCATGGCCATCAAGTCAAATTTGGCATACACGATCTTTATATCATTACACCAGTAACTGCCATATTACACAGAAATAACCAGAATTTGAGAGGCAAGAAGACTTTTCCTCTGTGTGTGTTTGTGTGTGTGTGTATATGTATGTATCATGTGTGTGTATCTAAATGTAAAAGGGAGGCAATCCCCATGTAAGGGGAAAAAAGAGATAATTAAAAGCTATAAGGTTTCTTCAGAACATAACAGGAACGATAAATCTAATCTTTGATCCTAGTGTGTTGAAATAAAGCTACAATGAACTGAAAAAGAAAAAAAGTTTAAAAGAAAATTAAGATTGCATGTTTTAAATCAGTATGCCGAAATGGTGTGATAAACTTTTTTCTTGTAAAATATGTCAGTGTGTGTATGTGTGTGTGCGCGTATGTATGTGTGTATTAACTCATAAAGAAATGTATTCATTCAATACTTTAATATCTTATGAATGAAATAGTATGGGGACAGGACTTTTATATAAGGCATAGCCTTTCTGTCTGTCTCCGAACACTTTCAAATGTATTGTATTTTCGTACTGATGCTTATTGTGATCATTCTTTTCTTGTTATTATGGTGTTGTCAATTTTCTGTATTCTCCTGTTTGTTTGTTTTTTTACTGAAAGTGTTGAATAAATCTGAATCTGAATCTGAATCTGAATCTGAAAACTGCCCAAATGACTTACCTCAGAATGTGGGCAAGGGCTAGGACTCCTAGAAAGAAGAAGTATATCGTCAGGAGCAGGTTGATATATTCCTTGGAGAAAATCTGCAAAGTGACAAATACACCATAAATGGAAGATTACTTACAATGAAATAAAGTATGAGAAATGAATAACGAAAGGACAACATATATTTGACTGAATTATCATGCACAGCTATTAAAGATATATTCCAACTATCAAATCCTAATGTTGACAAATCATCCAACATTACTGGGTTTGTTGTTACTGTTCTTGTTCTTGTTCTTTTTCTCTCTTTTTTCTTTGACTGTATGGTTGGGAGGTGCACAAGTACTGCACTATTAACCCTAAAAAGACTGGGCTATTTTGGTAGCTCGAAAGACCGGTGGGGCGGGGGGGGGGGGGGGGGGGGGGGGGGTGCTAAAGGGTCCCCCTTAAGATCTCGGCCGTGTTTAGCGCGATCTGGTGGATCTACAAGATCGTATATTCAAATTTTCCAAAATAGCCTTCTTTTATTTTATTTTGAATAATTATTCTTATTTATGCAAGAAATCAGACTCTTTGATCTAAATCAGTAAATAAAGCTCCAAAAGTGCTCATTTTTAGTCTAATTATTCTTTGTGGCATTTTTAGCAAATGTACTTGAAAAAAAATTTGGTATAAAAATTAATTTCTTATTTTATTGTTTTATGAATTTCTTATGCATTTCTTTGTTTTTTTGACCTTTTGTTTGTGTTGCTTTTTTAAACAAAATTTGTGGCAGACACTTTTTGAAGCATAATACTCCTAAAACAAATGAATTTTAGCCATTGAGAGTAAAATTAAGCATATTTATATGAACCATGTGAAAAAAATCATTTTGCATTGACTTTGTACACAAAATCACATTTTTTAGCCATTCTCGGCCTCACGTGCATGTACAAAAAGTTATGTAACTTCAGAACCGTACCCCCGGGCGTCACAAATTTGGTGTCAAAATGTGCGAGAAACTCGAAAGAAAAAAGTCATAGAGCATCGCGGCAAGAGCATTGCATGTTGCAGAGTAATCGTGCGAAATGTTGAGGGGGGCCTTTTAGGCCCCCCCCCCCAGTCTTTTTAGGGTTAAAAGACATTGGAACAGCATACCTGGAAAACAAGATATATTCCAAACAGTGTTGCACTGGCTATGATGGGAAACATGGCTGCGTCTTTGTCGGACATGATTTCTGGTGTTTCTCCATTCTCCTGCAAGTACATGTTGTATTAAAAAGGAAGAGACATACAATACAATGCATTATGTTGACATTGACAGATAATGTAGTACTTTACCTGTTGACTATATTCAAAGCAGGATAAGCATATAATGGCTGCAAAAGACAAGAAGAGTTATCAAACTGTAAATGCATATATTGGAAAAGACAATATTTACTTATTTTTTACAAGAAACTTGCCAGATGCACATACAATGTACAAAAAAGAAAAAGAACTAGAGAGGGGCCGTCAAAGGCGGCAGACCCACGCCTATTTGTACAAAGTCGGGGTAAACATAATGTGCATTCGGTCATCTACCAGAATTCGGCCACTTAATTGCCAGTGTGCTTTATCACCAGCCAGTGAGTTCTACCAAAGATCGTACACTGAAGTGTACGATCTTTGGTTCTACAGTCACATCACACGCAAATCACATCATTACACATACGGTATTAACACTCATTCACGTACAGGAAAGTCCTCAAGTCTCCTCCAAAAATCCATCGAAAATCCCAAATTCCACAGTCAAAAGTGCAGAATCGGAACTTTTCCAAGCGCGCGCGAATTAAGTCCAGTTTTAAGAGTATTGTCTACGCGACGGGTCGTGGAAAAAGCGCTAAAAATCGAGAAATACGCCGTTTTCTTGCGGGATATTTTGATTATAGCAAGCCGAGAGTGTGATGATATCAAAGGTCGTATGAGTGTACGATCTTTGATGGTACGATTGTATCCACAAAAGCGCAAAAGAAAAACAAAATTTACGTACCCCCTAGGCAATTACCCCTTTGATTAGTGTCTACGGGAATTATTCAATGCAAGGGTTGAATGCAAATGTCTACTGCACCAGTATTCGGCCACCAACGAGCGCCGCAACGTCCCCGATGCAATTTTGCACCAACAGTGTAGAGCGCGATGCATTGTCAGCGGCCTTGCACAGTAGTCACGCATTGACATTGAGCACGCATATCGTGCAGAATGACTGCGACCGAGCAAATGCTCCTCCAACGAAAAAAACAATCAATGTTAATTTGAAAAATCATCAAAATGCGGGCCAGTTTGTGATGACGGAGAACGAACTTTCATAAATCTAGAAGGACATAGTCCCTCAAATAGGCCTAAACGTAAATTTCGGAATTCTTACGAACATTTGAGCAGCGAAGTCGGATCGTTACGGGGTTAATGTTTTCGTATGGTAGCGGAAAATCGCAAAGTGAGAAACGGGAAATTTTCGGAGTGGTCACTATACCATGGGGTCAAAACTTCAAGGTCACACAGAATTTGCAAGGGTCAACCGATTATCACCAAAATCTAATCGATTCTTTCCTGCCATTATCCAAACATCCCCATAACATTTCGTGCAAATCCGTTTACCCGTTCTCTTGTTATCTTGTACACAAACAAACAAACAAACAAACAAAAAAACAAAGAAACAAAAAAAAACAAACAAACAAACAAACATACGGAACCCTTTACATAACCCCCTGCCGATTTTCATCGGCGTGGGTAAAAAGAAAAACAAAATTTACGTACCCCTAGCTGGGCAATTACCCCTCTACGGCAATTATTCAATGCAAGGGTTGAATGCAAATATCTACTGCACCAGTATTCGGTCACCAACGAGCGCCGCAACGTCCGCGATGCAATTTTGCGCCAACAGGGTAGAGCGCGATGCATTTTCACCGGCCTTGAACACGCATTGACAATGAGTGCGCATATCGTGCAGTGTGACTGGGACCGAGCAAAATTATTTCATGATTGAGGAATGCTCCTCCAACAAACAAACAAAAAAAGAATCAATGTTAATTTGAAAAATCACCAAATACGGGACAGTTTGTGACGACGGAGAGCGAACCCCGAACTTTCATAAATCAAGAAGGACACAGTTCCTCAAATAAACGTAAATTTCGAAATTCTTACGAATGGCGTTGAGCAGCGAAGTTGGATCGTCTTACGAACAGAGTTGCATGCAGCGAAGTCGGATCGTTTGGGAGATACGCTTTTGTATATGGCGCGCCGATCGACCAACAACACTGTTTATCGGCGATAAAAACTTTATCGAGCGATAAACTCTGTTTATAGAGCGATAAACTCTGTTTATCAAGATGAAGCTCTGTTTATCACACCTTTATCAACTGATAAACTGAATTTTTCTCGATAAACACCGTTTATCGGCGGTCGATAAACAGTGTTTATCACAAAAAACTCTGTTTATCGGTCGATCGATAAACATAGTTTTTCCTCGATAAACACTGTTTATCACTTGGTCGATAAACATAGTTTTTCTCGATAAACACTGTTTATCACTTGATAAACAGTGTTTTTCGTTCGATAAACACTGTTTATCGCCGATAAACAGTGTTTTTTCAGTGTTTATCGCCGATAAACAGTGTTTTTCGGCGATGAACAGTTAATCGGCATTATTGATCAAATGGCGCGCCATATTTGTATGGTAGCGGAAAATCGCAAAGAAACGGAAAATGTTCGGAGTGGTCACTATACCATGGGGTCAAAACTTCAAGGTCACACAGAATTTGCAAGGGTCAACCGATTATCACCAAAATCTAATCGATTCTTTCCTGTCATTATCCAAACATTCCCTGAACATTTCGTGCAAATCCGTTTACCCGTTCTCTTGTTATCTTGTACACAAACAAACAAACAAACAAACATACAAACAAACAAACAAACAAACAAACAAACAAACAAACATACGGAACCCTTTACATAACCCCCTGCCGATTACATCGGCGTGGGTAAAAAGGAAAGGTAAATGAAGGATTCCGTCTAGATGGAATCCCATTTTCTTTGCTTAAAGGGGCATTAAATACGATTTTCATAATTTCACATCATGTAGTACATAAATCAACAGCTCTGTGTATAGATTTATGGAATTTATTGTGGTTCTTGAGCAGAGAAACAATAATTTGAAAAACCTTAAACAAATTACACTGAACTAGGATGATGACATAGGAGGCTCACATATCTCAGAAATGTAGCAGTGTAATTCCACTACAATACCGCTTGCTAGCGAGTTCAAATGTGTATAATCTATGCATGTTTTCTTCTTTTGTTCTGCTTCCTTGAGCCCCAGCTCATGCATTCTTGTGGTGACCCTGCCATGTCATCATCCTTGTTCATTGCAATTTGTTATAAATTTTGAAAATACTGTTATTCTTCATCCCAATTATCATAAATTCTGAAACTCTGTCCTCAGTATAACTAATTATTTTATAGTTGTTCAAATGTAAAAATCTGAAAATCATCTGGAGGTCTCCTTCAACTTTCATAACTTATATTTCTGGTCAGTTTCTCTTTGTTGCATTTAAAAAAGGAAAGGTTTTTCAGTAAATGAGGTAAGGATACATACTTAACATAGGTTTCTTGTGATGCTTTGAGCAGGGTCCTGCTGCTCCTGAATACAATTGTACACAATTTGTACATGCAGTATACAGTGTATTCTATCTGTAACATCTAGGTTGCCTACATACAATGTATGTACAAGTACGTGTAGTTCTACTTCACATATAACATGTAGAGCCTAGAAGTTTAGAATTAGAGACTACAACTGCAGGGGCGGATCCAGGAATTCTGTAAAGGGGGGGGGGGGGGGAGAGGGGCATGACTAATATTTCTGGTGCCACTTCCGGGTTTCATTTCATTTTTTCTTTTTATTTCTTTTGTTTTTAACGAAAAATAAAGGGGGGGCGTGCGCCGGTTGCGCCCCCCTCTGGATCCGCCACTGCAACTGTATAAAAACATCTAGACTTGTAAATTTTCAGGAGAGAAAGGTTCCAGACTTCTTTGTGGTGTGTGTGTGTGTGTGTGTGTGAGGGGGTACTGAGGGGGGGGGGGGAATCAAAAGCTGACCAGATTTCATCATGAACTACAGAATTGTAGGCCCTATATAATTTCCCTTTTGACATGAATTTGAGGGTAATCCAAAAGGGCTGAATTTTTAAATGAACATTAAACTGACATTTCAAAATCGATTATGGTCAATCATTGGCAAAGGATACGGATCTAGAGAATCAATGTTTCTTTTGCGAACTGAGACCGAGGTTTGCAAGTGCACTGGGAGCCTATCAACAATAGCGCATGGTGATATTTTCACGTGTTGTTAAATTTGCGGTCCAACGGTGATTCACAAAAATTAAACCCTCGCAAAAATAACAGCTTATACAGTACACGTTCATGTATGAACGACAAGACTAATAAGAGAAAAAAAATCTGTACGGCATGTAAGATCAAAGTTAAGAAGGCCCCTTCTAGGAAAGAAAATGTAAAATTTTTAATGCACGTTCTTTGCATTCAAAGAGAGCTGACAGAAGGATGTGTAGTAGCAAGTACATGGCGATGGCTGAGTGTAATAGTACTATAATACAACGACAATAGTATCTAGTATGATGGTGCATGTTTATTGCTAACTGCGACCAGCAGCCCCAACGTACAACGTACAGTGTTGGGGCTGCGCCGTTTTGGCATCAATATTTTAATGTTGTACCAAACGGGTGCCGTTCCGGCGCTGTATTTCCTTAATTTTTCAACAAAAACTACTGGGAATACTTACATGGGTCGACTAAACCTAAATGATTCACATCGGCGACTGTTTGATGCATTTCATTGCTTATGATGCAGAAAATGCTGTCTTATAAGGCAAATATCTTCAGCTCACCGATGCTCACTAAAACTCACAATCACTTGCACATGCGCACACAATGCATTCAGTGCAGTGCATTGACAGCTGTATTACTCGCTACATGATGCATATTCACCGTGCGATGATGCATTATTCATATCCTTTTGCGTCCGTAACGTTGAAGTCATTGTTTACGCATGCGTAGATGCGTACTGATGGATATACACGTTCAAAATAGCAGCAAAGCTCTCCACTAGGGCAGACCGCCTACTCCTAAAAAATGTGGAAAATTATGCAGTTTCCAGATAAATTGGTGAGAAGGACCAAGGCAATGGGGTAGTGTATATTTCATTTTATATTGTCACTGTGTTTATGATGGACATTTAGCCATGGTTTATTTGTGAAGTTGCCGTATATGTGGCAATAGGGAGTTGTTCGTGATTCTCACTTGAACGAAACTGCGGGGTAGCCGCCAGGACCCCGCCGCAGAGCGGCGGGTCTCCGGGGCTAGTTTATTGCCAAACCGGGCACCCCGCTTCGGACCGTTTTTGCTATTCCCACTAACACTAACAGTTAGATAAAGTCCCAGCAGAGTCCAGAGAGAGAGTTCTATCCCGATTACGCCGCGAGCAGAACTCTCTAACATTAGCCATTCACACTAACAGACTACAGACTACAGTATCAATGACCATATGAGTACAGAAATGAACTAACTGTAGAATCTACCGTCAGGTTAACCGCGACAGCCACCACACGCAGTGTGGCGGCTGCGCCGTGCTCCCATATCAGATCTTCATGTTGAACAAACGGGTGCCTTTGCGGCGCTATATTTCCTTAATTTTTCAACAGAAACTACTAGGAATACTTTATACATGGGTCGATGAAACCTAAATGACTATCATCGGCGACTGTTTGAGGCATTTCATTGCTTGTGATGCACAAAATGATGTCTTATAAGCAGCTCACCGATGTTCACAGAATTCACAATCACTTGCACAAGCGCACAGAATAGGGGAGCTATTCGTTATTCTCACATAAGCGAAACTGCGGGGAAGCCGCCAGGACCGCGCCTGGCGGCGCGGTCTCCGGGGCTACCGTCAGGTGTTCTACAAAATGAAATTTGTCTAAATTGACCCGACGTGTAACGTTATAGATATAGGCCTAGACCTATTTAATGTCATTTATTAATAACAATAACAGTCAGTCAGTGTCTATTTGAGAATGTTTGTGCAACGTACTACTACTGTATTACACAGATGCGAACTAACGTTAGAGTTTCTAGGCTCTAATAACCAGACCACAAAGTTAATATATGAACCTAATGCTGCCGAACTCATGTCTCACGTAACATAGGGGCTGTAACATATGGTCACACTAAACCACGACCACGCATGCTGCATCCGTGTGAACGCCGGCAGAATTCACTGAATGAGTCTCAGTCTTGATATCACTATCAGTAGTCAGACATTAGGCCAACAGTGTGTGATCAATATAGTACAAGCGAAGCTCAGTAGGAAGCCAAACTCACTCTTTGCTCTTTATGATATCTCACGGAACGGAATGAACCGAAAAATATCGGAATCAATGCCATCATCACCAAACTGCCATAAGCCAGGGCCATACCCTCAGAGGTTGCTGGAATTTTAGCGGTTCCATTTCCAGCTGTTGCATTGAGAGTTGCGTTGATGGTTGCCGAGATCGTGTCTGTTGCCTCCTCCGCCATGATTGAGAATGCAGACGTGTTGCAAATTTCAGATGCTTACCGAGGATGGCGCTATTTCATTTCAGTCTAGGTCCAAAGAACTTGTGGGATAAAAAAAATGAATAAATACATTGTAAAAGAAAAAAAAAAACACACACACTTTGTTGTATCGGTATGACCGTAGAGTTCACAGTGACTTAACAGCAAAGAACATGCACTAAAAGACCTTTTAATGGTTTTACATTCCCCCCCCCCCAAGCTTGGAGGGGGATCTTTCTTAAATACACACGCACAAATTCACACACACCCACTCATATAAAGGGTCATCGTCCGAGGTGAGGCTTCTTTCGTGGAACTAAATGGACTATGGTAGTAAAAACCCTCAGCATCAGCTTAACTTGCATGTTTCTACGTGTGATATTAATGTGACTAACAAAAGACATGGAGAGGGAAGATTTAAGTTATGCTGAGTCAAGGGGAAGGTGCATTGCAATGTCTTTTGTTAAACATATCACTGCAATGATTGACAGATGAGTGACAAAAGGAATATAATAATTGAAGGGGTCGGTGCAATATAGTGCTAACCCACACAATGGTCATTTTGAGATAATCGCTGTTGAATGTTTGGAAAGTCCATGCGTGCATTTTTTACCATCTTATTGGTTGAATTCAATTATGATATTTTCACGGAGGTTAGAGTGAAGGATAAGGATCATGAAAATGCATGTAACTAAATTTTGACAAAAGTGTGGGTTAGCACTATATTGCACCGACCCCTTCTATTGGTTTGTAAGGATTTTTTTTTTCTGGGAGTTCCAAAGAAATCTGAAGAAAAATAGAAGAAAAAATCGTTAAAAATATATGGAATGTTTCTAGATATTCGTTTCATCGCAAAAGTGATGTTGAGGGTATCATAAATCAACATAAATCAACATGGATTTGAATTACAGGGGACCTTTAAATTTTGATAACGCTTTAATTTCACGAGATCATATAAAACGTATAAGGCTGAAGCATCGATCATTTCAATATTCGAATGCCCTTCTCATTCTCAATGGAGGATATTTTATGGTAAATTGATCTATTTACTCCATTTCGATGTGTACAATGTTTGATTTATCGAGGAAAACAGTTTTATCTTTTTTGTGTGCACATGACATGTGTTTTTCATTATGCTGGTAGTATTGATCTTTTACAAGACCTTAGATTTCTACTAGATCGTATACTCTCTAAAAAAAAATCGAGTGAAAATTTTCACTCTCAAAAGAGTGAATACAAAAAAGAGTGAATTTCGAGTGAAATTGGAGTGAATTTTGAGTGAAAATGCTCATTTTCACTCATTTTGGAGTGACGTCAGGGATCACTCGAAGATTTTGGAGTGATCCCTGACGTCACTCCAAAATGAGTGAAAATGAACATTTTCACTCAAAATTCACTCCAATTTCACTCGAAATTCACTCTTTTTTGTATTCACTCTTTTAAGAGTGAATATTTTCACTCGATTTTTTTTTAGAGAGTACATTATAGCTATGATGATATTTTCCTTTGGGGAAGGGAGGATCCATATTGATCGGGGGGGGGGTGGTCAAGAAAGGTTTAGGTGGGGAGAAGATCATGGGACTTTTAAAGGCATAGTCTACCATTTGCAGATGAAACAAAAACCCATGCAGCTTTAGTGCTTTAAAATAGTTCTAAAATGTGAGTTAGGGACAGAAACAACCACGGTAAAAATTTTAATCGGTAAATCAATGTTAAGTATTGTTAAACACACATGGTTTAATTAAAAAAAATAATTATATCTCCTTATATTTTAGGCTTTATTGCAAAAAAAAATTATGGCATAGGATGTTTTGTGATACAACTGACCTACATATACTTGTAGGCCTATACATCAAAAGTGATATCTTGAACATTTTTTAAATCACTGCTCCCAAAGGTATTTAAAACAGGACCTTTAAAGGGACTGTACAGTATTGGTTGAGGTGGAGATACAGGTTTTGAACATTCCTAAGTAAGATAATGAGAAACCTCTTATGAAATATGAACGAGCATGTGATTTTAAGAAGGATTCAACGTCTATATGATGAAATTTAGTTTTCAAATGGCTGAGGTATACGTATCCAAAAAAGTGATAATAATAAAAGGCGACAGGCCACGCCTTTTATTACGATCTTTTTGTTTCACCTTGTTTTTGGATATCTCAGCCATTTCAAAACCGATTTTCATCAAGTACACTTTTGATACCCCTTGGATTGCATGCTCTTTGACATCTCAAAGAGTGGTTTCTGAATATCTCGCAAAACGTTAAAAGCTAAATCCTCACCTCGACCAGAGCTGTACACACCCTTTATAGGGTCTGACAAGTACAAGAGACTTATCAATTGTAAAACGGGTTAACTCCATTCTTGTTGATTTGACATTATTATATGCGATGAAAGCTGCTAGCCAATCCAGAGAGAATAGTATGAAAAGGTTTTTTTTTTATCATAACGCCAAGAATACAGCTGTAGTCTAACAAAATAAAGAGTTTGATCGCAAAAACCGATAAGTCCATTATTTGTCAAATATCAAAATAAAAAGAATACTAAGAAAATGTTTGCTTCTTTTGACCATAGCTTCAAAAACGAACCTTGAGATTATGTAGTGACCAATATATCATTTAAAAGGTATCATTTTGTACTTTATGACGGAGATCGTACTTCAAAATCTTCAAAAATGGACTTATCGGTTTTTGCGAACAAACTCTTCAAATGAAGAACCATCCGATATGATTAATTTTGCTCTCTGTGATGATGGGATTACTATATCTACAGATGACATTTAACCCGTGTCGCGATCAAACTACTAATCATAATGTTTTGCGTCTATTTTCTATCCTTTTAATGTTGCAATTATAAGAATATGTACATTTGAATACACAAAATATAACGTATAAAAAAGAAATGTATGTATAATCATAATCACCATATTCATACATAAATAATTATATATATATATATATATATATATATATGTAATATATTTGTATTCAAACTCAATATGTATTTTACGGTGTTTGTGAAAGTAGATGTAGGCCCTATCTCACAAAAAAACCCACAATTCAAATGCTTTGTATTGTTATGAATATGCTTTATTTTGTAAATGGTAGTATCTCAAACATGATGGATCTTTTTTCTATCTTAGCGTTACAAAGATGGCATGGAAAGTTTACAGTTAAAAATTCGTCAGAAACGTTACAAACGATACAGACATTATATACCTGATGAATTGACTGTCGGTGTATAAACACGCGAAATCAATTGCAAGTACTTGAGTATAGCTTGATTATAAGGAAAGCATGACAATAATATTCGAGGTAGGACTACTCTACATAGAATATTTGCTGTGTGAGTTATGCAGATTCTAGCGTCGTTTGCATAATCTTATTAGATGAACTTGAAGAGTTTGTTTGCAAAAACCGATAAGTCCATATTTGCAAAATGGAGATATTTGCAATTAAAGGTCAAGAAAAATAAAGAGAATAATAAGAAAATTTTTGCTTCTTTTGACCATAACTTCAAAAATATACCTTTAAATGTAGTAAACAATATATCATTCTAAAGGTATTATTTTGTACATTATGACAGAGATCGTACTTCAAAATCTTCAAAAATGGACTTATCGGTTTTTGCAAACAAACCCTTCACTTGCAAAACACTGCAACATTACTATATGCTACGAAACGTATACACTGCACTTGCAAAACAGGCATAGTGCAAAATCAGTATGCAAATTATCAACAAAATTAAATGAAAACATAGAATTACGATATGACTATTACGGGGTCGTTTCTTTGCCTCGAAATTCCGGGTTAATACGAGGAAAAGTTTAATATCTACGCTTTTTAATACCACTGTATCATAATTGCCAAGATTTTACATTGTAAACCACGTTTTTACGTTTACACTATTATGTGTGCAAGTCATTCTTTGTTTACAGTGTGTGACGAAAGATCAGTGATATATTAGTGAAACAATAAAACAACATCTGAGTATTCATGCGGGCACACTGCAGAAAATGGAGGAAAACAAGCTCATAAGATTTACGTCATTGCGACTGTATGACTTATGAACTACACAACCATAATAATTACTTGACTGTGGAAGTAACTGACAAGGTTCACCATGCAAAGCAAGTCCGATAAACATATTCCATATGAAATACAACGAAACGATTTGATATACAAAATATGAAGTAGAGACTACAAAGAATATCTTACAGTGTATGCATTCTACGTGCCATACGTAATCAGTCATACCTATAGAACTATAAAGGATATTTAATTACGCAAGGGAAATACAACATTAACAAGAAATTTCAGAATACACCTTTTGAAATTACGTTAATGTTAGGTTGATGGAAAGTGCAATAAGGGTTTATAACAATGTTGATTATTACAGACTGGAAACAATTGTTTACAAATAAATCCAAAAATGTTGATTTGTTTTAAGCGTTGCAATTATTGCTACCGGAACAGGACAAACGGAATATCGTCTTAGCAGTCAACAATCGGTAATTCTGCCTTTTTCGTGTGTGTAAATCCTGCCTGCTAACATAATCAGCTTCAAGCATTTATAGGCTTTACGATGAGATACAAACCTAAGTAAGCATATTATTATTTAATTCAATTAAATTATATTCTATTTCCGTTTTTCGACAACAAAAATGACAGAATATACATCTCACTTTCCTTAATGATAGACATGATAGAAATTACGTGGATTTAATAGAGTAAACAACAATAAATGTAAATTTATAGTAACGATACAATATAAAGGGACTTAAGTAAAATGAAGCAAAGTGAAAAATCAATAATTAAATGTACTTTGTGAAAAACGGAGGGACCCACTGAAAACAGAAAAGACGATGCCTGCAGACAATGTTTATGGAAAGTGACATCCTCCTCCCCCCCCCCCCCAAAAAAAAAGTGCTGATAAGTGCCAAATATTAATAGTCCATGCAGCTCTGAGGAAAACACAACACCTTTTTTTTCCCACATGACAGGTTAGCTGTAGCCATGGAGTTGATGCTTTGAATATAACACAGATTTCCAAATAGAAAACATATAAATTTATGTGCATTATCATAGTTTATAAAAGTACATGAAATACGTCACAATATATCATGATTGAACAGTTGAATGACACAGCTTAAAACATTCGCGGTGGCACTATATAGCAGAACACTTAAGGAATGACAAAAGAAGATGAAAAGAGTATGCCAATAGGCTATAATAAATTTCGGTATTGTTATTACGTCATGAGGTCTCCTCAGGCATCAAACATTATGCCAACAAAATCAAACATTATGCCAACAAAATCAAACATTATGCCAACAAAATCAAACATTATGCCAACAAAATCAAACATTATGCCAACAAAATCATAAATCTGCCACGCGATGGCGTAACGTCGAACTGCGCTTGAAACACAACTAGACTGTCTTTTATGCAGACATAAGATATAAATAAGAAATCACTATTATGACAAAATATTCTTGGATTGCTATGTTTGGAGGAAACAGATTTTTACATCTAAAAGCAAAACAAAATATCTCGTTTTAACAATGATGATAATTTTGTACAGAGGTGTAATATATGAAAAATTGTATTTGTTTAGTACCCTTGTCCTCAGAAATATCTGTGTCTCATACAGTGTATTAGCTGCACTGGCTGCAGTGATTATAAACTGCACATAATAAAATGTATGATGACAATAACAGCATATCATGAAATGCTAGACAAAACTAACTATAAAAATATCTATACAAGCTGCATACACAAGCACACAATTAAACTGTCCACTTAAACTATGAATGACATATTAAAGCAAACCAAAAAGATAATTAAACAATAACATAAAGCAGTCACAATCCTCAGGTGAATGGTCAATCTCGATGAAAGGGAACAAATCTAGTGGAATTCTTCTATCTTTGATAGTGAGGATGCATTGTGTGTGTGTGTGTGTGTGTGTGTGTGTGCTGAACGGTACACAGGCATTACATTTGTTTTTGTCTTTGATGACGTACATGCGGAGGGGAAGGTACCGGTAATCGGTGATAGCATTGTACACTTATGTTTAACAATATATATAATACAACGCTTGAAGGAAGTCATGTATAAAGCATTATAATCGTTGCTTTACAAAGAGAGAGTGAGAGAGAGAGAGAAATAGTCAATGAGTATAATTTCGGTTATCATAACTGAAGGAGAAGCAAGTCTGAGGTTGCATCGCAATGAAATAGCGCAGGAATCAACAACATCGAAGTTGGTACAGAATTCTTATAACAAATGCAACGTATAGGGTAAAAAAGAAAAGAACAACGGCTGACCGTATACTGTTTTCTACTTTTCCTTTTGAAAGATAATTGACAACATGTCAGCAAATTGTATTATTGACAAAGATAAATCCAGTTCAATCCACATAATTCTTCTTGTCACATTGGCATACAGTCATACATTTTCACAATGGTAATAACTGTAAATCGTTCCAATTCACATCCACGACTTACAGTACACAGGAGAAATAACACAAATATTCATCATAAGGAAACCCTTGAAATACCGGATAGGCATGACAAGTTATTCAAGACACTCGATCTCACCTAATATCTGTTGATAGACATCACAAACCTTCTTCGTAATAATCTTGCTATCATGTTGTAGCCCTTAGTATCATAAATTTGTTATCACTTCAAAAAAGTACATAGTATACTCTACCACTTCAAACGTCAGTCATAGCTTGCAAGATTCAGTACAGTAACAACCATTGATATTAAACTATGACGTATGGACACACATTATATAAGAGCTATTTACATTAAACTCGATAGGAATCGAAGCAAGCCAAATATGTGCGTAGCAAATTGGCATAACAAGGGTTTCCGTATACAAGGATTTTTCACACAGAATGAATTACGATAACTTTCCGGCTGTAGTCGTGGTAGGGAAATACTATATGATTTAACAAATCTACATGCAGGAATCAACTTGAATAGCAATGCATTTCTTTGACTCACTAAAAGTGTGTTATATGCAAGAAACAATGAATGAACCTTACAAAATACAAGTAGGTCTACTCTACAATACTCCACGTGGTCTTTTACAAACCAAAAGAAGGTAAAGCGAAATATAAGAAAATGCAAGTCTTTAGAACTGATTTCGTGACAATGAAAGGAATTTTGAGCATAACATTCTTTGATATTCTAACTACTAACATGAAAATGAATCCCACAAAAATCTTCACTGCAAGTCATTTTCTTTTTGGAGCGTTTGAGCAACCCACATGTACAAACAAAATCAATGCCTGCGATTAGCAACGTATTTTAAGACATCACTTTTCACCCACGATATATGTCACATAGATAAACATTTCTACAATCTTTCAGCTGATACAGTTGCGTCACTTTGTGAGGTCATTCTCCACAGTTTGTTATTTATTTTTCCTTTTCGTTTGTCTGGGAACATTTAGATCAGGAAGAGATACATGTTGGTAAAGATCATTCATGGAACATAACGTTTAATTAAAATATGGAAAAAATAACAGAATGTTCAAACGGAGAGAAATTATTGTAAATGTACATGTATGCCATAATCAATGAACAAATAGATGAATTATAATTGTACACGTGTTGCCACGATAGCCAATCGAACAGGCAATCGTCTAGGATGAATAAATTTGAACTTGAACTTGATACGATGAAAGAGATTTAAGATAACCACACACACACACACACACATACTGTACACACAAAGGAAGAGCAATGTGATTCAATTCTGTAGTTACGATGCATACACAACACAATTGGGAATGTCGTTTTTCCATGGCAATCAGGTTCCTTGCATCGTGAATATCGCTTCAAACGAAATCAACAACACTGTCAACATACCACCTCAATATAGTAAGTCGATTGGTTCGGACGAATCAAACTAATCGAAAATCTTAAGCTGTTTTAGAAAAAGACTTGTCTTTGAAAGATACCCTGATTCTCAATATTTGCTATCTAAAACAATTATAGCTCTTGCAGAAGCAATATACGTTGGGAAAATACTGTACAATATCATTATAGGTAAGTAGGATTATTAAAAAAAAATAATTGACCGAGCAAAGAATAAATATTGCAGAAATCCTATCGAGTAAAACTAAACACACAGAGAGAAAGAGAGAGAGATCAAGGTAAAGCTAACCACGTAATATGTTTGGGAGCATCAGAGAGAGAGAGAGAGAAAGAGCACGAGAGAGCAAAATTGGGACAGTAAAGAGACGAGGGAGTGATAGACATATTAATTTTACCTCTGCCAAAAGTAACAGCCGCTGCCTTTCATAGCATTCTCCGGGTTGTCATCAGACAATCGAATGCCTGTGAGTTCTCGCATGACACACTTCAGCACATGTTTGGAAGCAGAAAGGATGTACATGTGCTGGCCAGGAAACGTCACCTTCACGAAGTTAGCTCTTGGACTGACCTCCTTCTTCCAGTCATCCAGTACCGATGGTCTGATGAAAGAGTCATCCTTGCCTCCGAATACGGTCAGATTACCAAGGAGCTTGTCCTTGTGTGCATAACGGTACTTCTTGCAAATGAATACGGCAGCTTTGATACTGGGGATGAGAGAGGTTCTAAGATTGACGTTGTTCATAGTGGACGGCTCGAACAAGCTGAACTGGAAGGAATGGCCATTGGAGGTAGGAACCTTAGGTGAATCAGCGTGGTTGTTAATGATCTGTTGCATTTTCCGATAGAGAAGTTCGTTTTCCTTAAGATCATCTGGGCGAGGGTATGCCATAGTTGGCGGGTACCATGCGCTGAGAAAAAGGTGCGCGGGAGAAATGTTGTAGTTTTCTCTTAGGTGATGTGCTAGTTCAAATGCGATGAGTGCACCGACACTGTGTCCAAAGAATGCAAAGTGACCTCGAATAAGGGTCGGCATCAACGCTTCAGCAATCTTGGTGACGATGTCCTGAAGGCTCTGGAGAGGTTTCTCCTGTTCACGACGTTCCCATCCTGGAAGCTGAATAGTGATCATCTGGATGTTCTGGCTAGCAAGCTTCTTCTTCCATGGAAGAAACATAGTTGGACCTCCAGCCACCGAAGGGAAGCATATCAGTTGTGCTGACGGTGAGTCCAGCTTCTCATTTACATCCAGCCACAGTGCATCAACAATGCCTTCAGTCGTTACAATGGCGGTTGCTTCCTCCCCCTCCAGTCCTTCAGATACGATGCGTGAATGGATGACTTCGGTCAGATTTCTGAGAGTTAACGTGTCATTCAGAAGTGACATGGCTGTCAGAGTCACACTAAACTGGTCATGAATATCGTTGCTCAGGTCGGTAGATAAGTGAGAGTCCAGACCGAGTGACATCAGTGTAGCATCTTGAGACACATCTCCACTGTAGCCAAGGCGTTCGGAGAAAAAAGCGGAAAGAGACTGCATGATCAAGGATTTGCCTTCCGCCGGGGCAGCCCGCTTGATTTGCTTTCTGATATCCCGCTCGCTCTCCAGAGACATGATTTCAGGTGGAAACAATGATTTCAGTACTGAAAAGGTTCCACTTGGATCGGAAAAGTGATGTGATATCATGACATGAAAGCCCTTGGCATATTCGAGTCGATCAAGAATGCCTGATACTCCAACCACCGTGTAGTCAGTGGACAGAATGCATCCCAAAGCGCCCAAGATTTCCGACGGTGACAAACTTTCAAGTCCCAGTTTCTTCCAGTGGTCAACAAGACCTTCTCTCGCGGCGAATCCTTGCGAGTTGATCACACCAGGTAGCAGTGATGTCGCTGGTAGACCACAATTTCGTCTCATCGTGCAGAGGGACGACAAGAAGGTGTTTGCTGCACAATAATTTCCTTGTCCCCTATTTCCGATCATCTCTGCCAGTGAAGATACCATCACAAAATGCTTGATTGGAAAATTCAGCTTCGTAGTGAGTTGGTGCAGTAGCAATGCTCCATACGCTTTGGGCATCATAACCATATTCCAGATTTCCTGGGTAAGACTTTGAAGGTATGTATCACTGTACAACGTTGCCGAGTGAAAAACTCCTTCAAGTGCATGGTCCCCATCCTGCTGAATGGCTAGTAGTGCTCTCTCAACATCTCCATAAGAACTCATATCCGCTGCAATGTGTGTGATGTTAATCCCTCTGTCACGAAGCAAGTCTAAGCGCTGAGAGGTTTCTGCCCCCGGTACATTCCTTGAAATGATGAAGATATGGCGTGCCCCAGAGCTTGCAAGCCACTCAACAACGGAGAGACCAAATCCCTTTGATGCGCCTGTCACAAGATAGGATGCCTGTGGATTGGCTGAGAACGTGGACCTTTCAAAGTTCAGTGAAACTGGTATTTTGTCTTCGTCTATGTAGATAGTGACGTTTTCTAGGGATGCTGAAGCCTTTGCACATTCTGAAATTGGTAAAGCTGATGATGCAGGTGGCATGTGAATATGATAATTCTCATGAGCATCGAACAAGTGCAAGAGACTAGAGATAGAGTCTACCATTCCAGTGAGTTGTCCAAGGCTGGAGTCTATTGTAACCGAAAACAGGTTCGGAGGCATATCTTTTATCCTCACCTCATGGAAAGGTTTTCCTCGGACCTGGACGACTGATCCGAGAGGACGAACCTTTTGGAATAGCTTGGTTAATCTCTTCTTGTCTGGCAGTTCACCTACAAGTACCAAAACGTCAGCAGATTTGTTATTGATCTGTGCGTCGATGTTGTCCGTAGTTACGGACACAACACGCTCCTGCCCAAGAAGTCCAGACGCTTTTGTGATTCCGCTTTCACATACCATATGGACATAAACCGTAGCGTCCTTCTTCTCTAGGGCGAATTCGGTTGCTATCATTCCAGCATGATCCTCTTCTGAACTGAGACACACGATGACCTTGCTTTTTTCATTCGACCTCAGTGCGCCATTCAGAGCAACGAACAGAGGAAAATAATCCTTGACGATGCTTACAGCTGTGGCAGGTGTGAGGTTGTCAGGTATAGGTACCAGTTCTGATGCTTCAGCTGCAACAATGGCTGATAGCTTCTCGCCCGTTCGTACCCCGAGCACCGTGGTACCCACTTCACATATGCCCTGCTCACTGTTATTTCTGACTAGCCCAGCAAAGAGATAACAGCAATTGTAGGGGTCTCCTTGCAATTGTTGCACGGAAAATGCAGACACCTTTACGTTGACTACATTTTCTTGACGACTCACAAATGTCCCCTCATTTTGCTCAGCAACTACTCGTTTCTGGTTCAGCGTTTTAGTCAGGTCAATCTCCCATTCGCTTGACTTTGCTGCAGCGAAAGTAGATTGGGGTTGAATAACTACTCGATGGGCATATGTGTCAAAGGTTGATCCGGTGCTGCCCCCTCGTTCAAATGACTGCTTATGTCGCAACGCAACATGATTTTCTGTTGAAATTTCATTCTTCATGTATTTGAATAGCCAAAGCGCTGCTTCTCCAGGTTCTTGAATAGAGGGCAAGTCAACGGTAATGACTCTCATTTCTGGATCTTCGTGCATCAGTGTTAGTGAGAGAGATGAGGTAGGGGCCATCATGGGATTGACAACATCCTTGTCAGTCACTGCCTGAGCGCCACGAGTAACTATCCAGACTCTCGGCCTTTTCGCCATGTTACTCGAAACCAGAGCACGGTACATGTCTATGATGTTTATTCCTACCACTCGTTGCGCCTCCAAAAACTTTTCCGTGCTGATAACGTCAGCATTGTCGAATTGTTGTATGTCCAAGGCAGATAGCAGGATGACATCACTTGGGTCCGTCATCACTTGGAGGATCTTGCTGAAATCATCCTGGATGTCACAGGAATTGCATGGATCAAAGATTGAAATCCTTTCCCTGTCAAGATGTTTCATTAGCTCGGGACAGATGCCTAACTTGTCTGTCACCATGACAATTGACCCAGAAGCAGCCGTCTCAGTTGCTGAAGTACTACCCCTGTCTGAATCAGGGGAAAGTGGCATCCACTTCCTGCTCCATAGCTGTACTCGTTCATCTGACTCGTAGTTCACCTTTTCAAACATCATGTTGTCTACGCGAGTGAATACTCTCTGCGTAGATGCATCAGCCAAAACTGCATCCCCACATGTAGCTCCGTCCAACTCTTTGATACGGATGTAGAACATCATTCGCAGCGGCGCACTTCCGAGGACATGAATGGTTTGTAAGGCGTGAGGAACCTGGAACCAAACTTTTGGAGTGGCATTTTCTTGCCGCGCTTTTTCTTGCTCCTGGAACATTTGACAGACTCCAAATCCTTGGAAAATACTATCAAAGAGGGCAGGGTGAAAGTTGTAGCGATTGGAATCACTCTTGATCGGTTCCGGTACTGAAGCATACATCAAGGCCTCGTTGTAGTCATGGCTGAAGTAGGCAGTTTCAATGCATCTGAAAGTTTCTCCAAGATGATAGCCACGCGCCCACACAACGTCATAAAATTCTGCTTGATCAATCATGTGTGGGAATTTTGCCTGTATGTCCTCAGACGTCAGTCTGACGTACCTAGCGACATCTGCCAAGGGCTGCAAGGAATTGGGAGCCCCAACTGGAATATCTACTGTTGCCATGCTGTTTAATTTCCAGGAGCGATCAGCGGGGTTGAAACTGCGTAGGGTTAAATTTGCCTCCTGCTGCCCGGTCTCAAGAGTAATTTCCAGGGAACCGTCTACTTTGGGAGCAAAGATGAATCTCTCAAATTTTACGTCTTTGAGTGTGACAAAGTCAAGATTGGGATAGATCTCACGGCTTGCCTCTAGCATAGTTTCGATGTGAGCTGCGGCAGGGACAATGACGTTTCCTTGAAGCTTGTGATCCCGCAGCCATGGCACAGACATTTGTGAAAATTTCGAGCTCCAAATCTTCGGCGATGTTTTTCCACTCAGATGAGAGACGTGTAGACGTTTCCCAAGCAAAGGATGACGTTGAAGAGGGAAACTGAAGAGTTTTCTTGATTTTTGTGTAGTTCCTGAACAGAGCACGTGTTGCCATGGGTATGACGGAAGTGACACAACTTCGCAGGGTCCGTCTGGAAAGAGTCGCTTATGTTCAATCGGGTAGCCCTCGACATGGAGTCTCGAGATTGAGCGAAGGAGACTGAGTTCGTCATCTGCAAGCAAGTTTGTGTTTGAAGGTCTTTGCAACGATCCTGTTACAACCACCTGATTGTTGCTGTTTGACGGTGTCCTTAGTGTATCCCGAATGGCGGAAGATAATACTGGATGAGGTCCAATCTCCAGGAAGCAGTTGTAGCCATCTTGCAAAAGCTTCTTTACAGCGTCCATAAATCTGACGAGCTGTCGTATGTTCTGCCACCAATAGGAAGCACTGTTGACTTCACTCCTTTCCAAGTAGGTGGTCGTGACTGTTGACAGAATAGGAACTGATGGAATAACGTTGGAGGTTCCTTTTCCTGACGTTGTGTTGAGGTATTTTGCACTGGCGAGGAAAGACTTGCGAACGTCCTCCTGCTGGTAGCTGTGGAATGCATTGCTTACCTTCAAACCGATACATCTCACTCCTTCTTCCTTGAGATCCTCGGTAAAGGATGCGAGGGCCTCTTTGTCACCAGACAAGACGATTTGTCTCGGACTGTTGATCGCCGCCACGTTGATTTTACTCTCGAGTTTGCTGCTCTTCAGGCGTGCTTCGATCTCTTCAACAGGATGCAAGATGGCGACCATTGTCCCACGGCCACTTGTCTTTCTCAGCTGGTATCCTCTGGCGTAGATAAGGCGAACTGCATCTTCGAGAGAAAGATGACCGGAGGCATACGCTGCGGCAACTTCCCCGACGCTGTGCCCCACAATGGCGTCTGGAGTGATTCCTCGAGAGCGGTAGTACTCAGTTAGACCAATCTGGACTGCACAAAGGCAGGGTTGTGCAATGTCTAGAGTGTGAAATTGAGCGCAAAATAGGACAATGGTGACATTGAGACTAATGGAATAGTAATAAGCAATTAGCTGGTTTGCATGACGTCTTTCTACAGCTTCCTTGTGATTGATATCATACCATAATTATTACCCTAGTAACTAAAATCCATCTGGAAAAAAGTGGAATCACTTCGATCCCTAAACGCACATTTCCGGTCCTTCCTCGACTTTTAATAAGCTTTTTAGTGAGCATTTCCTCGATTTTATCGCATTCAGTTTGAATGACCCCCCCCCCCCCCCCCAAAAAAAAAAAAAAAAAAAAAATGAACACACACAGACACTTACAAAAGTTTCACATACCCTGCTAAGCATACGCCTCGATTTCATTTCAGGACTGCTTAACATTTTTTGTTCGTTCTTAGGATGTTCTTAGATGACTTGAATATCAGAAACTCGATGTTTTCCTATATTTCTGTTTTTGTTCTCATTTTACGCTTTCATAGATATGACCTTCATACATTTTTGTTAGTGGCGTCGACTCTGCCATTCCACCCCCCCCCCCCCCCCCCCTTGGAAGAAAGAAATGTCTGCTACTGGCATGTGAAAATAAAACTGTTCGGTTTAACAGAGTAAAGTATCTGTTTCGAATAACTTCTTGAAATGAATTAACTGTAAGGCGCTTACCTGTCTGGTTGATCTTTGCTTGGTCTTCTTCCGTCGTTAACATCTGCATTAGAGACCACTTCGCTCCCAATTTCGACAGCATCTTGTCGATATTCTGTTGACAAGGAATACATGTAATGAACAAAAAAGAATGAGTCCATGGTCACATTGAGGGAATGTGCTCAAAGGTAGTGCAGTATCTTTAATGCGACTTAAATCTGCTTTAATTCCTATAATTTCACGCTAATATGTAAACAAACATATTTTTTAAAAAAAGTGTTATTACCTATGCAGGAATTATATGGATGTGACATTTGATTTCGATACAGTTCAATTCAAATTCATTGCCACTTTTATGTACAAACATGACACAAACTAAATACACTGCAATTTTACACATAACAGGTAACGAATAGCACATGATAATGCGATCGCAAACAAAGCAATTTTCAAGGAGATTTTACCAGCTGTGTAGTAAAGCAAATACGCATACTACTAGTACTATATACAATCAAACGGTACATGATGTTCGAACGGTATAATAATGCGTATGAAAGAAACAAATCTCGAGGTGTCCATGAAATTACATCTTACTACATTTAAAATGTTAAAAATGGCATAATAATGCGGATGTAAGAAACAAAACTTGAGGTGTCCTTGCAATTACGTTACGTTTAATGGGAGCAGAGTACTGAAAACTAAGCTTGTGCACAGGGACATTGAAAAGAGAATACAGAAACACACCAACGCACGCAGAAAGGTCTACATATGAGGAGTTTATTTGCAAAAGGGGCTAGATCCATTTTTAGTACTTTAGAGAAAAACTGGTTTGTTTGTGAGAATTTGTACACAAGTGTATGGAAAATCAAAGTTTAATCTTGCTATAATTTCTATTCAAATGTTTGTCTGGATTTGAAATTTTCACCGTAACAAACTCAAATGGAATTCTGTGCAGTGATGCTAATAACTCAATTTTCATCCAAAATGGATCTAACCCCTTTTGCAAATGAGCTCTTCATATAGATGATTCAGTATAGACACTTACGTTATTCAGGTGAACTTTGATTCAGTCAGTGAGACTTAGATATAGACACAAAATCACACAACCCCACTTGCCCTCCAATGCGCATATACTCACTTACTGTTTCACTTACAGGTACAAGGTATTCAATCTATACTTGCGCATACTTGCCGGTGTGGAAAGAAAGGCAAAGAAGTTGAACCCTGACTAGACCAAAAAGAAAAGACAGTAGATATTTATTGGTGTGCCTTAGAAATACCGAGAGGTAGGGGTACCTACTTCGACATATTGACGGAAGATGAATAAAAAAAAAACAAAGAAATCATACCTTGATGATATCACCGAAGTCAGGATCATTAATTGCCAGACGACGAGCCATTCCCCACCATTGTGCGCCCATCCCTGAATAAACGAAAACCAAGCGACGAACAGAAATGTTCGTATCCCTAGCCTGGCCTTCTATGACAGTAGAGGTGGCTTTGGTGTCTTGTTGGAGTTTAAGTTTGATCTGGTTCCTTGCATCGCTGGGAGATCTCACGATTATACACATGCGATGGTCGAGGTGAGTTGACCTCACACCTGCTGTGTACAACGCATTGGTGTAAAGTACCCTGTCATCTCCTATCACTTCTGTGAAGAAGGTATCCCAGTCCTGGAGACATTGTGTGAGGGCGCCCTTCGTTGCTGCTGAGAGGAACAATATGGAAGGCTTCTCCGTAACTCTGTGGTTTATGAGTGAGTTTTGTTGCTTCCTTGAGCTAAAACCTTCTAAAACGATGTGAGCATTAGCTCCGCCGAATCCAAACGAGCTGCAACCAACAATTTTCTTGGCCCCCTCTGGCCATCTTGTAAGTTCAGTTGGAACACGGAGGTTTAAGTTCACAAAGTCTACGTTCTCATTTCCTGACTTGAAGTGTACCTGCTTGGGAATCTGCTCGTGTTGTAAGCTGAGGGCTAACTTGATGACTCCAGCTATACCTGCTGCTGCTTCGGCGTGTCCGAAGTTTGTCTTGATCGATCCGATATAAAGTGGATGCTGATCGGACCGACGCTTAGTGCCCAAGGCTTCACCTATTGCGTTGGCTTCGGTCCTATCACCAACTTTTGTGCCAGTGCCGTGAGCCTCAAGGTAAGTCAAATCTGTTGGGTTGACTTTGGCATCGTCGTAAGCCTTTTCGAGGAGAGCAACCTGTGCATCATGACTAGGGCGAGCAATTCCAGACGTGCGACCGTCGTTCGAGAGCGCCCCTCCCCGAATAACTGCGTAGATCCTGTCTCCGTCTTCAATGGCCCGTTTCAATGGCTTGAGAACCACTGCCCCTACACCTTCTCCCCGGGCATACCCGTCGGCAGAGTTGTCGAAGGTCTTGCTTTTGCCGTCGGGAGAAACAACATCGCCTTGACAGAAGCCCACACTTGTGATTTGAAGTAATGTGATGTTCACACCACCCGCCACGGCCATATCACATTGCCCTTTCCGCAAGCCATCACAGGCAAGAAGGATGGAATACAGTGACGAGGAGCATGCAGTGTTAACTGTCAGGCTAGGTCCATGAAAGTCATACTCGTAGGAGATTCTGTTTGATGCCATGCATGAATTGGTGCCCGAATTCGTGTAAAGATTGATGTTGTCCTCAGGAATTGTGATAAGGATGCTGTACTCGCTTGCAGTCACGCCCATATACACCCCGGTGTTCGATCCCCGAACCGACGGGGCTGGTATCCCTGCATCTTGGAAGGTCTCCCAAACTACTTCGAGAAGGAGCCGAACCTGTGGGTCCATATGGTCTGCTTCCTCTGTGGATTAAAGTGTTAAAGATATAAGATAATTTATATTGATTATCAAATCGTAGTTCGGGTACAATTTTCGGGTAAAAATTTTTGGACCAGAAAAATTGTTAAATAAAAGTTTGTTTTGTTTGTTTATAATTCGTATGCCATAAGAAAGTTGAAGTAAATTCAGCCTTGTTTTCATCTTTTAGCCATAATTATGTAGGTCCATGATAATGTGTAATAAACTGATAATTTCAAACCAGGAAGCCAGAAAGGATGGAAAATACAACTCTTAAGGGTATGCTATGACGAGGAATCCAAATAACAACAGTAACCATTTTGACCAGGTGTGAACACAACCAGTAATTGATACCATATGCTATGTATACGACATGGAAAACTAATTGAGTGGGATGATTTTTATTGAATGGTGTTGTAAATGGCATTTATTGAAATTAAGCTTCTCTGCCACCTTGGTAGTCTCAGGCAATTATCATTTGCTGTCTAATTAGCATATTTCATGATATCTATGTCTAATATGTTTCCTAATTTTTATCATGAAAGCATGAACATTATGAGTGATTCAATTTTTCAAAGATTTCTATGACAGGGAATCCATTTACAGCAACAGTTTCCTTTTTAAAATAACGTCAATGTCTGAGACATGCACATTAGCATAATGAGCTACTTTGCCTATTTTGATTTAATTGATTTATTGAATCCTGTATTATTACTGTAGACTGCATGAACATACATGTACATGTATAATACTGTACATTGTTGAAGCCATACATATCCATTATACATAATGCATATACATATGCATACACATACACATATACATATACATACATATACCTATATATATATATAAATGTACACATACATATACATAGGATCCATATACATAATGTACACGGTCTTGTAGATAATATCATACTTTGTAGACGAGGAAAAATCGCTTTGTAGAATTTCTTTTGTTGATTCCTGTTTTAGGCGTGCATTAAAGTAAAATCCTTGGCCAATTGTCTCTATCAATCAAATAAGAATGTGCAGCTCCCTTGCATAACATGTAAGATAACGAATTATGTAATAATTATATGCTGCTAATTTTGATACAGGAATTACGGCGACACTAATGATAACATGAATTGATATCAATAATAAACTTTAGATAAGATATTATTAGCAGAGACGAGGATTGGGCTTTTAACTTTTTTTGCAAAATAACAAGAAACCACTTATGAAATAGTACACGTGTGTATACGAATAGTGAGTGGTCACGAGTGCAATGGTACGAGATTTAAATGACAAGGATCTCTTCAGGCGTTATATGATACAGAGCATACCATTCTAAGACGAATTCAAAATTTATTTCATGAAATTCGGTTTAGGAATGGCTGAGACATCCAAAAACAAAGTAAAACAATGCAGTCCTATCCACCTTTTATTAGGATCGCTCTGTTTTGGATATCTCAGCCATATCAAAACCGGTTTTCATCCAATAAACCAATATTGTAAACGTCGAATTCCTTTCGAAATCGTATGCCCTTTCACATTTCATAAGATGTGTCTCATCTCAGAAAAATGGTAAAAACATGAAGGTAGGTCTCAACAAAACCCATACGATCCCTTTAAGGGATGGAATTCATATTTCTGTTTTTTTTTTTATAGATTCTTCTTGCACGAAAGTCTACCATGTCTACGTCATAAAAGACAGCGTCATAGTACAACTATTACCTGGTGATATTTTGAAGAACTGCCTGTCGAAATACTCTGGGTTTTTTCTGAGGTATCCGCCACACTTGTTGTACATCTTCCCCGGCCGTTTCTCCCCGGGTATGATGAAGAAAGATTGGTCATAGCGATCAGCGGGAGGAGGCGTTGTGCAGTCCAGACCCTTGGCAAGCATGTCCCAAAATTTGTAGACGCCGTCGATGCCATCAGCGAATCGACATCCTATACCAACGATGGCAATCTTGTCATCGGCCGACATCGTTGGGTCGTTCAACGAGTCCATCGTGGATGCTTATTTCTTCACTTTCCTGATGGAGACCAAACAGAGCCGATAGTTTTTGACATTCGTTATTTTGTACAATGAGGTTGCAAGAGGAGTAAATATTCTGACAATTTTGTTTTCACATACCATTAAAGAAAATTATCTGCAAGGAACATTCATCATCTCCAGGAATAATAAAAGAGGAATATTATGTGACAAAAAATTATACAATCGCATAAAATAATGTATTCTTCAATATCACAGGCATTGGAGGATATAAATTGATGTGACTAGAAATGAAAGTCAATTATTTTATTTCATCTTTGAAATGATCTTAACCCTACATTATCAAAACAGTGTTTGAAATGTTTGAATCCCATGCATATAGTTTCAGGTTACACGACAAAGAACAAAAATGATTGTACCCAAAACCACTATTGAAATTAAAAATTTATGTATCGGCACCTGCTCTCTTTGAGAGAGAGAGAAAAAAATCATATTTAAAAAAAAAAAAACATGTTCATAATCAACCTATTAGCATTGCAGACACATGCATGGACATCCTCAACCAAACATACAATCTACTTCCCCGCATTTGCATCCTCACACCTCTTTCTCTCTCTCTCTCTCTCTCTCTCTCTCATTATATGCATATAAGACGGCTCGACATTAACTTTTTTAATTAATCCATTTATAATAATCAATTTTTAATCTTTGGTTTCTGATCGGGCCAACAAAATATAAACTTGATGGACATAAATATTATCAGCACTGTGCCAATCCCAATGTCGAACCTTCAACCCCCCGCCCCCAACCCATTCTTCAATGAGAAATCTTAACCCCAAAGTTGGGAGAAACTAAAAAGAGGATTATTATGGAGCATAGGCATTTTTTTACTTTCTCTAGCCCTATAATCCTTCTTTATATTCTAACTGGCACTCAAACCATCCCCTTCCCTTTCCACTGCTTGCTACCAGAAATTATACTTCAAAATGAGTTCTAACGGTCAACATGGTATTCTGCTATTTATTTCCTTGCCTACTTTCATTCAACGTGAAAACGGCACTTCCCGTTTTCACTGGACTCATAACACTATGCTTTCGAACGAGCTATATAGGCCTATATACGCTATTACCACGTTTCAACCGTGGTACTTAACAATACGTATTTCAAAGTCCACCTATACGTGACATTGGCACTCAACCAACCACCCTCTTCACCCAATTTCACACCAGAATTCCAAGCTACTCATGGCTTTCAAAAACTACATTTTTATTCTATAAACGGAATTACCATTGGTTACAGTGGTACGTATCTCCATTTTTAATTCTTTCCCCAAAAGGTAAGAATTATGAGATACGAACGTAGCATTGCCAATTTCATAAGGAGGGTACCTCTGTTTATAGGAAATAAGAATGTTGAATTAATGTTTTCTTTCATTAATTAACGCTTCAGCCCAATCAAGGGGAACCGAAAAGACCATTCGCAAATATAATGCACGTTTAACGTCACTGAAAATATTCGGGTTGAATTGCTATCAAAGTTTCAGGAGGGATGGCAAAAAAGACAAACATACACACACACACACACACACACACATACACGCACACACATGGAAATGCGAGAAAGGGCCATCGAAAGCAGCCAAAAGTATGGAACTCGTCTTACCTGGCTGTTTGGCAGGAGCTTACGTCGCAGGGTTGATGACAGTCATAGCAACGTCACAGAAATGCGGAATGATAGCAGTCGCCATGGGTTATGAACACGATGAACGCACGCACGTACGGCCTACTTACGTGCCTATGAGTCGAGAGTTTTGTAACCCACAAGCTTTTGATTGGCTGCCGAAAAGAATTCTGCATTGCAATTGGGAGATGGTTCTATCTGTGACGTGTTTAGCTCCTCCCCATTTTGGGCAGAGGGGTAGCAAGTGGGTGAACAAATTCAACTCACAAAATCTAACACCATTGTCATTTGTGATTGATCGGAATCATCGTTTAATTCACGTCATAGTCAAGTGTATGCGTGTGTAGCCTTTGTTGTTTGTTTCAAAACGTTCTTTTCGCTTACATATTTTCGGTCTCCATGTTTGTTTGTTTGGGTTTTTTTTTTTTTTCCAGGGCGTAGTAGGCCTACTTATCATGTTGAAAAGAGAAGAAATAAAAATAAGTTACTGAAGTGTGAATTCGATGCAATGCTGAGTCATAGTACCAAATACTTAGATGGAATCATTTTACGTAAATATTCAGGTACGTAAAGGGGGGGGGGGCAGCTCCCCCCCCCCCTCCATTTTTAAAACATCTCTTTTGCTTCACACACGGACATTAGATTTCGAAAATGATTGTTCAGAAAATGAAGATTCATGCAAGAACTAAAAGAATTAAGTTTTTAGCGAGTGGAGAATGATGATGATTGGGTAGTGGTAGCAACACCTACTCACTAATTAATTAAGGTCGGATACACTATTGGAAATGAAGACAACGAGCCACTCCGAGCGTACATTGTAGATTGGATGGGTTTATTAGATCGAGTTGTGGGAGCCAGTCACTGATGTGGCGACGGTAAAATTGTGATACACTCTCCATTTTTACACAAAGAGCAGTCGGTATTTATACATGTAGAACAGCAGAGAGGTGACTCACCTCTCTGGTATCAGACAGTGAAACAAGTGCTCAGTGTTGACAAGCGGTTAACTTGGAATTGTTTTGAAGAGAACCAGCGGGGAGGATAAATGACCCACGGAGAGAGGAGGAGAGAGAGTGGGAAAGACGGAGAGGTCGAAGCGGTGAGAGAGAGATTGTGAAGGAGAGAAACTGGAGAAAAGTTGAGCTTGGATTGCGCATTTTGGGACGCCTGCTACGATCACCACCGACCGTGGTCGTCAATTCCAATCGGCGCTTTTCGCGGCCCTCACGAATCTCCTTGGAGCGAAACACATCAGCACGACAGCGTACCATCCGTGCGCCAATGGTTTGGTAGAGCGTTTCCATCGCCAATTAAAAGCATCGCTCATCGCACACCACAATGACAACTGGACCGAAGCCTTGCCGCTGGTCCTTCTCTCATTACGCACCACCATCAAACCCGACATCGGACATTCGCCAGCCGAGCTTGTGTACGGCACGACTCTGCGACTTCCTGGCGAATTCATCGTCCCGACGAATTCGACTACTACAGACGACCCCACCAACTATGTGCATCGTCTCCGTCATTTCATGACCTCCTTACGCCCCACTCCACCCCGACCGCACCCGACTTCGCCGTCGTACATCCCCACGGACTTGTCGACATGCACACACGTTTTTGTGCGACATGATGCTGTCCGCCGACCGCTACGACCTCCCTATGACGGACCATTCCGCGTCATTAGCAAATCTGACAAACATTACACGCTCGACATTAACGGACGCACCGACACCGTTAGCATTGACCGACTCAAAGCCGCACGACTTGACTCTGAACCGCCCCGCTCCTGTTCCAACAACACGACACCGCCGCCCACCGTGGCTTCGCCGACCACCACGCCTATTACGCCTAACCTTGCCTCGACCTCCGAACCTCGCACTCGACGCGGGAGGCGAGTACATTGGCCGAAGCATCTCGTTGATTTTGTTTGTTAGTAACCCTCTTGTTGTTGGACAGTGAATTCAAACTTTTGACTCTGAACGAACATTCAGTGACATTTTGTTTTGATCTTGTGTCTATTTTGTCACTTTGTATTTTTTTACTTGCATGGTGCTACGGCCGAATTTCATGTATTCATATTTTATGTTGTCTTTCGGTATGCGATATCACCGTTCATTATCACTGTTTAACGACACACATCAATCTGACAGTGATTATTTTCATATCGTTATCTCGTAAGGAACGCATAGATGTGCGAAGCGACGGAATTAGGCGTATTATTTGGTGACCATTTCAGTAATTCATGTGCCTTAGTCACCATCTCACATGCATTTAATTGTACATGGAGTATACAGTTTGATGAGTAATTGCTTTAAAACGTTCTTAGCTCAATTTAAATATATTTCATTTCGCATCTTATTCACGAACCACGTTCATGCTATAGGCATTATATGTATACGACTACATGATGTGTTCCATGCCTTACAACCAACAGTTCACGATGTGGCTTAAGCACGTATATTTAATAGCTTGTACATTTTTTTTTCTAACCACTTTGTATATTTCACGATTTTGTAGGCACTCTAGTCCCGCTGCAGGCTTTTACATTTTCTATCGTTCACATCTCTCCTTCACCTTTCGAGAAGCTCACTAGGGGGGAGCTACTGTAGCAGCTCAACTTTTCTCTGCTTCTTTCTCCTCCACAATCTCCTTCTCTCCGCTCCGACCTCTGATCTCTGTCTTCCACACATGCACTCTCTCTCTCTCTCTCTCTCTCTCTCTCTGTGGGTGTGACCCTCTCCGTTGTTTTGTTTTCCCCTCGACAAGTTTCCTTTATCAGGTAATTATGTAGACAAACTCTCGCATGATTACTCGCGAGCCTCCGCTGGCTGGTGTGTTTATTCTCAATGTTATTGATGACGGATACAATTCCTAGTATTGAAAGCCACTCGGCATAATATTTCTCTCTCGTAGCCGATCCCAGACACCGCTTGATAAGCACACGACTTCAGAGGCGGCCGCCGTATAATGGGTAAAGATAAGGCCACCGATTGATAATATCCGAACACAGTAGACCCCTGTCAAAAGTGACAAGTGATCTGTAACTTTCTTTAACCCCATTGTTTCACCGCCTACCGGAGATGTGAGTCATCTCCCTGCTGAGATTGGGTATAAATAGTGATTGCTGAATATTGTAAAAGGGTTACTCGCACCACGACTCGTCGATTGATACCTCTTCGAATAAAAGCTGCAATACCTCATGTACTTCCTGCGTACCCCGAGTCTGATTTCTTTACAACTTTAATTAGTGAGTAAGTGTGACTGTGGATCTGTGTACAATTGCATCTGCAATACGAACAATACAACTCACACGCACGCATCATCTACCCTCACTAAATTGGTGGTGCGAGTAACCCTTTTACAATATTCAGCAATCACTATTTATACCCAATCTCAGCAGGGAGATGACTCACATCTCCGGTAGGCGGTGAAACAATGGGGTTAAAGAAAGTTACAGATCACTTGTCACTTTTGACAGGGGTCTACTGTGTTCGGATATTATCAATCGGTGGCCTTATCTTTACCCATTATACGGCGGCCGCCTCTGAAGTCGTGTGCTTATCAAGCGGTGTCTGGGATCGGCTACGAGAGAGAAATATTATGCCGAGTGGCTTTCAATACTAGGAATTGTATCCGTCATCAATAACATTGAGAATAAACACACCAGCCAGCGGAGGCTCGCGAGTAATCATGCGAGAGTTTGTCTACATAATTACCTGATAAAGGAAACTTGTCGAGGGGAAAACAAAACAACGGAGAGGGTCACACCCACAGAGAGAGAGAGAGAGAGAGAGAGAGAGTGCATGTGTGGAAGACAGAGATCAGAGGTCGGAGCGGAGAGAAGGAGATTGTGGAGGAGAAAGAAGCAGAGAAAAGTTGAGCTGCTACAAGTTTATACCGGGTATTTTGTTGCGTTTACTTTCTAATTAGGCCTACAGTTCTCATTATCCTATATGTAGAGACATATGCAAGGCATTACTGTCACACTTGCCACCACTCCTACTCCATTCACTCCGTTTAGTGTCATCGCCGGTATGGTGTAGCAGTGGAATGCGTCCCAGAGCTTCGCGCCCGCTCCGGGCTGGGATTCCTGATTTTTATGAATACGCGTCTCCCCGGGCCCTCACCACTAGAGTTTCTAGGGGAAGCTGCCTCCTTTCACACTGGATCAGCCCACAGTACAGGGGCAGCCAGGAATGGGTGCGGCAAAGGCGGCGACTCCATTTGTCAATAAACTGTGCCAAAACATCTCCCATCTATTCTAACCGGGGATTAGTGGTCGTGTTTACTGCTTGTCTAAATGCATGTCATGGTTTAGACAGAAAGATCCGTCTGTCCGGAGGACTCTTTTATATTTTGCCATTAACGCTGTCCTCCGTAGACAGACGGAAGGTTGCAGTACCCATTGCTGTGTGGATGTTCTTAACCACTGTCTCTATGGAAAATTGGGTGAGGTACCTCACCCTTCTCGATTGCGTCTAATTCACGGCCCTAGGTCGGCAAATTTAAGCTTGTATGGTGAAATTATTTTTTTAAGAATACGTTACACTCACCAGATTAATGAATAATCCAACATTTTAGTAGAATTTTCAACGTAAAACACAGCCTGTCGCGTCGTCACATTCAAACTGCAGAAACATACACTATGAATCTATAAGCCAATCACATGCGAGGTAGTTTCTACGTGTTTGTTTTACTAAAACAGGTACCTCGCATGTGATTGGCTTAGCAATTGTTACAGATTCAAAATGGCGACTTACTGCTCGCGAACGGCGATGTTGCGATATCGATCAAATTTCTGCATTATAACCGAGGTTATGTGAGTATTTCGATTGCACAATGTGAGAAATTTATCCCAAATATTGCTGCATAATGTGTCATGTCATGTCATACTTGTTTGAATGTAAAAAAGCTGTCTGAAATTTGGTTTATCGTAACGTTTGATCTGTGCGCGACTGCTCCACACAGGAGCCGCAATCATTGACTTCGGTCTGTATACGGAGGGGATCCGTGAAGCCAGACGCAGTCTCCGCGGAACATTCCCCGACGTACAGATACAGACCGATCTTTCGGTCAAGTCATGGTTAGGCTTCTATTTTGTAAGGACAGCATCTATTGACCTTGATGGCCGTAGTATTTTTCTATGGTCTATTCGCCATACAAAACACTAATTGTATGATGACCATGGAGCTTGTAGCTCCATGTGATGACGTAGTGCCTACGTGTATACGGACGAGTGAACTCTTTCTTTCGTATCAGCAGCTAGGGAGCTGGTATACTGTACTTCCACCTCACTGGTATATCTCGCGTTTCGTACGCATAGGTGCTATTCGCCTTTATCTCCAGAGAAAATCAGTTTGTTTAACAACCAGTCCTCCCCCCCCCCCCCCCCCCACCAAATCATTCGGTCAACGATACACATAATCATGCTTGATCCAGATTCCTAGAAATACCACCTTCACGGAGGGATCATAGGTTAGAATCTTGACCCCCTATTACGGACTTTTGGAAGGGGAGCCATCAAAATAACCCCCATATTTTAAGGTTTTAGAAGGGAGGCCAGCAGAATTGCCCCCTATCACATGCTTTTGGAAGGGAAGGTACCAAATTACCCCCTAAATGAAGGAAGAGTGCTTCGAGGTGAAGAGTGTCCACAGTTTCAGCTCCTGCATGGACAGGAAGATTTTGGGACGTTCTTATGCCGGATATACCAGAGAAGATGTATGCATTTCCTAGCTGCAGCACTTTCCTTCACTCAGGGTCCAGGTTGGTATTTCTACAGATGAACATATCTGTTAAAGGTAAAAGAGATACATGAACTGAAATTAGTCAAATGACGATGTGTAGTCTGGTGGCTATTAACCTCGATTTATTTCATTTTCATTTTATTCCATTTCCGACAAAAGTATACAATGCAATATGACATTTGCATATACAATAGATATTCATATCTATATGTTTTTCATGGTTTTCATGATTATCATTTTCTTTTTTTCTCAATATGAAATCTGTTGATCTTAACACAATAATGAATCTACCTTCTGTATGGATATTCAAATATTTCTTATTTGATATGGATTTCCTAAATTCAATTATGAATATACCTTCTGTATAGATATTCAAATATTTCAAATTTGATATGGACTTCCTAAGTAGTGTTCTGAAGGGAGGCAGTTTGCTCCGAGAGGAGGCGTCCAGCACGGGCAGTGGCGGGCGCGCAGTTCTTGGGGGGGGGGGGGGGGGGGGGGGGGCTACACCGCTTTTACAGACTTAGCAACCGCCTTTACAGACTTAGCAACCCAGAAAATGTACACGTGGAACATCCGATTGTCGCAACACCATTGTCCTCTGTTTTTCTGTCAGTTGTTAGACCTTTTTTTTTTTTTTTGCTCAACAGGAAATAAAAAAACTTACGAAATTCCCCACAACATTACCATTAATAGTAAGCCAGCCATTCTTATTCCCTCACAAACAGCGTAATGTCTCTTTTATGGCTCTTCCATTCTGTGATTCCCCGAATGAAAATTCAATACATCACAAAGCACATGTTAGCCGCATATTCGTTTATGTTTCACACGCTATTCACACCAGCTATATAGGTATGACATCGTGTGTACCGCAAACAATACAATTCAGCTCATCCATGTCATCGACAGAATGTCTTACATTCAGTGACAAAAGGTCAGGTGAAGGCTGAACTAACAATAAAAAGCAGCACTTGCAGCATGCTTTCATGTTTTTTGGTGTTTTTTTTTTTCAAACCCGTCTGAAATGACAATGAATATGTAAGCGTCATTGTGTGGGTATTTCCAAAGTAAAGACAACATTAGTAATTTTCTGTTTCCAACATGCGTTCACCCCCCCCCCCCCCCCCTGCACTTTAAAGGGATCGTATAGCTTTGGTTGAGACCTAACTTCAGGTTTCTATTTGTGTGTGTGTGTGAGATAATAAGAAACCTCTTTTGAAATGTGAACGCGCATGTAATTCCAAGATGAATTCAACATTTATTTGATAAATAATTGGTTTGAAATGGCTAAGATATCCAAAACAGAACGATCCTAATAAAAGTTGGGACCACTTTTTATCACGATCGCTTTGTTTTACTTTATTTTTGGATGTCTTAGCCATTACAAAACCGATTTTCATCAAATACACTGTGGAATCCTTTTAGAATGATATGCTTTGTACTATTTCAGAAGTGGTTTCTTCGTATCTCACAAAAAGATAAAAGCCCAATTCTCATCTCCACCAGTATTTCACCATTCTTTTTCCATCATTTAGAACACTTTAGCAGCTGCTTTAGCGAGAGGTAACTTTGCCCCAAATTGCTCTAAATAAGCTATACAATGTATATTCGAATTTGTGCAAAGGTGAAAATTTAGGCGACCGTATAACGCTGGACTGACATCTATGTTTAGGACAAATGAAGGTCAAATAAGAACATGTTCAATGAAAATGAATGATTTCTCAACTGAATAGCCTGATATTGACCAGAAATGATAACAGTTTTTAAATTCGATCGAACACTCTGTTTATACCATTTCTAGAATTAGTGGTGAACGTATGTTAAAGGAATGGTATAGCTTTGTTTGAGATGGGGCTTCACGTTTCCAACTTTTTGTGAGAAAATGAGAAATCTCTTTGTGAATATGACAGAGTGTGAATTTCTAGGATGGATTCAAAGATTATTTAATGAAAATTGGTTGTTGAAATGGCTGAGGTATCCGAAACAATTAAAGGATCCTACTAAAAGGTGGGACCCACTAGGATTGCTTTGTTTTACTTTGTTTTTGGATCTCTAAGCCATTTCAAAACCATTTTCATCATAAACCGTGATTTCCTGTATAGGAATTGTATGCTCTGTGACATTCTATAAATGGTTTCGTACCTGGCAAAAAGTTAAAAGCTCAATCCTCATAAAAATTATCTACCAATACTATGCCATACCTTGAAGTGGACAGACCAAACTGTCGCATTTTACTGCAAAGAAATACTGCAGATGGAAAAAAAAAGAAATAATGCAGATGAAATAGCACATCGACGTAGCTAAACATGAGATATTTGACCATGTGTCACAAAAACAACAAAAAGTCGCAAGCCCTGATTTTACATGAAAACTTATAATAGGTGAAACAGGTCAATCTGGTCTATCTTGACTTTTTTCACATTTTCTGCAAGCTGATAAGCAGCTGGTAAGAGCAATTCTTTTTCTACATTATTATAAAGTTTGGAATCATAAATCGAATGGGATATTGTGTTTGTTTCTGGAACACTATTCTTAGTAGAAAAGTGCGATAAGGTATATTATAGAGGCCCCTTTTCATTTCTTGAAAATCTTTTACACATAATCTGATAGTCACTTCATTGTTGTTTCATCATAATATGATAGTCACTTCATTGTTGTTTCAAAGGCGTTTGAAACCTTTTTCTTTTGTCCTAATATTATCACACATCTTCAAAGCTCGGTAAGATAAAGCGTTTAGCAAAGCTCGGTAAGATAAAGCGTTTAAATTCAAACCCTATACTTGTTTTAAATGCGAAAAATGGAGGGACCTAAAAAGACAGAGCTTTAGTATGTGGGTTCTCTGGAGTCAACGAAAAGATAGATTGAACTCGTATTTAACAAAGTGGAAGAAGTCTGGAGAGAAATTAGATTAACAAATAAATACATTTACATAGTAACATAAAACAGCTAGACAGCAAGACAACTTCTTACAGGACAAAATCGACAAGACTGACAAACTGAGACAAAGTAAGACTAGAACAACAGAGCAATAAACATAAACAGCGATCTTGAGATTAAGTGCACTATAAATTAGATAAGCAGGAGAATCCCTTTGATATCATCAATAAAAGCTTAAGGTCTTCTCTTTCAGAATCTGCCCTGTCAAAATCTGCCCTTAAGATCCATGTCAGGCGACCTTTTATTGGTTTGTGTTGCAGGGTCATAATCATTGTCCTGATTATGAGGGTAAATAAATACACTTGTAATACGAAAAATGTGAACCTTTGATAACAAGGTATTTTCTTTCACAGTCTATTTCAAAAATTCATTCATGATATCTTTGCGACGTATGAATTTTTCGGCGTCTGCCAAGGTCAATAAACTGAAGTTCGACAAAGGAGAATACAGGTAGTACTACGACGCTTGGGTCTTGTGTTGGTGTGCCTGTGACCTTTGATGACGTTTGATATACCATAGTGTCACGTGAGCAACCTTTTTTTTTGTTATTTACTCTGCTACTTTGACACGTAAGCATTCAGGTCGAAACAAATCCAAGTACAGTTAAATCAACGTTTTTAATAATCGAGCTTTGGTTTTGGTTCAAAGTTGGAGTTTTGATATGAAAATATCAAATACAAAGTAAAGTCTGAATAAACACGTGACATTTGGCTATGCTGCTCTGGGTTCCGGGTTCGTGTCCCCCCCCCCCCCCCCCCCCCCCCCCCCCCGTGTTCGGTAGATCGCCGCGTCAGCAGGTGTGGCTCAGCAGGTATGGCTCAGCAAGTGTGGCTCAGCTAGCGACGCTCATCCCTCGTACCGGTAGTCGCCCCAACATGACAGTCCCGCTCGCTGACGTTGATTCAAGCCCCGTAGATTATGACTGCAACCCGTACTGATGTGTTTTATGTGCTAACCAAAATGTTTCCCTGCCTAATATTCCCTGACATCAGTACTTATACACAAACTACTAAAATCAATTAACATACAGCTCAGACAGAAGTATGCATTAAAATTTGTCTTCACAAAGCAAACTATCTCTACTTACTAAACTAAGACTTCCCTAGCACCTAATCATATTACACAAATATTGACTGCTCATGAGGATGATGGTGGAAATTATCATTCCCGAGGTGCTTTTCATACAGACCCTTCTATCAACCCGAGGCGTTAGCCGAGGGATGATGGAAGGGTCGGTATGAAAAGCACCGAGGGAGTGATAATTTCCACCACCATCCGAATACAGAGCAGTTAATATTTGTTTTATATACCTCATCGTTTAAGACTTAACCAAGATCTAAGGCTAGGCAAATACGAAGTATATAAATTCTAACTGTTACTCAGTGTTAGGCCTAAACGTTAGCCCTAAAATCAGGCCACAGCCTGCCCTTGCTTGCATGGTTTTCGTGCATTTCGTACACTACCCAGTACGCACGGTACATTGTACTCACTCACACGGCCTTCGGCGAGCTCCTGCATAAAATCTTGGCAGAAGATTACAGTACACATCCAGTTTCCCGTCGCTCGTGTTTTAATTCGATATTTCCAACATGCTGAGATTTGTCTCTGCTTCGGGATCCTAAGAAATTCTAATTGCAAACACACTCTAAAGTGTACGATCTTTGATCCAGCTCACTTCAAATCACGGAGGAGCGCTCGATCACCATGCCACGTTGAAACATGCCTGCTGTGCGCTAGTGCGATGATTTTGCATGTGAAATACGATGCGCGTAGTGAACGTCCTTGTTGGGTGGAGCTAAGGAGGGGTTCGGTTGCGGACACCGCGCGCGAAGTCTAGTGTACTTGTTATGTGTACAAAAGTCGCGGAGGGGTTACGAATTCTATCACGAGGGTTTTGCCTTTCTATCACGAGGGGTTTGCCTTTCTATCACGAGGGTTTTGCCTTTCTATCACTTATTATATTCCACATACTAAGAATGTTGCAATAGGATTGGTCCAGAGCTGATCACGTGATGAAGCGTAGTTTTGCCCATCACATCACCTGAGAAGAAAAGTTCGTTACACTCTATGTTGATAGTCCCTTTTGTTTCGCTGATCTCCACACAGTCCACATAGTCCTAAAGCAAGATGAGTACGCGCGAAATAAAAGTGCGTTGCACTGTGGACTATCATGTGACCTAGGTCACTTGATAGTACACAGTGCAACGCACTTTCACTTCGGTGCCGCGCGGTGCGCGCAGCAACTTCATTGTTTTGTCATCTACGCGCACACGTAGCCTAAGCCCTAATGATACCTAAAAACAGATAAAACGGTTTCAGATGTGGAATAAGATGGGAATTTCTAGGACCCTAGATGTGGAATATAAAGCAAATAATCAACTTTTAGTTTCAGGCAATGAGACAAACTATCACTTCCTCGGCGATCTGAATGTGTACGCTATCTTTCCTCAGCTGCGCTTCGGAAAGATAGCTACATCCAGATCGCCTCGGAAGTTTGTCCCATCACCTTCACCAACGTTGATTATTTGCTTACTAGTACATGAAAACCCTGAGGCAAGATAGACGGGACTACACCTTGTCACGTGATATACTTTTGACCAATCATTGATACGAATCTCACTTATGATGTATATAATCCTGAATATCATTAACCTAACCTCACAGCCGGATGAGCTCGCCTGAACCTAACACAATGATGTAATACGGCATAACTGAATCCAATTAACTAATTTTCTTTTTTTTTTGTATCTTGTCTGGAGTACCCTAACCAACAGAGGCGTCATTGACCTAACGAACTTTAGTACAAAATCAATGGTTATATAATCACTCAAGACAAACATATTCCTCTCCTGATATAAAGGTCTATACGTTTTGAGATACAAGGATATGCCTTTGTGTTTGTGCTTTTACGTGTGCATGTATGCAATTTAGCTTGTGTAGAGAAGGGAGAACGACACTTTGGGTTGGGAGTATAGTACGAGTGTGAGATTGTTGGGCTGATGTAATGGGGTTGTTGGGGTGCGGGAAAATGGGAATGGTGGTCAGAAGAGGGAATAAGAGTTTGTGTGTGTATGTGTTTGTGTGTGTGTGTGTGTGTGTGTGCGTGTGTGTATGTGTGTGTGCGTGTTTGTGTGTCTGTATGTATGTATGTGTAAGAGTGGTTGGTGTGAGGGAGAGAAGTGTGTAGGCATTATTCGCCCGCGAGTGTAAAAAGTGTGTGTGTGTTTGTGTGTGTGTGTTTGTGTGTGTGTGTGTGTGTGTGTGTTTAGAGAGAGAGAGGGGGGGACGGAGAAGATGTAAATACAGTTAAACTCGCATAAGTCGATCTTCTTGGGACTGAGCAAAACACATCGACTTAGGCGATTTTCGACTTGTGCGTAAGTCGAAAAAAAATCGACTTTACAACAGTTACACCACACACATATATTATGTATAAATGTACATGTATGTTGTCTACTCTGTAGCCGAGAGCTGGAGAGGTGTGCCGCAGCACGGGTCCCGGCAGGGCCGCGGCTAACTTTGCATGGACATTGCATTAGTGTTGGCACAGGTCCGATTACTTTACACCCTTGTTAAATCTTGGGGAAGTGAATATGAACGATATTTGAGCAGTGATTGATTCCAGTTTACCATACCGTGGCTTGAAATACGTGTAGAGGTGTAATTCTGATTTACCCGTGCCCGTAACTTTCCCCTTACTTTCCGCTTTGAAAACTCAGCAGCTTCATCCATCCACTGCACAGCGCAGACTGCAAACATACACAGACTATACACAGCCCAGTCGCTGTACGCACAAACTATACACAGCCCAGTCGCTGTACGTACGTAGCGCGACAGGGCTGTACCAGCGGACCTCCAAACACGAAGAGAGTTCAACAATCGCATGCGATCGCTTTGAATTTTGATACTTTAGATCATTTTTTGTCACCTGTCCGGTCGGGCTAGGTCTTATGTAAACAAAAACTGGCGTCTCGTGATTTTGACAGTGATTTATTGCACAATTATCTTATTCGACTTAGGCACAGTGAATTTAATGGTTTTTCCGTGAAAGTGTTCTTGGAATTTCATCGACTTAGGCGAGTATTCGACTTACAAAATTCGACTTGTGAGTGAATTAATACACGTAAGTCAATGGGGAAAAATCGGGACTTTTTAAAATCATCGACTTGCGCAATTATTCGACATATGCGATGTCGACTTAGGCGAGTTTAACTGTAGAATGTTAATGAAGGTAAGAACTGGACTTTTATCTTGATTGTGAGAAAATTTTAACTGCTTGATCATACCATACTATACCATATCAAGGAGGAAAAAAAAGAGAAGAAATGATATACTGTGATGAATTACTTTTGAGATAAATCTAATAATAAACAAAAGTAAAATGAAAAGAAGGTGCGTACTATAAAGAACCTTATTTCCTTTTCGGCTTACCGAAACTTCGGAATAACGAACCTTCGGAATAACGACCTATAGCCGTGTTTGTATCCATCTACATGTATTCTTTTGTCTTTTTTTGACACCCGCAATTCACTGAGAAGATGGAGCAGAGAGTTTTATTCGATACAACCGATATCATGTCTGCATAATATGCAAACCAATACATTTTCAGTCTGACATTTCACGTCAAATAGGTTGCATCTTTAAGTATGTATACAAGGGCATTAAATACGTGGGATGAGATTCACGCTGATAAAAGAATTCGCAATTAACTCTTTTAAACATGGTTTAAGGTCGTATTATTTCCCATTCGAAAACTTCACGAAGTTTTGCACTGTTGAAGAATAACGTATTTCAGCATTGTTTGTTTGTTTGTTTGGTTGGTTTATTTCTGCATTTTCTTTCTCCGAATACAATTGCAAATGAAAACAAAATGATACAGATACATACAAATCAATACAAAGAAAAATCATTTGCGTAACAACATTCAGTCTGAAGTGGCATAATTATGAATCAAAATAACATATTAAGGCATACTGTATCTATTAACAAAGGAGAAATCAATACAGGGGACCGTCATCATAAGCAGAGCTTGACGTGGATGAGGCCCTATCTGAATATGTGATACCAATGTAATACAACACCAATTATATATGTACTCATAAAACTCTTAATCTTAATACACAAAACACATTTTGCTACAGAAAAAAATAGTGACTCGGCGCTTTAAAACAAGAAAAAAAAACAACACGCAGCACCATTGACTGCTGCATGGTATAGTAGACAATAAAAGTATAGGTGTGTGCGAGTGACAGTGCGTCGTGTGTGCAGGTGACAGTGCAAGAGAGAATAAGGCTGTAGCATGCCTATTTTGGGGGTAAGGTATACGCTTTAATGAATGTATGCAATATCATTATCAAAGAAAGGAACGGGAGGGAATGAAAAAAAAATAAAAAAAACACTTTGCATGGATCAGGGCTTACTGAGACTTCAGAAGAAAAAAAAAGAAAAAGTACATTGATCAAAGACTACTAACTGGAAACATATTTCAATAATAAATACTTTTTTAAATGAGCTTTAAAGGAAAACAGTGAAGTACACTGCTTCAATTGATCAGGTAGGTTATTCCAGACATCGGGACCGTAATGTCTAATTGATTTCTGAGCTAAAACAGTTTTGGGGTTTACAAGGTGAAAATCTGTCGAACGGCGAGTTGGATATGTGTGTATAATTTCGAATTTAAGTGAAAAATATTATGAAATAAAGAGGGAAGTTGATTTGTTGCATACTTGTACATAAATATACCTGCTTGTAAAATGTGGATGTCCTGAAGCTTCAAAGTATGCAAACGATGAAATAAAGGATCTGTATGAGATAAATATGTGGAATTAGTAATAATACGAATAGCACGCTTTTGGAGTAAGTAAATACAATGAATTCAGTTTAGTAATACTACAATTTCCCCATACAATATTTGAATACAATATATGAGGCAAAATTAAAGAATTATATAAAAAAATCAGGGATCGTTCTGATAAGAGATCTTTCAACTTCCAGAGTACACCAATATTTCTTGATAGGGTCCTTTGTAAACAGGATATATGTTTGCTCCATGTCAAATGAGAATCGATTGTAATGCCTAAAAATCTAATAACCTGTTTCTCGCAAAGAGAAAACCCATCAATTGATATGTTGACATTAAGATCCTGTGAGTAGGGTTTTCTAAAATGAACAAAATTTGTCTTATTAACATTCAAAGATAACTTGTTTTATTTAAACCAATTCAATATATTCAATAATTCAGTGTTCAAACGATTAACAAGTGTCCCTATATCATAATCTGATGTAATAATGGATGTATCATCAGCAAAAAGTATAAAATTCAAAGATGGAGAAGAACCTATAATATCATTTATATAAATGTTAAACAACAGAGGACCTAAAATGGAGCCTTGAGGTACCCCACATTTAATATCAAGTTTGTGTGATTCATAAGACTGAAAACTAACATACTGTTGACGGTTTTGCAAATAATTTATAAACCAGAGCAGAGCGTGACCTCGTATTCCATACGTATTAAGTTTATGTATCATTACTTCATGGTCGATGGTGTCGAATGCTTTCGACCAATCCATGTATATACCTATAACATTTTATCACACATGTGAGCGATTGCATAGTCAGTAGAATATCCACTTCTAAATCCAAATTGATTGGGTATCAATAAATTATTGGTTTGTAAAAACTGATATAACCTTTTATACACAATTTTTTCAAGAACTTTGGATATACTTGGTAATAATGAAATTGGTCTATAATTACTCATTAATTTAAAGTCATCTTTTTTATGAATGGGAATAACTTTTGCAAGTTTGAATGAGTTCGGAAAAATGCCTGTTGAAAGAGACATATTAAATACGTGAGTTAGGGGGCTTGCAATGTAAAAAATTATTTTTTTCAATAAATGAACACTAAGACCATCATGCCCACTCGATTTAGTTGTTTTCAGATTCTGAACAACATTGATTATTTCATGATCATTGGCAGGCGTGAGAAATAATGAATTTTCACAAGGATTGGGTAAATAATCAGTAAAATGTGTATTACATGAATTCATATTAGATGCTAAACTAGGACCAATATTTATAAAATAATCATTAAATGAATTGGCAATTGTGGTAAAATCAGTAATTTCCTCATTGTCAATGATGATAGAGTTGGTAGTTTCTTTTACCGTCTTTCCCATAAGAGCATTGACAGTTTTCCACTACGAAATAAGATTATCCTTATTTTTTTCTATATTAGTTGAATAATACAATTTTCGGGACAATCTTATTACTGATGTTAATTGATTTCTATATTTCCGGTATTTCATAAATGAGTTATTACTTTGATTCTTTATTGCTTGCTTATATAACTTATTACGGGTTGATATAGACCGCATAATACCTTTGGTAATCCAGGGTTGTCTATTTTTCTTTAAAGGTTTCCGTTTAACCTAAGGAATATTTTTCTGATAATAATACAATAATCTGCTGATAAATTTTTCATAAGCAGTATCAGCATTGCTTTCATCAAATACATCGCCCCATTCTTCCTGCGCTAAATCAAATATCAAAGAATTTATATTACTTTCTGTTTCCTTATAATACATTTGAGATTTTTTATTTTCAAAATATTGTTTTGTTTGCAAAGAACTATTGTTGATGGTAAAAACAGGTAAATGATCGGATATATCATAATAAAATATACCATTTGTGAATTCTGTGTTTATTACATTTGAAAATATATTATCAATAAGAGTTTTTGATGTACTAGAAATTCTTGTTGGGTTGTTGATATGTGGTTGAAATGAGAAAGTTGCCAATGAACTTAGCAACTGCTTTGTATAATTATCAGATTTATTTAAAAGATCAATATCAAAATCTCCCATTATAAAAGTGTCTTTCTTTTCCTGAGAAATAATACTCAGAATTTGATCAAAACTTTCTAAAAAACAACCAATGTTATTTCTTGGGGACCTATATAATTACCTATTATTATATTTTTTGCTTTAATGTTCACAATTTCAACAAAAATATCTTCCGTACCCTCGATATGTAAGTCATGCCTGACTTTTATATCAATGTTATTTCTAATGTAGAAAGCAACCCCACCTCCCTTGCCTAAGTAACGATCAGAACGATGCATTCGATGATGCTCTAAATTAAACATCGGTGGTGAATTTGTATTAAGCCAAGTTTCTGATATGCCAATTATACTAAATTGAAAATTTTGTAAAGAGGAAAGAAATGATTCTATGGAATCAAAATTCTTATTTAAACTTCTGGCATTGATGTGAAGAAGACTAAACAAATCCAAAAATGATTGAAATTTATTTTGTTTTATGAGTGCATTAAACTCGGCAGTTGTGTAATAACTACTTTCGGAGTCATTCAAACTTTGATCATCAAAGATCATACCATGAGGGATCATTGTCGGTGTGGGGGTATGAGTAGAAATTGAAGGGTTGTGGGAAGAGGTTTGAGTGCAAGTGCAGGTGTCTGTGTGTGCATGTGCGCTGAGCGTGCGTGCGTGTGCATTCATCTTGAGTGTATGTGACAAAGAGTGCAGCGTCTAAATTATTTACTTGAAACTAGAGTCACCGTATACAGAACTAGAAAAATATACAATGTCTGGAATATGCGGGAAGAATTAATGGGTTAAAAAAAAAACCTACAACAGTATTTGGCAGTCTGCCAGGGGTACCAAAATGGGTAATTATACACAGCAAATATTATCTAAATGATTACTTTTTATATATTTACGAGAAAAACAAACAAACAAAGTAATTGCGAAGAGAATCACGATACATACGAGTCTCATTGAACCCATAGTGATTGAGCAAGAAGATGACAGGAGCAGTGACATTGGTGTATTGACTAAAAAAAAATCAAGCTGGTATAACAATCTCAGCTCTGGAGAGGTACAAAAAAATGGAATTTAGCAGCAAATAGCCTTGTGTGAAGTACTGAAATTATTGTGAGCTATTACGAAACCAAAGGAGCTAACAGTATACAAGAGTCATTAACCGTAGGCTAGAAAATAATATAACACCTGACATGTTCGCATTACTTTGTGGTTCAACATTTGGCTAAATGGATGTTTGTGAATAGGTCTACCAGGATGGAATAGAATAGAATAGTAAGACACTCTCGTTCAAATGTCTTGACAATCTGAGCCTGGATAAACTTAATTGTAATGGAATTATAATGATTGATACGAAATAGGGACAGCCACAATGGGCAGTGCATACTGTGAAAATCTGAGTTGTCTCAATACTTTGTCATTTAGAGGGGCTCACGAGAACAATGAAACCATGCCGCATGCACTGGCGGGCGGTTTTGTGCAAAATGGGAATGACAAACGAGTTCTTGTCTGATGAATTGAAATAATAGAAGTAGATGACTTAGTTAGTTGAATGCAAAACCTGGTCAAGCCAGTCATTGACCGTGGGCCAATAATAGAAGTACACACAGTATCTTGTCGGTCAGTGAAAAAAAAAAATCCCTCAGATTAAATTCAGTTTTACTAAATAGATGTTTACCAAATAGATGGAACAGAACACTGAACATTCTAACTGATGCATACTGTATCCAATTCTTAAACATCTTGTCTTCACACGTTGTAAAGGCACTAGTTGTTTCATTACACTCTCTTTAGAGGGACACATAAAAGAAGTGGAATGGAACCTGGCTACACATAACATCGTATATAATGTGGAATGACGATCGAGTTGTCGCCTTAGGATCGGAATGTTGCTAGTTGGCATTAAACAACCTACTGAGTTGAATTCTCCAGGAAAACCTGGAAGACCGAGAGTCATTAACCGCAGGCCAGAAAAAGATAATATAACACCTGACATGTTCACATTACTTTGTGGTTCAACATTTGGCTAAATGGATGTTTGTCAATACCAGGATGGAATAGAACACTAAGACACTCTCTTGACAACCTGAGCCTGCATGGATGAACTTAATTGTAATGAAATTATAATGATTGATACGAAATAGGGACAGCCACAATGGGAGGTGCATACTGTGAAAACCCGAATTGTCTCAATACTTTGTCACTTAGAAGGGCTCATGAGAAGAATGAAACCTTGCCGCATGTATTGGCAGGCGGTTTCGTGTATAATGGGGAATGACAATCGAGTTTTTATCTGATGAATCGAAATAATAGAAGTAGATGACTTTGTGAGTTGAATGTACCTGCAAAGCCTGGTCGAGCCAGTCCAGTAATCGTGGGCTAATAATAGAAGAACACACAGCATCTTGTCGTTCAGGGAAAAAAAAATTCTGTCAGATTAAATGCAGTTTGTCTAAATAGATGTTTACCAAATACCAAAGATGAAACGGAACACTGAACATTCTAAGTGATGCATACTGTATCTAAGTTTCAAACATCTTGTCTTCATACATTGTAAAGGCATTAGTTGTTTCATTGCACTCTCTTGATAGAGGGACACATAAAAGAAGTGGAACGGAACCTGGCTATACACATAACTTCGTATATAATGTGGAATAACGATCAAGTTGTCGCCTTAGGGTTGGAATGTTGCTACGTGGCATTAAACAACATACTGAGCTGAATTCTCCAGTAAAAACCTGGAAGACCAAGAGTCATTAACCGTAGGCTAGGACAAAATATAATATAACACCTGACGTGTGTGTGAAATCTTACCGCGGTGCACTTCAGAGTTGTTTGTTTTTTTTTTTGTTTTTTTTTGGGGGGGGGGGAGGAAGGAATACTAGCCTCATATCACTCGAAAATACGCTCTTCTGTTGTACCAAGAAAATGGTTAGAATTTGTCGGGGTCCGAATAAATGTCCTTGAAATCCATAGCATTAATTCCCCCACCTCTATCATAAAGACGTTTTCAGTGTTATTATTCTGAGGAAAGGTCTGAATTACTTACCTCTTGCTATTATGATACGAGCTTATGAAAAGAATCTGATCTGAGTGCAAAGGGACATAGATGCAAATATAAATGTTAAAGACAAACAAGCAGAAGAGAAAGATATTGCAATTGTGTCAATATTCACCGTCAGGCAACCTGCATGGTAGGAAATGTTGATGCCATGGGGGAATAGCCAGGGAATTCCCAATCCGCCTGTGATTATTATGAGTTTAGTTGCTATGGTAACAGCCAAAGCAAAGCGAGCATTGCGCAAAGGTCAAAATGTCTTATTGCTGACTGCGTCACTGCTTTCTTTTACGTATTTTTTATTGAATATATCGCTTTAGAATTCATTTTACAGTCAAATCCAATCTTGGAGCATTTTGAGTCCTATCCTCGTTTGAAAATCCTCTGGTAAAGGTAAAGGGATGTGGTACTAGTATCTCTTAGATTTTTAGTCACAGTTTCTTTGGGGTGACCGTTATCATTAAGTTAACTTCTGCCTTTTGATCCTGACTGCTACAATCTTTTACCCTCTGTTTGCTTAAAAGGTCCTGTTTACCTTTGGGAGCAGTGATTTAAAAATTGTTCAAGATATTACTTTTGATGCGTATGTGCAGGTCAATTGCATCATAAAAAAAATCCTACCATATAAAATTGTTGCGATTAAGCCTAAAATATAGGGAGATATCACTATTTTTCTCATTAACCCATAACTGTAGACGGTTTAGTCTTGAAACATCTTTTTTTCATAACGATTGTTCACATTTTGTACATTTAACAATACTTAACTTCAATCATACTTGTTCAAATTCTTGCGTTGGTTGTTTCCATCCCTAACTCACGTTTTAGAACTATTTTGAAGCATTAATGCTGGGTTCTTGTTTCATCAGCAAATTGTTAATTATGCCTTTAATGACCGCTGGGCACAGAAAAAAAAAAACACCCCATAGCATTGTACTCAGTGTTCAAAAGTCACTGACACATAAAAGGTTACGATTCCCTACTTTAACAAGGACTGTTAATGTTACATGTATGGAGTTCCATTCACCTTTACATAATCATTTTGGTAAGCCATCTTTGGTAAAACATATAGTCTCTAAGAACGGGTTGCACATAACAATATACAAAAACGCACATTTGTTGAAATAATACCAGAGTCTGACTGATATATCATGTAGATATATTATATCATGACGTAATTCTACGGTTCGGTGTAAAAATGGCAGAGGTAAAAATGGCAGGATAAAAATCTGGCTAGGTTATCATTCGAAACCTCTTCATACGTTTATATCTCACGAAATCGCTCTCATTATACTTCTGACATTGTACTTCTGCCATTTTTACCTCTGCCATTATTACCTCTGCCGTTTTTACCTCTGCCATTTTTACCTCTTCCATTTCTACCACTGCCATTTTTACCTCTGCCATTTCTACCTCTGCCATTTTTACCCCTGCCATTTTTACCACTGCCATTTTTACCTCTGCCATTTCTACCTCTGCATTTTTACCCCTGCCATTTTTACCTCTGCCATTTTTACCCCTGCCATTTTTACCTCTGCCATTTTTACCTCTGCCATTTTTACCCCTGCCATTTTTACCTCTACCATTTTTACCTCTGCCATTTTTACCCCTGCCATTTCTACCTCTGCCATTTTTACCCCTGCCATTTTTACCTCTGCCATTTTTACCCCTGCCATTTTTACCTCTGCCATTTTTACCTCTGCCATTTTTACCTCTGCCATTTCTACCTCTGCCATTTTTACCTCTACCATCTTTACCTGGCACCAATTCTACACTATTGGGGCGCACACGCTTGGCTTCTTTCTATATTCCTCTCATATATCACTGCTCTTCGTCTGTTTGTTTTTTTATATTTCACTTTGTGACGTTATTCTTACATTTCGTACAACGTGCATGATATTCAATTCAATTCAATTGATTTATTTTCATACTTCTCTTTATGAATATCACAACAGAAATGATAATACAAGTTCTTTTACCTTGTAAATAATGTGCAGAAAACAAACAGTATACATGGTGATAACACAGGAATTGTAATGATAACTCGTCAAAATCGAAATGAGCTTGAACAAAGAGAAGTATGACGGAACCTACATGAAAGCCAGCTTGTTTGGCTGTACTATTAAAGCCCCGAGTAATCAGTGTTTGTGAAAAAGAAACGGAGAGCGGATAAAAGATAAGACCAGGCGAAGTAATGGTTACCAAATAAGAAAAGCGGGGTATGCCTATATATAATTTTTAAAAAAAGGAAAAAAAAAACTATACTAAAATGTGAACTAGTACTGTGACCGAGCTATCTTTGGTTTCCGGAGTAGAACATGATTTGCATGTAAATATAGTATGCAGTTGGAGCCAGACACACGCGGTTTTATCATCCTCCGGGGTTTTTTTTTTTTTGTATCAATGTATATTATTCTTCTTCAGTGTATATATTATTTAGAATGTTTACCCGCAGTTAAGAGAAAGGACAAAGTAAGGGAATTTTTCAATAAAATTCGCTAATATTGTTGTTACATTTTGAAAAAAAAAATGATCACACGGGTTCGTTATTAAGGAAACATTGCATCAAGTTATCTTCCGAGAAGGCCTCTGGTTTGGTTTTTGACATGAGTCATCGTGAGTAGACAAAGATTCCAGCGACCTGAACAAATAATTGTCTTCAAGGAAACGGAGGGCGGAACGGAGTTGCGGTAAACGGTGGGGAAAACCCACACAATGTAGTTTTTTTGTTGTTGTTGTTGCATTATGTGTTCTTGTTGTTGTTCTTTTGTAGAAAGTGACATTCTCATACGATACTTCTTGGCCCTCGGGGGTATCTCACCGGGCTTGAAACTAGTTCGCGACTAGTTCGCGACTCCAGATTTTGCTAGTTGCAGAGACGTATCCGCGACGTCTCCGGGACGTCTCCTGAAAATTACAGAGTCTCCGAGGAGTCGCAAGAAATTTAAACATGTTCTAATTTTCGCGACGTCTCCGAGACGTCTCCATCAATTTCGGAGACTTCGCGAAAACTAATTATATCAGCGACTGCAGAGACGTCTCAGAGACGTCGCCGAGACCTGCTGGAGACCAGAAAACTGGTGAGAGGTCGACTCTATTTGACGCTGTTTGACCTACTTTAGAAACCACGTGACCCATCTGCGTGCTGACATCCCGCCTAAAGATCAAGTCAGGTGATCCTGCAGCGGCACCATCATATCTGAATTTTTTTGACACCTGCCATAACTCGTCTCAGAGACGTCTCCTTGGTGAGACTGCAAGCCATTTTTATGTTGAAGACGTCTCCGCGACTGCTGCGACTGATAAGTTGGAGACGTCTCCGTTGGTGAGATACTAGCTTGGGATTGTTCGACCGAAACCTGAATTGTACTCTGTGGTTAACTCAAAAGAAGGGAATGAAATTCCATCCAAAATCAATTAAATTCAAGTCTGCATTGACCCCTCAACACGCTTATTAATAAAGACATGACATTCTTAGCACAGAGAAACATTTGGGACAGTGCGGTACAGTAATGGATACTCAGAGGCCATTTTCAAGAGAAGGCCGTTGGTTTGAGTCATGCCCGAGAATATCAAGAACTGATAATATTATAAGCATCTTTTCTTAATCTATTCTCGGGGAAGGATATAATACTCACATTTACCCTTATATACCTAACCAAGATTATAATTGGATACCCTCCCATGATACGGCAAACAGTTGGGGCAATTCAGTTCCTGAAAAGAAAACACTCACACGCACACTCACACACAACCATTGCTTTCACTAAAGACCATATAATTCAAGAAACTTTATGGGCGTAGTCTAGCCAAATTATCCTCATGAATGAATGGAAGCTATACATAAATATAGACAGGTAAAAGTGCATTTCTATGAAGGACAGAATATGTTGATATTTTATTTCAAATTAAATGCATAATTTTAGTAAGGAAGATAGGTATGCAATGTGGTGATATTTTTTTTTTGATTTTTTTCCCCTTCTACAGGGTTCCTTTATTACATAATATCATACACACAAATATATACAAAAGAGATATGTATGTACATGCAGATTTAACACATGATATTCTTGGCCATTCTATATGCAATAAGAACAGCAAATAGTTACAAAAATCAATTATAAATTGCAAATTCTTTTCAAAGTGTCAGAAAATTACCTGACAAATCATTTCATAAGAAAACACAATCAGAAACATTAAGTAAAATGTAATCACTTTTTCATAAATTTCTTTTCTTTCAGATTTGTTTTACATATATACTTTATATGTGGTGATATTCATCATATTAAAAGATATTCAAAATCTGAGTTATTATGAAGTGTTAATACATCACAATGAGATTTTAACTTTCGCGTGTCTTTGTTATATTGGAAAATATATTTCAATGACTTATCACATATAAACTTCTTTTTATTGAGCCATTAGAAATAAATATCTTTCATCAATTGATAAAGAAAAGGGTTCCTGGAATGTATTGAAATGAACGAACATCTAACGAAAATCAAAGAAATAGAACCGCACAAGAAATCATAGTGGCAATCATTGTGTACTAAACTAAGTGCGAATGGACATATTTTCTCTTCTTAAAAAATAATCAGAATATTATATCACTTAATGTATCAGATATATATGATATCATAAAGCAGCATTCCTTGATGTACAGATATATGCATTTCTTATACAGAAACAAACACACAAAAACAAGCAAAACAAACAAACAAACAGAAACTGAAAACAAATTGGGCATCATCTTACTGATCATTCATAAGATAAAAATCGTGCAGTTCGACTTTTGCCAAGAAATCGTATCCCAAGTTCTATCAAGCTCACATCGAAATCAGCTTCATCACGCCTACTTTTATGATCAGAATTCTTTTAAATATAAATACAAATAAACGTTGTTTAAATGCCAGCTATTGTTTACAATTTTCATCCTATCAAAAAAAAAAAACCGTGAAAATTCAATATGACGAACAATGAAGGAAAACAAATACAAACAACATATCGACAGTGTGATGGTCGCGATGACAAAGAAACAAAACTCGTATAAAAGAAAGGAAAGAACATGGATGCTATTGTGACGCATCGCGTAGACATGGACTTCAAAACAGAAAGTACTCTTACGGTAGTCAAGCTAAAGTAAATAGTCCAGGCGCAGGGACCCAGAAAAAATGACTTCGTTCAACCCACCCCGCAGAAAAGGTTTGACTGCATAGGGTGGTCGGTTGGACTCTCTGGAACACCCCTAGGTAGTATGTGATTCGAAATTGTGGTATCAATAAAATTTTACAGGCCATTTTAGTTGCGACAAGACCTTATTGTTCGAAAAAAAGTCTGCGCCCGCCAAGACTACTACACGCACCACTTGCACTGCTACAGGCGCCAGTGCCAGTGGTGCCTGTAGTAGTCTTAGCGCACGCAGACTTTTTCCTCGGCAAACAAGGGTTTTTGCCAGCAAACTCACTAGCTGAGGTCAGTGTAGTTTAGTTTCTAGCCGTTTTTATTTCGTGTATATTTTTTCCGAGTTGCAGCAAGCCGAGTGAGGTTGCATACCCAGTGATTGTGACCCCAAACCGTTCGGGCGTCGCAATCACTTGGTATGCGCCTTCGCTCGGCTTAGCACAATAAAGTGGGCTTCTACACATGCGCAAGCTGCAACTCGGAGAGATGAAAACGAAATAAAAACAACTAGAAACTAGACTGGGGTCGGTTACGGCTGGCACTGAAAATTACAACATAATCACAGTTTTTTGCAGTTATTTCATGAATAATTCCTCAAAACACCGTAAAACCATATATATATATATATATATGTTGCTACAGATGTCAGCAAAACAATGGGATACATTGTAAGTTAAAATATTGTGCATGGTTACCATGGTAACCAGATGTATACAGGTGATTGATAATCCAAAAAATGCCTCCAACTGCTGCAAACTTTGGTATTTTTTGTTCAGTTTTTTTTTTTGTAGATAGGTGAATTAAAAACAAACATTTCTATTGATTATTGTTCAAAAAAGTTTTTTCCTGTTGCCATGGCAACCAGTAATATCCAATCAGGATTCAGCTGTCAATACTTAAGAACTATATATGCCCATATTTTCAAAAAGCTCAATAAGCATGTCATTCTGCATAATTGTACCATTTACCGTACTTTTAACACATATTTGACTTCAAATTACAGGCAAATGTTGTTTCCAGCAATGTATGGACACAAAATTCCCTTCAAAATCTATGTTAATACAGAGAGCAAAGCCGACGATATTCTGATATTAGCTTTTTAGAGTATATATTTACAGAGAAATGGTTATTCGAAACAACCTTGGAAAAGAACAGAAGAAAGCAATTGATTGTTCTTGTTCTTAAAGGAAATTTATTCAAGAATGCAGATAAATTCCTTTCTAAAGAAGGAATAAACACGTACACTGCATTATCCATCAATGGAATTAAAAGCGTACTTTTCGTTGGTAAGCTATATATATTTGGACAACTTGTGGTGGTATTTGATAATCAAGTTCGAATTACCAATTCTTTGGTAAATATGAATTCAATTTTTCATTTCTTGTTAAGCCTGTTACTAGAGCTCACAGTGTGATGGATTGACTTTCAGTACTTCGTTATACATATATATATATATATATATATATATATACAAGTATTTTAGCTTTATTTTCAACAAGTTTATTTGTGGATCGAGGTATTTGTGAATCAGGGTATTTTAAGGACGTCTCAGGGTCAGACAATTCAGACAATCAGACAACTTTCTGTCTCAAATATACCATCAGCATTTATGTTTGTACTACACCAATGTGCGATAAAAGTGAAAAAAAAAATATCTCGAGTGTAAATACTTATTCGTGCTTTTCGTGGACTGTAAGTGCACGAAATTTGAATCATTCTGTTTGTTATAGGCTATATCTAAAGTGTAGATACATTTTTTGTGCTTTTCGTGGACTGTAAGTGCACGAAATTTGATTCATTCTGTCGATATAGGGTATCATTATTTGGACAACTTATGGTGATATTTCATAACCAAGTTCGAATCGTCAGTTCTTTGTTAGATATGAATTTCTTGTTATGCCTGTTACTAGAGCTCACAGTGTGACTGACTTTCAGTACTTTTTTATACATTACAGTACAAGTTTTGTAACTTTTTTGTTCAACAATTTTATTTGTGGATCAGGGTATTTTAAGGACATTTCGGGCTCAGATAACTTTCTATTTCCCACAGTCATTTATAAGTTTGCCACAACAAAGTAGGATAAAGTGAAAAAAAAATATCTGGAATCCAGACACGTTTGTTTATTTTGCCTTACGTGCTCATGATCACCCATTGTAGGTCGGGTCTTAACCCTATAAAGCCCAAGCTATTTTGACCCCTTCCAGGCCCAAGGGGGGGGGGGGCACATTGTGCCCCCTATATTACTTCTTTATTATATGATGTATGACCGTCATATTTGGCACATGGGTAGAGCAACTCATGCTCTACATGACCCAACATTTCTCAAGGTTACCCACTGAGGGCACTATTTCCCAAAATATAAAAAATACATAGAAAATATGCTAAAATCATGTTTTTTCTTTCTATTTCTTTATCCCCAGTAAATATGTTGTTATTTTATACTAATCATTTTCATATTTACTACAAAGGAAGAGCAAGTCAACGTTCACTATTTGTTATGGTTGAAATTTCTCAAGGTCAACATGTGGGGGCGTAATTCATTACAATATAAAGAAATATATGAAACCTATTACGTATTGCTTGGAATGGGTGCATATTTGTATCACATTTCATATTTCTTAAATACTGAAATTTTAAGTTTACAGATTGATATTATGATAAACAAATGATATTCCAGGCAAAGCTTGTGTGAAGATAACACAAAATAAAAAGGTAATCTTTGAAAATTTGCTGTATTTTCGATTATTTCTCTTATATCTATTGTTTGATGCCTATGTTATATAGAAAATAAAGGAAATAATAAGAAGACCATTTCAGGGTAATTCTCAACCATAATTACTTCACATTTCTTTCCTTTAGCAAACTATAGCCAAGAAAACCCCAATTTCATAAATAATTATATTGTTAACTGAAATTGAAACAGAAAATCATACAAAATCTGACTAACATGGTTGTCAGTTTCCGGTTGCCATAGCAAACAGGAATATCGGACATACCTAAATTATACATCAAAATGTTTGTAATAAGATTTTAGGAAAAGCCACCAAATTTGGTTGAAATCGGGTAAAGGGTTTAGGAGCGGCAAATGAAGATATGGTAGGGGGCACAATGTGCCCCCCCCCCCCCTTGGGCTTTATAGGGTTAAACTACCCACCTCAACACTACAAAGTTAACCTGGATAAAACGGATAGGACCCCTAAGATTTTCCCTCATTCTCTCCTTAATAGCATTAATTCATTACTGCACGTTTTAATACAAATTTACATGTCATGACTTTTCATTTTATTTTTTTTTTATTTTTAACCCTAGCTTACCAACGAAAAAGTACGCTTTTAATTCCATTGATGGATAATGCAGTGTACGTGTATATTCCTTCTTTAGAAAGGAATTTATCTGCATTCTTGAATAAATTTCCTTTAAGAACAAGAACGATCAATTGCTTTCTTCTGCTCTTTTCCAAGGTTGTTTCGAATAACCATTTCTCTGTAAATATATACTCTAAAAAGCTAATATCAGAATATCGTCGGCTTTGCTCTCTGTATTAACATAGATTTTGAAGGGAATTTTGTGTCCATACATTGCTGGAAACAACATTTGCCTGTAATTTGAAGTCAAATATGTGTTAAAAGTACGGTAAATGGTACAATTATGCAGAATGACATGCTTATTGAGCTTTTTGAAAATATGGGCATATAGTTCTTAAGTATTGACAGCTGAATCCTGATTGGATATTACTGGTTGCCATGGCAACAGGAAAAAAACTTTTTTGAACAATAATCAATAGAAATGTTTGTTTTTAATTCACCTATCTACAAAAAAAAACTGAACAAAAAATACCAAAGTTTGCAGCAGTTGGAGGCATTTTTTGGATTATCAATCACCTGTATACATCTGGATACCATGGTAACCATGCACAATATCTTAACTTACAATGTATCCCATTGTTTTGCTGACATCCCTAGCAACATATATATGTATGGTTTTACGGTGTTTTGAGGAATTATTCACGAAATAACTGCAAAAAAACTGTGATTATGTAGTAATTTTCAGTGCCAGCCGTAACCTACCCCAGTCTAGTTTCTAGTCGTTTTTATTTCGTTTTCATCTCTCCGAGTTGCAGCTTGCGCATGTGTAGAAGCCCACTTTATTGTGCTAAGCCGAGCGAAGGCGCATACCAAGTGATTGCGACGCCCGAACGGTTTGGGGTCACAATCACTGGGTATGCAACCTCACTCGGCTTGCTGCAACTCGGAAAATATATACACGAAATAAAAACGGCTAGAAACTAAACTACACTGACCTCAGCTAGTGAGTTTGCTGGCAAAACCCCTTGTTTACCGAGGAAAAAGTCTGCGTGCGCTAAGACTACTACAGGCACCACTGGCACTGGCGCCTGTAGCAGTGCAAGTGGTGCGTGTAGTAGTCTTGGCGGGCGCAGACTTTTTTTCGAACAATAAGGTCTTGTCGCAACTAAAATGGCCTGTAAAATTTTATTGATACCACAATTTCGAATCACATACTACCTAGGGGTGTTCCAGAGAGTCCAACCGACCACCCTATGCAGTCAAACCTTTTCTGCGGGGTGGGTTGAACGAAGTCATATTTTCTGGGTCCCTGCGCCTGGACTATTTACTTTAGCTTGACTACCGTAAGAGTACTTTCTGTTTTGAAGTCCATGTCTACGCGATGCGTCACAATAGCATCCATGTTCTTTCCTTTCTTTTATACGAGTTTTGTTTCTTTGTCATCGCGACCATCACACAGTCGATGATTTGTTTGTATTTGTTTTCCTTCATTGTTATATTGAATTTTCACGGGTTTTTCGGATAGGATAAAAATGGTAAACAATAGCTGTCATTAACTTAAGAATTAGGAATATTGTGGTCGGCATTATGTACAGACCTCCAAACTCCAATATCAAGGATTTTTTAACTTACCTTTCAGATTTGATAAAATCCCCAGTTTTTAAAAATAAGGATGTTTCTTCCTCGGCGACTTCAATATTGACTTACTCAAGTTGGTAAATGATACTGCCGCACACGAGTTTCTTCAAACATTTTTGTCCTCTTCTTTTCTTCCGCTTATTTCGAAACCTACTCTGTAAAAAAAAAAAAAGAAACGAGTGAAAATTTTCACTCTTAAAGGAGTGAATACAAAAAAGAGTGAATTTAGAGTGAATTTGGAGTGAATTTGGAGTGAAAACGTTCATTTTCACTCATTTTGGAGTGACCTCAGGCTCAGGGATCACTCGAAGATTTTGGAGTGATCCCTGACGTCACTCTAAAAAGAGTGAAAATGAACATTTTCACCTTATATACACTCCAATTTCACTCTAAATTCACTCTTTGTTTCTATTCACTCCTTTAAGAGTGAAAATTTTCACTCGATTTTTTTTAGAGAGTAGGCCTACGCGTGTCACTGATCACTCTGCTACTCTGATCGACAATATGTTTTGTAATACCCTACCCCTTATTAATTCTTATATAATTCTTTCAGATATGACAGACCATTATCCAATTATGACTCATTTTGCGCTTAAAACCTCAGTTAATAATGTTAATTTTTTTTCATCTCCTATATTGAGTCGTAGAGTCTCGTCTGAAAAGCTAGCTAGTCTTGATGCGGTTCTCAAAACTGTTGATTGGTCAAGAGTTTTTGAAAGTGATGATATCAATTTGTCTTTTGATTATTTCATGGAAACATTTAATTATCATTTGGATAATGTACTTCCGAAACAAACAAAAAAATAAACCAGATTATGAAAAGACACCTAGGTTGCCGTGGATTACAAAATCAATTCTTCGGTCGATTAACAGGAAAAATCGATTGTATTATAGATACAAATTGGAAAAAAAATGAGCGATCAAAACGTAAATACACTTCATATAAAAATTCCTCTAACTATGATTTTACGTTCTGAAAAGAAAAGATGCTATTTTAAGCAATTGCAAAGATACAAGTTTGGTATGAAAAATACTTGGAATGTGTTAAAGCAAGCTATGAATGTTTCGAGTAAAAAATCTGGTTTCGACAACATTAAGTTGAATGATGAAATCATCAGTGACCCTGTTCACATTGCAAATGCTTTCAATTCTTACTTTTCAAAGATAGGTGAGAGTTACGCCCAAAATATTCCTGCGTCAGAGCATCATTTAACTGAATATTTAGGCCAGCGCAATTCCAGTTCTGTTTATTTTACTACAACTAATAGACATGAGATTATTGATATTGTATCTTCTTTTAAGAACAAGAGGAGTTCTGGGTATGATGATATAGATAATTTCATTCTCAAAGGTGTTATATCTTCAGTTGCTGATCCACTTGTTCATATATTCAATTTGTCAATTTCTAACGGTGTGTTTCCTGACAAGATGAAACTGGCCAAAGTAATTCCATTATTTAAGAAGGGTGATAAATCCGATGTCAGTAATTATCGTCCAATTCCATTATCATCATCGTTGTCCAAAGTTTTAGAGAAACTCATTTATAAGAGAACTATTGGTTTTTTTGAAGTTGCATAATATTTTTACTAATTCGCAATTCGGTTTTCGAGAGAAGCATAGTACAACTCATGCTCTTTTATATTTTATTGATAAAGTGGCTCACGCATTTGATAATCATTCTCATTTAATTAGTATTTTCTTGGACTTCTCCAAGGCCTTCGACACTGTTGATCACGATATTCTACTCCACAAGTTATCTCATTACGGAATACGTGGGAAGGCCTTGGAGTGGTTCAAGAGTTATTTGGAAAATAGAAGACAATTTGTTATAATCAAAGATAATTGTTCAGTAATAAGAGAAGTAAATTGTGGTGTTCCGCAGGAAAGTTTATTAGGGCCACTGTTATTTATTGCTTATATTAATGATTTTTGTCAGGCATCTGAAGTACTTTCTTTCATCCATTTTGCTGACGATACCAATGTATTTTTTGCCCACAATGATGCTAACTTTCTTGTTCAAAAAGTTAATTCCGAATTACAAAAAGTGAGTAATTGGGTAAGAGCCAACAGATTATCCTTGAATGCCCAAAAAACGAAATACATGATTTTCAGTAATACTGTTGATACTCTGAGTACAGCTATAGTTTTGAATGATATTCAGTTAGAAAGAGTTTCACATCTTAAATTTCTTGGAATTATTGTTGACAACAAACTTTCCTGGAAGTTACATATTGATTATATATCCAACACAATCTCGCGTAATATAGGCGTTATAAATAGAATGAATTCGTATATTCCACAAAAATCATTACTTATGTTATATTCTTCATTGATATTGCCTTATCTTAATTATGGTGTTTTAGTATGGGGTAACACTCATCAGAATCTACTGGATAGAGTGTTCCTTGTACAAAAGAAAGCTCTCCGTGTCATCTGTTATCCTTCCATACCCTCCCACTCAAATTTGTTATTTTCCTCCAATAAGCTATTAAAAATTAAAGATTTGTTTTTATATAATTTGGGGCAATTTATGTACATGTACAGCAACGACTCACTCCCGTCCATTTTTGCTTCTATGTTTCAAAGAAATCACTCATTCCATGAGTATCCCACTCGACGCTCCAATGAATTTCATTTACCTCTTTTACGAACGATGTTTGCTAAGAACACACTTATTTACACTGGCCCAACTTACTGGAATTCCCTGAATAATGATATAAAAAATTCCCCCTCTATATATTCATTTAAAAGAAGATTAAAGTTTTCTTTATTGCAATTCTATGATCCCACAGAATTGAATTAGCCTGTTGGCTTATTTCAATTCCTTTTCGAAGAACTTGGCTTACAAGTGATATACCGTATTTTCTCGTCTCTCTTGTCCTGAAACACCTACAAAGTAGGTTTGATTTCATTTATATTATTTCTGCATCTATTTCTCTATACTTTTCCATATAATGGCATCCTTTTCACGCATCCCATCATTTTTTTTTTTCAATGAATTCTGTCGAGGATCACTGGATCTGTTCTGTCTTTCTGTCCGTTGTATTGTCTTCCTGTTATATTAGTCTTGTCTCGTTCTGTCTTGTCTATGAGTCCCCCTTTATTAGTTTCGTCGTCCCAGTTTCGTTTTATGTTTACTCGCCTGAGTATGTATGTCTGTTTGATACTCTATCTTCCTAGTGGGCTTCCAGACTTTTTTCTTTTTTACTTTATTTCCAGTCTTTCTTCCCCTTTTTGCATCAGTTCAATTTCTATTGACATTCTGTACTTGAGGGGCCCACATTCTACAAGCATTGTCTTTTTAGTGGGTCCCTCCATTTTTCGATGTCTTACGTATTATGTCGTCTTTATCACTTCAGTCAATTTTCATTACAACGTATTTCTTATTCCAAGGTTCCTCGATTATATTTTTCTCAATTTACTTTGTTTTGACTATGCAACCTTATTCTCTGTTGCCAAAAAAGTGAAATGTTTATGTTCTTTTCGAAAAATGAAATAAAGCATGAATTGAATTGAATTGAATTGAATTGATACAATTTGTGGGCTGCCACCTTAAAATTCAAAAAGCACCGTAGTTAAATGTTCCTTTATCTATATCACAGGTTGCAATTATTGTACAAGCTTCAAATTTTCAAGAAGGCACATCTGCATGCTTGTGGTGTCCAACATCAAAGATCAGCTGTTTCCAGATTGTTAGTCTTTAGAATGGCCGCCATCATGAAATGCAAGATGGCCGCCGTGGGAAAAACAACAACAACAACAAACAAAGATTTCACTTATGTATCCGGTGGTAAGCGCCTTAGATGACTTTGCCAAAATTGTTCTTAATAGGCCGAATTTATTTCCACGTCACGCAAAATGACAGCCATCTCGCAAATTCAAAATGGCCGCCATTAATTCAAAATGTAAGGACGAGGTTCGAATGACGTCATCTAGCCGTGCTGAGGGCAGAAATTAGCGCATGGGAGGGGTCCCACACTACTGTCCCATACGCGTGGGCAAGCGCGTAAGCGTTAGATCCCACGTCGCATAACGTATATAGTGAGGTGCCCGCACCTCGTCAGGCCCTGGGCCCTAATATCGTCACCCTGCGTGAAACTTCAGTTCAGTTCAGTTCAGTTGATTTATTTCACTTCCAACAAACAAATAATAAGAAATACAAAGAAACGCACATATACACAGACGTCATGAAATACCACAAAGCGATGAACAGAATAACATTGTAAAAGAGATACAGGTAAATTATCAACAGAGATACAAATAAAAGTTACGTCACTGTGGTAAATGCATAAACAATATTGCTGGAGATGGAGGGGACTGCTAAAAAGCAGAGCTTGTAGAATGCATTCCCCTCGTAGAGAAAAAAAAATTGCAAAAAAACAACAACAACAAAATTCCCTAAGTGGTGGCAAAAAAAAAGACAGACAGAGTAATACACACATACATGCACACATACGGACGCACATTAACAAACACATGGCGGCTCTCTTGTAAGGAAAAAAGTGAGAGGATAGAAAGATATAGTAGTGAAGAAGTAGTAAGTCCGAGGTGGACAAGGGGGGGGGGGGGAGGAGGGGAGAGGAGAGGGAAATGGTGGGTCATAACCAGGGCACTGGAGGCACAGAAGCACGGGCTCGCTGATGAAGAAAGAGTAGTGAGAATAACGAAGCAACACAACTTTGAAAATTAAGAGTAAAAAAGAAGAATGAATTATTATGTTGCGTACGAAGTTTTTAGATGATTCTTTAACTTTAAAGAAAATGTATAAAAACTTAAAGCTTCTTTTATATTATTATCCAGAGAATTCCAGAATTTTGGTCCAGAAAAGGAGAATAAAGATTTTGCAAAAACCGTCCTAGTCAAAGGCAAATGATATTCATGGGATTGACGGGTTGGATGTGCATGAACAGTTTCATTCTTTAAAAACATGGAATCAAACACAAGGGGGAGGGAATGATTGGTGAGTTTATACATGAATTGTCCTAATTGCAAACGATAAAGGTCATAAATTTTCAAAATATCATTCTCGTGGAATAAATCATTAGTATGACTTCTCCACGATTCGTGACAAATGATACGAAGAGCTTTTTTTCTGTAATAATAATATTCTTTCTGTATAAGTAGAAAAAGCGTTTCCCCATGCTAGTATCCCAAAGGTAGTATCAAGGTAGAATATAACATAAAAAGTACATTTTTGGGAAGATAAAATTTAACTTTGTTTATAACACCTATATTCCTTAAAATAACACGACATACAGAATCAATATGCGAACCCCAGGTAAGTTTATTGTCTAGGATCAAACCTAAGAATTTAATGGAGGAAACTTCTTCTATGACCGTGTCTTCCGGGAAAATATTTCTCGGTAAATTTTCCTGCGAATTACTGAACAACATGCATTTAGTTGTTTGCAAATTTATTGATAATTTGTTCGCTCTTATCCACTGAAGTAGCTTCATTAATTCACTATTTAAAATATCAATTAATCGATCATAATCAAAATCAGATTAAAAAAATGATAAATAATAAGAAAGAGAGGATGTTTGAAGAATTTGACATATCATTAACATAGAGAATAAATAAAAGGGGACCTAGTAAGCTTCCTTGAGGAACACCACAGTTAACATTTTGTGTAGTCGATGCATGTCCGTTGATAAATACAAATTGTTTTCGATTAGTAAGGTAACTCCTGAACCACTCCAAGGCCTTTCCTCTGATACCATAATGTGATAATTTGTGAAGTAGTATGCTGTGGTCTATGGTGTCAAAGGCCTTGGAGAGGTCCAGGAAGACTCCAATGGTATGATGGAATGTATCTATCGCTTTTGAAACCCTATCAAGGAAGGTAAGGATTGCATGAGATGTGCAATGCTTTTGCCGAAATCCGAATTGATGATCAGAAATAATTTTATGGGTGTCTAAGAACTTCAGAAGCCTGGTGTAAACAACCCTTTCTAATATTTTCGAAACAGAGGTTAACAGGGACATTGGTCTATAATTGGAGACATCTTCCCTTTCCCCTTTTTTATGGACAGGAATTACTTTGGAGACTTTCATAGCCTCAGGGACAACACCATTACTTATAGACAAATTAAATGCATATACAAGTGGATCAACAATATAATCAATAATACTTTTTAAAAGGACATTATCAATGCCGTCATATCCAGAGCTTTTTTATTTTTCAAATTCTGAACTATATCTAATAATTCGTTTCTATGCAAAGGCACGAAAAACAATGAGCTTGGATTGGGGACTTCTAAATAATCTTGAACTGCTACAAGCGCACTGAACAAAAATTTACGTCCGGGACTGAGTTCAGTACGCTTGAAACTTTGCAGGGTTACCACAATAACCAAGCAAATTGAGGTGAAAACTAAACAGTTTTTCTTGAAAATCTTAAATGTATATAAGGAATACGCTTTATCAGTATCATCACGGTCACCCGCATACGTCATTTTACGTGTTTTGTCTATTGTTTTTGTCTATTTCTTTTGAGTGGCATTTCACAGAATTTCGGTGACGTAGTGTGATTCAAATATACATAAACAATGACGAGGTGCGGGTCATCCAAGTATACTACAACAGGCAAAATATCATTTGACGTCATGGAACCCAGCCTATATATTCAATCCCAGTCATATTTGTATAAAAGCAACCATTGATACGATTGAAGGTGATTTTTAAAAACTTGATGGTGGCCCGAGAGAATGAAGACAAACAAGGACGAGCCACAATGGCAGGTAGACGCCATGCTCACCCAACCAAAGGCATGTCATTCACAAATTTGTTTGTTGGCAGCAACACCTACACAGTTCATCAGGGAGCCTGTAATTATTGCTGGAGGTATTCCTGGAATAACACAGAATGAGAAACCACTGAGTAGGCTTTTTCCTGACTGCCCCAGCTTGTAGGTCATCCTCAATTATTTTAGACTTCCAGGATTGGTGTACCGGCATTTTTTATTTAAAACTACAAAAGAGCAGTAACAACTCAGTTCCCTGGCCGCTTTGCATGTATCAGAATTCCTCAACAATTAAGAAGACAATCACACAATTATGCGAGGGTAATGCCCTTCAAAAATTGTCAGATCATTGAAGTTGATGAATATAGTGTTTGACAATCAGACATACCGGAACCATTCAAGGGGGGATATTCTAGAAAGACATGAAAGAGGAAGATATCATGTTCATAAACATAAACGTGTGCTTGGACATACCTTCAGTGGTGCCGTCTGAAATTTAAAATTAGAGGGTGTCTCAAAGAGCCAATGGACCAAGAAGCAGTGGTGGATCTTGGGAGAGGGGCGGACCGAGCGAGCGCCGGCCCCTCTTTATATTTTAGGTTAAAACAAAAGAAAGAAAAAGAAAGAAGGGGGATGCATGCGTCCCCTTAAATTTGCCAAGGCGCCTCGCCTTTACGGAATTCCTGAGTCCGCCTCTGAAGAAGGATCTAAGCCTTGAGTCAAAATGTGACATCCTTACTGGAAAGAGCACAGTGTCCCATAGTGTGTTTATATAGACGACTATGTGAAAGCACTCGAATTTAACAGTGTGAAGATGATTTCACACTCATGGTGTGGCTTTCGTAGAGTGTTCACATGGTAATACTTCTTTTCACACTGTGAATTCACGACTCATATTGGGTTCACACTGTTTAAACGTTCGAATTCAACAGTGTGAAAATATTTCACACTGTGTTCACACTGTGAGACACTGTGTTCTTTCCAGCAGGTACAGTCCATGCATTCCAGAAGTGAAGAATTCGGCTTGGATGACTTCAACCAGGGCAGTGTGTCATCCTGTTTGGAAGACGTGTTTGAGGTTTAAATGTCAATACATGTAATATTACTATTATGGTAATAGCAAAGCCACGCAAGTGAGTGAACTGACATGAAAAAAAAAATGTGGCAGGAAAACTGATATCCTCGGAGTCTTGATGTTACATATCCGGAGAACAAAACCTCGTAGCTCGTGCCAGTAAAGGATAAGAACTTCCACAACCTAACTTTTGCCTTTACTTCAGAGGAATATAACTTCATGGTAGCTATTTTCAGAGGATATACATGAACTGTGTTACTAAGTGTTTTGAGCTTCCTTCACCAAAGTTAGACATGTTAGAAACAAAATTTAATATAGGTTTTCCCGCCCAATTTCATCAGATATGCATTCGAATTAATGACAAGGCGTTCAAATTCAAGGGACTTTTGTCACTGCTCTACTCTCACGGTTCATTTTCATTCTTTGAGTATTCAATTTCATTTCATGTCATTCCTTTTAGATTTTATTTCATTCAATTTAGAGAGAAATTCATTCAATTTAACGGCTCAAAGTTATCATTCAATTTCGCGCCAGCTGGATAGACGTTGAAATTCGGACCAAATACCAGTTTCAATTTCATTTACAGGCACACAACTTCGACCTTTGAACGTTCCAATTCAATTAGCATGACCAAGTCCTGTAATTCTATGCAATTCTTACGTTGATGAATGGCAAATTCATAAACGTTCAGTGTTATCATTTCAATTTCAACATTTCTTTTTCACGTTTTTTGTTCTATTCGGCTAGTTTCACTTTATTTCCCCATCAAAATGGATATCACATTATTTTACAGAACGGTTAAACTCTGACTTTGCTAACGTAATGAGAGATCACATGAGAACATCGATAAGTGTGATTATAGTCGTGTTACAGATTTTGTTTTCAGTCACGTTTGAGGTTTGAAATGTGTGTGAGATACATTGCATTGGGATATTCTTTCTGTTACATAATTATTCATAATTCCGATGTTCAGTCTCTCAGTCTCTTCAGCCGTCGATCTGTTGACGCGCCAGGCACCTTGGCATGTACGTCTGAGAGTGGTTGTACCATTATTCAAACAGATGGAGAATATACAAAGAGCATGGGCAGCAACAAAAAACACTGCCCAGATGCTGTAAATGTTTGCCTATTCGTTAATTTGAACTCCTTAATGTTCATCGCAGCTGTGATGGTGCGAATTTAAATGCGTTTCACGTGCAATTTTAATTTGAACGCGCTGTTTACACGTTTATGTGACAAAATCAAGAATTTGAATGCTGATGAAATTAAATCAAATATACTACTTAGCTTTTTGAATGTTGATCTCGGTGATCATTCAAATTCGCTCGAAAATGAGAGCTCGCATCATTAAATCGAATGCAAACCTGATGAAATTGGGCGGCAATATCATGTTCATACGGCAAGAAATGCAAGAGTCACTTTTCCTTCAAGTATTTTAGAACTAAACCACCCCTGTGCACACGACCCTATGCAAGTGCTGTGACTTTAAAAACACATGCAGGAATTGAGCTTAGAAGACATTAACTTTAAGGACGGTCATGAATTGCAGAGTCCTGTTAATAATGTTTATGTTAAGTCTACAACCAAATTATGGAAAAATCAGTCTTTTAGAAACAGTTATAAGAATTTACTTTTGGCAGTCATTTGTTGCCAACTAAAATGATCCATCATTTAAAAAAAAATGTGATTGAATATTGGACGTCATGAGCATGTTTTTTTTTTCCAAAAAAATTTAACCCTTCCATATTCATAATTACAACCTGAGATATAAAAAAAATATATTTAGCTCTGGTGGCCATTTTGAATTTCAAAATGGCAGCCTGCAGATTATATCAAAACAAACCACAATATAACAAAAAGATGTATCGGAATATTTGAAATTATGACCATACTTCTTTTTTTCACCGAATTTGACCCTTCTGGTATGCTCACATTATGAGATTTCATTGATATTGGTCAAAATCCACTTTGCTGTGGCGGTCATTTTGATATTCAATTTAATTCAATTAATCAATTATTGATTGATTGATTCATTCATTCGTTCCTTTTGGCAAAATATAAAACAATATACAACTTACAAAAAAAAAAGACAAAGAAACAAACGCACGTTTGAGACGAAGCTTGATCTGGACGTTCTCCTCTTCCCTGCGTCGTGTTGAAAAGTACCTTTAGATTGCGCTGAGACACAACCTATAAAAATAAAAAAGCGTCCCCATATGATTGGTGTATGAAATAGCTCGCTACGTCGTGAATTGAGCGGACGTAAAAATAGCCCAGAACGCGTAGTAAAAAACTCAGACGACACCGTAGATCGACTTGACGCGCGTTTTGCGCATGCTCAGAACATTTCTTTTTGTTTTCCTTTAAAGGCCCCGTCGCGAAAATCTAAAGCTCCCTAATGTCGTACACGTGAGGGTGCCATTACTGTTTTCACTGGCCTACCCGTGTTCATCTGCGCGCCGGATGAACTCACTAGAGCTTTAACTCCCTTTATTCTTGCCAATTCGATGGGACAACAAAATTCCTAGCTAACAATATCCTACGTCACAATGCTGGGTAAGCCTAGAGAGTAGTAATATTGACCTTTCAGATGTCACACCTCGTTTCCATTCCCTGTGTTCATTGTTACCCACGCTATTTCTCCCCTTTGATAACCTTCAACCTGCCCTGCCTCATCCCCTATTGTGCATAAAATTGTCGAGTATTTAAACTACGTAGTGTAATCAAACTGTAGCTGTGAATTTCTTGCCGTAGTTACTCTTTTGCAAGCGGCATTGGTCTACTCAATATATACGATGCGTGACATGAATGTTTCGAAGCTGTATTGTATCATCAAGTTTTCATTTTCACTTTTTTTCATCGATAATCATTGTAATCGCCTCCAAAATGTAAAAATTCGACTTGAAGTGACGCAATTATGCAAGCAAAAATGGAACGTGTTGATATAAGCTTCTTTCACTTACTGCATCGTGTATGAGACGGGTCTCCTGTGTTTTGTGAGAGTGTCTTTATTGTGTTTGTTCGTGCGTGAGTGAGAGAGTGACAGACAGAGAGACAAACAGACAAACAAACAGACAAACAGACAAAGCTTAGAGAGGTTGAATGGAAGAAACGGCGCAGGTACTGACAGATAAGATTAACGAATTAGACAGTATTGACCGTGCATTGTTGATAGTAAAGTGTATTGCAGAGGCCGCAGCACATTTTTTTTTTTTTTTTTTTTTTGTAATGGGGGGGGGGGGGGCTATTCAAAAGTAGCTTAAGTTACGCGGAGACGCAACCACAGAACTCTTACACAGGTGTGTAAGAGTTCTGTGGACGCAACCTATAAAAAGTAGAATGGCGCCCCCATTATGATCGGTGCATCATGTAGCTCTCTGCGTCGTGAATTGAGCGGACGTAAAAGTGGCCAAGAATGGGTGTGGTGAAAACTTAGACGACGCGAGCTTTCATAAATAGATTGATTTCGATGAGCAATTTTGCCCATGAGCAGAACATATTTTTTTTTCCCCTTTTAACGCCGGCTTCGCAAAAATCTTGGCTCCCAATATGAACTTAGGCGAAGTATGGAAACGATTATACATGTATGTATAAAACATGTTAATATTGTATATGCATAATATATATATATATATATATATATATATGAGAGAGAGAGAGAGAGAGAGAGAGAGAGACGGTGTCATTCAAACGCACACAGCTAAAACCAACAACACAGATGAGAATGGAAATCATAGAAGAACCCAGCCAACATAGCATAGAAAGTACTACTACACAATAGATTGCATTTATTTCCGTTTAACCCAAGCACAAACTACACCAGTACATATCAGAAATTTATAAGCAACCACTTATACATAAACGACTGTATTCAGAATGACCCTCGTATATCATTGATAAGTGAATTTAAAGAGTTATCATACATATCCAATCATATATTCCCATAACTTTATTCCCTTAAGAGACACACGCTATCACCATAACTGAACAAGAATCCTCAGTTCCATTAAGTGTTCTCTTAGAACCCATGGTTGCGCCTATAAAGGACCACAAACATTTATTAATTTTCTTTACTGAAGTAGATATGAAATATCAGTAAGGAGAGAATGAACATAAACACAATTGGTCTAATGAGTTTTGATGCTATATACACATATCGTTATGAAACAAAAAATATCTATAATACATAACCCAAAGTTTGCGTCTCTTGTAGGTCCCTATAAAATCGGAGAAAGAATTTGATATTAAGAATAAGTGGAAAACTATGCTCATACCAGCAAAGAAGCAAACACGTGCGTAACATGAATAAAACTCTCTGAATTGATGAAATATACGACACGTCACGTAGACACATTTTGTGATGATGAATAATCATATCGATCCTATCAAGCGCCTGATTCACTTGTTATCAACAGAATTATTGATTTGGTCCGTTTGTCTTTACATCACAACAAAAATCTCAATACTATGTATTTTAAACATTATGTCCTTGCAGCAATATTTTGACCCGAGGGAAAATCCGAGTTATGAGAATTCCAAAATATCACGTATAGAAAGATTTTTTATTTCTTTTTATCGAATCAATCTCAAAGACACAAATTCCCGTGACTGCGCTATTCATAATACGTTTATTTAATTCTTATAAAGTGGCATAAAATAATGTAATACATACAGCCAAAATTGGAGAAATATCCTACTAAAAAATCATGGCTTTACGGGGGTAAAATGGGAACTTGAAAACAATAACATATCATAAATACGCACCATGAAACAGCCATGCTTAGACACAATTTGCAAGTTTACAGTTTTGACTAAACATGTTTGTGTGTTTCTTTTTTGGCACCTTGAATATGCATCGTTAACGAACAAATGTAAGTAACCATATTGATAACATTTTGAGAACTTGCATCGTAGTATTGTCAACATACACTGTGTAGATTCAAACATGTTAGTCTCTAAAAAAGGCAAATATACGTTAAAATTTCTTAAATTTGCAAAGGAATACTGGGCAACATTAAGACACACTCTCAGTGCAACCAACAAGAAATATGATTAAAAATCATATCAAACAAATCACCATAGGCATAGGCATGAAATCTAATATAAACATGAAATATGCACTTATAAAATGCCAAGGAAGTATTGATATCTCTGTTAGTATTGCTCCTGCTGTTGTTTGACGAACTTGTAACATTCTTCCCAAATTCCACTGCCTTCTCAATTGTAAAGATCATTTCAGTTTCGTGCTTTCCAACATATTTACGCTGAATTAAGGTCTGAGTAAATAACACGTTTGTTTAATTGCGGATCTTTTTTTCTTCTTCGTTTTTTTTTTTTTTTTTTGCCTGCATCTCCAATGTATAACAATATACTTCAAACCAAGACATATCAGTATGAACTACTAGAATTGCCAAAGATAGAACGAGCAAACCAGTGAATAGACATGAGAAGTAAATGTTTCAACAAACCGACTAAAACTAATTGTTATTGTTAATCGTTATGTGTGAAAAAAAACAACAAGACTGCGATAACATAATACTATTTATATACTTGGACAAAGTAGAAGAAATACACATCATAAAAATGTCCGCATTTTCTTTTTCAAATATTCTCTAGGCAAATTAAATTTGCAAAAAAAAAGTGTACAAGTTAAAAAAAAAAGATATTTTGTAACTGTACAGCAAGTAGACTGAGACTAACATACTGCGGACAAATCTTTACGTAAGTTCTCCGAAGAGAAGACAAAAGAACGTATAAAATCGCACAAGGCTAACTACATGACATACCGTGTTTCATTTTCCACAAAGAGATAAGTCATGCGGATATCGAGAAAAGCAATGACATCATTGATATTATATCACCACGCCATTTCAAAGTGTGACACTTTGCAGAGACAGTTTGTGTGGACATTAACTTAGAAAATGTCTCATCAAAGCCCTGTTCTTATTATAGAGAGCTAGAAGTTATAGTTCTGAGAACCGGTGATGACAGATGATGTGCATTGCGTTTAACAAACTACTTTATAATAGTGACGCGTTTTTCAATACAAAAACAAGCGTGTATGTATATTGGCCTACATTGATTTAAGGAAAACACACAACACTGCAAGATGTATGATAGAAAATTTAAAATGTAGGCACAATGTTATTTACAAACTTACTAGTATTCATCAATTAATGTTGTATGGAAAATAATATTATTTGATATACATCTATTGGCATCATTGCATTCGTGCGAATGATATTTTCCAGTTGGATCATGAATTTCTACAAGTAACTGTCTATGAAATAAAAAGTAAAAGACAGGCAAAATAATCCTGTCCTGTTAAACAAATTTACTAAAGTTGATTGTTACATCTGTAGAAAAAAAAATAAAAGGGAGTCACATTTCGATTACAATACAGTCATGTATGTAATATTTTCACAATGTACAAGAAACACACGTAGGAAAATTATGCACTCATCTTCAAATATATAGTTGAAGTAAATCAAACCTGTATGACATCGTACAGTCAAAAATACAATATTTTGTAACTGTACAACAAAATCAAACTAGACTAATGAAATGAGAACAAATCTCACATACGTTCTTAAAGTATTACGCAGGCAAATATTACAAATTGGTGTTAAGTGTTACATAACGACATTATACATTGTTTTGTCAAGAAAGTAACAGTTTGGCTAGATAAAATAGATACTACCTATCGATGAAGATCTAGATATCTATCTACAAAGGAAATTCCAACAACCATAAATTTGTTTCCACATCTCTTTACTGCCAAAAAACAAACAAACAAACAAATAATGTCTAAAAAAAGAAACGAATACAATATCTTAAACATCTCGCCACAAGGGTAAGTATTTCACCACCAAAATGAACAAAAAAATCAGGACCTTTCTCCCCGGCATGATGAAGAAAGTTACAAGGGTTTTTTTTTTTTTTTCGATATGCCACGTGCACATCATTTGTGTCATCCTTCATTGATACAACGTGCATGGTCACCTTATCCCTATTTAGAAGTACATTATCGTATACAGAAGTAGATCGCCAACATTATGTACCTAGAAAAAGGTAAATTTGCACATTCACAAATGCTTTATTCATTTATTTCGGTGAAATACAAATGGAATTTCAGTATTATTGTAGGAGCTGCTTTGTGTCATTAACTGAGATCATTTTGTCATCAGTGTGCAGTAGGAGGTTATGAATATCAAGCAAGATTTGTGCCAAAATAATCTCTTCACAGTTGACAGAAAACAAGTACTTTATGAGGATAACATGCTCCGGCAAACACATACCTTGTAGAAAGGTGTTTCAGAGAAAACACTCGCGATGACAATTTGTACAAATGATCCATATGGGAATCTACGTGAAAGGCATGAAAATCATGTAAAAATGACAATCTGTGTGAATTTGCACAAACATGGCAAATATGACATGAAAGCATCTTTATGCAATTTTACTTCCCGTCTTATAAAGAACGGTTCGCACAGTGTGGGATATATGACAGGTAAACCAAAAAACAAACAAACAAACAAAAACATCAAGAAACAAGGATGAATATAAGAACGGTGCAAAATAAATACAACTGACAAATGCGCTGAAGAAAGGAAACCGGACACGTCGGTCTTTAACCGCTGAATTGTGATTTTAGAAAATTAATGCAAAGACTGCTCGTAGAAAATAATGTCGAGATAACTAGTTACATGGATATATGGATAGAGCGCCTGCTACAACATACACAGTTATTTCGTACAGAAAAATCAAGTTGTAAGACAGTGTAGAACATAAGAATCAAACTTTACTCGACAGAAATGTACGATGGAAGGAGAAAAAGAAAGACTGCTGTAAATATGTGCAATTACTGTTGCCAGAAGCGAGTTAGAGGGCGCTTGTGTTTACTCTGAGAGCTATTTTCTGACTTCTTCATGACCGCCATGATCTCTTTCAGAACTGGTTTTTGGGCAGAAAGAATGTACATGTGCTTGCCAGCCAGAATGATCTTTTGAAATCGTGCGCTTTGTTGAATCTCCTTCTTCCAGTCATCCAGGTTTGGGGAGATGAAATCATCATCCTTGCCTCCTAACACGGTCAGGCTGCAGTGTAGCTTGTCTCTGTGGGCATGTCGGTACTTCTTACAAATGAGGATTGCTGCTTCAATGCTTGTAATGAGTGCATTTTTCCGACGAGCGGCGCTCAATTTGGAAGGCTCGAAGAAACTGAATTTGAAGTGGGAGCTATTTGCTGTCGGAGGTCTCGATGAATCAGCATGGCTGTTGACAATGCGCTGCATCTTGCGATATGTCTGTCCATTTTGCTTCAGATCATCCGGACGGGGATATTCCAGAGTTGGCGAGTACCATGAGCTGACGAACAGGTGGGCGGGAGAGAGGTTGTAGTTATCTCTGAGGTAATGCGCCATTTCAAAAGCGATGAGTCCACCGATACTATGTCCAAAGAATACAAAATGACCTCGAATAAGGGTTGGCAAAATCACTTCTGCAAGCTTCGAGATAATTTCTTCAAGATTCTGTAGTGGCTTCTCTTGTTCTCTGCGTTCCCATCCAGGCATTTGAATGGTGATCATCTGGATGTTTCGGTCAGCTAGCTGGTGCCTCCAGGTGGAGAACATAGTTGGACCTTCACCAACAGAAGGGAAGCATATTAGTTGTGCTGATGGTGCATCCACGTTCTCATCTATATCAAGCCAAAAACCATCCTGTGGACCCGAAGTAGGACTTATCGTTGTTTCTTCTTTTCCATTCATCTTATCAGACATGACGCGTGCGTAGATGATCTCTGCCAGACGTTTGAAAGTTAACGTTTCATTTAGGAACGTTATTGCACTCAGGGTGACGCCGAATTGGTCATGGATGTAATTGCTCAAGTCTGTTGACAGGTGAGAGTCTAGTCCGAGAGACATGAGCGTCGTTTCTGGAGAAATTTCCCCACTGTAACCAAGCGTGTTGGACAGACTTGCAGCTAGAGAAGTGATAATCAAGGACTTGGCTTCGTCAGGATTTTTCTGCTTGATTTGCCTTTGGCTGTCACTTTCCATATGTTGAGTGTTCGCCTCAGGTGGTAACAATGACTTCATGATGGAGAATGAACCTCCGGGGTCGGAAAAATGACATGAGGTCAAAACATGCAAAGCTCTTGCATATCGCAATGTGTCAAAGAAACCTGCTACTCCAATGACAGTGTGATCAGAAGAGATAATGCCTTCCAACACGTTGAAGATTTCTGAAGGAGCTACACTGGCAAGACCCAAATTTTCCCATTCCTGTATGAGACCTTCCCTCGCTGCGAATCCCTCGGAACTGATCACACCAGGTAGCAGTGATGTTGCAGGCAGCCCTAGATTTCGTCTCATTGTGCAAACTGACGAAAGAAACCTGTTAGCAGCACTGTAGTTCCCTTGGCCTCTGTTGCCGATCATCTCTGCTACTGAAGACACCATTACAAAGTACTTTAGCGGGAAGTTGAGCTTCGTGGTTAGCTGATGAAGGAGCAACGCACCATATCCCTTCGTCATCATGACAATATCCCAGATTTCCTTAGTCAGATTAGGCAGATATGCGTCGCTGTATCCCGTTGCAGAATGAAAGACTCCCTCCAGTTGGTGGTCTCTGTCATTTTTTATAGTTAGTAGCGCCGTTTCAACGTCATGAGGCGAGCCGATGTCAACTGCCATGTGCGTGATTTGAACTCCGATGTCTTCAAGCACCTTGAATCGCCTGGACGATTCATCAGGTGGATTGTTACGTGACAAAATGTAAATATGTCTTGCCCCGCAGCGCGCAAGCCACTCGACTATCGCGAGACCGAACCCTTTTGACGCTCCTGTCACGAGGTAAGAAGCTTCTGGATTGGCACTAACTGTGGTGGTTTCGAATTCTAGAGAAGCCGGAATAGTGCTTTTGTCAATATGGACGGTGACATTTTCTATTGAAGCAAGCACCTGAGACAATGTGGAAATAGGAGAGGATATGTATGTCGGGTGCATATGTGGGTTACAGCTTTCTGGAGTGTCGAACAGGCGGAGAAGCGTTGATATTGCATCTTCGAATCCATTCAGCTGTCCAAAGTGATTGTCACAAACAACGAAGTAAGAGTTCGAAGGAACAAGAGTCATCTTCACTGCGATTGGCGTTTGTCCACCGATCTGAATAACCGTTCCAAATCGGTGAAGCTTGCCTGCAAGTGTGGTAAGAGTTCTCCTATCCATGGGAATTTCTCCAGAGAGTACGAGCACGTCAGCTGACAAATTACTGACATGAACATCAAGATTATCATCAGACACCTGCATGATATGTTTATCCCCGAGGAACCTTGTCTGCTCTGAAATTAGCCACTCCGAGTTTGAGTAGACGTACACCGTAGCACCTTTCTCTAGGGCTATTTTTGTTGCCGCAAGACCAACATGATCATGTTCAGACCCAATGTACACAATAACCGTGCTCTTGGCTGTCGACTTCAAAGCATTTTGAAGAGCAAGAAAACAAGAGAAGTATTCCTTGACGATGTTGACAGCTCTGACAGGGGTGATATTGGCAGGGACAGGTATCACTTCTGATGCTCGTGCACTAATGGCGAATGGCATGTACTCGCCTGTGCGGAATCCGATCACTGTTCCATTTTGTCCATATCCAGTGCTTTCATCACTTCTCGTTATATCTCCCGCGAAAAGGTACCCACATTTGATTGGATCATGCTCAAGCTGTTGGACACAAAATGCCATGACATTTACTAGGATCTCGCTGTCATACGCATAATCGCGTGGTCCATCTGTCTGTTCAATAACCAATCGCTTATGAGTCATCGTTTTTCTCAAGTTGATGCAGCATCTGCTTGGCCTTGCAGGAGATGTGAAGCTTGACATGGACTGAACTTCCACTCGCTGTGCGTACAGGTCGAATGCAAACCCTGTCTTGGTGCTCTGACCATGGTCCGCTTGTTTTCGTCGTAACGCTATATTGTCTTCCGCGGATGTTGGTGTTTTCATGAATTGAAAAAGCCACAGACCAGCTTCTTTATAGTCTTGTGAATAAGGTAGATCTACAGTTGTGACATTGAATTCTGGATCTTCATGCATTATCGTCATGCCCAGAGATGAAGTAGGGGCCATCAGTGGTTGAATTTGATCACTTTCAATCACGGAATTGGCGCCACGGGTAATAATCCAACATCGAGGTTTTGTTCCCGAATATTGTGATGTTAGAACACGATATAGACTCAGTGGTCCTAGTGCTGAAATTTGTTGGGCATCTGAGAAATTTCTTTCCCGATGAAATCGATGCTGTCATACTGCTGAACATCTAGAGCTGAAAGTATGATAACATGGTCAAGTCCTTCTAGTGTTCGCAACAATTCTTCGAAATCTCGCTCCAGGTCATCTGAATTCCATGGATCAAAGACTGTTATCTTCTCAACCTCCAAACATTTGATTAGCTCGGAGTACAAACCTAACTTGTCTTTCACAATAAGAACTGACCCAGAGACGCCATTCTTGACTTCTTTGGTCGAAGACTGAGTTGTAGATTCTGTGCTCTCCTCCATGGAAGAACCAATGATTGGCAACCACTCCCTACTCCAGAGCTGTACCTTTCCCACTGACTCGTTGTTCACTCTTTCAAACGTCATGTTGTGAACGCGGGTGAACACTTGCTTAGTTGCTGCGTCAGCTAAAACAGCTTCCCCGTACATGACGCCATCCACATCAAACATACTGATGTGCATTATCATTTTGGTTGGAGCTCTGCCCATGACATGCATCTTTTCCACCGTATGCGGAACCTGAAATGGGACTCTCAGTGGAATGTTTTCTTGCAGCGCCCTTTCTTTCTGGCGAAATATTTCAGAACCTCCAAATGCTTGGAAGATGCAGTCGAAGAGAGCAGGATGGAAACTGAAGTGCTTACAGTCCCGCAAGATGACTTCTGGCACGGAAAGATGGACGACAGCTTCCATGTAGTCATGACTGAAAGAGATATTATCAATGCCTCTGAAAGCCTCACCTAGCTGAAAACCGTGCTGCCAAAGTTCGTCGTAGAATTCGATCTGTTCAACCTTGTGAGGGTACTTTCGCTCTATGGTGTCCGGTGACAGCCGCACAAACTTGGAGACTTCTTGCAACGGTTGGATTGAATTGCAGGCATCACTTGAAACGTCTACTTCAGCCAAGCTGTTCAGATTCCAAGCGTTTGCAGTCTTGTTGAAGCTCCGCAAGGAGAAAAATGCCTTTCTCATCCCCGTTTCCAGACTGATTTCTATTGGCTGTTGGTCTGGAGCGAAGATGAATTTCTCGAATGTCACATCCTTAAATGTGATTAGATCAATGTCAGGACAGATCTCTCTCGTGGCCGCCAGCATTGTTTCTACGTAAACTGCCGCTGGAACAATGACACTACCTTGGAGCTTGTGATCACGGAGCCATGGTTGGGAATTTTGTGAATACTTTTAACGCCAGACGTTTGGTGAAGTGTCATCGCTTAGGTGTGAGACAAGCAGACGTTTTCCGAGCAGAGGGTGATTTTTGACAGGAAACAAAAAGGTTTTCTCCGCTTTCTGCGTTATACCTGAACAAAACACATGCTGCCACGGATATGTCGGAATAGATACAACCTCGTACGGCAGATCTTTAAAGAGATTAACGTGTTCAATCGGGTAGCCTGCGACATGCAGTCTCGAGATCGACCGCAGAAGATTGTGCATATCATTCGCATGCGTGTTGGTATCCGCAGGTCTCTGCAGGGTTCCCGAAACTACCACATCGCTTTTGCTGGCAGATGTTCTGACCGTGTCCTTTATAGAAGATGATAAGACTGGATGCGGGCCGATCTCAAGGAAGCAGTTATAACCATCAAGTAGAAGCTTCTCGATGGCAGCCATAAATCTAACAGGGGACCTAATGTTCCTCCACCAATATGAGCCAGTGCTGACATCGTTCTGGTCCAAGTACTTGGTTGTGACGGTAGACACGAGTGGGACCTTAGGTGCATTCTTGAGACTGTGCTTCCCTGCAACGAAGTTAAGATACTTCACTTTTGCTAGGAAAGGCTTGCGTATCTTTTCTTGCTGAAAGCTGTGGAAAGCGTTGTTTACTTTAAGCGTTATGCACCGTATTCCTTCTTTACCAAGATCTCCCGTAAACGCATCAAGTGCCTTTGTGTTTCCTGAAACGACTATCTGCCTCGGACCGTTGATTGCTGCTACATCAATTTCATTTACGCATTTACTGTTTTTTAGGCGTTCTTCAATTTCCGCAACGTTATGCAAGATGGCCGCCATGGTCCCTTCTCCGCTCGTTTTCTTCAGCTGACAACCTCTGGTGTAGATAAGACGGACTGCCTCTTCAAGAGTCAAGTAGCCAGCGGCATGAGCTGCTGCCACCTCACCGACGCTGTGGCCCACGATTGCGTCCGGAATAATTCCTCGGGAACGGAAGAACTCAGTAAGGCCAATTTGTACAGCACAGAGACAGGGTTGTACAATGTCTGGAGATATGATAAAATCAACAGGAACAATGAATTACAGTTTGTACCATTCTAAAAACATGCGCTGTACCTTCCAAAGTTTAAGATTCGTCAAAGAACTAAGATAACTTGTGACGAAAAAAAAAACCACACACGATTTTTTTTACCTTCTTCCTTCAAGCATTCTACAAAAAGTAAGTCTCCCCAGAATTCCATTAAGAAATGAATACGAATGATTATGATAATAATATCATGTTAAAGGACAATCCTATTCACAGATTCTATCAATCCATGAACACGCTCGAAGTAAGGCATGCAATCACTTAAAGAGCGAATAAGTAAAAGCAAGATGGACCATAACTATGTGGTTCTATTTTTTTTTGTTATATCCGGTTCGTTTTTCGGATGCCTAAGAACTATTTAAAAATACGGTGCTTAACATCTTCACGCACTTCACATTATTATTCATGTATGTGCAAGGAGCTCCTTGGAATGTGCAAGTACAATGATAATGCAGGAACCAATAAATCAAATCAAATCAATTTTCATTTTATGGAATAGAAACCAAACTGTAGGAGTAGGCCTATATGGGTGGGGACCCTGTAGAGACAAATCGCCCTAGCATACAATGTAAACCTAGAGACCTAACAATAACGTCGTTCGGTTTATAACAAAATGCATCTTTATTTTTTGTATGTTTGTTTGTTCTCGGGATTTATTTCAGTTATGCACTTTGGAAGGTACCCCCTTAAAACAAGACAAAGCAGACCCACAAGAATTATGAAGTATCAAGTTTTTTGAAAATTATTTTATAGGCTCCTTCTTGTAAAGTGATATTGGTCGGCAAAGGATACAAGAATAGTACGATATGGTTTGTCATTCAACTGAATTTACTGTGCCCGCTTGTTTTGAGATTTAAAACAAACATGGACAGATGTAAAGATGTTATTGAGCTGAAATTGCTTTCGTTGCTGTCTTAAAAACGTTAATATATCGTACGTTTAGATATTCCACATTTTTGTATGGTCAAGTGTAGGAAACTACGTGGTTGCAATGTTTTCAGCGTCAGCGGAAGATCAGGTGCTATTAAGCTAAATGATTGTACAGTATGTCCCAAAATAAATTACAACGGGGCCCTCCGCAATGATATCTTAGTGAATCAATCTACAAATTCAGGGTATGAAACTATAACTCATTGTCCACATCTTACAGAAAACCCCACTCGATTTGCTTCAGTGGTCAAAGAGGAATACGGAATTTTGTAGAGGATGTCGGGAATCTCTTCTGTCCAAGTTCTGTCTATCATTCACACACAAGATCATCGAAATGCTAAACTCGGAAGAATCCGATTCATGACATGCTTTACAACAATCCATATTTCTCTGTGACCGCTTAACCAAATCGAATGGGGATTTCTGCAAAATAGAGCTAAAATGTTATATTTTAAGACCCTAAAGTAGCATTTAATCATATTGTGCATTATCAATGCGAAAATCTAATTGTAATTTTTTGGGGGACATACTGCAGTAAGTCACCCCAAAAATTACAACCAGATTTTCAAATTGATAACACCTAATATGATCAACCTGTCTAAGTGATACTTCAGTATCATCTTAACATCTTAGCTCTATTTTGCAGAAAACCCAATTCAATTTGGTTAAAGGGTCAAAGAGAAATGTTGATTGTTGTAAAGCATGTCATGAGTCTGATTCTTCCAATTTTAGCAATTCAATGCTCTTGTGTGTGAATAATAGACAGAATTTGGACAGAAGAGATTCCCGACATCCTCTACAAAATTCCATATTTCTCTTTGACCAGAGAAGCAAATCGAATGGGGTTTTCTGTAAGATGTGGGCAATGAGTTATAGTTCCATACCCTGAATTTGTATTTAGATTGATTCACTATTTTCAAAGATATCATTGCGGAGGGCCCCGTTGTAATTTATTTTGGGACATACTGTAGAGGTTAAACATTTATACGCATTATACAAACGCAACTGTTTATACTATTATACCAGCCGATCGCGATATTTTATGAGTCCTTGCATAATTCCTGAATTCGAGTATGTAGCCGTTGCGTGTTGATATTCTATATCATGAACTACGATTCAAACTATGACATATATATTATATGATAATACCAGTTACAGAAAAAAACAAAACAAAAGTGCATGTCTACCGTGTAATTCGTGTGATGAATAATGGTGCCTATTTTGTATACACGTATTAATATTTGTGAAGGCCAAATTTGGGTAATGGAGTGCATATGAGCTTGGTGACAAAGAAGTATTACAATTCCAAATAATTTATCACACGTCTTGCAATGTTATACTAACCTGCATATCTACAACCAGCGGTGGTTTATGGAGCAAATTATGTCAATACTTGTACTCCTGCTTCTATACTTCTCTACCGTCCAAATTTTTTTGCAAATATATGTTTATATATATATGTATATATACATTATACACTAGGCAAAAAAAAAGAATTTTATCGAGTTTATATTTTTCACAGAAGATCTATGTATTATATATCATACCAAAGGTAATTTGATTGGCTATCAACGTAAAAGGTCAATAAAAAAGGAAAATTTATGAATGAGTGAAGAGGTTTGTTTTTGTCCCCCTAGAAACAAAAGTAAAAATCTCAAAAATTGACATGTTCTCTTTCATTCGCAAATGCCCTTCAAGATAACAATGATAACGAAAGGGCAGTTTAACACAATGAGATGCATGAATGAAATAGCAAAAATGAGTTTTCGTTCTGCTTTTCTCTTTATAGCGTCAAACAAAATCACAGTGGGCAACTGAAGGTACGAAATATGAAATAAGAAATCTGTGAATTCAAACTCACAAGATATTTTAATTACCGTCCGATATCTGTTTTATCTCTCTTTCAAAGTTTTTTTGAGAACTGCATTTATGTTCGTTTATTGTCTTTTATCAAAGAGTGCAATATATTCACTTCTAACCAATATGGTTTTAGGGAGAGGCACTCCACTTCTCATGCATTAATCAATTTTATTCAAAATGTGATGTATGCCATAGAAAATGAGGAAATTTGAATTGGCATGTTTTTGGATTTGAGCAAGGCTTTTGATAGTCATGATCATGATATTTTACTGAATAAGATGTATTGGTATGGTATAAGAGGAATTGTTTTAGATTTGTTCCGCAGTTATTTATCCGACAGAGTGCAATATGTTGTTGTGGATGGTTTTCAATCTAAAACTAAAGAATTGAAGTGTGGAGTACCCCAAGGGTCAATCTTGGGACCTCTTTTATTTCTTTTTATATATGAATGACTTATGTAGATATATAATGCAATCATTGCGCCCTTTTTAGAATATGGTCTTTCTGTTTGGGGATGTGCTACAAAAATATATTTAGACAGACTTTTTAAACTACAAAAACGTGCAATAAGGGTTATTAACCATTCAACTTATTTAGCTCACACTTCACCAATTTTTAATTCCCAAAAGATTTTAATGTTGTATGATAGATATAAGTATATTTTATGTAATCTTATGTTTTTATGGCATAGAAAGCTTTTACCCAAGTCTCTGCTTAAATTTCATTATTCATTCATCATACAAGAAACGCTGAGAAATTTCACATGCCAAAAGTAAGAACATCGTTATTTCAGAAATCTGTGTTTTATCAAGGTTCGCTTATATGGAATTCAATACCAGATGATATTCGTAAAGTTACTTCTTTTAATGTATTCAAACGTAAACTTAAAGTAGGCACGCATAGAAATCTAAATTATGCATAAACCAGGGTCATATATACCTCATTATAACGAGGAAGTACCATAGATTCCACCTAACCACGTTTCGAATTCACCTAGAAACGCTTACCAATGATAGGCCCTTCTTAATAAAACGAATAACTAGTTTTAAAGACCTAATAAAATGGTTTAGGCATTTTTTTCTCAATGATGTAATAATATTAAATGTTAAATTCTAAGTAATTCTATGGTTGTGCGGGGTTTTTTACTGTTCTGAATTTTGTTCTATATTTGTTAACATAATGGATGCAATTTCCTCGGTTTTGGAAAACTTGCTATACTTTCGCCGCATGCGGCGCACTATCACTTCTAAATTGTGATGACGTCTAAGAACGGAGTCGCTCACGACCAGTCTAGCCGTAGCCAGCGAGCTGGCAAGGCTATGCTAGCGCAGCGCAGCGACAGCCGGCCGGCGGCCGGCTGCACTGGCTAGCGCTGGCGGGGGAGCGAGCTAGCGAGCGCATAGCAGGTGCTGCGCTGCACTATTGTCATTGGCTAAGCCTTTAGACAAAAGAATATTTAATGAACTGTATCGGATTTAATACTGCCAATAATACAGATTACAACTGTGGTACGCTTGGATATCCATTATTTTCGGCAAACTCGTGAAATAGGCCCCACCACAGCGTGTCTGTACTAATAGTAATACTACGGCGACTCGCCTGTTTCAGCCCCACCGTGTGGCGTTCATCTCGGTAGGTAAGCACGGCGGTGGGGCTGCCTTCCACAGTGAATACTCGTGAATGCGGCGAAAATGACTTCATAATATGGCCCTCGACTTATTTAACGGCCAATTTAACCATAAATACAACCCTACCTAACCCTAAACCCTAGGAGGACCTACCCTTGCTTGCTATAAACGCACGGGTACGGTGCACGCGCACTGCGGTGGGGCCTATTTCACGATAGCCCCACCACCACTGCGTGTCTGTACTACGGCGACTCGCCTGCTTTATAGGCCTAGACCTACTCATGAATCCAGCCCCACCGTGGCATTCATCGGTAGATAAGCACGGCGTTTGGGCTTCCTTCCACAGTATGATTTTTAGCATAAAACAAAAACTACTCGACCAAAATTGACGATAATTGTTGGTATCGTTTTTCTTAGAAAATGGCGCATCTAAATTACTGATGACAAATGTCGCAGAAACTGACTATGGGAAACTGGATAGGCCTTTTTTTTTTTTTTTTTTTTTTTTTTTTTTGAGCCACGACCCACCCTGTAACAACATATCCCCCTAACCGTTAGGCGTTAGAGTGTAGCCTCTGTACTACTACCAAAGATTCTGCTATTACTACTTACTAGTCTACTAGACCTAGTGCCGTAGTGGTAATAGTACTACTACTAGTAGTAGTACTAGTAGACTACTACTACTAGTAGACTACTATTACTACTAGTAGACTACTACTGGTAGTTTAACTTGTAAGCGCCGGCCGACGGGCCAGGCCACAGCCGGGACGCTCCCGCTTGCTTGCTGCGGCCGGAGTAGCCGCTCACTTTGTGAGCGAGCTGGGCCTGTTCTTCTAATCTACTTACTAGACAAACAGTTACAACTTACAATGTCAATCATGTAGAATACAGTATATCCTTTCTAACGTTAAACTATATGGGGGCATACCAGACATACCACTCTGTATTTCCCAGGCGATCATTTCCGTGAGGTCTATTCTCGGGCTTGGTGCCATGTTCATACGCTCTTGTACTGGCAGCGGGGGAGATGCAGCTGGTTCATATCGGTAAGGTGCAGCCCCACGATAACGTTCTGGTTCATCGGCTGCCTCTCCCTCCCCATCTTCCCCTTCAACTTCATGTGCCTCCTCTTCTTCTCCGCTATCGTCAGAGCTGCAGTCTTCATCATCATCATCAATGTCGAAGTTTACCCATATAGGGGAAGACATTATGCTCGAGGTACCAGGTATCTGTGCAAGCTAACTTAGTGATAATGTACGTGGTAATGCGTACATGTCGACAGTCAGTGGGTCGACCGGGAGCGCACATCCCGCGGGGCCCGGGCCTGGCCGGGCTAGCTATCGTGTACGCGCGTGTACCAAGCTAGTAATCTGAGTGCTTGTGCTGAGCGGCGTCTGCTAACTGAGCACAACTCCGTGCTTATACGTCATCAATCGGTTCAGGGGTGTTGGTCACGTGACTATCTTTTTCGCAAAAGCTGCAACGGGGTCCTCCAAAAATGTGATATTTGGGGGAGTTTCTAGAAGCGATAAAAACCGGAACGACACTGACAACATATTTACATTGATAATCATGACATATATTTTACATTTCTTTTGCATATTAAAACATTTTGCAAGCATTTTATTAGGTCTTTAATAAAGCCAGAGAACAGCTCGTTTGTACTCTCAGCGGGGAGATGACGTCACCGTGATGAGGCCTCGATCTTATGCGAGAGAGCGAGCGCGAGCTAGCGCTAGCTAGCGTATAGCTAGCTGTATACAAAGCCAAGCTAATACGTGTAGGATGCGAAGCCGACTAGACTTTCTTGTTGAAAATGGCAGAAGGTACCTCTGACTTGGATATCGAGGACCTCATTTTGGAATGTGATCCAGATTCGGAGGATTCGTTTGATGATTCGGACTCTTACGATAACGACCATGGGGAGATAGGCGAGTACGACGAAGATGAAAGTGACGTCGAAGGATCATCAGGCAGTGCAGGTGCAGTTGAACGCCAGCCTGTACCGTATTAAAACGAGCCTCTTCCTCGCAATCCCGCCGTGGCTGGCCGGGTAGTGGAGCGGGAGAGAGATGGCGACGAAGGCGCGGGTGAAATCGATCTCCGCAGTAGACTTGACCCAGCTAATGTTCAAAATTGGCAAGTTTTAGCACCATTTGTAGCAGATTTCATATCAAATTGAATAATGTGAAATGTGAGTATGTATTAGCCCAGCCACAGGCCATCAACATGAATTTGGGAAAGTATCAGAGTATAGAGACCTTTCAGTTTCAGTTTAATAGAACTTGAACAAGATTCAAGAAGTTCGATTGTGAGATTTTGAGTTTGGAATGAGAGCAAGGGCCTAGCTGTTAGCTATTCAATTAGCATGACTTTGTCTGAGCTAGGGCCTAACTTTTTAGACTATGCCAAAATGGGGAAATTAGCAAAGGTAGTTTAGTTGTTGAATCAAGATATCTGGCCTCAAAATGCATTTTTGATTTGGATTTACCAATTAATACCCCTTGATTTTTTAACGTACGCATACAGGCCTTAATTGCATAGCCAAAAGAAATAGTACAGTATTGTAAGAAATTTAAACCCATAATACCCCACCCCCCCAAAAAAAAAAATAATAATAATAGATCTATAGTAAACAAAAGGTCAACATGTACAAGGAAATATGTAAGAAATTCACACAAAAATGCATGAGACAAATTAATGATACTGATTTTTTTCCCTGTAACTATTTGTTTGAATGTTAAAACGACCTTGGTGTTAATACGACCACCATGAGATTTATCTCGACCACAAAAACATTGAAAATCCATAAAGCAGATACCTTACCTGCAAAATTCAGCACAGAAACAACAGGGCCTGCAGCACAAGGGCCTCTAGCGGCAACGCTAGACCTTGGAGTCTGGACTTTCGTCTGGACTTTCTTCAAGTTCTGGCAGCAGGGCTAGGGCCATTCGGGGTATGTATTGCATACGAAACGTTTACGCTGTGCCTATTATTAGCGCTGTGCACGTACAGCTGTCGACGGAGCGGCGAGTAGAATCTTCTCGGTCCTCGACTGCTCACTAGTCCTAGCCCTAGTTCTAGTCTAGAGTCTATATGTACTGAGTGCCGTTTTCTTCTAACTAGGCGTAAACCGTGATTGCCGTTGACTATTTTTTGGATTTAGATTTTAAAAATCACTCAGTCCTCATCTTCGTTAGATAGTTTGAACTGTGATGTCGAACCATTAACTATCGCTCATCATCAATGCATAGTTAGTGCAACGTTACTTTTTTTTACACACAGTTTTCTATGGGCTGCACGTTCGGACAATGGTGCCAATTTCATTTTGCATATCTGGGCTATTCCCCACAAATTTGATCTAAATAAAAAGCTTTAGAAGAGATTCCTTTAAAAAATTAATAAATATTGTTTAACATGTTTATTTCAGCTCCATATTGCAATTTTACTAAATAACAGTTTTTGCAGTACTTCGTGTGAGATTTCATCAGTAAATTGACATGTGTAGAACCTTTCTAGTTCGTTTTGCTACAGTATGTCAGTACGTATTTTCTGTTGGCGCAAAAGGGCCGATAACAATATTTGAATAGCGGAATAGAGATGGCCGTGGGTGTAAGCAAAGACTTACACAGAAATGAAATAAAATCACACAAAAGAAATATCAAAGATTCATTTTCTTGTGATCTTCATTGATTGCATTTCATATAAACAGAAAACATCATCCAGGTGAATAGGTACAATGTTCCCACAAACGAAATATCGCAGACGATTGTACACAGGTAAAATAATGACTTACTGATATCAAAAAGCTTGAATTTCCACGGAAATGTTATATTACTTTGATAATCCCGTAGTTCTAAATCAGAACGTTACAGTGACAGATTTGATTTTACTAAACTTCCGAGTTTCCTGACGATGAGGCGATCGCGAGCAGAAAAACAGAGATCTACAGTCTAGCAATGCATATCATATGCATGCAGCTAGCTAGCTGCAGCGTGCGCGTGCAGGCTCGATACGGTGACGTCACATTCACAGCCGTTTCCAGATCGACTCGCTCCGTGTCTGGTGCCTGCCCCGAGTTGTCCGACAGAGGGCGATTCTTTATGCGGGCCTACTTTAAAGAGAATTTTATACAAAATTATCGTTCCTAAGTTCTTGACAAGCTTGGCTGGCATTACATGTATTCTATCTAGTGATTGTAACTCACTTTGTTTGTACTGTCTTCGTAATGTAAATGTAGTGTTTTGTGTATCATGCTGTATTGCTTTTTGTTTTGTTCTTGCAATTGTATATTTGTTCATCTCGTTTTTTATAAATATGAAATAATTTTCCACCAGAGCATTTGTTTAATTGATTATCTGGGTTGGCCAGATTTTAAGGAAATTTTTAATTCCTCGTTGGCTGCTTCCCTTCAGCTTTATGTATTCCAAAGTTCTGTTTTTACTCTGTCTGTCATGATTGTTCATCAATGTCTTTCTCTGTTGTTTTTTTTTTAATGCTGAACAAATAGATTCAGTTCAGTTCAATTCAAAATGACATGGGAGCAAGGGCACAAAGGTGATTAAATGAGCAGAATGTTTTTGTTTCATTCTTTGATTAAGTAATTTGAGATTCATGAAACAGATTCAAGAACCAAATGTGACCGTGCACCTTAAAACGAACATAAAGTCGCACACACTGATTTTGCATGAGGACTGAAAATAAATGAAATGGGTCAACCTAGCCGAACTTGACTTTTTCATATTTTCTGAAAGAGCGGGTCTTCTTTTACATTACGCTAAAATTTGGTATCATAAAACGGGCAGGAAAGTGTGTTTTTCAGCAGTTTATCTCGAACATTTTTGGTAGAATAGTGTGATTAGGTGTGTCTTTAGAATCCCTTTTTTCATTTCTGAAAAACCTTGTCCACACTCTTCACTTTCAACTCAAATAACTTTTTAAGAGATAATGTTACTGCTTTGAAAGTTGGCATTAGTTATGGCAGAAGATGTTAATGAGGCATGCTTAATTTCAGTTTAATTTGATAATCCCTTCATTGTTGTAACTCTGGTGGTTTTTATACTTCCTGTTTTTTTGTCCCATTCATCGCACAGCCAGCACGGTTTGGTAAAGATTAAGCGCTTGAATAGACACTGTACTTCAGAGCCTCTTTTCTCAGTTCATTTTTTTCCTGAGTTTGCGCTTTCTTTCCAATATTTAGAAAGGTTAGGAGAGTCTATGTGATTTGAGTTATACATCATTTTAAAGCTTAAAGTCTGCTCTTTCAGAATATGGTCTTAACTACAAATTCATGTCTGGCGATTTTTTTTTTTCTTTTGAGGTGCAGGGTCACAAATATTATTTACAATTTTCCTAATTTGAGAAATCAGTACAAATTACTAGCATTTTTGTAAATATTGCTTCTTCTTTCATTTTATTTGAATGTAGATTTGACAGAAGATTCATCATTTTCCTCCGTTATTTTCAGCCTTTATTGATCTTTTGGTCTTCAAAGATGTTACAAAGATAAAACGTTTATTTTTTCAGCTTAATTCTTGAGTTTTATTGTATTAAATTTTCCTTTGTTTTTATTGTTACATGGAAGAGTACTTAGGCATGAATGACAACTTGTTCATTTTTGCAATTTTTACTTCTGTGCCTTGGAAGAGAAAAACAAAGGTGTTCACACATAAATTTTCCCTCTTTATTGACCTGCTGGGTTGATAGCCAATTGATTTTCCTTTCCTATGGTATATAATACTTTAACTTTTAGTCACATTTTCTATGAGAAATATGCACTTGAAAAAGTGTTTACTTCCTTTTCTTTTTTTTCCTTTTTTTGCTGAGCGTATGTTATACATATATATATTATAATTGTCAATTTTGAAAAGAAAGTTTTTGAAAGAAAGTTAAGAAGAAACCGTCTTCATAAATTTTCAATTTGGGCTTCGACTGAAACACAGTATCAAAATATTTTAGCTCTTTAGCATCGGTACCGCATACTATTGCTAAATTATTTTTAACTTATCTATGTGGGTAATTCCATAAATGAGGTACCCATCTTGAGATATGCTTATTTTGACAATGAAATCAGAAAATGATCTTTTCATTAAAAAAAAGAAAGAATTTTAAAAAGTCGCATTTAGTAAGTCCCTTCGAAAGAGAGTGAAACATAAAAAAGCGTTCTTTTTGTAAACGGGAAACCATGGCAACCTAAATAGCAACAAAGACTTCAACGTTGGTGCTTGATATGGATACCATTCTCATATAAGTTAATAAGGTTCCTCGTGTAAGCAATTTTCGTGACATCAAATCTTACACGAGGAGTTTAATTTAATAATTTGAAAAAAAAAATCCATCATTTCATGCATGACTTTTGTATATAGTATTCAAAATTTGCTTGTCTTCTATCATTTGTCAGCCATTAAAATATACTTTTATCCACCAATAAGCTTTAATCTGTTAAGCATATATTGCAGTAAAAATGCCCAATTTTGCCCAAAACGTCGTATTTTGCACTTTTTTGTAAAAATATGTTGGGTGCTTTGTTGTAGCATATTTTGCTTCTTTCAAAAAGGAAGATATTTACCTGAATAATAGGACTCAGAGTAAAATTGCTGCAGGGCTTGTACTTTGTAAGCAATGGCATGATGAAACTAGTAAAAGGGGACATGCATTTAACCAATGTGAGCTTCTTTTATAAAATTACCTTTGTTTTCCTGGACTTCTTCAAGGCCTTCTAATATATAGTAAACATGACGCTATGTCACTGAACGAATGATCAAAAGCCCATTATACCTGATTTATAGTGATACCCTATAAACTCTAACTTTATTCTTTCTGAGAGGACAACAAGAACGCATTATTTATGCAATATCTACGCTGCCCTCCCACAGTCATAGTGCTGAACATGTACATCGTCTTACAAACTTTATATTTCTATTATTATGTTTCACTAAGAGCGATTTATGTGCGATTTCAATAGCAATAATACCACATTCTTTTTATTCTAAGCTTCCATGATTATCATGCTGACTAGTGTAATGAGTTTCAATTTTGTTTTCGGAAGAGGCTTATTGACACGAAATACATTATGTTTATGTTTGTAGCATTCAAGGCTTCTTTGAAGTAAAGGAGCATTGTTCGTAAGACTCGTTTGAGAACAAGTTCGGCTTTTTTTTTCCTCTCAATTTTTCAACCTATTTATCATAAACCTACGGAAGTCCGCTTCTCTTAATGTCAAGAATTGATTAATCTATACCTTTCTTATAATTGTTGTCATAGATTGATGCGGAGCTGGAGCATGCAGTTCAATGTAAAACATTGGTTATCATTCTATGTCTTTTCCTCTCCCTTATATGATGGTCGATGTCAAGAACCACTGAAACTCTCCAATATTTTAGCCAATATACAGTGACAAAATTGCCATTTCGTTCAATTTTTTACTTTGAATTAATTCAGACTAACTACTTGGAATTGATCTATCAGATTTGATACAAAGCATGCCTCTTAAACCTTTGACTGTTAAGGCAGTTTGGTTCCCAAATGTTATGAATAATTTGTTGTTGATTAAAATGCCCTTCAACTGTTCAGAGATCTGTTTTGTTTATTTTCCCGGAAATCTTACTATAGACTTATCCTTTGAGCAGTACTGCCAGAATTCAGAGAAATAATTCACCGTGTCCACTGTTATACGTAGGATGAGCATGGTGGGCAATGCGTGGGTTGAAAATTAGACATGGGACCTTATACAAAAGCTGTACGTTACCTCGAAGTCAATGTTAGGTTAATGATTGTTTGACATGAGAGGATATATAGAGAAAGAAATTCTTGTTAATTGTTCATGTTACCACCATATTATCATTAATACAATTTTGTTTTGTACTCTTTGTATTTTTCCCAGTCCAATGGCGTCCTACAGATGTATTGAGAGAGGACTGTCGAAAATATTTGGCAAGTACGGACGGTATCTTGCTCGCTGGCCAGCCTTCTTCTTGACGGTCCCGTTGCTGCTGACTGCTGTTCTCGGCAGCGGGATCGTCTTCTTGCAGATGGATACAGACGTCATTTACCTCTTCACCCCCGACGTCAGTCGGGCTCACGACGATGCCGAGATCATTTATGACCTCTTTCCGGTCGATTACGACGAGTACTACCCCAGCCGCGGCAAAGGTGACGAAGACCTGGCCGCTAATATCATAGTCCAGCCCAAGACTGGTGATAATGTGCTCACAGAAGCCATTATCGCTGAGATGCTACGCTTTGATCGCGGTGTGCGAAACATTACGGTCCTCAACGATAGTGGTGTTGAATACGACTTTGAAGCCGTATGCGCCAGACAGCAAGGTGACTGCCTGTTGAATTCTGTTTTGCAGGTGTTTGCGTACAATGAAAGTCGAGTGAGGGACACCACTTTGACGTATCCATTGTACTCCCCAACTCATGAGGACACGGTTTATTTCTTAGGTCCATTCTTTGGTGATGTCACATTAAGGGATGATATGTCAACCATTACCAAGGCAGGTTTCACCGCCTTGGCGTATTACTTGAAGACAACTCCAGAGCTCGAGTCCGAGGGAAGAGATTGGGAGAAAAAATTTGTCGACTACGCCGACAACTTCCGATCCGACGTCATCTCCGTTTCCTACATCGTGTCGCAGTCGCTCGACAGCGAGATCCATTTGGCGGCAGAAGAAATCTTTCCTTTTTTCACCGTTTCCTACACCCTCATATGCACGTTTGCCTGCGTGACTTGCGTAATGACGGACTGGGTGTACAGTAAATCTCTGCTTGCCTTCATGGGAGTCATATCGGCTTCTTTAGCCGTGGCTTCGACGCTTGGACTTCTCTCATTTGCTGGCGTCAACTTCAATGTTGTGACTCTGTCGATGCCTTTTCTCATTCTAGGTAAGAGCTTGGTCTTTAGATTTATGCTGTGGCTAGATGAAAAGAATTAGCTTCACGAGTAAATGAGGATCTACATATGGTTTAAAGGTCGTATATCCCTTTTGCAAACGTCACGAAATTGTTCCGTGTTTTAAGAATGATATTCCCCAACAACTGTATGAAATGTTACGGTAATACACCTGTAAGTTTTGGGGCTTTTTAAGGAATTATAAAGTAAAATCATGTCACTTAAGAATGCCCTCCCCTTTTGCACCAAGAATAACGGATGGAATTTCATTCGGTGTGAATAAGTTCACTGGAAATCATTGTATTGTTTCCCCGCCATCAGGAAGACATATCCCGTTTTACCATTCTACCATTCGGTGTCTCGCGTGCGTTGGTTTTAAACGCTCCATCTCCTCTTCCTTCGCCCCTTTTTATGCCTCCGCCACGAAGTGGTGCCGGAGGCATTATGTTTTCGGGTTGTCCGTCCGTCCGTCCTTCCGTCCGTCCGTCCGTCCTTCCGTCCGTCCGTCCGTCCTTCCGTCCGTCCGTCCGTCCGTCCGTCCGTCCGTCCTTCCGTCCGTCCGTAATGAATTTTGTGGACAAGGTAACTATCAAAACCTGTTGAGGTATCCTAATGAAACTTGGCATGTATGTGTATTAGGGGGTGAAGTTGTGCCTATCAACTCTTGGGTGCACATGCTCAAGGTCAAAGGTCAAAAGGTCAAGGTCAAATACATAAAATTTCACTATTTCCACCATATCTATTGAATGCATGAAGATATTTTCTTGAAACTTAGTGTATACATGTATTACCCAATTGAGATTCTCTGGTGAAAGTTTGGGTTATGAGGTCAAAGGTCAAAGGTCAAAAGGTCAGGGTCAAATACATAAAATTTCACTATTTCCACCATATCTATTGAATGCCTGAAGATATTTTCTTGAAACTTAATGTATACATGTATTACCCAATTAAGATTCTCTGGTGAAAGTTTGGGTCATGAAGTCAAAGGTCAAAGGTCAAAAGGTCAAGTAAAAATATTAAAACTTCTTTTTTGTTCTCCGTACCTTGGAAAATTGTTCAAGGTATCTTAATGGAACATAGTATATACATGTACTGACTGGAAGTGATTATCTAGAGAATGTATGGTTCATGGGGTCAAAGGTCAAGCGCAACACTTCAAAATTTTACTATTTCCCTCATATTTATGCAATGCCAGAAGGGTTATTTTTTTTTACACATGGTGTATGCATGTGTAACCTAATAGAAATTCTCTGGAAAGTTTTTTTTTTTTCCTTCTTTTTTTGCATCAAAGGTCAAAAGGTCAAAGATCAATTGAAAGTGCTGAACTAACTTTTTCCTCCATATCTCGGAAGTGGCTCAAGTCATCTTGAAACTTCGTACATATTATGCATGTTCTACCTGAAAGTGATTATCTTATGAATTTTAGGGTCAAGGGCCAGATGAAAATGGTAACAATTTACTATTCAATTCAGAAATTGCACTTTTTCTCCACACCTGTACCTTGAAAATTACTCAATGCCTAAATGTATGAATGGGTCAAAGTCAAGTTAAAGTCCTTAAATCCCTAGATACATGCTCTCCTATTCATCCAATTAAACCTAGGTCAAGGAAGGTGAACATTCAACACATTTGTGACAAACTTGTCATTTCAATATTTTGCCAATTTTGTGAAAATGTAATCACACATTGTCCACATGTGGGCAAGTCCAAGCTATTTTGCACCAGTAACGCGTGGGACATCACAAGAAGATTTAGCCCTATATTACACTGTTAAGATTGTAATTTCATATGTTGGGTTGCTTTTGATAGCTAGTAGGTATCTTCATTCAAAACAATAGAAATAATGAGAATCACACGTTCAGTATTTAATTTATGCAAATTTATTCTCCAGTAACGCGTGGGACCACAAAAATTGTCTTTTTTTTTCTTCTTTTACTTTTATCTCAATTATTGTGAAAATACTTGGTATACTATAAAATCATTACAAACATCTTTTTCTACAATAATAACTGTACCTGAAATAAAACATTTCAGAAAAAATCATAAAACTGTTTTCTCTCAAGGTCAATTATAGAAAGATAGGTATAGTAACGCGTGGGACAAGTAACGCGTGGGACATTTTTGTCACTATGAATATTGTGATGTGAATTGCACATTTGCTCAGAGAAACTTTAATATGGGGCACTAATAATCTAAATAGATGTATTTCTAATAAATTCTTGCAAATTCAAATGATTTAGACCCACCAGAACAATAGATATAATAAAAAATATGAAATGCCTGTGTTATCCTTTATTTTTTGACATTTGACTTTGAATGTGACCTTGAAAATAGCATGCAATGATCTTTTGTGAATTATTTATCCAAAGTGGAACTTTTCACCAAATTTCAAGTCAGAATTCACAAAATTACAAAAAATCCCTCAATAATGTACACATTTCCCATAGAAGACTAAGATTTAGTACACTTCCATTGACTTGTACACAAATCGTCCCACGCGTTACTAAAATGTCCCACGCATTACTAAATTTAATTGAAAATTGCAAGTATGAGATTTATCAGACTAACTTTTTATCTCTTGGACATGATTAGGTCCATTGTGAATTTGGTCTTTTGAAAGTTTCAGGTCAATCAAATCATTAAATTTTATGCAAATGAGAAATAATGACCTAAAAAAGTAACGCGTGGGACATGCTAATTTTGGCCCATCCCTCATTTGCATAATTTATTTAATCAGCTGAGAAACTGAAAATCACAGTCATGATAACTTGTTAGTCAGACTTAAGGTCACCATACTTACTTTCATAAAAACTTGTAAAAATTAAAAATTCAGAATTTTTGAATGTCCCACGCGTTACTCTAAATTTTAATTTATTCAGATTAATTAATTTATTGCTGGTTATGCGGAAGGATCTTTACTTTTTCTTTTTGAAATTCATGTATTTTAACTTCTTAGCTTTCAAATGATACTAAGTTTATGTAGATTGACCCATTTTAAATTTTCAGTCTTGTGTGATCAAATAGCTTGGACTTGCCCATGTACTATCCAGACCTATTGGGAAAATCATGCATTATGGCGGAGGCATACCAGTCGCCAAAGCGACATTTCTAGTTCCTGTCTGCTTCAGTCTCTTCCTGTTTTTCCTTCCACCCTATTTTTTTTTCTTTACTTTTCAAGAGAGCTGTCTCGTGTTTGTGTATGTGTGTGTGTGCGGATATGTGTGTTTATTTATGTATGGATATATATATTTCTTTTTGTCTTTCCATTTTAGGCATTTTACCTTCTTCTGCTTGTTTAGCAATACAGTATATTCTTTTTTTCTCATGAATACACTGCAAACCAGAAGTTCTGCTTTTTAGCAGTCCTCTCAATTTCCAACAATTTTTTTTTCGGCATTCTACACATTCGTAAAAAAAAATAAAACAAAATACGTTTTTCGTGTCTAGGAAATAATATTTTGAGCGACACGGTTTCCTATCTCGAGAAATACTGACTGAAATGTTTACTATCGACGTGGCGTCCTTATTGCTGTTAATGAATGTATTGATGGCTTTCCAAGTATTTTTGATATAGCGGTTAAAAAGAGGTCTGCTCAGTGAAAAATTTACGCTTTTCACAGCGTAGTATCTGGGTAAGGAGAATTTGGCATGAAGTAAATTTGATTTGATTTCATGTATTTATTTTCATTTTCAACAGAGCATATGTGTGCTAATTATGCGCAAAAACAAAGCAATATGAAACTTCTACATAATCTTGTATCGAAATATTTTATGAGCACAATAAATTTTGAAGCCTAGATGCCTGATATTTGCTTTATAATGTTGAAACTTTTGAAAATGGAGGGAAAGGTAGAAATAAAGCTTGTAATATGAATTCCCCTCAAGACTGTAATTGACAAGGTACAGAAAAACGTTACAGTGTACAGGTAGAGAAGAGTAGACATAAAGTGACATCAACACAACGACAAAACTAAAACCTCCATTAAGCCTTTCAAATAACTGAGATGATTTTTTTTTTAGTGAGTTTAATTTTGACAACAAAGTACAATTTATTTTTTGTTTGTTTATTGAAAGCAGCAAAGACTTTGACACCCATCGAGCCTAAAAGCGTACGTGAACGTTGGTAATCTCTAGATTTTTTTTCATTATGGAAAATACTAATGTCAAATAATAAAATCAAGGTTCTCATATATACCTCATACACGTCATAGGCGAAATTCGGACCCTCAGTAGCATATACACTTCAGATTTCAATTGATAGTTTGATAACAAATTAAAAAAGAAAATCTTACCAAGTTTTTTCAAGTGCGTATGAAGCTTCAAACGTTCTTGATTATCAAATCAGATTCGACTACAATACTCCCTGTCGAGTGTTTAATCGACCCCCATCTCAAAATATTGATGTTTCTATTGTAGATTTTGCGATTCTTTTGGATAAGACAAACTTGAAATTATGTGACTGTTTTATTTTGAGTGATTTTGATATAGATTTAACAAAACCAAATGTTAATCTGAAGGTCATTTTAAGAATTGTTGTCCAGTTTTTATCTGCAACCAGCTAGTGATCGTCCCACACGTATTACTCAAGCATTTGCTTCTATAACATCCATACCAATGTAACTATCCCTATACAGTCAGGTTCTTGTAAATGACGTGTGATCATTTGTAAATTTTTACTACTTTATCAAGCCTTACTTACGTTAAGAAAACGTCGTGTAAAATCAGAGATGTTTGATTAATGAATTTGGTTCAAGGACCTTTTTTTAACGAAGATGAATGGCATACAGTGGAATAATGTTTTGGTGAAAATGATGAATAAAAAAAAAATAAAATTAAGAAGAAAGTTTTCCAAAGAAATCCTTTTGCCTTTATAAACATAGGAACAAAAAGGCCATGGTTAACAAAGTAATTACAAAAACTTTGTCAAAAAATTCACAGTTATATAAGAAATACCTTTTGAATTCCATCTTGCATCGAAAAGAAGTGAATAAAACATTTTTATTTAAAGTAAAAAATACTGTAACTATGATGATACGACAAGATACGAGATATTAGTTGAATAGGAAATTTGATGTAGTTAAGGTAACATAAAATCCATCTGGAAATTAATCAACAATATCTTTAATAAGCTAATGGAATACAGTTATTGATTCTCTTTATTTTAGAAGTTAAAAATATAACCAACAGTAAAGGTATTGTAGATACATTTGATGACATTTTGTTAACGTCGGAACTCATTTGCAAGATGTAGATAATGGTATAAATGAGAATAAATCTTTTCATGGTATTATCTGAAAACGCCAAATAATGGTATTTTTGTTACAGCCGATAACAAATAATGACAAAGTAACCATAGTAGACATGAAAAAATAAACATCAGGTCTGATACTGATGATATTGACATCACGATTGTAAAATTTGTAATTTTATTGATAAATTTGTGTTCCATTATGTAATATTTTCACCAAATGTTTACGTATCAGTACTTTTCTTGAGAAAATGGAACTGCACGAGTTACACGTATATATAAAAACGGAAAATTAACTGATGTAAATGATAATCGTTCAATATTGGCATTGACTATATTTTGGCCAATATTAGAAAACTTTGTTTATAACAGATGAACAAAATCTTTAGATAAGCATGATATTAGTTTAAGGCAGATATATATTCAACAGAAACAGCAGTATTGCAGGTTTATTGACAAGGTAAATAGAGTTATAAAGACAGCAGAGAATGTGCGTTAAGTGTTTTATTGATTTAACCAAAAAATAGATGTCATAGACCATTTGATTACTACTATTATTATCATCATCTAGAAAAAAAAAATAAATATTATTGCGGTGTAAGGGGCACTCCATTAAACTGCTGACAAGTTTTCAATATCTCTCAAATCGTCAACAATTAACATGTATTAATGGTGTCCCATCTAAAAGAAATAAAGTGTGGAGTACTAAAAGGGTCTGTTCTTGGGCCTCTTCTTTTTTCTTCAATGTATGATAATAATTAATCATACTCGACATATGATTTGTATTATTTCGTATACAGATCCTAAGAAATCATTTCATGATATAAATGTTCAACTTGGTTGTATTTATAAGCGATTAGATGTCAGGAAATAAATTGATTCTGAATGTTTATAAAAACCTATTATGTATTATATGGAACAAGAACTAAAATTGATCGTAAATTGAATTTGATTTATAGCGATAAGAAAAAAAAAGAACGGGTTTATGATATCGAATTCTGGGATGTTTTTAAAGATGACCAATTGTTTTGAAATCCCGATGTTAACCGCAAATGTTCAACCATATCCAATTTCTTCCACATTTTTTAAACATGTTACTTAATTCTTTTGTTTCACCTCACTTAAGATACTGTAGTATTGTTTTGGTCTTCACTGCAAAGAGGAAATATTGATCGCATTCATAAATGAACACAGATACGCAGTGTTGGTTGTTAACCAACTCTTTATATTTAGCTCTTAGTATGCATTATTTCTTAAGATGAAAATTATACCTGTTCTAGAATTTATTTTTCTTGAAAGTGTAGTCTTTATGCTTAAAGTTTACAACGATAATCTTCCAAAAGTATTTCACAGTCAATTCACTCTGAATGCGTAATTACAACACTAGGAACGTTCAAAATATTCACACACCATTAAACCGCATTTCAACAACTCAATCTTCCATACTTTACTATGGCCCTATTCTTTGGAATACTCTTCTCCCAGCAATCAAGAGCAGTAATACTTTAAGTCAATTTGAAAGGCTTTACAATATATCATATTACCATTATGATTATCACTACTTTCATTATTGAAGTTATTACCCTAAACATTGTATCATGGGTTCTTTTATTGTTCATGTGATATATTGCATGCTATTTGCAGGCATTGGACTTGATGACATGTTCATTATGGTAGCAGCATGGAGGAAAACTAGTCCATGTGAGACTGTTGAGGAGCGAATGGGTGGGACGTATGCTGAGGCGGCAATTTCTATCACCATCACCAGCATCACCGACGCCCTTGCCTTCTGCATCGGGTCGATCGCCCCTTTACCAGCCGTCCGCGTCTTCTGTCTCTACACTGGCGTTGCCGTCATCTTTGACTTTATTTTCCAGATCACTTTCTTCGGGGCCTGCATGGTGTACAGCGGTCGCAGGGAGGAGGCGAATCGTCACTGCATGACCCTGATGAAAGTTCTCCCCCACGACCAGGCGAGCTCGACAGCTTACAAGTTGTTCTGCGCAGGTGGAATGTCTCCAGATGATCGCCGAAATAGTGAAAAGAAATCCTGCGAAACAGGCGTCATGACTTTCTTCAAGGACTACTATGGGCCAGTGCTGTTGACCCTTCCAGCCAAAATCCTAACTCTGCTAATGTTTTGTGGCTATCTCGGTGGAGCGATTTATGGATGTGTTGCAGTAACAGAGGGATTTGAGCTGAAATTACTGGCAAGGGACGGATCCGCTGCTTCTATGTTCTTTGAGCATCAAGCAGATTATTTCTCAGAGTATAGTCCCTTTATTTCCGTCGCATTCCAGGACAAACTAAATTACAGTGACCCTGCCGTTCAGAGACAGGTTGAAAATGTAGTCGCAGATTTTGAAAGCAGCTATTACATTCACTCCGCCGAAATAACCGAATTCTGGCTAAGAGACTACTTAAGCTTTTTGCAGCACTCCCATGGCACAGACGCCAGTAGTGAAGACTTCATCTCAATTCTTGTTACCGAGTTTCTTCAAAATCCAATCTTCTCTAAATATGTAGAGGATATCGTTTTCGAGGAAGGATCCAATAACACCGTGATCGCAGCATCCAGATGTTTACTGACGGGAAAGAATGCTCGTACCACGAATCAGCAGATAGAACTAATGGCTGATGTGCGTCAGAGAGCAGATGGCTCTAACATGAGTTTGACCGCCTTCTCGCCTTTCTTCATCACATACGAACAATATGTGATAATCAGGCCTCTCACGATTCAAACTCTCTCCATCGCTGTCGTCTGCATGTTTGTCATCGCCTTCATTCTCATTCCAAGCCCCATCTGCTCGCTGGTGGTCACCATCTGCATCGCATCTATCGAGATTGGTATCATCGGCTACATGTCACTCTGGGATGTCAGCCTTGACAGCGTCTCTATGATCAACCTCATCCTCTGCATTGGATACAGCGTGGACTTCTCCGCCCACATCACTTACTCCTTTCTCTCTGGCACAGAAATCTACGACGGCAAACGGAAAGACGAACTCTCGATCTCCTCTCAGCACGCAGTGATGGCGCTCTACTCTCTCGGAATGCCCATCCTTCAAGGAGCCATTTCAACAATCATTGCCGTCATCGTCCTCAACTGGTCCTCCAGTTACATCTTCCGAGCTTTCTTCAAGATCATGTTCCTAGTGATGGTCTTTGGGATGCTGCACAGTCTGGTCATTCTACCGGTCCTACTATCTTCCTTCGAGGTGTGTCTCCGATGGTCTACTCCTTCTCTGGAGCCTATAGCCAAACCTGACCAGGCAGAAGGTAAAGTCCCGATGCTTATCTGAACAATTTAAAAAGCAAATAGTGTTGATAATTATACTCTTCATTCCCTGGTTAGTCTTAAGTGTTAGCACCACACTCTTCTGAAGGACCCTGTCATCATTATCATTCTAGCATCATCAGGGTCTCGGTATATCCTCTTAGTTCAAGAGGCATATTGTGAGTGAAATGTCTTGCCGGAGAACGACCACACCAGGCGTGATTCAAACACAGGATCCTCTACTTGAATATTGAGAGCTTTATGCATTTTATCACATGTTCTCACAGAGACGGGATCGAAAAAGAAAAAGATTGTGCTATAAATGTTACTTATTAAGTAAATCTGTAGTTTTAGTAAACGCGATTTGTCAACATTTCCCGACACTGCGTCCTACAGTGCATTACGAATTTGTCCTTATCGACGAAGTAACACAGCTCTCACAATATGATTTTCTGATATAACACATCATGAAAGTGCTTCTTTTGCATCGTATGGCAGTAGCGACGACATTAAAACTTCTGCTACTGTATTTGATGTAGGAATAAAACCAACGCCTATATCTCATTAACACTTTTCCTCTTGCCACCAACAGATTTACAAGATCTTCATCATCTATCGTCACCCGGGGAGAAGAGTGCCTTTGACCACTCGTCCACATCACGCACAAATAGTGCTTTCGAATGACAAAATCCCCGTACAGCCAACCCCCGTTATGACGAAGTCCTCCGGATCGGCAGTTTCCTTTCGTTACATCGAAATTCCGTTATAGTCTAACAGTAAAGTATATAAAGATACGAACGTGTAGATAATCATTTTAGGACCAGAATTTTTACTGAGAGACTTTCGTTAAAGCCATGCTCGTTATAACGAGAGTACGCTATATTGTTTTTTCTTTTCCTTTTTTTTTTTGGCATAATACTTGCATAGCCCGGAGAAGAAACTGGGAGATATCTCGAACCTGAACGACCTAACTCTCTGCATAAATAGTCGAAACATAATGTAGCCCGAGCAAGAGTAATGTTTGCCCGCTCTCGGGAGGTAGTTTAGGTTCACAGCTTCAAGCCCGGGCTAACGTCAGTATAATAATGGTATCCTACGTCAGTATAATAATGGTATCTTAATTTTGGATCGGGTTACCATGGTTACATTCTGTGACGCTGGCGGGAAACACAGCTGAAGGAGGGGAGGGGTGATAAGGTTACATTGACAGCTTCAAGTGGGCTCGCACGCCACTCGGATGATCAAGAATAGCACCCTGCTGCTAAAGTTATCTCGCTTCAAAAGCGAGCGAAAGTCGTGCGGAGTATAAAAGGGGTATAAGAGGACTTTTTTTCTTACAATACAATACAGTACAATACAATGCAATGCAATACAATTTTTACATTTGTATAGCGCTCGTGCAAACTATCTACTTGTTTCACTGCAACGTTCATTGGTTAATATCAAATGATTAGAGGAAAAGCGTCAGCTGAAAATCTGTATATAGGAACAAAAGCATCACAAAGAGGTTCAGGTACGTGGATCCCTAGTTTTTGGAAGTTAGGTTATTCTAAGCTATTACATGGAAATAGAGCAATTCTTTATTGCATTTCATTATGTTGGTTTGTTGATCTGTTGACTGTGATTAGATGTTGAGGTAGGTAAGGTTTGGCAAATGTTGATTCAATGACAAGTTGGATAGTTGAATTTGTCATTTTTTCCCCTTTTTTCAATTAAACTGAGTATTTAATAATCACACAACCAGAATTGATAGATGTCATGGAGAAGAACAAGCAAAATCTTCGTAGTTCTCATGTCATTATTTATCGTTTTAAAAATCAATACGGACAATACACACAGTAGAATAGGCTTACAGCTTGTAAAAAGAACAGAAAAGTGACAGAATGATAATTTTGATATGACGTAAGTTCCGTGCAAAGAATAAGAGAAAATGAATATTCACCGAAATTCCTAGATAAGAAAGATTACACAATTCACGAGAATCGAATGGATAGCACTTTATGTAGAGAAAGGCAATATTCACGGGCAAAGGACATTTACCAATAGATAACAATTTCATGAGCAGAAAGGATCAAACTCATATCGTAGTGATAGTTCATGCTACTGAAGTCCCTGCATTCTAGTTGCTATTTTCTGTATGCCGGCATCTGTCATAGCTGTTATCAGATGTCTAAACGGGTTTTATGCTCTAATGTGTTATTCTATGAATATAGTGTTGCAACATTAAACTGTGATCAAGAAGAACCTAAAGTTATGAGTAAACAGACTTCATGTCAAAATTACGTGGAAATTTGTTGATTAATGAATTAATTTATCAATGGAGTGGATAATCTATGGCCCGAATTCACGAAGGTGGTACAATTGAAACCATGGTTAAAACCATGGACAATTTGTATGTAGCGCCAAGTGTCGCATGGCCTACTTCGTTACGAATTCAGTAATTTCGTCGCCGAAATGACAACATTTCGTCGACAAAGTGATCATTTCGTTAACGAAATGACAAATTTTTTAACGAAATAGGCCATGCGACACTTGGCGCTCCATACAAATTGTCCATGGTTTAAACCATGGTTTCAATTGTACCACCTTCGTGAATTCGGGCCTATATGTTTCTCAAGCATTTGTCCATATTCTTCTGGAGCAAAACGTGTCCCCAGATATCACTGAAAAGTTTATTTTGAATGAAAATGACTAAAGGAAACAGAGTCAGGGCTTTACCGTCCTCACTCCACTTGTCACTTTAGTGGACTTACAACATTGTTGCAACACTTCCTATTGAAATTGCATGAGTGGTTTAGATTTGGTTGGTATATCTGTATTTATTTCATTTTCTCTAGGGGACCGTTTCATGAAAGTTGTCAGCCCTGACAAGTTGTCAGTCACTGACAATTACCATGGTAACAGTCAGTGACAAGAGCTTCTTAGCCAATCAGAACCGAGGATTTTGCTGAAATTGTCAGCGCTGACTAAATTGATGAAACACCCCCTGGTTTAGGAAGAAATGGATTTAAAATATGAAAGAAAAAATGAAAGATGTTAATCAATACAGGAACCAACAACACTGTCAATAGCGACAACACTAACAACGAAAGCAACATTAGATTGAATACCACAATCATACACAAACAAGGAGATAATACGGGAAACCGTTACCTTCAGCAAAGCTTGATTTGATGTTGTCCCCTTATTTTACTTTTACATTATCCGAAAACAATAAAAACAAGTCCTATCACATGATTGGACAAAACATGGACTGTGAACGATAGTTGCTTTATGTACGTCATATCATATTTTTAACCCCGCATAAAAGTAAACAAAAAGCTCCGCCTTGTATTGAAATTATTGACTCATTGGCTATACAGTCAAAAGGGGCGACTTCCACATACAACCCTGTTGGGTTTTCCATGTATACATTACTGATGAGATATTCATATCGGTCGAAGTAAAAGATTATCAAGCAACTAATGTTTCACATGTACTGCACTTTGCACCTTTTTGCAGCTGCAAGTTATTATTTTGTGTGTTGCGGGGAAGCCCAGTCGCTTTGTAAATATTGAGCAATATAGTCGGCGTCATATATGCAGCTCAGGATTTGTTTTGTTTTCTGTTGGACTAAAATCAAACATGAATTGATGTGCATGCAGTGACTACTGAGCACAATTTATTCTTGTCCGAGCATGTAAACCAGACTTGTTTTTATTGCCCTGACAACATTGGCACATCAAAAAGAAGAAATTTACTGAGGATCCACATGCTGATCAAATGGACAAACACACGGATACGCAGTAAAAATCTCCTTAAAGAACTTGGGTCGTTTCTGTATTTGATGTTTTATATTTCATTTTGCAAACAAAAACAAAATTGCGCATGACATTATACTTCAATAATATTTGACATACATTGGATACAAAGCTGAATACAGGATATAAAAATAATTTGTAAAATAGATAATTACAAAATAATATGATTATTTAATTACAAATAGTAGTAAAACATTTCCATGTAATTATGTAATTAATCTCTCGGAAATGATTATTGAAATGTAAGGGAGATCGCCATACGCAGTTTCCTGATATCCATGCCTCCCTCGGGAAATCAAAGTGCATGGACATTTAGTATCAGGAAAAATATGGCGAATAATGTAGCAAGCGAAGAGAGAAGAAAGAAAATTATACAGAATGTTAAGGGGGAGGGGGAAGGAGGGGAGAGGTAAAGAAGTTAATTATTTTCCATTCTATGCGTAAATCTATAAAAAACAAGTGATTTATGTGCCCATTAGTTGTTGATGGTTGTGTATTTATAGGCCTCCGTCAGAATGTACTGTGTGTGTGTGTGTGTGTGTGTGCGAATTAACTTTTCCGTGCTATCTTGTATGTTTGTGTATGCGCTGGGGGGGGTTGTTGGGAATTACTGGTAGTAGATATAAGGAATATAGAGTAGATATAAGGAATATAGACAATATTAGCTATAGAAATGAAAATATTTAACTCAAAGATTTTATGTATTATATTATTTTATATATACTTTTCTGCATCAATAAAATTATTAAAAGTTTAGGACTTCGGTAGATTATGTTAAAAAAAGACGGATTTTGTTTTGATCATTCGAATCATGACGTAAGAGTTGACATACCTTGGTATGATGTTGTTTGTGTATAATTTTGTTTGCCTTTGTATATTTGTTTTAAGGAATGTGAATATTGTGAGTTGAAAGAAATTCGAAAAAGTGTGTGTTTCGCATGTATTTATATTCATCCGCACGCAATTCAAAGAGAACTATCATACGTATAGTGATAGAATGCATGTGAAAAGTTTCCATGAATCGATTTTTAAAAATCATATGTCAACGATACTTGGAATTTAGGCCTACAGGAAGCAAAAAAACAACAACAACAAAATCGCCTTTCAAAGTAATAAAACTCATGTGTGCAATTTGCAATATATATCACTGTTTGTTGAAAGCGTGTGCGATATGAAAATATCACTCTCGTTTTTATGTTCAAGTTGACAACTCTTTAAACATTTTCTGTCTGTTTGATTGCACTTTATTGCAACCAGGTTGAAAGTAGGGATACAGTTCGTTATTCCGAAGGTTCATTAGTCCTAAAGTCAAATAAAGTTCGTTATTCCGAATTCTGTTCGTTCATCCAAAAATGAATTAAGCCTGATAAGGTTCTTAATTCCGAACGATCGTTAGTACGCACCGTCTAATACTATCGGGTTAACGAGCCTTTGGAATAACGAACCTCACCCTGAAAGTATATAGTGGCATTGCACGTCAACGATCTTTCTAGCTGGAACAATGCAACACTAAAACCATTCATGTACCCAGTGAATGTATACAATGTTACATGCAAAGAAAATAAAAGGCTTTTGTTTTGATGTCATTTATGTTATTCCATCTGTCATATAAATTCTGATTTCTTTCTTCCTTTCTTTCCGTCATTAAGCAACAAAAACAACAGCAACACATCCACGCGAAAACGTGTTTCTAGATTACTACCTATAGGTAACCTGTACGTTCCAAGTTAGAACGGGGATTTATCAAAGAAAAAAAAGAGTTCGGAAACTCCTCCTTTGTTTACATTCTCGGGGCTCGTATTCAGAATCAGATCCTGAGACTAGCTGCAGATGAGGGCAGACTGTCCTCAACTGCATCCAGTACTAATCTGGAGGACTATCTAGAGTGAAATCCGGAGCACAGTCCCTACGTCCATGCAGTTTGCACCACGTATAGAGAAATTGTCATTTGCCGTCGCTGATGGCGTAATACTTGAAGTATTTTTTCTAGTACTCAAATTTTGGCCAACCCATCGTCGGGCATCGGTTTGGTGCCAAGCGATAACAAGTCGTGGCGAGCAGCCATACCGTCAGTATTAGAAGGGCGCAGGTTGGGAAAATTTTTTAAAAGAGTCCCAAATCGGGACTTTCAATATCATATGCGAACAATTGAACAAACAGTGCTTAAGTTTTTAAGATAAATGATATATCAATTTATAAAGCGCAAAACCTATAGACATAATATTCTTCTGCGCTGCAAAAGCTTCTGATGTGCTTGATGATAACGAACAGTTAAATAAAAAGATGTGTTTTGAGTCGTGATTTAAAGACTGCTACTGTTCGGGATTTCCGGACTTCTTATGGTAGATCATTCCAGAGTTTAGTAGCTGCACAGGCAAATGCTCTGTCTCCCAATGTTACTTTTTTTTACATGTTGGAATTTGTAAGAGAAGAGTGTCCTTAGAACTGCGCAAATTATGAGTATGTCGATGAGATTTAAACACTAATAATTCGGATATGTAATTGGGAGCTTGACCGATGAGTGACTTATATACAATCAACAAATCTTAAACAATAAGCCAGTGTAAGTCTTTCAGAAGAGGAGTAATCCTTGAAAACCTAGGTTTGTTACAGATAAGCCTTGCACAGGAGTTTTGGACTCGCTGCAAGCGCCTAACTTGAGAATCAGGGAGTCCATTATTATAATAACCCATTGCAGTAATCATATTCACTAAGAATACATGCTTCGACGATCGTTTTCATACTGTTCTCATCAAAATATTTCCTGATACGTCTAAGCTTGTATATCATATGGTATGATGATTTACACACATTTGTGATGTGTGCTTCCATCTTTAGATGTGTGTCAAAACACACGCCAAGATTCCTGACAATGGAAGATGACTTTAAATGACAGAACTTCTAACCGATATCACATCAAAAGAAAGTTTAGATATTTGCTTGGATGTGCCAATCAATAACAGTTCAGTCTTACTGTCATTTAGCATGAGTTTGTTTTGCAGCATTTAAAAAAAAAAAAATATATATATATATATATATATATACATATATATATACATATATATATATATACATATATATACATATATATATATACATATATATATATATATATATATATATATATATATATACATATACATATATAAAGTTGTGGTTGTGCTTTGCAGTGGTCCGTTTACCAGTATAGGCTTTACTTATATATATATAGACAGACTCTGCCATTACGTCTGAAATAATTATTGCATGTGGGTTGGGTTGGGTTATTTTGTGTGTGGGTGTGTGGGGGGTGTAGGTGTGTGCAACTAGTTTACGTAATATAATTCCAGCATACTTGAAGAAATCATGCTTGTAGAATTTGAGGAAATTGTCATCCTAATTGAACACAAATATCTCATCAGAATGCCATTTTCCGTCATTTTTCATCTATTTCGGTTTGTTTAGTATCACAGTAAAATGAACAAGTAACTGACGAATGAAACTAATCAAAATTTTAAAAAGTGTATCTTGAGGGGGCAAAATTAATGTCAGAGATTATAGTCCAAGAGGTTGGGGAGTAGTCAAAATAGTTATGGGAATGACTCACATATATACAGTTTAAATCAATGGCGGATATAGGGGGCTCACCGAACGCACCACCCTCCCCCTTTATTTATTTTTTTTTAAACAAAAGAAAAAAAAGAAAAAAAAATTGAAGGAAGCCCTGAAGTAGGACCAGAAATATATTGAAAAAAAAAACCACAGTGTCCTACAGTGTGACAAACACAGTGTGAAACACAGTGTAAACACATTGTGAAATATCTTCACACTGTAAAATTCGAGCATTTTATCAGTGTGAACACAATGTGAGTCATCAATTCTAAGTGTGAAGAAAAGCATTACTATGTGAACACTCTGTGAAAACTACACCACAGTGTCAAATCATCTTCACACTGTTAAATTCGAGCATTTCACATCATTATATTATATAGTCGACTATGCGAACACAAAGTGAAAACATTGTGGAACACTGTGTTCTTTCCAGTAACCCCCCCCCCCCCCCCCCCCCCCACACACACACACACACCTTTTACGGAATTCCTGGATCCGCCCCTGGAAATAGTATATTCATTGACATTAGCAAATTACTACTAATGTAGTACAAACGTGTGTAAGATTTTTGCTATAAAAAAATATGGAGTAGTTCAGGCCTATGCGGATAGGCTAGTGCAAACCATCATGATAGCCTAGCTTTTTATGACTTGGTGAAACCCGATATAAAATTAATCAAAGGTATTGTGTACCAATGGGAGCAGTGGTTTCAAAAATGTTCTATAGTTATCACATTTGATGCAGGTCGGTTTTATCACAAAACATCCTACCATATTTACCATACCATCATTTAAACAAGGATATACATTCTTATCCCACAAGGCAATCTGATAAATTTCATCTACAAAATCCTAGAACGGTGATGGCTCTGAAATCTATCAGACACACTAGACCTGATATTTGGAACTCTCTTCCTTCAGAAATTCGAACTTGAAAGTCTATGTATTCTTTTAAGAAAGCTGTAAAGACAATGCTGCTCTCTGGATATCAGTGATCTTATACATGTAATGTCATTGCAATTGCATTGTATATGAAATTCCCTCGTGGAATTATCGTTGTTCTGAATTTATTGCGTAATGTTATGTAACCGACCATGACCTGTAACTGTTCACCTGTACCTCGGTGAGAAAATACTTTGCCGTGCTTTACTATTCAGTGATCCAGGTGATCTAACTTTGTGTATTAGTGAAAGCAGACAGACCTCTCTTCTCTCCTTTCTCCTATCCTATCTCTATGCAAGTCATCCCTCCCCCCATTTCGCTATATGTTATGTATTATGTACGAGGGCTGCATGCAAATCAAGCAATGCTTAAGCTGTAGCCCTTCTGCGTTATTCATTGCATCACTGTTCTGTTGGACATTGTACAGGCAATGAAGAAGTGTATTGCTGTATATTCTAAAGGTAATGAAAAAACTCATTTTGTTAGCAACTAATGTTCATGTATATCCATTTATATGTATGGTACCATCAATGTATATGATATATGTTTGTATCTGCATGAGCAATGATACAATGCTGAAACCAATAAAATCAAATCAAATCAAATCAAATCAAATATAACAATTTCGCAATAAAGTCTAAAATATTAGGAGGTATCACTGTTTTTCTCAATAAACCATAACTGTAGACTATTTAGTCGCGAGGTTTTTATTTTCATTGTATCTATCGTTTACATATTGCAGATTTAACAATACTTGACATTTTTACAGTGATTGTTTCTGCCCCTAACTCACATTTTACAACTATTTTGAAGCACTAAAGCTGGGTTTTTGTTCAATCTGCAAATGGTCATAATTCCTTTAAGGGACACATTGCCGTCATTATTATTGTTTAAATTTCCTCTCGCATCCCTCAGATGAATAATATACTATTACATGTATATGATTATGTACTCAGTGCTCGGTCTCTCGATGGTAAAACTGCACGCTAAAAGCCACGGGTCAAAGCAATTGGTGCAGAACTCATTGGAGCGTCATATCAGAGTCTTTTCTTGTCAATTCGATGGAGTTATAAAATATTCACTCTACAATGGGAACCAACAGTACAAGTTAGTATCTTCTAGCTGACAATATCGTATACGGTGCCATTACTGTTCTCATCTGGCCTACCCCATTCATCTGTAGATAGTAACCCACTGGAGATTTAATTCCCTTTATTCTTGCCAATTCAATGGGATTGCAAATTCCGAGCTAACAATATCCAACGTCACAATGCTGAGTAAGCCTATAGAGAGTATTGATATTAACCTTTGATGTCACACTTCGTTTCCATTCACTGTGTTCATTGTTACCCACGCTATTCTCCCCCTAACCTTCAACCTGCCCTGCCTCATCCCCTATTGTGCATAAAATTGTTGGGTATTTAAGTTATGTATAGTGTAATCAAACTGTTGCTGTGAATATGAAGGGTTTGCAAAAACCGATAAGTCCATTTTTGAAGATTTTGAAGTACGATCTCTGCCATAAAGTACAAAATAATACCTTTTAAATGATATATTGGTCACTACATATAAAGGTATATTTTTCAAGTTATGGTCAAAAGAAGCAAAAAATGTTTTATTATTCTCTTCATTTTTCTCGGCCTTTAATCGCAAATATCTCCATTTGGCAAATATGGACTTATCGGTTTTTGCAAACAAACTCTTCATATATTGCCGTAGTTACTCTTTTGAGCCAGCGGCATTGGTCTTCTCAATATGCGCGACACGTGACATGAATGTTTAGAAGCTGCATTTTCTCATTGAGTTTTCTCTTTCACGTTTTTGTTTTTTCATCGAGAATCATTTTAACCACCTGCAAAATGTTGTGATACAGCTGAAAGTCAGGCAATAATGCAAGCAAAAGTGGAACGTTTCAGTATGTTTGTGTGTGCGGGAGTGAGAGAGTGATAGACAGACAGACAGACAGACAGACAAAGGAGAGAGGTTGAATGGAAGAAACGGCGCAGCTATACTGACAGATTAACCATGTTAACAGATGGATGATAGTAGTGACCGGGCATTAACTTACAGAATGAAATAAGATGAACCGAACAACCAAATTTGATTGAGATCGAACATTGGCAGATATCATAATGCGTCAACCATGTGGAACAAGGTACCCCAGAATAAAAGACACATTACAGATATCAATAAATTAAAGTCTGCCTTAAATATGCGTTTTTACAGTGTAAACAAACACGGATCTCCGTAGAGTACCATGATCGCAAATGTGAGTGGGATTTTTTTTGTGTATTTTCTTCTTTTTTTTAGCGCATTGGGACATAGACATGAACAATATGTTTTGTGCGCTATCAGAAAGCGCCTGATTATTATCATCCTTCATGCTTTGATTCACAGTCTAAACAAAAACTACTAAATGATCTGGCCTGATCCTCAAAGGTAAAGCCCCATACAGCCTGTTGACTGTCCTAGGTATACTATAAAGTTCTACTTCCAGACACGCATGCTGTGACATTTTGGCTGTCCCACGTAGATTTAGAAAAAAAAAATGCTTTATACCGCCCATTGACACGATTATTGTGGCGAGCACGAAATAAATCACAGCATTGATGTATCCCAATATGTCAAAAAAAAAAACAACAAACAAACAAATACAATCGGATTTTTGAATTGATATCTTCCAATAATCATGATTAAACTGTCTGAATGTTATTTCAGGGTTAAAATACAATATCTTACTTATATTTTGCAGAAAAACCCCATTCGATTTGGTTAAGTGATCACAGAGAAATGTGAATCGTTTGGAAGGATGTCGTGGATGTGATTCTTCCAAGTTTAGCACTTGCATGGAATGGATGCTCATGGAACTGCAACACAATAGACAGAACTTGGAGGGAAGAGATTCCTGACATGCTTCACAAAAAACCTCATTTCTCTTTGACCACTGAAACAAATCGGATGGAGTTTTCTGTAAGATGTTTGTGATAATTTATAGTTTTGTACCCTGTAAATGTATTGGATTGAATTACTATATTTATAGCTATCACTGCGGAGGGTCCCGTTGTAATTTTTGTAGGACATACGGTATAATATATAGTTATATGCATATACATATTTGATAATTGAAGACCTGAATATAAGAATGACCCAAGTCCAATTTTTGGCCAAATTCAGTTTGCCATGGGAAATTGTAGCTTATGCATGGACTCATCTTGTGTATAAATGATAAATCCTAATTAACCCCGGAAGTGCCTGAAATGAATGAGTTAAATCTTATATGAATGGAAGAATGAAGGACTTGGGTCATTCTTACATTCATATTATAGCACCCTCTCTCATGTTTCTCTCATCTCTATAGCAGAATATCATGTATGATATATTATGATTCAAAGAACGACCCAAGTCCATATGATTCAAAGAACGACCCAAGTCCATCACAAAAAAATGGCCTCTCCACAATTAATATGAATGTTAATTGTCATAATGATATATGTTCTAATTTGTATATACAATGTTGCCTTCCCATCACAGTTAAATAGAATATTATTGGACAAATCAAAAATATATGAAGTTTTTTTTAAGTTTACTCGAAATGGTCTTCCATGGACTTGGGTCGTTCTTATATTCAGATACTCTTTTATACAAACATATTATGAGAATGCATGCTAGCTCTCAAATTTCTTGCACAGGAAACTGTTTCACTTGCAGTTCTTCAGTCTTCCATCACTTTTGGATGATTCTGCTAGCTTTGGTTGGTCATCGTTTGCGATGTCCTTCTTACACTGATCTGTGAGGCGGTCTTTTTTTTTAACCATGGAACTCTTATACCAGCTTTAGCTCCATGTTCTTACACCGCACCAGTGGTTGCACCCAGGGAGGTGAGTCACCTCCCTGGTTGCACCGTAGAGCTACATAATGGTTGCACACTATTTCTCCACGGATTGCTTTGTACCCTCTACCTCCCTGTTGGCGTGACCTAGGGCTGATTGTCGATATCAACCGATCCGATCCCAGGAGCGAAAGGGAAGGGGGGGGGGGGAACAAGTCAATAGAATTGTTTAGTAAATCTGAGGTCATTATTTGCTAAACAGCTTCTGATTATTCACGGGATGGTTTCTTTCACAGGTCAGTGAGAATACTGTTCAACAACATAGTCTCTGCTATCAGTTTAAATATAGCCTAATACAAAAAATCAAAATCATGATAAACAAACATAATGCAAATTGAGGCCCCAAAAAGCGTTGTGACAGCGGGGCGTGCCTCAGACGACTGTGAGAGTGGTGAACCTCACGATCTAGGTGGACAGCAAAGATAGTATAGAGATAGCTCATTAGTTAAAGGACAAGTCCACCTTCACAGACATGTGGATTGAGAGAATGCAGCAATAGTAATAGAACACATCAGTGAAAGTTTGAGGAAAATTAGACAATCCGTTGAAAAGTTACGAATATTTTAAGTATCTACGCAGTCAGTGATGGATGAGAAGACTACTACAGTGTATGATGTCACATGCGTACAACTACATAAGGAAAATAAAAAGAGAATTTCACAAAACTTTACTTTTTGAATAAAGTGCACATTTCTTCGACTTGCTATTATTATTCTCCCTGCCTTCTGAAAGAGAGAAGTCGAGTGTTCCTTTATTATGCGAGAAAAATGGAAATATGTTGAATTTTCTTTATTCTTTCTTTACATCGTTGTACTCATGTGACTTCACAAGCTATAGTAGTCTTTTCATCCAGCCGTTGCTGAGCAGAATATTTAACTTCAAAAATTCATAACTTTTTAACGGATTGTCCGATTTTGCTCAAACTTTCACTGATGTGTTCTACTATATAATATTGCTGCATTCACTCAACCCACATGTCTACGAAGGTGAACTTGTCCTTTAAGCGTCTTTGGTGGACAGGCAAATAAACTACTGCTTAGTTTGATAAACGACCCTTGAGCTAACATGCATGTCCCTATTCCGTAAAATTCGCGGTGCAGCATTATTTAGAAAAAATATATATATATCCCGAAATCCCGAATCCCGAACTGTCTTGTTCCGAATTCCCCGCATGCCGCTCTTGGGATTGCTCGGCTTCGCTTATAGTCGGCAAAAAGGGAATCGACAAAAAGGGCCCAAAGCTAGACTATCGATAGTACCACCATGGCCTGATTAAAACATACCAGGAAATTGGATTTACAGATAAGATGACAATCTGAAGTTATTTCCTGGTATGATATTTTTATCTGAAACGATTCAATAACACTCTTTTATGCTAATAAAAAGTGTTTCATGAACCACGTAGACCCTATACGTATAGGTAGGTTTCCCCGTACCAGTTGTGTACGTACATAGTACATGTAAACTGTATTTTACAGGGGCCGCAGCACCTTTTTTTTTTTCTTCTTCTTCTTCTTCTTTACGGGGGGGGGGGGGGGGGTACGATGTGTGGATCCAGGTCAATGGTAAACACAGATATTGCCGATCATCCTTGATCGGCTTTGGATCGATAGTGACCGCGTCTGCTCAAATCTCAACTGATTATCTGCATTACTTGTTATGAACCACCAATTTATACACAATTTGGGAGTTTATTTCCATCTGCTACAGAAAGGTTAGTTCGCTCGATTTTGAGATGGATCTCGATCTACAAACCCATCTTAGTTTCTGAAATATTTAGCCTGATTACTTCTGAACGCTGCAGGTTTCATATGTTTCTTCATCCACTTATATTAGTAAAGCGCTTCTAGACATTTCTTTGATGTCCTTTACATGAACCAGCATGCTCGTAAAGTTAGGCTTATCAGATTCCTGTGCCCTTGCTGATCCAGAATCGACAAAAGTTGGAGAGAAATAGCCTTCGCACCTGTCAAGCCTTTTTTTTTTTTTTAGGGGCGACCTTCCTGACGAAAAAAAAAGAGAGAAAAGAAATGTAAACCACTGTGATTTCTTTAAAGGGAAGATAAACCCCAAGAACAATGTGGATTGAGTGAAAGCAGCAACATTAGTAGAACACATCAGTGAAAGTTTGAAGAAAATCGGACAATCGATGCAAAAGTTATGAATTTTTAAAGTTTTGATGTTGGAACCGCTGGATGAGGAGACTACTAGAGGTTATGACGTATGAGTGGACTACAATATCAAGAAAATATAAAGAAAATACTACAAAAATCCATATTTCATGAAAATTACAAATTCCATCAACTTGATATTGACATATGTTAAGGGTAGCAATTATTCCCCCTGCTTTCTGAAAGCGGTTGGTCCACTGCTCTTTCATAATTCTAGAAAAGTGAATTTTTGTTGAATATCCTTTATATTTTCTTTGTATTGTTGTCCACTCATACGTCATATCCTCTAGTAGTCTCCTCATCCAGCGGTTCCAACACCAAAACTTTAAAAATTCATAACTTTTGCATCGATTGTCCGATTTGTCTCAAACTTTCACTGATGTGTTCTACTAATGTTGCTGCTTTCACTCAATCCACATTGCTTTTTGGGTTTACCTTCCTATCTATGCCTACCGCCCCCACCCCCCCCCCCCCCCCACTTCTTGAGCAGTTGTGTGCATGTTGTCACGTGATTTCTTCTTTGTGTGCTACGTACGCCTTCAGAATGTTTATGCTGTAAGCCACCTTCCTGCTATAAGTGGGTTGTTCGAGTTACAGGTCACATCATATCGTCTGGGAAGGTACTCAACTTAATCTGGTTTATTTTTTTACATTTACGACATTGTGCTCAGGGGGGCACGACTTATGGTACTTATCAAAATAGGAGTATCCGGTGTCGCGCGTTCATTTCAGAGTCCAAGTCCAGATGGAGTTTACACAAGCGGCTCATTAGATTAGCGCATTGGACCTTATACATACATGTATACAGTGTTGCAGGATCTCGCCCCGACAAGTGTGCTCTACTACAGCAGTTGAAAACCATCCATTAGACCATCATGTCGGTGGAAGTTGTGCAGAAGGATGTTGGGTACCTCCTGGAAGGTCCTCATTGGGATGACGTCACAAAGACTCTTCTCTACGTTGACATCTATGGTCAGACCATTCACCGGTACGACCCAGCCAGTGATCAGGCAGACAAAGTTAACATTGGTGAGTTCCCCATATACAGTTTTTCCATTGCCCAGAACAGAACGTTTCAGGTACCTATACAATAATATGACAATAGCCCTGACTCTGTTTCTATGGGCGGTTCTGCTCAATACGCGTTATCATAATACGCTATTAGTGGCAGTTGCTGCATATTGTGCTGAAAAATGCGTATCGTAGCTTGTCCTTTGACTAAATATTATTGGCTGTCTGTGTTTTCAAATCATCACTCATCAAGATCTGTTTTTAGTCGAAATATACGTGTATCATGTATGGATATGTTCCTTTAAGTTGAAATCAGATTGAAACGGACCGGCCATTAGGTTGTCCTGAAGATTTTTAAGAGTCTTGCATCATCAGTATTTTCCCCAACTTGGGCTGAATACATTACAGGTGGATCAAACATTGAAGTACCACTTTTTCAATAACGTCTGGCATCATCATATTGAGCACTTTATTCTATCCGTATTTTAAACTAATAGGCCTACCCCCATAAACTAAGCTCTACCGCAATTTGGCATCTCAAAGCTGGACTCTTTCATAACGCAATGGTCTGCAAAGAGAGTGTCCTGCCCCAAAGTATACTCAAAGAGGCAACTCTCAATACATATTAAGGTTGTGGGGGTGCGATCCAGTTGGAACATATACCCATCAAAATGCGTTCTGCAAATCATTACGTTTCACATATCATGTATCTCGATACCGGCATTACCTTCATTAGATATGACATCATGAGAACATCAGGGGGGCGTTTCATGAAGGAACTTGTCGGATAAAATGTCCGACAAGTCAATTATATTCGCCAATTTCAGAGAAATCAGCCAATCAGACTAAACAATTTCTCAAAACTTGTCGGATATAATTGACTTGTCAGATATATTATCCGACAAGTTCGTTCATGAAATGCCCCCCCCCCCCTGATTGCCATAACCCTATGCCCAAGGGGAGGGGGGAAACATTGTGCCCGCTAGCTTGTTTGTCACTCCTATGCCCTTTATCCGAATTTGGTGATTTTTTTCTAACATTTTATAAAGAACATTTTTGATATGGCAATCGTAAACTGGCGACCAGATTTTAAATGTTGTTCTGTTCCAGTTCCAGTTAACAGTGAGTAGTGGATGAAATGAGTGTTTTCTTAGCTGTCATTCGTTGAATGACCAAAAATAAGAAGTAAATATGGTTTTGAGTTACCCTGAAGTTTATTGTCGTTGTTTTCAGACGAATCTATGTGCAGGTCTTACATATGTTTAAAGATAGTTCCATCTACAGAGCCAAATTTACTTACTGCTTGGCACCATAAAACTGTGTTGATGTAATATAATTGTAATCATTCAAAACAAATCGACGAATAAATCAATGGGATGAAAAATGTATTGTATTTACGAATACACAAACATACAAAGAGAAAAATACTACTGGTAAATACATGCTTAGAGTATTTAGGTTTGGCACTAATATTAACCCAATGGCCCGAATTGACGAAAGTGGTATAGTCCTTGTCCATGGTTTAAATCATTTCAAAGATTGTACCACCTTCGTGAATTCAGGCCAATAGGTTAGTAATGCGTTAAGGATTACACCTGGGAGTGTGTGGCAGCTCCAATTCTCTTTCCATCATTAACTCCGCCAAGGGAGGAGGTTATGTTTTCGTTACCGTTGGTTTGTTCGTTAGTTCGTTTGTCCGTGTGCAAAATAACTCAAAAAGTAGAGAACTGATTGGGAGGAAACTTGCAGGAAAGGTTGAGAATGACACAAGTAACAAACAGTAACAATCAGTGGTGGAAATGAGCTGCATGCTTGGCGGAGGTCTGCGCTCTCATAGTGCTTTTCTAGTTGTTATTGTGCCGAAGTTAATACGTGTAATCCCAATTCCACCTTTCACTCCAGGGGAGACGGTGGGTGCTGTTGTGACGACTCGAAGTGGACGAACGCTGGCGGCAGCAAAGCACCGCATCGGATTCGTCGACTGGAAGACGGGGGGTGTAGAGACGATTGTCGAAGTGGAGCAGGATAAACCGACGACCAAATTCAATGACGCCAAATGTGACCCCATGGGCAGGTTTTGGGCAGGTACTGGACGGAAATGAGAAAAATCCATACTAAACTCAGTTATAGATCTAGTTTGGCTTGATCGGAGTTCCAGCATTGATATCACATGAGCGCTAAAGCTAAATTGCAAACTTATTCTTTTTTTCAAAATAATTGAGTGTTACAAAGAGCGCAACCCCCTACGGGAAAGCAACAGAATACATCCTATACACATGGTCAATTAATGCTCCTATTTTCTTTCTACGCTGTTATAGTAAGATTAAAAGGTCTTTTCATTTTGTACCTACACACCTGATGGAATACAAACTTTCAGGAAGCCTAAAGATGTTTACAGACTAAAAATAATGTTTGTCTCTGTTTGTTGTTGTCGTCGCCGATGATAACCATTAGTTCTGGATGATAAAAATTGGCATACACAATGAAGGAAAACAACAGAAAATTATACGAAGGGGGGAACTCACTCATTTTAAATTTCATTGAAAAAAAGTGTGGTATAAAATTGAGGTCTTGATCATTATATTTGATTAAGTGGAAATGTTTATATTCCAGTATACCATCACTTTGTTTGTTATTCTCCATCACTTTCTCTCTTCGATTAATGCAGGTACAATGGGTTCGGAGGACACGTCTAAAGGACCAGGGGCCACGGATAAAAAGCAGGGCTCCCTCTATTGCCTGTATCCTGACAGGACTATTATCAACCGCGTACAAAACGTAAATTAAAGCAGAAAATAAGAGATTCTCTTGTGTGTGTGTGTGTGTGTGTGTGTGTGTGTGTGTGTGTGTGTAAAACAACGTAATTCTAATTTTGTAACACTCGCCAGTGTTTTATATCTCAAACTTTAAAAAAAAAGAACCCACAAAACATGAAACATGGTTTGGAGGATTCCTAACCATTTCTCTAATATGACATTAGAAATGAAGCTGCATGGTTTGCACATAAATGAGTTGCAAAATCAAACATTCGATAAGCATATGTCTTCATTTTCGCAAGGGTTGCTTTCATTTAATTACCCATCATTGTGTAAATTTCATATAAACTGATGTAAATGTTTGCATTGATTTTATCATTTTGAAGAACATGATATCACGATCAATGCGATTAACACATTCGAAATCTACGCGAAATCACTGTGTACATACGTAGTGACCGTGATGACAGCGTCATGTTCAGTGTGTTACTTGATAGCACATGTTCAGTGTGTTACTTGACTCATGATATATGAAAACCAGGTGCATGTGAATAAGCAATCTTGGTTTTGTTTGCTGTGTGTTGTTTTGTTTTATTTTGCTTTGTGCTCTTCCTTAACGTCTTTCTTTTTCTTTTTCCTTTACATCATGTAACACAGGTAGATATCTCAAACGGGCTGGCCTGGACCGCGGATAGGAAAACCATGTACTACATCGATTCCCTCACATTTGGGGTAGATGCATTTGACTACAACATCGAAACCGGAGAAATTGGTAAGGAAGCATAACAAAACTAAGTTCCCTTCACTCCTGAAAAGTTACATACTTCTTCAAACGAAGAATAAACACTCTTGATATCCATGTGATTACTTGTCGCAAGTATTATCACCATTTTACTGTGTATTTCTACATTTTGCAGGGGTAATAATTATATAACATGCTTAAATTTCTTGCAAATTCATATCCTGCAAAGATTTAATGAAGTTTATTCGTGCCAATTTAGAGTAATTATCTATAAAACTCAGTTGACTTTTGTTACACAATCTCCCTTATCAATCATTGTCATTTTCTTACTTGTCTCATTTTTGTCATTGCATGATGGATAAAGTTCAAAGAATATGTTTCGAGTAGGAGATTTGAGAGGATATCAAATCTAGGGCGGGCGAGCTTTCTTAGTCGTTCAGATAAAAAAAATCAAGATCAATAACGTATAACGCATGGACAACGCTTTAAATGACGTCATTACGTATCAGTCCATTATGGCGAGGTGTACATCGAAAGCTCCTGTCGTGACGTCATAAACCTTCTCCCTTTGTTGCAGCCAATCGGCGCCAAGCCTTCGCGATCCCCCGATGTGATGGCATCCCAGACGGAATGTGCATCGACAGCGAGGACATGCTGTGGGTGGCGCTTTTCAATGGCGCCGCCGTGATCAGATACAATCCTAAGACAGGTAAATTTATTATTTTGCTTTTTTCATTTCAGTTCGTTTCATTTACTTTTTCGTATCCAATATCGAACAAAATTATTGCAGGCCAGCAATTCTTCTACTCCTTCACTTCTCATGAAATTGTATCTGGAGTGAAATGGACTGATTTTTTTTTTCTCACACTCATTCAATATTCGGCTCTTGACTGCAACTCATCGACTCAGCAAATTTTCGTTCCATGCGAGTTTGGTTCGAGCGGATTTTGTATGTAATGATAATAATAATAATAGTGAACATAATTACATACAGATACCTAACTATATCAGCATTCATAACTGCAATAAGCTTCAATCGGGATTTAAAAAAAGGTCGCAGGCCATTGGAATAATGTAGATGATCCAAACTAACTAACCTAAGTATCCATGTAAACACACGTGAATAACAAAGTGAATGACTCTACTAAAGATATTAATCTGAATCGTTCTGGCTCATTGGCATAGATGACGATGGACATGATTGTCTGGAAAATAATGACGAACAGATTTACAGATATCTAATATTTTCCTCTTAAATGTGTGGCTCTCGGTTTAGGAGAGAAACTTCAAACCATCAAATTACCCACCACTAACATCACAAGTTGCTGTTGGGGCGGAGCCAGTTTGGACGAGCTCTACGTGACGTGCGCAAAACACCACTTGACGAAGGAGCAGCTGGAAAAGGAAGACACTGCCGGGTCGCTCTTCCGGGTCACTGGGTTAGGGGTCAAGGGGGTCAAGAGCGAACCCTTCAACGACAGTGAACTCAGCCAGTGATATCTTCTCTTCGTGCCTACGCGCGTTCCGTCTGAGATGAGAAGCGCACCAAAAGGATTTGGCGAACGTAGTTACATTAAACCGAAAAGGCTCTGTAAAAGTCGTTGCCATTTAGAAATATCTATTTTTGGATTAAGAGTTTGTGATTACTATCTTGACCTGTTACTGAAACATATACACTGTACAACCAAATACATGTGTGCCTGCTTTTCTCTATGCCTTCTCTAGGAATGCGATAAAGTCCTCTTTCCACATCTGAATGAATGGTTTGGCGAAATTCCTCTTGTATTTTACTACCATGACATCACGACTCGTAGTCTCCCACTCTACAGTACACGTCACGTGAAATGAAACATAATCATTTGAACTTGATAAGCCTTGATATGTTTGTCGTGTCTTGTTATTGTACTTTCCAGAATTTTTATTCATCGTTTCCTACATTCGCACAATTCTCAATTTATGTTCGGGGAATGTTCTCATGAAATCCTCTACACTTTAATATTGGCATGTACATTTTTTTTTGTTATACTTATACCTCGGAATCATCAAGTACTTGAACTAAAGGCTGCAATACATCTATCCAAACTGAGGAACAAGGCAGGTATATTCTACAGAGATGGCTATTCAACCTACGTACACAGTATTATATTAACGTTGTCAAAGTGTATTCTCCTATATCGTCATCGAGTAGATCATGTCTTAGGTATGCAAACTTTTCAATAAAAAAAGAAGAAAATATATATGAATGTGAAAGAAAGGAAAGAAAAAAGTTAGCAACGAATGCAAAGAACGAGATATCCAAAACTAGAAAAGAGTCTGAACAGCTGTCATTAAAAAATAAACAAATAAATAAATAAATGAATAAATAAAAACTGAGACAGCTAGGTGATGAAAAGATCATGATGAAACCAACGGCGATTATTTAGAAGTAATGATTCATTGTACAGTGGAAGCTCAGTATAACGAGATCCTTGAGACCAAGACAATTTGTTCTTTATATCAGATACTTTGTTATATCAGTAGTCAATAAACAATACAGAACAAAGGAAAATGAATTCATTGGGACCGGAGGAATTAGTTTGTCATATCAGGGGCCTGTTGCATAAAAGTTACTATTGTGTTACTATTGTGGTAACTTTGCCATCCAATGGTAACTACCATGACAACAATACTCAATAGCCAATCAAATCAAGAATTCCATGGAAGTTACCATTGGATGGCAAAGTTACCATAATAGTAACTTTTTTTGCAACGGGGCCCCAGGTATTTGTTGTATCAGATCTCTGTATATCGAGTTTCCACTGATATTGCGCTATAAATGAAAAAGTCTAGTCAATTAGACATTTATCCACCGATCTTTTTTTCTCAAGTATCGTTTGTATGCCTTTTTTTGTAATCATGAGTTTCGCAAAGAGTCTTATTTCCTGATAGTTTTGCGATTTTTTTTTTCCGAATACCTCATTGTGCCATTTCTCTCCCGTTTTTGCATAAATGATAAAGTGGAAAATAAAACAACTTGAAACAAATGAAATTCGAGTGAGACTAGTCTTAGTTGCTGCTTCGACATCGGATCTCAGACCATTAACATTTTATCATCAGTCAAAACCTATGTAGATAGGACCTATGTAGATAGGTCCCTATGCTGCCACGTGCTCAAGTTTTTGCTTATAGTGGCAGTCCTTCTTCCGCATAATTTCTCAGCTAATTATTTGGAAAATTGGTAATACGATTTATATATTGTTAATGAAATTAATTTACACATCGATTTTCCTTCTTTGAATCATGTACTTGTAATCTGCTTACTGATATTCCGTGTGATATTACTGAAAATAGTCTTGATTTATGTATGAAATTGTGTTGGAAGAAAAATAAATCAAACAAAAGGTATGAATATTAGATAACTATAATACATGTATAGACTGAAACGATAAAAACAAAAACAAAGACATGACAAGAACAGAAGAGTATGGGAGACGGGTAGAAGAATGAGAGAGAGAGAGTGAGAGAGAGAGAAGTATTCAATACAGTAGACTCTCGTTATAATGAAGTTCTCGGGATCGGCAGTTTTCTTTCGTTATATCGAAATTTTGTTATAACCGAATAATAAGCAATAACAATACACAGAGTGAATAATGTTGCGGCCTAATTTTTTACTTCGTTGTAACCGTAATTTCGTTATAACCATGTTCGTTATAACGGGAGTGCACTGTATGATGAAGAAGAGAGGAAAGTGGAGGAAGAGTTTCATTCCAAGCACTTTGATCATAGAAATAATGGCTATATATTACATTACTCTACCTGCACTGAAAACAGCATCACAGTTTGCTGGGGTTTTTTTTAATGCAAATGTTTCCGACATTTTTTTTTTCTGACGTAACAATGAATGATTGCTAACAGCCTGGTTAATAGTTCAGGTCAAATGTTACAGGAGAATGACATCACAGCTGGAATAACAATAAAGGTGGTCTGGAAGATATATATATTTTTTCTTAGGGGTTTAGGAGGATGAAAATATAAGGCATATCTTAATGAAGTATTTAAAAATAATGATAATGATGATAATAATAATGATTATAGCAATCATCATCATCAACATCACCATCATCATAAGAAAGAAGATTGATTAATATCATTGATGGAATAATAATAATAATAATGATAATAATGATAAAATAAATATATATATATATTATACGAATAATTTATGAGTTGTGAGTGCATAGGGCACGAATATCGCACGAGGCGCGAGATAAGCCACTGGTCTATTCAACAAGGCGCGTAGCGCCGCGTTGAATAGACCAGTGGCGAATCTCGCGCCGAGTGCGGTATTACGTGCCCCAATGCACGAACAAAATCATAAATTATTCGTTTTATACAACACCTTGTCCACAATCACAGTACTAAATTAGTGACCGCCAACTTAGGAAGGCCCAAAAATAAATGTAACAATTAGGCAGAGAATTGTTAACCACCCCGAGTACTGCTTTCAAACACTCGTCATGATTCGACCACACAGTCACAGGAATCACAAACTCCGCAGGGTCTACCCATTCTACGCTAACGTTAGATCGAGTTATAGGCCTGACTGTTAGGCCGATCTGAGATGTCGGTAGATCTGGTAGTAGGTCTAGACTTTGTCTATTTCCGAAAATGATTTTGTATAAAAACACAGAAAAATATTCAAATTACGGTTTCTCAACTTGAAATGAAGTCTTGATTTTGGGATCACTGTGGTCCACGTAGCAGATCAGAGTCAAAAGTAAAAACACAGCAGTAGGTATAAAGGCCGCTATACATGCAACTAGCTAGGTAAAGTAGCTGCGCGTACACGTACGTTAACGTTGCAGTACTCCGCCGCGCCTGGTCTACGTCTGTGAGACTTACCGGCAGCGCAGCGCAGCCGGCCAGCACGTACAATGTAGTTTTCTGGCGCTTTGCTACGGGTGTGAGCCACAGAACTCTGTGAGCGGCCATGCATTAGTAGCCCCCCGCGAAGCCGTGCTATAGTACCTTCGAGCCGTGCAATAGGCCCATGCCAGGGGCCTATTGTATGGCTGTCACTCTCAATGAGTTTGATAGGTATTTTCTATTGAATGTCATGTAACATGTTCTTGGCCAATCACAATTCGACATCATTCTGAGGTGTTGTATAAATATATATATTTGCTATATAAAGCATATTAATACATTTGATATTTCATCAAGTGTTACTGACATTTTGATTGAATGAAATATCATTAAGATGATGAGAATTAGTTTGCTAGTAGAAAAATGTCTTCGCTAGATACAGGTGAAAGTAAATTGTACGAGCAATTGTATGGTGAAAACAAATTGTTGACTTGTTTGTTTCTTGCCTTTTCACAACAAACTAATGCCCCAGTCACATAAACATCCCGGACCACCCCGGACCATCCCGGATCTGATCCGGAGTGATCCGGGGAGAGATCCGTGTTCAAGCCGGGAAGCCAACATGGCAACTTTTGGAGGTCAAAAACATCCGGCGTCATCCGGGGACTGCCGTGTTGGCAGAGCAATCCGGGATGGTCCGTGTGGCTGCCGTGTAGCTGCCGTGTTGATCCGTGTATACAAGATGCCGTGCTTGTCCGTGTAGACGCCGCGCTCTTCCTGCCTTATCCGTATGCCGTGTTGATACCATGTGTACAGTCATACCAAAATCCCGGATCTCCCCGGACGTCCCCGGATCTCCCCTGATCACCGTGTAGATCCTTGAGCATCCGTGTTTATATGTGACTGGGGCATAAGTTCTGGAAAAGGAGAGTAGGTCTAATTGGTACTTGCAAAGGCGGGTTCGATCGTTCTATCAGTGCTCACAAATCGCAATGTGTTTGCGCGATCCGCGAGCCTTTTGTTCCTATCTGCTATTGTCCATGCGGCCCATGCCATGCATAATCTGATGCATAGTGTCTGTGCAAGGTAGCCCCTTTCAAACCAAACGAAGCACGGAGGTGTGACACCTCCCAACGTCTTAGACGTCAACGTACACGGAGTTTGCAATTTTAAGCCAAAGGGTGAAGGATCCAGGAAGCGACTGTAGTTTCTATTTACAGTAAGGTATGTATAGCGGTAAGTGCAAAGTGAATTCTGGGTGCGTGTACCTTACAAATTTCCTGACACGATGTAGAGTTATTGAATATCTACCACGAGTAGTTAAAGAACCCCTCTGCGCAAGGCTTAAAAACGTGTATATTTGTTACGCTGTTCCAGATAGTACGTTGAGTACGACTGTTAACCCGTTCCATAATGACTATCAGTGGCAGAATAATAGAGAAGAAATGACAATTTTAAGAGTTGTTAACGTCCCGACTGGAGCGCATTATTGTTCAACCATGAAGCTAATGTATAGCTTCATGGTTCAATCATGGAGGTACCTCCTTGGTTGAACCAGTTGCCTCTACACGCATACATGTAAAGTTTAACCAGGGCGGTGTCTCCCAGGGGTGTCTCTTTCCACCTCCATGGGTGAACTTTGCTCTGTTCAGTACACATGACATTGTATAATAGTAGAAGAATGTCGCACAGGACCTTATCGGTGCAATCTAAGTACCTCCCTGCGTGTTATGCAACTGTATTATTGTAGGCACATGTACATTATGTTACTAAGCCCACTGGTTGCGTGGAAGGGTGGGATTCAAAAAGTCAAGGTGTTTAATTTTCCCTCCCCCTCTTTTTTTTTTAATTGTTACGAGTTGCTGACTCGAATTGCAGTAGACTCAGAGAGAAATGGAATAGCTGTCGCTGATATTATTTCATGCTGTAGGCCTATATCCTTCGTGTCGATCAACTACATAATCTTTTGTTTTAAACTTTGTCAATATCACAGTAAATATAATTCCTTCATGTTGTAGCTGATTTTGTCTTCAAAGCATCCGCGGGCCTGTAATTTACTTACGAGGCTATCAAATACAGTGTACGTCGAGTGACTGGGTATACGTACGTATAGATCACGTATGTATCGAGTTTTGCAAACTCTGTTAAAGTCAAGGCTGGAAAGTTATAGTCTATAAAATGATCGTCACTATTGTTGCGATAAGCTATTTACCGGCCCATTAAAAAGAAAGCGAACCAAATATCACGTATCATATTTGTGGGGAAATACATAATGATCTCGCAGAGACGTGCAGGTAGTTAGGAAGTGCAGGGCTCCTACGTGAAATGTACACCACGAAACAATGAACGGTCCTGCAGTTCAAAATTTAAGACACTATATTTAATATCTGTATTAGTAGCCTAAATTATGCATTTATAATTCTAGATTAAGTGTATAATGTGTTGGGGTGTGAGTCAGTGTGATACAAGCAACGAAAATGAAAATGAGTTTCTTAATAAGGCGAATTGAACAGCACAGCCATCAAATTTCTGTATCTATCTGGGTCAGACCCGATCGAGGGACATCGCCATCCAAACCGTACCCGTGATCGTCATCCGAGTCTTCCATCATGTCCGTCGAGGTGGTTCAGGAGAACGTCGGATTCCTGCTAGAGGGACCTCACTGGGATGACGTCACAAACACGCTCCTCTACGTAGATATCGTTGGTAACACAATCTACCGATACGACCCATCCTCGGGACAGAGCAAAAGTGTCAACATTGGTGAGAATTAAAACCCTTCATACAAAATCCATGGAAATTAATTATTTAGAATTTGAATGGAAAAACAGATTAACGCCATTTAAGTAATCAATTCATTATCAATTCTATTAGATCAGAGGAAATTGAAAACTTTCATTGATTATGTATTCGGTACATAAGAAGGAATATTTTAAAAGATGTAATTATGATTATCACTTATACTGTACTCATTTCTTATATTTTGTAGCAACTTAAATCCCAAATATCTCAAACTGATTGATGTTTAAAAACCTGTTTGCAACTAAAATCTTTATGATATATCACATACTTTCAATGTTTATAAATTCGGTACATGAGAAGGAATATTTTTAAAGACTTAATCATGATGATTACATATACTGTACTTATTTCATATATTTTTCATCAACTTAAATCTCAAATATCTCCAACTGATAGAAATGGAAATAACTGCTTTGAAACTAAACTCTTTATAATATATCACATAAATATAGATATCCATGCAATTGCAGGACACGTTTATAGTCGCAGGATCTTATGAGATTTTAATTATTTTCCTTTTCAATACCCCCCCCCCCCCCCTCTCTCTCTCTCTCTCTCTCTCTCCCTCTATGTATCTTTACATTCATATGAAGAGCTTGTTCACAAAAACCGATAAGTTCATTTTTGAGGATTTTGACGTACGGTCTTTGTCATTAAGTACAAAATAATACCTTTTAAATGATATATTGGTCACTACATACAAAGGTACATTTCTGAAGTTATGGTCAAAAGAAGCAAAACATTTCTTATTATTTTCTTTATTTTTCTTGACCTTTAATCGCAAATATCTCCATTTGGCAAAAATGGACTTATCGGTTTTTGCAAACAAACTCTTCATATCTTTCTACCTGCAATGGTTTTGCATCTTTGCTCTATGTAGGCCTATCTCATAATTAGATCAATATCTATCTATATCCGTTTATCTATCTTGGTAATTTGTTTTCACTCTTCTTATTCTGTCTTTTTGCCTTTTGTTTCCAGTGTAGCATGGAGGGTGTAGCTTATTTCTTGTAAAGGATTCCACGAAAGTTTCATATCTTTATTGAGAAGCATAAATTCCCACAACTCGTCAGTAACGTTTGGCAAGATCAGTTACCCCTCCTCCTCCCGTCCCAACCTCTGCGTCCTCTACGATAGTAAGACGGGGTAAATCGACTGCGTTTTCACTACGGTAGGAAATTGAAATGCACTCTAGGCCGATATGTCAAATTTTCTTTATGTTTTTTTTTTTTCAAAACGCTCTGACACATTGACTGCTGGGACATCACGAACTGTTGCAGCCTTATCCTCCAGGGATATGGCAGCACATGGATTTGATCACCCCCCCCCCCCAAAAAAAAAAAAAATGAAAATGAGATATGCCCTATAATATGTTCAGGTTTCAGGTTCAATGACATTCATTTCCAGCAAAGTTTATATAAGTACAAGTAACATGCGATCAATTGAACGGATTGCCAGATTTTCCCTGTAGTAAAATTATGATATTTTCTGCTGACATTTAGCAATTGCTCATGCCTTCATTGAGTTAAAGTATGAACATTTGGATTGAATTACAATTTACTGTTACTATGACAACAGGTGAGACGGTAGGGGCTGCCGTCCCCACGGCGAGCGGGCGAACCCTTGCATCTGGTGCCAGCCGAGTTGGGTTCGTGGATTGGGAGAGTGGAGACTTCGAAACGGTTGCCTCTTTGGACCTTCCACCATTCACAAGATTCAACGACTCAAAGTGTGATCCCGTCGGAAGATATTGGACAGGTATACATGATTATCCTTGCATCTACTAGCCCCTTATAAATTTTAAGGATGGGTATGAGCAGACAGACGACTTGTACGCTGTCGACATCAATTATATCGATATACACGGTATCTATGTCGTATACATGTAAATACCCTGTATATACAGTGTGTATATATTTTTTCTTCTTCTGGTGATGACCCTGTATTTTGTTTGTAGACCTACTGTAAGGGCGCTGTGGTATAGTGGCTAAGACTCCCGACTCCCAATCCGAGGACCGGAGTTCGATTCCCGCCCAGTGCTTATGTCCTTGGACAAGATGTTTGTTCCCACCACGTCCCTCTCGACCCAGGTGTATAAATGTGACCGTGCACCTCAAAACGAACATAAAGTCGCACACACTGATTTTGCGTGAGGACTGAAAATGAGTGAAATGGGTCAACCTAGCCGAACTTCACTTTTTCATATATTCTGAAAGAGTGGGTCTTATTTTACAGTGTGCTAAAATATGGTATCATAAAACGGGCAGGAAAGTGTGTTTTTTTTTTTTTTGCAGTTTATCTCGAACATTTTTGGTAGAATAGTGTGATTAGGTGTGTCTTTAGAATCCCTTTTTCATTTCTGAAAAACCTTGCTCACACTCTTCACTTTCAACTCTAATAACTTTTGAAAGGATAGTGCTACTGCTTTGAAAGTTGGCATTAATTATGAACAGAATGTGTTAATGAGGCATGCTTAATTTCAGCTTAATTTGATAATCCCTTCATTGTTGCTACTCTGGTGGTTTACTTCCTGTTTTTGGTCCCATTCATCGCACAGCCAGCACGGTTTGGTAAAGACTAAGCGCTGGAATAGACACTGTACTTCAGAGCCTCTTTTCTCAGTTCACACTTTTCCTGAGTTTGTGCTTTCTTTCTAATATTTAGATAGGTTAGGAGAGTCCATTTGATTTGAGTTATACATCATTTTAAAGCTGAAAGTCTGCTCTTTCAGAATATGGTCTTAACTAAAAATTCATGTCTGGCGACTTTTTGTTTGTTTTGAGGTGCAGGGTCACAAATAGTTACCTGGTAACGCGAGGGTAATAATAATGGCGGTGCCCTCTGGTAGAGCAGTGGTAACACTGAAGAGGCTACCCTGGATAAAGAAGACCATACTACAAACTAATTCACCTTTCAGGCATACTTTTAAGTGGGTACCCAATCGAATTGGGACTACGCGTGGAACAACTCTATAGCAGTTGTCTAGTCTCGCTGGTTGTGGAGGCGTCTCCGCTAGGCCTATACGTGACGTCTTCTGGAGACCATCCTGATGTCGTGGGAGTCACGATCAAACATGTTCGACTTTATTTCGGAGACTCTTTCCAGTCTCCAGGTGGTCTCGGAGATATCTCCTCAGTTGTAACCAAGTCGCGGGGACAAATTTCGTCTGCAACGTCTCGGCGACCTTAAAGAGACCCGTGACAACGTACCGGTGACAATGTGGAGACGTCGCGGAGACATCTGCACGTCTAAGAATATGTCTCCGACAAGTCCCGGTGATGTCGCGGTGACGTCCCCGCGAGTGCCGGGTGAATGATTTTTCCCCTTTTCGGAGACGTCTCAGACGTTGCCTTGGAGTTTCCTTCTTGGTCAAAGCGCAAGCCATTTCTTTGCTTTCGGAGTTGGCTTCCGAAACGTCTACAGGTGACAACTTAAATGGCCTGGAAATTGCAAGGACGTCGCGGGTTCGTCGCCACGACGTCTCCACATCGTCACTGGCAGATCGCCATCGTGGCGGAGACATGGCTGGCAAAGTAAATCTTCGCGACCAGTTTGAGGCTGAAAAAAAAAAGTTTCCGAAAATATTGCACATGTTCCGATTCTGTCGCGACTCCACGGAAACCAGACTAGTCTCCAGGAGACATCACGGAGACGTCGCGGAGACGTCGCGGAGACGACGTCTCCACATCGTCACTGACAGGTCACCACCGTGGCGGAGACATGGCTCGCAAAGTAAATCTTCGTTTGAGGCTGAAAAAAAAGTCTCCGAAAATATTGAACATGTTCCGATTCTGTCGCGACTCCGCGGAAACCAGACTAGTCTCCAGGAGACATCACGGAGACGTCGCGGAGACGTCGCGGAGACGTCTTTTCTACCAGCGAGACTCGAGTTGTCACCAGATTGTCACCTAGTCTCCAAGCCAATGAGAGACCCACTTTAGGCGTTATAAGCCAGTGGGTACAAATACATGCCCAGTGTTAACCATAGGTGATTATGCAGTCCTCGAAAATATTATTTTTCTCTCACACAATCAAGGAAAGAAACCTGCATCGTCTCGGCTGATTATCCCTTTGTATGCTTTGAGTGAGGATTAGCACAGAAAACCAAATAGCATTGTACACACTGTCCAAAGTCCCTGGAACAGAAAGGGTTAATGAACTTGTCTCGTGAATATTCAGTCCACAAAATATGGTACCTCGGGACTAAGCATTTGTCAGGGAGATTTGCGACAATTCCCTAGCCCATGCTTTACAACGAATAAACTAGACGACTAATTGAAGAGAGAGAGAGAGAGAGAAAAAATGTGCAACAGAAAATTTAAGGATAGCACGGTGATAGAGAAATCACTGCTGATTTGAGGGCAATCATGTTGAGAAGAAAACTACTTATTTCTTCCGTTTGTTTCCGGCACAATAGGCTGATCTTCTTTCGATATGATGAAGTCATATAGGGCTGTTGTGGGAATGGGTGAGATTTTGTAATGAGTTTGTATTCACTGTTTCAGGTACAATGGGGTATGAAGTAACGGCTTCTGGAGCCGAGTTACCTGCCAAGACCAAACGAGGCTGCCTTTACCGTCTAGATGGCGGTAATAAGCTCTCTACACATGTGCAAAACGTAAGTATAGATAATCACCTTTTCCTTTCTCTAGGAGTGGGATTGAGGAACGGCTAGCGGCAGGAGAAATATTATTATGATTTTTTTTTTTCTACAGCACTGCTGCCACTAACTGTCAAGTACCCCATTGACACTGTCTCAACGTCTCCTTGCATAAAGGAAAGCGATATCGGTTATACATAAAAGCCATATTAGCCATGATTTCAAGAAAAAAATAATAATGGACACACATTACTCGGGTTGGACTCGAACCAATAATCTCTCGATTTCTCCACAGGCGTCGTGTATCCTGCAAGACTACCAAGCTTTCGCCCAACAGCCATTGCTGATGCTGATTGCGGATGCTGCTTATTCACACCATTGAATTCTTGCGTCCAGTTGTTTTACTGGAAGTGATTTACAAACAAACAAACAAACAAACAAAACATGGCCCTTCATTAACCTGAATACCAGATTATTGTAGGCCCATGATTATTTTTCCCACGGCTACTACTAAAGAAACTGAGTGATCGGTATTTATCTGCATCGATACAGGGCAATTTGGCAATCAGTTGCAATAAAAATAACTCAATGCAACAATTCTTTGATTTGATATATGTGGCTGTTGTTACATACACAGCAGTGCAGCAGTCTTCAATCAAGTCCATGGCGTTGGCTTGAACATTAATTTGTCAAATGGAACTCTTTCGATGTTGATGATGTATTTTAAAAATTTTGTTGTTTGTTGAGGTTTTAGTTTCTGTTTTATCATTTTAACCTGAATGCTTTTCAGTAGCTTTACGGCAAACGATTTACCAGATTGCGGCAGATGAATTGTTATTACGCCACGAATCCTTTTTAGATACGCTTTTTCGTTGCATTTAAATCTTGTCCGCCAGGTGACCATCTCGAACGGTCTGGCGTGGACAGCTGATCATTCGACAATGTACTACATCGACTCATTCTCGTTCGCTGTGGACGCGTTCGATTACGATATAAAGACGGGGGACATTAGTGAGTTTCCTCTCTCTTGGCGATGGCGATGATGGTGATGATGATAATAGGGATGATCGTGGTGATGATGATGATAATGATGAAATGATGATGATGATGATAATGATGATGATGATAATGATGAAAATTATGAAAATGATGATAATTAATGCTGAAGCATGATGACGATGATAATGATAATGATGATGATGGTGATGGTAATGATGACACTGATGATAATGATAGTGATGATAGTGATAACGATAATGAAAATGATATTGATATTGATGATGGTAATGATGAGAATGATGATGATAATGATAATGATAAGGATGGTGATGATGATGCTGATGACGATGATGTTGAAGATAATGCTGATGATAATGATGTTGATGACGATATTGATCATAGTGTTACTGGTGACAATGGTTATGACGGTGCAGAGGAGAATGAAAGTATGATAACGACTATGACAATGATGATGTTGATGCTGAAATGACAATGCTTTGAAAATGGTTTATAGTGGTGAGAATGCCGTAAAATTGTCACCCTCTCGACAAGTATTATTGTTTTATTGTGAATGCCCAAATGGAAAGAGCACTCCCTCTCTCTCTCTCTCTCTCTCTCTCGTGCACTCTCCTTGTTTCATTACTTTGGCGTTATTATCATCATTATTGTCATTCCTATTGTTACTTCCACTTTTGTGTCATCATCATCATTTTCATCATCATCATTAGTGTTAGCTAAAATTTTCAATGCGTCTTCGGTTACAAGGTGTACTGTCGTTCCAGGCCTAGCACCCCGTTTGACTCCCGACTGAATCATTTACAAACATACAGAAGAGAAACGAAAACGTTGCTAACAATGGTGACTCGTGGGAATTCTGAAAATAACACATTCAATTCTGCAAAGATGTTATGAAAATACACCTGGTCATGATCCGTTAGGTATGTCTTCTTGTACTTTTCCTTATTGATGCTATTCTCCTTTATAAAATCGCCGTGCTCAGGTAACCGTCGACGAGTCATCACCATTCCCGAGTCGGCTGGATTCCCAGACGGTATGTGTATCGACAGTGAGGACATGCTCTGGGTGGCAGTTTTCGGTGCTGGAAGCGTGAACCGGTATAACCCGAGGACAGGTTAGCCACTCGGATAGACAAGTGATCTTAATGTTTGTCATACAATGAGAGCCAGTGGAATAAGCCAGGTCGGAGTTACATTCTGCGCATGAGCAGATAAGAGTCATCTGAGAAAATGGACATGATGAGACACAGAGTTGTAATGAGCAAAGTAGGGGCAGCACCTGAAAGGCTTCAATGTATATTGCAGTAGGCGTTTTCACATCAGCCCGATGTTTCGAAATAGCGCGCTATTTTGCTGACTATTTTCTGCGAAAAATATCTCGAGCTTGGATTTTTATCGGGCTGATGTGAAAACGCCTAGTGAGAGAGAAAGATTTCTGAATATTCAAGGGGCTTTTTTAACATAGGCATGCACTTCGAATACGTAGGCCTAACAGGTGATATCCTAAGTTTTTCTCACTACCGTATGAATAATTTATTAAACACTTTAGTACACGTATCTACTCCTTTATTATAAGCTCGTTGGTGATGTTTCATAGCTGTACAACTCTTTAGTTTCGATGACGTATAAAGTGGCGTATGAAGTTTGCGAGATTGTGGAGGTGAAGTTTAATAGAATTGTTTCCTCTCTCTATGAACAAAATTGGGCACGAAAACCCTACAAACTCTTGAAACAGTCTGTAAACTCAGTGATAAATCGCATACCTAGAGATGTTAGAACAAGTTTGAGGTTCAGTCTTGCTGTAAATCCGATTGCTCCGTTTACGTCTTTGCCATGCAAAACAAATCTCTCTTTTTGTTCCATGTATAGTGGACTGGTTACATGAACAGTGCACTTGAATAATAGACCCCTAACTTCATTTTTTTTTTAAAGTGGGGGTCCGTCATGTTTGATTCTGTCCGTCATACATTTTTATAGTGTGGAATTTCTAATTTGGACAAATTACGCATCATTTCAAGCTGTGAATTACCGCTTGAAGGCTTGCTCTTTACTTGAAGAAAAGAAAAAAGAATGACAATTAATCTTATCTGGCAACTTCTTGTGAGTTTTGTGATGCACGATCAAAGTTATTACTTGTTCTCCAAGGTGAATTACTCCGTACCGTTAACCTGCCAGTTACCATCATCACGAGCTGCTGCTGGGGCGGGGCCGGGCTCGACGAACTCTACGTGACCACGGCTAAAGTGTCTTTGATTTATTACTTGTTCTCCAAGGTGAATTACTCCGTACCGTTAACCTGCCAGTTACCATCATCACGAGCTGCTGCTGGGGCGGGGCCGGGCTCGACGAACTCTACGTGACCACGGCTAAGGTGTCTCTGACGGAGGAGCAGCTAAAGACACAGGACAAGGCGGGCTCTCTCTTCCGGGTCACGGGGTTAGGGGTCAAAGGGGTTAAGGGTCAACCGTACAAGGATGTGTGATGCCAATGGCAATGTGGATGGGCACGTGTGGTTAAAAGTCAAATAAGTCAAACTGCCAAATAAATATTTTCGAAAAAAGTCTCCTGCAATTTTTTACTTGTAGACAATCGTTTTTGTAAACAATCTCTTACAAATTTACTGGCGTGAAGCCAATATCTGATTAAGGATAGATAAAACGAAAAAAAAGAGAATTCGTGGTAGTTATATTTTCAAACATTTAAATCACTTTACTACCTTCATTCATCTTCCACACACAAAAAAGAGGAAAAGAACAGAGAGAGATCGAAAGAGATAAATACTGTCATTTTACGGGATTCACGCAATTTGATACTTGACCAACCTCGGAGAAATCTCATGAATTTGCATGCATTTACTCAAGTGCTAAGATATTCTGTAATCACCCCGAGAATTTTCAGCAATTTAAACGTTTTTCAGAACAGATTACATCAGAATGTGGGTTAACATGGATTTGAGGTAATGTGCAACGCTATTTTTACAAGTCATATAGGTTACTGAAATAGCTGGCATAGGTTACGTGTCACTGTTTGGTTTCACCTTCCTTGTAGCATTTTGTGGTAGGCGAATTTCAATCTCTCTCTCTTTCTCTTTGTTCTTTTTATTAAGTCCCTGTTATATATCTTGAAAAGTACTTCATTACACTTTGTCTTTTTTAATTTGAATAATTTGATTGGCTCATTGTTGTGTTGTGCTTTTTGTTCTTGATGGTTGTCACATTGTATATTCGTGTCTTCTTTAAAAAAAATAAAAAAAAACATGTCTGGCTGATCGAAGGCATCTTATCTCGTGATGAATAAAATCAAATATACAAACAGACAAACAATACTTCTAGTTTTCCTTTGACCCAATATGCATTGCCAAGATCGCATCTTATTGCCAAGTCGTTATGCTATGATTCAAGTAACATGATCTATGTCATTCAAAATATATAGGGGAGATTGGGTCTATTTTTTCTAAGATACAGACTAAAGTGATTTTGACTTTGACGCTAATTTACTGTACATATCCTACATTCCTGTGTTTTACATTCGTTTATTTCCAACTCAAACATGATGTTTTGCACATTATATAGAAATAAAGTGTTGAAAGCCAGTTGTTGTTGTTCTTTGTTTTTTTTACAAATGCAATTGTCATGGGGATGGAAGTGGTTGTCTACAAATTACCACGGATTCTTGTATAATATTGAGACTTAATTATATTTAATCAATGCATGCTTCATGATCATAAAAGAGTTAATAGATAAACTTGTCGGTTGAGAATGATAAGGGCGTTAAGTTGCCACTAAACCCATAGTGTTCGAGACAACTTAACGCCCTTCTCATTCTCAGCAGACGAACTATTCGTTATAGGTGATATCCTATGGCTGTAACAATGGCGTGGTTATCACGTAGTAATACATGTATCTGACATGTACGATGAGAAATGGATAGTACAATTGTAAGCGCATGCAATGTCATAATCTTCCACAGCAGTGTATTCATGTAGGGCAGTTTTAGGGTCTCTTCCTTCCTCTGATAAAACATTTCTGAAAGCTCTCGGGGGGGGGGGGGATTACGGGATCAACTTGTGATGCAGTCTTTATCCCTTTAATATAATATGACTTGTGATCCATTCATATAAATGTCCGGTCATCTAAATTTGATTAAGCTTGAATTTTCGAAGTGATAAACATCGCCCAAAAGGGCAATACCGTATTGACACCAATGAAAAATGACGGTCACATGGTTTCACCTTTTAATAACCAATTGTGATGTACGCAGGAAATTCAGAGCGGTTTTTCAAACATTTTTGGAGGAAAGAAATCATGACAATAGGTATGCTGTAACATATTTGTACCTACACATGTAATACAAAAGTATTGCATCACATGCTACGATATAAAAGAATGTATTAACTTAAATACTCATAATCATAACTCTTTGCCCGATGATAAGTCTGCCCGTGGAAAAAAAAAAGAATGTCTTTCTTTTAATAAGTACAGATGTAATTGTACACATTTCCTGTACATTACCCGAAATGAGCCTTTGAATAAAGCGATTTTAGTTTAAAAAAAAAACCCACAAAAATGCCCCCCCCCAAAAAAAAAAAAAACAAAACAAAACAAAACAAACTAGAAATGTCGCTATGGCGACTGGTATGCCTCCGCCATAATGCATGATTTTCCTAATAGGTCTAGATAGTACATGTGGACAATGTGTGATTACATTTTCACAAAACTGGCAAAATATTGAAATGACAAGTTTGTCACAAATGTGTTGAATGTTCACCTTCCTTGACCTTGGTTAATTGGATGAATAGGAGATCATGTATTTGGGGATTTAAGGACTTTAACTTGACTTTGACCCATTCATACATTTATGCATTGAGTAATTTTCATGGTACCGGTATGGAGAAAAAGTGCAATTTCTGTACTGAATAGTAAATTGTTACCATGCTCATCTGGCCTTTGACCCTAAAATTCATAAGACACTAGTAATCACTTTCAGGTAGAACATGCATAAATATGCAGTAAGTTTCACGATAAATTGAGCCACTTCTGAGATATGGACGAAAAGTTAGTTCAGCACTTTCACTTGATCTTTGACCTTCTGACCTTTGAGGCAAAAAAAGGAAAAAAAAAAAACCTCTCCAGAGAATTTCTATTAGGTTATACATGCATACACCAAGTGTAAAAAAAAAAATAATAATCCTGCTGGCATTGCATGAACATGAGGGAAATAGTAAAATTTTGAAGAGTTGCACTTGACCTTTGACCCCTGACCTTTGACCCCATGAACCCTACATTCTCTAGATAATCACTGCCAGTCAGTACATGTATATACTATGTTCCACGAAGATACAGTTCTGTACCTTGAACAATTTTCCAATTTACAGAGAAAAAAAAAGAAGTTTTAATACTTTTACTCGACCTTTTGACCTTTGACCTTTGACCTCATGACTCAAACTTTCACCAGAGAATCTAAATTGGGTAATACATGTATACACTAAGTTTCAAGAAAATATCTTCTGGCATTGCATAGATATGGTGGAAATAGTGAAATTTTATGTATTTGACCTTGACCTTTTGACCTTTGACCTTGAGCACGTGCACCCAAAAGTTGATAGGCACAACTTCACCCCCTAATACACATACATGCCAAGTTTCATTAGGATACCTCAACAGGTTTTGATAGTTACCTTGTCCACAAAATTCATTACGGACGGACGGAAAGACAGACGGACGGACGGACGGACGGACGGACGGACGGACGGACGGACGGACAACCCGAAAACATAATGCCTCCGGCACCACTTCGTGGCGGAGGCATAAAAACAAACAAACAAACAACTATTAACATTTCTATCCTAATTTCTGGTTGCGTAATAGCCACTTGCATGGCATGCTTTTCACATGTTTATTGTTTATTCTGTATCATCCACCATTACAAAATATGGTGTTAATGTTGTTAGATAAACAAGAAAATTCAGAATAAAGGCCTAATTCCACCCAACTTTTTGACAATAATGGATGAAGCTGGTTGAAAGGTATTGTAGGACGGCGTGGATAAACAGAATGAGAAACAGATAGTAGTGAGGGGATAGAAGCATTGAAGCATGAATAAGAGAAAGATGAGATAAAAGAAGGCAAGATAAACACGAGGGTAGAAGTAGCTCCATGCTGAGACGAGATATCACAGTTGAGCTGCGTCATGTCTGTAGTGGTTTGCGTAAACAACTTCGTTATACTTAATGCGAATTAGCATCGCGATCGAAAAGCTTTCGTGGGTTATTTGTACTGAAGCCTGCCGCGTCAAATGGCAAACATTCTGTATACCGACGACCTACTCAGGAGCTACTCGGTTAGACCAGGCTCTACGCCACTTACATTGAAGGCCATCTAAGAACACTTGAAGATTGGCAATTGGCGACCGCAGTGTACATCCTTGTACGCCTCTTCGAAGTTCAGTCGGTACGTATGATTTATGCGTGCATGGTATGAATTCCTGACAGTTTCAATATTTTTTTGGCAGCAATAACTTTATGTGCATGTAAGGGAACAGGTCACAGGCGAGCAAAAATCAGTTCAGAATTGTACCTTTTTGACCATGTAAAAAATGATACTTTTCAAGAAGACACAGAAGTAGGCCTAAACAAGTGCTAAAGCTGATGGCGAACAAAGTAACACTCGTGCGCAAGATGGTTGCATATAAACTGTTATAGGACCCTATAGATACTGATATTCCTTTGTTTGTCAGTCCTGGGGTTATAGTAAGAAGATTTGAAGAAATAATTGAAGGATTTGTTCCTACACATTCCATGAAAGATCCTTTCATGATTTTAGCATTTCCTCTAAAATACAAGTGAGAATTATTACAAATCTAGATCCTCTTATTCGGTCTCTATACCCAAACAGTTATGGAAGAACAGCTTCGTGCATAGAGCGGGACATAACGAGCACGAAAGCCAGTGACATGACGAGCATTCAGATGCAATGCTATTGAACCTACACATAAATCTTAGCGCAAAACGTTACAAGGATTCCGCTTCTCTATTGACACCTCTCTGATCAGACTTTGCTCTCTGTACACATCACGAATGTATTAGGTCTCCATAATAATTGTATAGAAGAATACACAGGACACTATTTTTCCAATTATCGTTCTTGGTTCAACAGTGGCGGATCCAGGGAAGACCGTACCGGGCGCACGCTCCCCCCCCCCCCCCCCCCCTTGTGTTGTTGTTTTTGTTAAAACAAATATAAAGAAAAAGGGGTAGGGGTGCATGCGCCCCATTTAATTTTGTAAACTCGCCCCCTCTTTACGGAATTCCTGGATCTGCCCCTGTTCAAAGTAATGTACTTAGACCCCCCCCCCCTCGATTGGTACGAGTTATTGTATCGAAATGCAGCTTTAGAGAACGAGATTAGCGATCTAACTTTGTCACGCTGTTATGTACGAGGCCTATCCCTCGTGTTAACTATCATTCTGTTTGTATTTGATAGACCAGGGGGTGTTTCGATCATGAAGCTGTTCGCAAAATTACGAACGTCTTAACAACGACAGGTGATCAGTTCTTGTGCAGGATTGTTGAAATTCTGATAAGTATAGCACACCAGAACTAATCACCAGTCGTTCTTAAGTCGTTCGTAACTTTAAGAACAGATTTATGACCCCCCCCCCTCCCTGTGTAATCTTTGTTTAATCATTAGGCATTGTTTACATTTAATGTCGGTTCGTTGGAATTATTTCCCCTATATTCTCGAAGCCTAGACACTATAGTGTCTATAGGCAAATGAGTCCAATGAACTCGACATTCGGCAAACAGTTGAGGTCTATAAGTCAGACACTAGGCTAACCTCTATCTATCTATATGGACCTTATAGACCTCAACTGTTTGCCGAATGTCGAGTTCATTGGACTCATTTGCCTATAGACACTATAGTGTCTAGCTGGTGGGCCTTTTTGTGTAGTGTCGAGCTCATAGGCTCATGACTCGTGAGATCTATCCCACACACACACACACACACACACACACACACACACACTTACAGTCAAACCTGTATAAAGCAGCCACCCAAGGAAGACGAAAAAAAAAGCGGTCGTTGTAGACAGGTGATCACATAGACAGAGTCTTGAACATGCCTCTTGAACATGCCTTTTCTATAGGCGGGAATTGAGTTTAGTGTCTGTATAGCCAGAAGGCCGCTATGGACAAAAATGGTCGTTATGACAGGTTTGACTGTATAAGAAGGTTACGAGCTTTTGACTCTCCATATTTTTCTGCTCGTATGAAGGGTCTGACAGAAGGAACATCATACCAAGTCAGTTCCGTGGTCGTCGTCGGAGTCATTCGCCATGTCCGTCGAAGTGGTTCAGGAGAACGTTGGGAAACTTCTGGAGGGACCTCACTGGGATGACGTCACAAACACGCTCCTCTACATAGATATCCTTGGCAACACAATCTACCGATACGACCCGTCCTCAGGAAAGAGCCAGAGCGTTAACATCGGTGAGAGTCAGAATTATACGTTTGTCACTTTTAACCCTTAGAGTACCGGATTCAGTCCACAAAATGAATTGCAAGATACCTGAGGGTTACAATTCGTTTTTCGGAAATGTTCGTTAATCCGAAGGTTCTTTAACCTGAAAATGAAATAAGATTCGTTTTCCGGAGGTTCGTTAATCTGATAATGTAAAAAATTCGTGATTCCAAAAATACATGTACGTTATGTCGTTTTCTTTGCCATGTATTTCATTTCCAGTGTATCAAGGAGTGAGTTGCTGTTCCGAAGAATACCACAAAAATTTATATTTATTTGTTTAATGAAAAGTGTACATTCCCTCGTCTCATTGGAAATCGATCTTTAGAGTGATATTACCCCCTGCCTCTTGCAGAAAGTTCAGTTACCTGCCCTTTCATTAGGCTGGATATATCATACTTCTTTTTTTCTTTTTTTTACGTGGAATCATTTTAATGTTTTCTTCAAAACGTTCCATTACCGGGAGATCTCGAACTATTGCAGCCTTATTTCTAGACATGATCGAGCGTGAATTTGGTATACTTTTTTTTCTTTTATTATTTTTTTTTTAGCAGATTGTGGGATTTTCCCTTAATTTGACTGACGTGTTTTAGTGATATGTCTGCATTCTGGATTGTTGTTGATATGTCTGCATTTTGGATTGATTTTCCCTGATGCTGTTACCATGACGACAGGTAAGGCGGTTGGGTCTGTTGTGCCCACAGTGAGCGGGAAAACCCTTGCAGCTAGTGAGAGCCGAATCGGGTTCGTGGATTGGGAGAGTGGAGACGTCGAAGCGGTCGCCTCTGCAGACCTTCCACCATTCACCAGATTCAACGACGGAAAGTGTGATCCTGCCGGGAGATTTTGGGCAGGTGTGTTGGCGATTATTGTTGCCTGTTGTCAATTTTGACGATGAATGAGTACAAGCATACTGCAAAAAATCGGGTGTTAAATATGATATGAAACACCGAGCTGATATTAAATTTTCGGTGTTCATTTGTGGTGTTAAATCAACATCTCCGGGTGTCACTTCAAAATTATTCTAAGGTAGGTAATTAATTACTGGTTTTTTTTTTCTTGTTGGTTTTGAACTTTAATAAGACGGACAAAAGCTTTCAGATAAAGTATTTGATTTTTGAAAAAAAAAAGTTCTACACCACAGTAGTGCCAGTTGGTGTGGTCTCCTATTGAAGCTGGGCTGGTGGTATACCATTGACATTAACACCAGCAGTATCAAATCAAGAGCAAGTATACATGTAGTGTCACCGTTGAAATAACACCAGCGCTGTGTCCAAATATCACCAGCTACAGTGCCAAATTAACACCAGGAAGTGCCATGTAAATATTATTCAACACCATCAAAACATACGTTCTACACCAGGTCCTGTCGGTATGGTCCTCTACTGACATTTGATCGGTGTTAGATTTAACACCCATGGTGTTACACCGCTCTTTCTACAGTTCAGACTAACAATGCTCACTATTGATAACAGATACGAATGGTGTCTCTGATTCAAATGATTATACTTTTCTATCGACACTGATCGATAACCTCTCATTCTGTTTGTAAGCCTGCTCATAAATAACCTAATATTACAAACAGAATTTAGTAATAATGGTTGCTTTCGACAACCTGTTCAGAAAGCTTGCCCGAAGTTTAACTCGTGTCGCAACAACTAATTCATGTAAAGTATTGAGATATATAGCTAAAGGTTTGGAGCAGGTGGAGATAGATATCGGACAAACGTTAGCGCAAAGGGACCACCAGCTGACAACAAACATGAACTCCTTTTTAATGCACTGTCACATAGCTCAACTCTACTTGATTTCTTTTTCTTTATTACTTTACCTGAAGAAGTCACATCAGAATTTTCAGTGTATTTAATGTTAAAGAGTCTCAAATAAGGAAAAATATTTTGAGTTCGTACGCCTTTAAAGCTCCCAAAAGGATTCGTTTTACAGTTTGAGATTTCCAGACTGAATGAAGTTAATACAATGTCGCCTAAACATTTTTCACAAGGGAGGTTAATACCTTGACATTAGTTCTTACAATTTCAATCCTTATCTCATTGCCAAAATTTTGCCAAAGCCCTTATCGATTCCCAGTTTCAATTGGACAAATATTTCTTGTCTCGCTGCCGTAGTCATTTTGGAGTATTGTTGGAACGGGCAATGACCTTTTTTTAATGTTGTTTCAGGTACGATGGCATTCGGAGAAACGGGTTCTGGAGCTGCTGACTATCCACGACGGGGCTCCCTCTACTGTCTGGGTGTCGATAGTAAGCTAACTACCCATGTGCAAAATGTAAGTTATAGATAAATAGAAAGATAGATAGATAGAGAGATAGATAGATTGATAGATAGATAGACAGACAGATAGATAGATAGATAGATAGATAGATGAATACAGATAGATAGATAGATAGATAGATCAATAGATAGATAGATAGATCAATAGATAGATAGATCAATAGATAGATCAATAGATAGATAGATATATAGATAGATAGACAGATAGATAGATAGATAGATAGATAGATAGATAGATATTATACAAATGGGTGGAGATAGAAGGAAAGAAAGGTGGAGTGTTGAGGTTGGGAATCTTCGATACTGCGACGGGCAAATTGATTTGCGGTAAGGAATCCTCAGTCACACTCTTTTGCTACATCTTCATCTTGTCCACCATTCAGGTGGCCATCTCGAACGGTCTGGCGTGGACAGCTGACCACTCGACCATGTACTATATCGACTCACTCTCGTTCGGTGTGGACGCGTTCGATTACGACATCAAGACTGGAAATATTAGTGAGTTTTTTCTTAGATCATGACAATGATGATGATAATGCAAAGGGGAAGAAGATGACGATAACGGTTACAATGGCGATGCTGATCAATGTTGATAATGATTAAATGGTGATATTAGTTTCTTGCGGTGAGAAAGCTGTAATAATTTTCCTTTTTTGACAAGTATATAGTTCTGTTATCAATGTCAAGGTTAAATGAATACTTAATCTATTACAATCTCCTGTTTTCTTATACTTTGTTTTGACTAAGTATCATCATGTCTATAATATTTGATACAGTCCGGTATCAGGACGTACTTTGATTATTGTATCTATCCTACAGTCCTATTTCACTCCCAGCTAAACTTTCTTTTACCCATTACACGCAAATAGGGAAGACAAATCATGCAAATCTTGAATTGTTATTTTTTCTTGAATTTTGAAAATAATACATTTCAGATTGCAGAGATGATTAATTTGCACGTAGTCATGATTCGTTAAATGGATGTCTCCTTGTATTTTTCCAAATGAAATAATGATATTCTTCCACACATAACTCCGTGCTCAGGTAACCGTCGACGGGTCATCACCATTCCCGAGTCGACTGGATTCCCGGACGGTATGTGTATCGACAGCGAGGACATGCTCTGGGTGGCCGTTTTCCGTAGCGGTAGTGTGATTCGCTATAACCCCAGAACAGGTTGGTATCTCGGGTGATAGTTTCAGTTTGGCATTGACTAAATGTCAGTAGGAAATAGTATCTCACTGGTGATAAATTCAGTTTGGCATACACTGAATGCCAGCAGAAGTAAGTAACATGTTATATCAGGGAGAAAACCGATAATTATTTCACCTGTCTCGGGAAGGGAAGGCAGCGGGAAGAGGAATAAGTTCGTATTTTTGTTATTTGGACTCAATCCTGAACAGCATGATTGTAATAAATCCGTGTACCAAGTTTCAGCTTAAACTACTAAGTTATTACAGGGATGGTGTCGTACTGGTGGCAATAAGGATTGGGCTTTTAACGTTTTGTAATATACCAAGAACCAAATTAAGAAATAGTTATACAGCATACCATTCTAAGAGGAATTCCAAGTTTGTTACATGCAAATCGGTTTTGGATTGGCTAAGACATCCAAAAACAAATTAAAACAAAGCCATCCGAATAAAAGGAGGGTTCTACCTTTAATCTGAATTACTCTGTTTTGGATACCTCAGCCATTTCAAAACTTATTTTGCATCAGATAAACGTTGAAGCCCTCTTGGAATTACATGCTCTTTTATAATTATTTCATAAGAATTTTCTCTTTACCTCACCCCCCCCCCCCCCCAAAAAAAAAAAAGTGTAAGAAAGTATAAGAACAATCAAAACTGACAAAAATTTCTTTTGTCATCCTATTATTAATAATGAGTATTTTTTAAATCATTAAAAGTTTGTGTTTTCAGCCAAATTTGTATAGAATGTCAAGTTCTTCCTCATGCCTTGGTGACCTTTCCAGATAACTGAATGTAGACATTGTCTCGTTTTGTTTCCGCCCTTTCTTTGTCATGCCTATCTTTAGTTTTGTTTTCTGTCTGTTCCGTCCCTGCTTTTATCCTTGTACTTGTCATAGTCCTTTTTTATTTTCCGATAATGTCGCCTGATATCAGGATATCAACATTTTATACATGAAGACCTTGACGGATCTTGAGATGCCCTTAAAACCTTCTACGGGAATTCACAAATTTTACAAGCTGTGCTTTTCTTGTGAATTCCTCTTTTCCATGAACAGTTATATAAAATTTAGATTGCATTGCTTACTTGTTTATTTATCCAAACCAGAGTTGATATCATTGTAATAATTGTATTCATGTTTTGTTGAAACTTGCGTGATTCAAAGTTCTTTTTAAAATTATGTGCTCATGTAAGCGTTATGTATATTACTTTGTATTACTTTATATGGAAATAAAATCATTTCGAATTGAATTTGAATTAAGTTGAATATTGAAAGCTGAGAATTACAATTTGAAGGCTTGATCTTCACCTAGAAAAATAATAATCCAAAGTGTCATCTAGCTGTATTTTTGGTGGCTTTTATGATGGGAAATCACATTTGTGATTTTCGATCTGCCAGGTGAAAAACTTCGTACCGTCAACCTGCCAGTCACCATCATCACAAGCTGCTGCTGGGGCGGGGCCGGGCTCGACGAACTCTACGTGACCACGGGTAAAGTGACTCTCACCGAGGAAGAGCTGAAGAAACAGGACAAGGCGGGGTCCCTCTTCCGGGTCACGGGGTTAGGGGTCAAAGGGGTTAAGGGTCAACCGTACAAGGATGTGTAATGTCAATGGCGATGTGGATGGGCACGTGTGGGTTAAAAGTCTGATAAGTTAAACTGCCAAATAAACTAATATTTTCGAAAAAGACTCATGCTATTTCTAATTTGTAGACAATCGTTTTTGTAAACAATCTCTTACAAATTTACTAGCGTGAAACCAATAATTGATTAAGGACCAACTGAAAAAGAAAACTCATGATCTTTTTATTTTCAAAAAATCAAATCACTTTACTACCTTCATGCATCTTCCATATACACAAAAAGAGGAAACGAACAGAGAGAGATTGAAAGAGATAAATACTGTAAATTTGATAATACTTCACAAACCTGTGAGAAATCTCAAGAACTTTGGGTGCATTTACTCAAGTGCTTAGATATTCCCTAATCATCCCGCGAAAGAGTAATTAGCAATTTAAAAGCTTTCGAAAGAACATTACATCAAAATTTGAGTTAGCATGGATATGACGTATAATTTGCCTCTGTAGTGCACGGTGCTATTTTATACAATTCCTTATACACACGTGCATGATATAGGCCTATACCAGTACTGCAATAACTTGAATAAGTTATGCGTCACTGCATGCATGGTTTTCACCTTTTTTCGTTGCATTTTGTGTTAGACAAATTTTCATCTCTCTCACTTTCTCTCTCGCTCTTTGTTTGTTCTTTTTTATTTAGCTTGTGTCATACATGTTGAAATGTACTTTATTTTGCATTTTTTTTAATTTGATTTAAGTGATTTGTTCATTGTTGTGTTGTGCTTTTTTTTTCTTGATGATTGTCACATTATATTCATGTCTTCTCTGAAAAAAAAAGCATCTTATCCCGTGATGAATAAAATCAAATATACAAACAAACAATACTTCGTTGCAAGAGTTTTTCTTTGATCCAATATACATAGCCAAGATTGCGTCTGATTACAAAGTCGTTATGCTGTGATTCAAGTAACATTATCTACGTACAAGTAGGGGGGGGGCGAGATGGCTTATGTGACTTCAACGCTAATTTACTTATCCTATAATAGCTTCTTGTGCTTTACATGCGTTTATTTCCGACATTATGTTTTGCACATTACATTGTATATAGAAATAAAGCGTTGAAAGCTGTCGTTTTCAATCAAATGCAGTCGTTTTGGGGATAAAGTGGTTGTCTACAAATTACAACGGGTTCTTGAATTATAATGGAACTTAATTTGGACTTAATCCATGCCTACTTCATGACCATTAAAGAGTTAATACATTAAACTATTCGTTCTAGGCGATATCCTATGGCTGTAGCAATGGCGTGGTTACATAGTAATATATGTACGATGAGAAAATGGATAGTACAAGCGTATCCAATGTCATGATCTTCCACAGCAATGTATTCATGTAGGGTAGTTTTAGGGTCTCTTCCTTCCTCTGATAAAACATTTCTGAAAGCTCGGGGGGGGGGGGTGGATGACCTAACTATAGTGCAGAAGCACAAAGCTCTTTATAGTGAAGGTGAAATGGGAGAAACATTATACTAAGGGAACGACTTGTGATGCAGTCTATATCCCTTACATATGTAATATTAATTTAGATCCATTCCTATAAATATCCGGTCATCTGAATTTGATAAATTTTGAATTTTTGAAGTGATAAACATGGCGTAAAAGGGCAATTACCGTATTGGCACCAATGAAGAATGACCGCCACAGGGTTTCGCCTTTCTTCATATCTTAATAAAACCAATTGTGCTGTACGCTGGAAATTCAGAGTGGTTTTTCAAACATTTCTGGAGGAAAGAAATGATGACAACGGGTATGATATAACATGTATGTACCTAATACAAACGTATTGCATCACATATTATTATGATATAAAAGAATGTATCAACTTAAAAACTCATAATCATATTCCCGTTGATAAGTCAGCCCGTTACTTCATTAAGTACAGATGTAATTATACATATTTTTTGTATATTACCCGAAATGTGTCTCTGACTGAAGCGATTTCAGTTTCAAGAAAAGACAAAAGACAAAAATGCCCCCAAACAAACAAACAAACAAACAAACAAACTGCCAACTATTGACATATCTACCCTAATTTCTGGTTACGTAATAGCCACGTGCATGGCATGCTTTTCACATGTTTATTGTTCATTCTTTATTGAACAACATCACCACAAAATACGGTGCTACTGTTGTTGGATTAAGGAGAGTTAATTCAGACTATGATTCCACCCAACTTTTCGACAATAATAGATGAGTCTGGTTGAAAGGTATTGTAGGACGGTGTGGATAAACAGAATGAGAAACAGATAGTGAGGGGATAGAGGCCACAGGGGATAGAAGCATTGAGGCATGAATGAGAGAAAGATGAGATAAAAGAAGGCAAGATAGACACGAGGGTAGAAGTAACTCCATGCTGAGACGAAATTTCGCCTGAGCGTTGCAGCGTCATGTCTGAAGCGGTTTTGTGTAAACAGCTTCTTTATGCTTAATGCGAATTAGCATCGCGATCAAAAAGCTTTTTGTGGGTTATCACGTTGTACTGAAGCCTGCCGCGTCAAACGACAAAACATTCTGTACACCGAAGACCTACTCAGGAGCTACTGGGTGGGATCAAGGAGGTATCTTCTTGGTTAGATCAGGCTCTACGCCACTTACACTGAAGGCCACGACACTTGTTGTAGATTGGCAATTGGTGACCGCAGTGTGGATCCTCTTCGAAGTTCAGTCGGTACGTATAATTATTCGTGCATGATAGGAATTCTTGACAGTTCCAATATTTTTGGCAGCAATAATTTTGTGTGCATGGAACAGCTTAGGCGAACAATAATCAGTTCGAAATAGTACCTTTTTAACCGTGTAAAATACTTCTCAAGAAGACACAGAAGTACGTATATATATATATATATATATATATATTTAGCCAAAACTTAATCTGAAAGATTTAACATATAAGTGCTAAACCTGACGATCAAAGTAATGCACACTTGTGTGCAAAATGGCTGATTATAAACTTTTTATGGCATAGGACCCTATAAATATACTGATATTCCTTTGTTTGTCAGTCCTGGGGTATTAGTAAGAAGATTTGAGGAAAATTGAAGGATTTGTTCCGTACACATTCCACCAAGATCCTTTCACGATTTTATCATTTCGTCTGAAATACATGGGAGAATTGTACAAAAATCTAGAAACTCTTGTTTGATCGCCATTATATCCAAACTGTATGGAAGAGCGGCTTCGTACGTAGAGCGGGATGTAGAGTCCCAACGCCGTGACATGCTAAGCATTCAATTACCATGCTACGGAACCTTGCACATTTTATTTGGACAAAACGTTACAAGGATTCCGCTCTTATACACACCTCTCTGATCAAACTTATTCGCTCTCTGTACACATCGCGAATATAGTAGGACCTACATAATTGTACAGAAGAATGCACAGGACATTATTTATCCAATTACCGTTCCTGATGTGAGGTCTGATTTTTAACATACCTTCAAGGTAATGTAGGCCTACTTATTCCTTCCCCTCGATTGGTACGAGTTAATTAATTCGAAATGCAGCTTTACTGAGCGGCGAACGTTTGGACAGGGCAGAGCCAGGCAAAAACTGCCTTTTTTTCCAGTCAAGGTTTTCTCACTTGATTCTGGTACTTTAGACCATACTTAACAAAATAAGCTTCTGCGCCATCTTGAAATCTGTCCCAAATCCAAGATGGCCGCCAAATATCCAAAATGGCCGCCAGAGGACCTAAAAAGTGCCTTCTGTGGTTAAGATTTGTCTGGGGATGGGTTTTTTTTACTCTATTTGATGATAAATGGTAAGAGGAATAAGATTCAGTGAATTAGAATTAAAATCAGTTTCTTTTTTATTGCGAAAATCCAACATGGCCGCCAGACGCAGCTGCCGAAATTAATAAATGTCATAATAACCGGAGGGCCAAACCCTAAAAACTTGCTTACTTAACAAGTGAGTTCCACTCTCTCTACAAACTAAGTAGACCATGCTTATTTTCAAATTTTTATTGTAAAAAACAACATAACACTGGTCTACCTCAAAAAATTTGTTGCGAAAGCCTCCAAATCCAAAATGGCGTCCAAGATGGCCGCCATATTTACTGAATTTGCTATTTGAAAGATAGAATTTGATAGAAACATCAGATTTCAACAATTGTGATGTCATATGAAAGAGAATAAAATTTCCTACAAGTTGATACCATTTTTGTGGGCGATTGTGATAACTGAATTGAGATATAAAGGAAAAACACTCATTTTTTGATATTTTTCTGAAAAAAGGAAAATCATGAAAATGCTTGATTGAGCATAAATCGGAAAAAGACGGAAGGATTATCTTGAAACGTTTTTAAGAATTTTGCTTAACATAGAATTAATATTTGGAGAAAATTAGGGGTCAGTACCATTTGCGGTTCAGGAGTTATAATGTCTCAAACTTGAAAACTCACTATGTAAAAATTTCCACTTTAGCTGTGACAAGACCTTGTTGGTCGTAAAGAGAGTCTGCACACGCCAAGACTACTACACGCACCACTGGCACTGACGCTTGCAGCAGTGCCAGCGGTGCATGTAGTAGTCTTGGTGCGCGCAGACTTTTTTGACAAACAAGAGTTTGTGCCTGCAAACTAACTTTTCATACCAAGTGGTAGCTCAGGTGACGCTGATCGTTATTATTTCAAAGTAGATTGTTCTGATATGTTTTTATGCCTCCGCCAACGAAGTGGCCGGAGGCACTATGTTTTCGGGTCGTTCGTCCGTCCGTCCGTCCGTACGTCCGGACGTCCGTCCCGTTTTGTTTTTGTCGATATCTCAAGAACCGTGTTGTGGTTTTACATCAAACTTGGTATGAGGGTATATCCTGGGGAATAATCCTTTGTTTGGATTTTAGGGTCATGGGGTCAAAGGTCAAAGGTCACAGGTTATTTTGTGAAAAAAAGGTTGAAATTTCATGTTTTTCTCCATATCTCGCAAATGGTTAAAGGTATCTTCATGGAACTTAGTATATATATGCTTGTACCGATGGGCAGTGATTATCTAGGAAAGTTGGGGGTCATGGGTCAAAGGTCAGGGGGGTCAAAGGTCAAGGTCAACTCCTCAAAATATCACTACTTATATTTATGCAATGCCTGAAGGTTTGTTTTTTTAACTTGATGTATGCATGTATTACCAAATATATATTCTGTGGGAAGTTTTTGCCAAAAGGTCAAAAGTCAAAAGGTCAAAGGTCAAGTGAAAGTGCTTAATTGCACTTTTTCCTCCATATCTCGAAAGTAACTCAAGATATCATCATGAAACTTACATAACTATGCATGTTCTATTAGACCTGACAGTGATTCTCTTTGGAAATGTGAGGTCAAAGGTCAAAGGCCAGGTTTAGATAATGCTATTTTACCATTTGATACTGAAATTATACTTTTTCTCAATACCTTGAAAATTACTCAATGCATAAACTTATAAAAGGGTCAAAAGTCAAGTAAAAATCATCAGTTCCCCAAATACCTGCACTGACGTTTTAATCATTCATCCAATTGAACCTAGTTCTAGGAAAGTGAACATTCAGCACATTTGTGGCAAACCTGTCATTTTAATATTTTGCCAATTGTGTGAAACTGTCATCACACATTGTCAAGACATTGATTTGTGGCAAACCTGTCATTTTAATATTTTGCCAATTGTGTGAAACTGTCATCACACATTGTCAAGACTTGTACTATAGACCTATTAGGAGAACCATGCATTATGGCGGAGGCATACCAGTCGCCGTAGCGACATTTCTAGTTTTTTATACTAAGCTGTCAACAGTTATCAATGTTATGGTTTCTTGAAAAGAAATGGTGATATCTCCGTATGTTTTAGGCTTCATTATATATATATATATATATATATATTTTTTTTTTTTACATGGTAGAATGTTTTGTGATACAACTAACCTGCACATATAAATCGAATGTGATATCTCTTCCAATGATAAACGATACCTTTAGTGTGTTGCGTCAGAGTCAAATCTTGATTAATAATTTGATATATTTTTAGAATTTCTTGTATTGCTGTCTATCATATATATTGTCCTTGTTTAAACCATATTGAGGGTTTATTTATTTATTTATTTTTTTTATTTTTTTGGGGGGGGGGAGGAGGGGTGGAGCTCATTTTAGTGTTTGGGTAAGGCCCGATCTTTGATTTAAAAAAGAAATGCTTCTGTATCAAAGATATGCTTTTGTACTTGTATGTTACTCTGCTGTTGTAGAAACGTGAATGATGATGGCATATGTGTAATAATATCTGATCCGTACATGTCCTTGAAAGCCCTTCTGATCCGAGCACCCCCCCCCCCCCTCCCCGAAAAATCCGACATGGCGGCAATTTCTCAAAGTTGCTTTTAAATGTGTTGTGCGAAATCACTTTTCAGTATATTGTTCAAATAACACTGTCCAAAATGATTATTCATGCTGTATATTCACATTTCTGAGGGGCCCACATTCTACAAGACTTGTCTTTTTAGTGGGTCCCTCCATTTTTCGAATTATCCACAATGTTTACTTACTTCAAATCACTCGAGTTTTATGATAATCTGTAATGATTGTAAGGTGCTACAATTATTGTATTCTTTTCATCTTACATAGTTTTGAGCACCTAATTTTCTGTTACCAAAAAAGAAGAAGTGATGTTTGTATGTTCTTGTCGAAAAATGAAATAAAACATTGAATTGAATTGAATTGAATTGAATTTACAAATAAGCATGCTGAAAGTGTATTCACTGTGAATAGATTTTTCTTACATCGTTTAAGGCTGATTTCATGTGGGTTATAGTGTCAAAATTGAATTGAACTAATGCCATTGGTAGATGCTTTCACATTTTAGATATCAGGATCACTCGAGAGTGGAAATGTTCGTTTTCATTCCTTTTAGAGTGATCTCAGGGATCACTCAAAGAGTGACGAGTGATCCCTAAGGTCACTCTAAAATGAGTGAAAATGAAAATTTTCACTCAAAATTCACTCCAATTTTACTTTAAATTTACTGATTTCCGTTATTAACTCCTTCAAAAATGAAACTTCCACTCGATTTTTTTTTCTTTTTCGGAGTAGAATATCACTGGTTTTTAAAATATCTCCATAAAAACCCATGACGGTTTGAAATAGCACTACAATGTTCAAAATATATAAAAACTATAAATAGATAGCACAACAGACAAAATTGTACCAAAATTAAATTATACATTTAATTTGGCGCAATAAACTATGTCAACTTTGATGGCCTGCAATCTTGAAGTTTTTGAGTGATTGATCCAAATTTTGTTTTAAACTTTCTATAGCATGGTTGTTTCAAGCTTCTACCTCTATTTGAAAGACATTTTTTGCTTCATCTCATCTGCTCCAGAACAATCTACTTTGAAATGATAGCGATCAGCGTCACCTGAGCTACCACTTGGTATGAAAAGTTAGTTTGCAGGCACAAACTCTTGTTTGTCAAAAAAGTCTGCGCGCACCAAGACTACTACACGCACCACTGGCACTGCTACAAGCGTCAGTGCCAGTGGTGCGTGTAGTAGTCTTGGCGCGTGCAGACTCTCTTTACGACCAACAAGGTCTTGTCACAGCTAAAGTGGAAATTTTTACATAGTGAGTTTTCAAGTTTGAGACATTATAACTCCTGAACCACAAATGGTAGTGACCCCTAATTTTCTCCAAATATTAATTCTATGTTAAGCAAAATTCTTAAAAACGTTTCAAGATAATCCTTCCGTCTTTTTCCGATTTATGCTGAATCATGCATTTTCATGATTTTCCTTTTTTCAGAAAAATATCAAAAAATGAGAGTTTTTCCTTTATATCTCAATTCAGTTATCACAATCGCCCACAAAAATGGTATCAACTTGTAGGAAATTTTATTCTCTTTCATATGACACCACATTTGTTGAAATCTGATGTTTCTATCAAATCATCTTTCAAATAGCAAATTCAGTAAATATGGCGGCCATCTTGGACGCCATTTTGGATTTGGAGGCTTTCGCAACAATTTTTTTGAGGTAGACCAGTGGTATGTTGTTTGTTACAATAGAAATTTGAAAGTAAGCATGGTCTACTTAGTTTGTAGAGAGAGTGGAACTCACTCGTTAAGTAAGCAAGTTTTTAGGGTTTGGCCCTCCGGTTATTATGACATTTATTAATTTCGGCAGCTGCGTCTGGCGGCCATGTTGGATTTTCGCAATAAAAAAGAAACTGATTCTAATTTTAATCCACTGAATCTTATTTCTCTTACCATTTATCATCAAATAGAGTAAAAAAATCCCATCCCCTGACAAATCTTAACCACAGAAGGCACTTTTTAGGTCCTCTGGCGGCCATTTTGGATTTTTGGCGGCCATCTTGGATTCGGGACAGATTTCAAGATGGCGCAGAAGCTTATTTTGTTAAGTATGGCCTAAAGTACCAGAATCAAGTGAGAAAACCTTGACTGGAAAAAAAGGCAGTTTTTGCCTGGCTCTGCCCTATCTACAGCGAATTTGGGAATTCGCCAGGGTTCGTAAACGGTTGCAAAAGGTTCGTTAACATTCGCAAGAAAGTTCGCAAACGGTTTTTATTGTCGCAAACAGTTTTCTTGTCGCAAAGAAATTTTGAACATGTTCAAAATTTCTTTGCGAACCTTTGCGAATTTGTATTTTCGCTAACAGTTGCAAACATTCGCAAACATTCGCAAAACACTCGTAAGAATTCGCAAACGGTCGTAATACGGTGTCGCTAACGTTTTTATGTGATTCGCCACTGCTAGCGAACAAGTAACCACATGGTTCCTATATAAAAGCTTCTGAAACAGACAAGGTTCCACTCTAAGAAAGTTCTTGAAGCTCTTGACATCTCCATCATGATTGTAATTGCTTCAAAAGCTTTTCATATTGACTAAAGTCTGTCCTCTGCAACAAACACTCTCTGACACTCTTTCTTTTTTTCTTCCTTTCTTGTTTTTCTTTATTTTATTTCTCTTATGCTGCGCAACTCTCTAAAAAAGAAAGAGTGAAAATGTTCACTCTTGAAGGAGTGAATCACAGAAAATAATGAGTTTTGAGTGAAATTGGAGTGAATTTTGAGTGAAAATATCTATTTTCACTCATTTTGGAGTGACCTCAGGGATCACTCGAAAATCTTGGAGTGATCCCTGAGGTCACTCCAGAATGAGTGAAAATTAACATTTTCACTCCAAAATCACTCTAATTTCACTTGAAACTCACACTTTTCTGTTATTCACTTCTTCAAGAGTGAACATTTTCACTCTTTCTTTTTTAGAGAGAATTATAGCTGTAGCAGCAGCCTGACAAAGCAGCTCTTCAAGGATAGCAACACCTTGAGCCTCTTCTTGGCAGAAATTTATATCCATATCCTGGAAATCCATCTTGAATGGTTGTCACAAGAGATCTGAATTCAGTGGAAGGTTTTATGTCGTTATATGGGTCTTACTATACACAATCGCCTGGTACTTTTCTAGGTCCAAGAACATTCGCAAAATTGTCGCAAAGGATTTGCAAACAGTTGCTAATATTTGCAAAACTGTCGCTAACATTTGCAAAATTGTCGCTAACATTTGCAAAACTGTCGCTAACATTAGCTAACATTCGCTAATAGTCGCCACCTGTGTTCGCAAACACTTTCGCAAACATTCGCTAAAGTGTTGCTAATTGTCGCTAAACATCGCTAAAAGTCGCTAACTGTCGCTAATGGCAAAAGCGAACTTTGATTTTTCGCAAACATTCGTCAGAAAAGTTGGCGAATCTCAAATTCGCTACGTTCGCAAACGTTCGCCGCTCAGTGAGATACCAGCTTTAGCGAACTGGATTAGCTGTCTGACTTTTCAAACTGTACGAGGCCTATATTCCTCGTGTCAAGTAATGACCGTTCTGTTTTTATCTACCTGTGTAATCTTTTTTTAATCATTAGGCATTGTATCATAAGTGTTGGTTTCGTTGGCCTTTTTTTTTTGCCTATATTCTCAAACTCATTGGCCTTGTGTGCCTTAAATCGGACTTATAGTGTCGAGCTGGTACGCTTTTTGTGTAGTTTTGAGCTCATGGGCTCATGACTCATGGGCTGTATGCAAAACACACACACACACACACACACACACACACACACACACACGCACACACACACACTCACACACGCACACGCACACATACACAAACACACACTTACAGTCAAACCTGTATACAAGTATAGCAGCCACCCAATGAAGACGAAAAAAGTGGTCGTTGTAGACAGGTGACCACGTAGACAGGGTCTTGAACATGCCTTTTCTATTTGCGGGAATTGAGTTTAGTGTTTGTATAGGCAGGAGTCTGCTATGGACAAATATAATAGTCGCTATGGCAGGTTTAACTGTATATGAATCAGAAGGTAACGAATTTTTAACGCTTCGTATTTTCTGCTCGTTCTAGTTTATATAAGTCAATTCCGTGATCGTCGTCGGAGTCATTCGTCATGTCCGTCGAGGTGGTTCAGGAGAACGTTGGGCAAGTTCTGGAGGGACCTCACTGGGATGACGTCACAAACACACTCCTCTACATAGATATCCTTGGCAACACAATTTACCGATACGACCCATCATCGGGAGAGAGACAGAGTGTCAACATCGGTGAGAGTTAGAATTATGCGTGTTTGTCACTGTTACCCTTAGAGTGCCAGGGGCCCGTTTCATAAAAGTTACAATTATGGTAACTTTGCCATCAATTATGGTAACTTTGCCATCCGATGGTAACTACCATGGCAACAATACTCCACAGCCAATCAAAATCAAGAATTCCACGGAAGTTACCATAGGATGGCAAAATTACCGTAATTGTAACTTTTATGCAACGGGCCCCAGATTCGGGTTATGTATAGGCTCCAAGGAATTGCAGGATATCGGAGGGTGGCAATTTGTTATTCGGAAATGTTCGTTATTCCGAAGGTTCTTTAACCTGAAAATGAAATTATATTCGTTTTCCCGAGGTTCGGTAATCCGATAATGGGATAAAATTTGTTATTCCGAAGATACATGTAACGTTATATCCTTTTCTTTGACATGTTTTTTTTTTTATACCCAGTGAATCATGGAGTGAGTTGCTGTTCTGAAGAATACCACAAAAAATTAAAATGTATTTGTTTAATGAAAAGCATACATTCCCACGCCTCATTTGTAATCAATCTTAACAGTGATAAGTTCCCCCTGCATGGCTCCTGCAGAAAGTGAGCCAACTGCTCTTTTATTTCGCTAGAAACTGATAATACATTGTAAGTGGAATACTTTATAAGGGAAATCCATTCCGAATATAAATTAATTTTATAAGAAAGAGTAAAATATTACGAGCCCAACGGTAAAATTTTGATCGAAATCGGGTGAAAAGTAAGCAAGTTATGAAATTTTGAAGTGCGCTAATTTTCAGGAAACAGTTCTTGAACGGCCAATATGCAAGTGACAAAGTGAGCATGTCATACCTTCACATCTTACCGTAAAGTTTGTTCATGAAATTTTTCAATTCAGTTTTTTTTTTTTATTCAAACGCAATTATGCCCAAGCCTCAAATCCTGGTATATCTAACTGATCACTATACTCTGAAGTTTTTCATCCAGGAATAGCCTCATGTTTCAGACTTCAACGACAGAAACATTGGATTTTCGTCATTTTTTGTTGTTGTTGTTGTCCATGATCAATGGAAAATTGTAAGGTTTTATTAAATGGTAAGCTCACTCATTTGCATAATAACATCCACTGTACAAGAACTGTTTTGTAGTAAGTAAAAGCAGAAGTTCAAAGTGTCATAACTTCGTAATTTTTCGTCCGATTTCAGTCAAATTCTTGCCGTTGAACTTTGAAGATTTTACTCTCTTTTTTTTCAGACTAATTCATTTTTTTTTTAAACTTGATATCCCCTTTAGAGGTTTTCTTCAAAACGTTCCATAACTGGAACATCACGAACCTTATCATCCAGGAATGGCCGCGAGTAAATCAATTGTTTGGTTTTCAAAAGGTTTCAGATTTCCCCAAATTTGTTTGACGCGTCCTGTTGATATATTTGCATTCTGGGTTGATTCCCTCATTCTGTTACCATGACGACAGGTAAGGCGATTGGGGCTGTTGTCCCCACAGTGAGCGGGAAAACCCTTGCAGCTAGCGAGAACCGAATTGGGTTCGTGGACTGGGAGAATGGACACTTCGAAACGGTCGCCTCTTTGGACCTTCCACCATCTACAAAATTCAACGACGGAAAGTGTGATTCTGCCGGGAGATTTTGGGCAGGTATATGTACAGTGCACTCCCGTTACGAACACTTTTATAACGAAATTCCGATTACAACGAAATAAAAATTCAGGCTGTTTATTATCCTCGCTATGTATTCTTATTGTTTATTAATATGCTAGGTTGTAACGAATTTCGATATAACGAAAGAAAACAGCCGGTCCCGAGCACTTCGTTATAATGGGAGTCCACTGTATACCTGATTAATTTTTACTTTGGCCCTCTTTCAATTTTGACGGTGCGTGGGGTACTAACAGACTGACAATGCTCACTATTAATAGCACATACGAATAGTGTCGCTGATCCAAATGATTATATTTTTTTTATCGATAATCCCGCATTTTGTTTGTAAACCTGCTGGTAAGCAACCTACAAACAACCTAATAATGGTTCCTTTCGACAACCTGTTGAGACAGCTTGCCCGAAGCTTAACCAGAGTGTCGCAACAACTAATTCATGTAACGTATTGAAATATTAAATATTTATCGAAAGGTTTGGAGCAGGTGGGGATAAATATCGGACAAACGTTTGCGCAAAGGAACTTCAAGCTGACAACAAACATGAAGAGCGTTTTGTTGCACTCTCACATAGCTCAACTCTAATTGATTTTTTCTTTATTTTATCACTTACCTGAAGGAGTAACAACGGAACTTCCAGTGTAAAGAATGTTAAAGGAATGGTACAGTACTGGTGGAGATGAGAATTGGGCTTTTAACTTTTTGTGAGATACCAAGAAAACACTAATGAAATAGTACAGGGCATACCATTTTAAGAGGAATTCAAAGCTTATTTGATGAGAATCGGGTTTGGAATAACTGAAACATCCAAAACAAAGTAAAATAAAAAGATCGTAATAAAAGTGTGGGTCCCACACTTTACTATAATCGCTCTGTCTTCGATATCTCAGCCATTTCAAAACCAATTTCATCTATTAAGCGTTGAATTCCTCATGGAATTACATGCTCTTTCATATTTTATCGGAGGTTTCTCATTATCTCACCAAAAAATGTCAGAAACCTGAAATTAGGTGTCAACCAAAACTATAAGATCCCTTTAAAGGGTCTCAGTCAAAGAAAAATATCTTTGAATTTGTACGCCTTTAAAGCTCCCAAAAGGATTCCTTTTACAGTTTTAACTTTCCAGATTGAATGAAATTAATACAGTGCCTCGTATAACGCGAACGCGAGTAATGGCCCACACATTTTCAAAACAGCCGACGTTAATACCTTGACATTCTTAGATTTTCAATCCTTTTCTCATTGCCAAAATTTTGCTTAAGCCCTTATTGATTCCCAATTTCAATTGGATAAATATTTTCTTGTCTCACTGCCATAGACATTGTAGAGTTTTGTAGGAACCGTCCGGGTAACGACTTTGTTTTTAAATGCTCTTTCAGGTACGATGGCATTTGGAGAAAAGGCTTCTGGAGCGGGCTATCCACGACGGGGCTCCCTCTACTGTCTTGGTGTCGATAGTAAGCTAACTACCCACGTGCAAAATGTAAGTTATTAACTTCCTCTGGGAGCGGGATCGATATAGGGCCAGAGACTGCATATCAAGGAAAATAGTGCTCTAAATAGTCTCTTTAATGTAGTATATGGCTGGTTAGACTTACAGTCTCGACCAGCTGCCCCTAGTACAGTTATCTGCTGTTGTCTCAAGAATAGGCTTACAATCTCCCCCCTGCTATCTGAAGTGTACTATCCTCATACAGTCACAGGAAAAATATCCACCTGCAGTCTGTAGTAGGCCTACTAGCCTCCTACTGACTGATAGATAGATAGATAGATAGATAGATAGATAGATAGATAGATAGATAGATAGATAGACAGATAGATAGACAGACAGACAGACAGATAGATCTAGATAGATAGATAGATAGATAGATAGATAGATAGACAGATAGATAGATAGATGGATAGATAAATAGATAGATAGATATTTGCTCCACATTATTTAAGGGAGCTACCTTAAATCTACACACCAGAGAGGAACCTTCGTTCAAAAAGTAAAGATTTATTTGTTATTCCAAACAGAAGAACCAAATTTTACGGAGAACGAACATTTGCTTTTAATGCCCATATCTTATGGAGTAATTTACCTCAGAAAGTTAAGACAAATCACTGATATAAATAGCTTCAAGTCTGCCTTGAAAAGCATTTGTTTACAGTGTAAACAAACATGAAGCTCGGTACCATCACTGTAATTGGAATTGTATATTTTCGTATATATCTTTTCAGTTTTTGAGCGCATAAGGACATTATTAATTTGTATTATGCACTATGTAATCCCTGTCAATTATTATTGTTATTATTATTACTATTATTATTATCATTATTATTGATAGATCAATAGATGGATAGACAGATGAATAGATACATAGATACTTAGATACCTAGATAGAAAGATAAAAGATAGATAGATAGATAGATAGATAGATAGATAGATAGATATTATACAAATGGGTGGAGATAGAAGGAAAGATAGGTGGAGTGTTGAGGTTGGGAATCTTCGATACTGCGACGGGCACATTGCTTTGCGTAACGAATCCTTTCACACTCTATTGCTACATTTTTCATCTTGTCCACCTTGCAGGTGGCCATCTCGAACGGTCTGGCGTGGACAGCCGACTACTCGACCATGTACTACATCGACTCACTCTCGTCCGGTGTGGACGCGTTCGATTACGACATCAAGACGGGAGATATTAGTGAGTTGTTTTCTCCTTAGATCATGACAATGATCATGACAATGATCATGATGATAATGGCAATGATGATGATTATAATGCAGTGTGGAAGTGATGATGACGATGACGGTTACGATGGTGACGTTGATGTTGATAATGAGTAAGTGGTGATGTTATAGTTTCTTGTGGTTAGAAAGCTGTAATGATTTTCCTTTTTTGACAAGTACTTGGTTCTGTTATCAATGTGAAGGTGAAATGAATACTTCGTCTCCTACCCTCTCCCGTTTTCTTATACTTTGTTTTGACTTGGTATCATTATGTTTATTTGATACATTTTCAGTTTCAGGACGTACTCACAATATTGTTTCTGTCTTGCTGCCCCATTTCACTCCCGAGGGAACTTTCTTTTACCCAACAGGCACCCAGGGAATGCAAACAATACAAAATAAAATGATAAATCTATACAATTTTGAAAATGACACATTTATCTAAGCAGAAATGATGAATATGCACGTTGTCATGATTTCTTAAGTGGATGTTTCCTTGTACTTTTCCCAATGAAATGATGAAATTCTTTCTGACACACTGCCGTGCTCAGGTACTCGTCGACGGGTCATCACCATTCCCCAGTCGACTGGATTCCCGGACGGTATGTGTATCGACAGCGAAGACATGCTCTGGGTGGCCGTTTTCCGTAGCGGTAGTGTGATTCGGTATAACCCCAGAACTGGTTAGTATCTCACTGTTAATAAATTCAAGTTGGCATACACTGAATGCCAGCAGAAATGAAAAACATGTAATATCAGGGAGAAATATGTGAATTATTTCACCAGTCACGGGAATGCAAGGCAGCGGGAAGAGGAGGGTAACGTTTGTCTTTTGTAATATTTTGACTCAATCATTAAACTACTATTATTTATTGAACATGAGGATTTAGCCTTAAAGGTTTTGCAAGAGACCAAAAGCCAAAACTATGAAATAATACAGAGCATACCATTCTATGACGAATTCCAAGTTTGTTAGATGTAAGTCGGTTTCGGAATGGCTGAGACATCCAAAAACAAAGAGAAACAAAGCGATCCGAGTAACAGGAGGGTTCCACTTTTAATCTGAATTGCTCTGTTTTGGATACCTCAGCTATTTCAAAAACTAATTTTCGTCAAAGACGCGTTGATTCCCTCTTGGAATTACATGCTCTCTCATATTTAAGAAGAAGCTTCTCATTACCTCACCAAAAAATGTAAGAAATCTGAAGTTAGGTCTCAACCAAAAGTAGCGATCCCTTTAATAGTTATCATCATCAAAATGCCCCTTTTGTTCCATGTTTATTGAAGGTCAGTTAGTCAGTGCAGGTGAATTATTGGAGCCCTTACTTCAAAGCCCATATCTTAAAAAGTAAAATGTTTGATTTTGCGTCATTTCTTTTGGTAGGCTAGGAAATTTCTAATTTCGATCAGTCACGCATTCCTACTATAATTCAAAGCTGAGAATTACTATTTGAATTAGGGCTTGATCTTTTGAAATATAATAATCAAAAGTGTCATCTAACGGTCTTTTGGGTGACTTTTGTAATGGGCAATCACATTTGTGATTTTCTATCTCCCAGGTGAAAAACTTCGTTCCGTCAACCTGCCAGTCACCACTATCACAAGTTGCTGCTGGGGCGGGGCCGGGCTCGACGAACTCTACGTGACCACAGGTAAAGCGACTCTCACCGAGGAGGAGCTGAAGAAACAGGACAAGGCGGGGTCCCTTTTCCGGGTCACTGGGTTAGGGGTCAAAGGGGTTAAGGGTCAACCGTACAAGGATGTGTGATGTCTCACTGACAATTTTCAGCGGGCACACGTTTTAAGGATACTTTTATTTGAATGCCCGTTTGTTTTAGTATTTCCTCACAAGCACACACACACACACATGTTCTACGCATGAAAGTGTATTGGTATTATATCATGTATGTAGCACACACAGGCTGTATTACATAAGCATCTAAAACTAGGGTTATGCGTCATGCAAAAAGTGTGTGGGTGTATGTGTGTGTGTGTGCGTGTGTATGTGTGTGTGTGTGCGTGTGTATGTGTGTGTGTGTGGTGAATGACTGCATAAAATCGATGTTTTGTCTAGATACGGAGCTGGAGCTTATATCGCAAATCTGTTTAAACCATGGTTTGATTAATGTTCGAGTAGCATGTAATTATTGAGAGACTGCTTCTCGTCGTCGCGTAATGTCACACTCCTTGGTTATACATGTACTACTTTAAACGACTGTAGTACTGCAATGCCTCAGTCGCTGGTATGAGCTATTAAAACTGATTGGGATCGATTGCACAAAGAGCAGATTGCTGCATCCAGACCATGTAGGCCTAGACTTTTGTGTTCCATGTTCGTTAATGTGCCAATTTTATCCGACTGAATCGTCAACTCCACTGGGTTCCAGTCAAGGATATAATCTCAACCAAACTTCTTTTATTGGTCTACAAAATGGTCGGCAACAAAGCACCAGAGTACATCGATGAGTGTCACATGCATCATTCCCAATCAAGATGCACTCTTATCAACGTCAGTAGCTTTCGTGCAAGCGTTTAACAAAATATTAGGAGGTGATGCAGATCTCTTTACTGCTCCAAAACTATGGAACAGGCTCCTTAATGGTCTTGCATCTCCATCGCCAATCTATTCAATCTCAGTTTCAAGGCGCTTCAGTTCTGAGACCCCTTGCACTTGTTGAACTTGCACGGTCACTGCCTGATATACTTTGCACGTAACTTTGACGCCAATGCAGACCCAAGGATGAAAATCTCACAGCTCATTGTATACAGTGGAAAAGTGGAAAAGACGCCACACGAATATATGAAGAGTTTGTTTGCAAAAACCGATAAGTCCATTTTTGAAGATTTTGAAGTACGGTCTCTGTCATAAAGTACAAAATAATACCTTTTAAATGATATACAGGGCGTATAAAAAAAAAGTTACACTTTTGAAAAAATTGTCTAAATTACATTTCAAAATATTTGGAGGATTTTTTTCATATGTATGGATACCCAATAGTCTCATCTATCAAGTGCAATCAACAAAACAAATTTTTTTGTTCACGCTTGGCTGAACACTGACGCTCTTTGTCCAGAGTGTGAAAAATTGCGCCAAATTGAAAGAAGATGGAAAATTCAGCCAGCAGTCCAAAGAAGTGCTCCCATTCAAACAAACTGCTCTTTTGCTTAAAGCTTTGATTATGTTATGATAGTCTGAGATTTTTTTGTCAGCTTTATCGTAATTTTAATGATTTCATTTCTAAATTAATTGGTGAGAATTGGAGTGTGTAATCACTTCACAATACACGGACACATCAATACCAAACAATAAGGGAAGAGAGCAGTGAGCAGTGGCCATTTTGGATGAACAAAATACCAAAAACCTACACAAAACAAAAAACGAGCCTTTAAGTCACGGGGGGGGGGGGGGCGTGGTATTTCCTATGTCGATCTGTCACTTTAAACATGCATACAATCGTGACTGTCTGATTGATTGATTAATTGATTAAATGAATGATTAATTGATTGATTGATTAATTGATTGATTGATTTGATTGATTTGATTGATTTGATTGATTGATTGATTGATTGATTGATTGATTGATTGATTGATTGATTGATTGAATGATTGATTGATTGATTGGATTGATTGATTGATTGATTTGATTGATTTGATTGATTGTATTGATTGAATGATCTGAGGATGTATTAATTTTATACTTTTCTTCTTGACTGAGTGACTGGCATATGGGTTTGATATGTCTGTGCATGATTTGTGATAACTATGCTTAAAAGATCTTGATGTTGTTAATCAAATCAACCTTCCATAACACAATGGAGTCATTTAAAACGTGACAGAAAATCGCCAGAAAATTCCTAAACAATCATAACATAATAAAAACTGTGAGCGAAAGAGCAATTTGTTTGAATGAGAACATGTGGCTTATTTGGACTGCTGGCTGAATTTTCCATCTTCTTTCAATTTGGCGCAAGCCATTTTTCACACTCTGGACAAAGAGCGTCAGTGTTCAGCCAAGCGTGAAAAAATTGTTTTGTTGATTGCACTTGATAGATGAGACTATGTGGTATCCATAGATATGAAAAAATCTTCCAAACATCTTAAAATGTAATTTAGACAATTTTTTTTTTCAAAAGTGTAACGTTTTTTTTTGTTTGTTTTTTTTTATACGCCCTGTATTGGTCACTACATATAAAGGTACATTTTTGAAGATATGGTCAAAAGAAGCACAAATTTTCTTATTATTCTCTTTATCTGTCTTGACCTTTAATCGCAAATATCTCCATTTGGCAAATATGGACTTATCGATTTTTGCGAACAAACTCTTCATATACTACATGTCTTAATTTGGGGCAATTTGGGGCAATTTATGTACATGTACAGCAACAACTCACTCCCGTCCATTTTCGATTCTATGTTTCAAAGAAATCAGTCATCCCATGGATGAGTATCCCACTCGACGCTCCAGTGAATTTCATTTACCTCTTTTACGAACGATTTTTGCTAAGAACACACTTATTTATACTGGCCCAACTTATTGCAATTTTCTGAATAATGATATAAAAAAATATATTCATTTAAAAGAAGATTAAAGCCTTTTTATTGCAATTTTATGATCCCACAGAATTGAATTAGCCTGTTGTCTTATTTTAATTCCTTTTCGAAGAACTCGGATTACAAATAATACACTGTCACATATTTTCTCGTCTCTGTTGTCCTGAGACACTTACAGAGTAGATTTGATTTTATTTATATTACTTCTGCATCTATTTCTCTCCACTTCTCTATATTTCCGTATCCTTTTCACGCATCCCATTATTTTTTCGATAAATTCTATCGAGGATCACTGGATCTGTTTTGCCTTTCTGTCCGTTGTATTGTCTTCCTGTTATGTTAGTCTTGTCTCGTTCTGTCTTGTCTTTTAGTCCCCCTTTATCAGTTTCGTCGTCCCAGTCTCCTTTTATGTTTATTCGCCTGTGTATGTGTGTCTATTTGATACTCTTATCTTCTTAGTGGGCTTCCAGACGTTTCTTTCTGACTTTATTCCCAGTCTTTTTTCCCCTTTTTGCATCAGAGCATTTTCTATTGACATTCTGTACTTGAGGGGTCCACATTCAACAAGCATTAGGGAGCTTTAGATTTTGACGCGCGGACGTTTGAGCCGACGCTTGCGCTGGACGTTCTCCTCTCCCTGCGTCGTGTGGAAAAGTAGCTTTAGATTACGCTGGGACGCAACGTATAAAAAATAAAATCGCGCCCCCATATGATCAGTGCATGAAGAAGCTCTCTGCGTCGCAAACTGTGCGGACGTGAAAATAGCCCAGTACGCGTAGTAAACAACTCAGGCGACGCAAGCTAAAAATAGATTGACTTTACGCGCGCTACTGCGCAAGCTCAGATCATGTTTTTTTCCTTTGAACGTCCGCGCGTCTAAAATCTAAAGCTCCCTATGTCTTTTTAGTGGGTCCCTCCATTTTTCGATGTTTTGCGTATTGTTATATCGTCTTTATCACTTTAGTCAATTTTCATTACAACGCATTTGTTACCCCAAGGTTTCACAATAATATTTTTCTCAATTTACTTTATTTTGATTATGCAACCTTATTCTCTGTTACCAAAGAAAGTAGATGTTTATGTTCCTTTCGAAAAATGAAATAAAACTGAATTGAATTGAAATACTAAATGTATTGCATTTATTTACTGTATCTATCCTTCTTTTTTTCTGTATTTGTATTTTTGTATTATTTTAGGCTGGATATTAATTTTCAGGTAAGCTGTGCGCTTAGAAACATCTATATTAAGCGCCTTATAAATGTATTGAATTATTATTATTATTATTATTATTATTATCATTATCATTGTATGGTAGGTGTCCAACCTACCGACCGGGTCCATAACGACCGGCCGCGCATTATAATGGCATTGCGCGTACAGAAAGAAAATGTACGCATGGGACTACGCGCAACGGTGTTCGATTCTTCACTGGGCTACGCTACCGAGTAGAATGTGGCGAAAACAACTAAGTATTCCCTCTAAATTACCGAAATTTAGCAAAATCGAATAAGGTTTATCGTGTAACTACATATAACTAGGCCTACCTTTGCTGACTCGTTGTTAGATGTAGAGTATCCTTCCGTAATAAATTTGACGATTTTGACCGCAAAATTGTCACCGCCGCTTGTACGATCGTGCACACACGTTACACATAGGAACCCTACACATGACATAAACATTTTGTCGCCCGCTGGCTACGACCGTACGAGTTGATGCAGAAACGAGAAATGAATGTGAAAAAACAAACCGACTCATCTAACGTTGTTAATTTATTTCAATTACGATGAAAAGTTTCCTAATGAAAATCAAGTCAAATTCATCAAACAGTCCTTCAAAAGTAATATCGAAGGATTCAAAATATATTCAAATATTATCGGGGAAAAAATGACGGCTAGAAAAAAAAAAAACATCGGCCTGTCGAAAAACGCATTTAAGTGCCCTTTATACGTATTGTCAGGGTGGTCGGTAAAATGAGCAGGGCAACTGAGTGCGGAAAAAATGACACCCCACGCGTTCGAAGCCGCCATCTAAGAGCGCGTCCCTCAGATCGCATTTTCAGTGCGCGCTTGTGAATCCGGAGTATTTTCTCCACACGTGAGTAAAATTTCAGGCAAATTGTGAGATTTTTCACGTTTCTATTGATAGCAAAACGTTAGGTGTCCGGTATTATGAACACCCAACCCTACTAGTTAATAAATCTCATTAGTGAGCAAAGGATTAATACAATCCTTCTCGAAGACGACTGCGTAAACGTCTGATTCTTGAATTACTATTATACATGTGTATAATTATGCACCATATTACGCAGTAAACATGATAATTGATAGTATAGTACCCTATGTACAGGTAAACCTTTCAGTACATCATGTATGCATCCACGGGTCAATTTCAATGCAATATATATCCTTCAAATCCGACCTGCACTTACAAGAAACACAAGATTCAGATGTGAGTGGCAGCTTCCATTCATAACATATATTGATATTTTATTTTGCTTAGACATTCATTTCACATTCTAGTTTTACATTGTACCATATATATACAGTTGCCATTTACAGATTTCTTATATGTAATCCCTTTGGACAGTTTCAAACAAATATTCGAGAAAAAATATTGATAATCGATAACCCATTACGACTCATGAACAATAAAATATTAAAAGCACCTTATGCCAAAACGGTACATAATGCACGGCATAAGGTGGAGAGTCAAAATATTTTCGGTATATACTTCACAGTGTAGACCTAGTGATATATTACTCATGCTGTCATCTCATAGACATAAAGCACAAATCCAGCTTTCCTTATTAAATATAGTTAGACAAACAAAAAGAAAATAAGTCCACGCTAATTACTTTTTCATCATTTCAATAAATGTCCACTTACATGTATTTCTCTTTATTTACCATCATAGCGATTCAAAATATTTACATACCCTCAAATCTTTGCATGCTTACAATTTATTCTTTAAAAGGAGAGACCCTCTTTCAAAGTAGAACAGGAAGAAGAAAGAAAGAAAAATATCAAAGGAAAAAGATGAAAGGAAGAGAGAAGTGGCTTTAGAGTGAAATAGAATGAACAATGTATTGATTAAACTAACACTTTATGGTTATCACAGCATCCCAATCATGCTTGAAAAAAAATGACATCTTCACATGATTTTATTTTTCCTTTTATTCCAGTTCTCTTCATCGTATGGCATATATAGTCGCTTGCCATGGATTCAAATGAATATGAAAAAAGGGGGGAAAAAACTCAATGAATGAATCCATTTTAGTTGTAAGGGTCCAAAAGTGATGCTTTTATTTTCATACAAAATATATTTATTTTTGTACCAGATACAATTTTAAAAAAAATCAAATTATGTGGCAATAAGGGAGATAATAAAGAAATGGTTCCTACAGCCATTAAATGTAAATACTACAGCAAATAGCAGCAAGATTGACAGAAAATGCTGCAGGTCACAGAAAGCACAGCTTGTTGGCTCACCAAAATATCAAGTATGCGACATATTCACTCTTGGTTACGCATTGCTTGGACAGGCAGGAATGTTCTTAATAATCACTTGATTATCCTGTTTCCACGGTATTTTGGTCAACAAAAGAAAACTAAGAATATTCATTGTTTTAAACTCTTGGAAATATACCTCATGAGCTCTTCCCACATTTTTCTTAATAAAATTGAAAAAGGCAAAATATGTAGTTAGATGCATATTTCGCATTCAAATTTCAGATGGCAATCAGGTGCCTTTTAGGTCTATAAATTCGATTAAGGTCGTGGCCAGAGCCCCGTAATCTGCAACCATGCAAGCAATAGGCCACATGACTAATGCATTCCAATAAAAGGATATTTTTTCCTCCCAGGACAAAGTAAGAAGTTAGTCTATTCGCACGTGCAGCCATCTCCACGTACTCAAAGCCTTCATATTCACCAGTACACTGTACTCGGAATCCATTTTGCATGCATTAGTTTTGCTTTGTTTTTTTCTCTCTCTCTGTCGAATAAGTTTCAGGCTTTTTTTTTTTTTGGGGGGGGGGGGGGGGGGGGATAACAAAAAGTTTGTTTTACAATGTGTCGACAGTATGTCAGTAACTCGGCCTACTGCTAGCCACGTGCTGTTAGCCGCTATTCCACAACCACTCAGAACTCAGTTAACGGTTAGTTCCTAGGATTGGTAGATGATGTTACACATTACGGGGCCCTGAACCGAGCACTTGAGAGAAATACTGATTTGTATGATATGCAAAGCCGCCCTCTCCGCGAGCAAAAAATGCTCATCGCCTGCTAATACTGTTTGAGCAACAATGTCTCCTTCAAGCGCATTCTACACTGATCTCTAGTGGCGTTTCACTTGTTCATTCTCATCTAACAGATGCAAGGGCCTATACAGATGCTAGTGGTGTACACGTTCGCTGAACGTGTAGACTGTTGCGTGTACTCCAGTATATCACTCACGAACACGCGGGTACAATACACTGCTTATGTGTCAGCAGTATTGTTACGTCTGAAACATATAAAGAGATAGGTACACGTGTATATACACATATCAAATCACCAACAACAACAACAACAAAAAAAAGACATGTAAATCAACAACTGACCCATTGACACATAAATCTGCCAAACAGAAATCGTGGGGAAAGTACGACGACTTTCGTACATACAATTAGACAATATTCCTTGTTAACTTGGGTATCGCTTGGGTCTCCTTGGAAACAGTAACCATGGTAATGCTAATGTGAGAAAGGAACACTGAGATTGCCAGATTTAGATACAAGTTTTGTGATGATCTGTTATGGAAACTGGAAAAATGTAGAAGGGAAAAGGATACCAACAAAGGTCTCTTCACTTGTATTCCTTTGACTATTTTTACATTACATTTAAGACACAGAGTGGATAAGCTTTTGGGCTATAAGAAAAAGGTTTCGCTACTGGTTGTGTGTCCATTCTCAGAAATGCTGATTGGGGAGAAAGGGTAAATGCAGCAAAATAATGTAGACATGCCAATGACATTGTATGAGCAAATTATGGAGGGAAAGGATCATAAAGAGAGCAAGAGAGGCGAGAGGGGAGGGTTTTGAAGATTTTCAGGATTTGCAAAATTTGAAGTAATGAGTCCCCATCTTGTAATTCAAATAAATGCAACGTCAGCATTTCATTTCATAGCATCCACTAAGCAGCTTGATGTCCGTCAGAATAATGGAATTAAGTATTTACAGGAATCTGCAAAACCATTACCAATAACTTATATGAGCCTCATAATGGGAGACATTTGGGAGTAATAGTGTAGTTAAACCATTACCAACGACTTAAAATGAGTCTCATAAAGGGGACATTAGGAGTAGGTAGGCCCTGCCTTTTTTACAGCAAAATATTACAGAACGAATGACTTTAAGGAGTCTGATAATGGGAACATTTGGAGTATGATAACAACAAAACTGTTACCAATGACTGAAGGAGTCTTATGTTGTGGACATTTGGAGTATGACTGCAGCAAAACAATTACCAATGACTGAAGAGGAGTCTCATAATGGATACATTAGGGAGTATTATTGCAGTAAAACTGTTACCAGTGACTAAAGAAGTCTAATTATTATGGGTACATTTCAAGTATTACTGCAGAATGTTTAAAACCATCACCAATGACTTACAAGGAGTCTCATAATGGGGACATTTTGGAGTGTGAATACAGCAAAACCATTATCAATAACTTTAGGAGTTATATATCAGGAACAAGTCGAGTATTACTGCAGTGACTTAAAATTAGTCTCGTAATGGGCTCATTTGGTGTATGATTGCAGCAAAACCACTACTAATGACTTATATGAGTGTCATAATGGGGACATTTGTAGAATTGCAGGAAAACCATTACCAATGATTTAATGCAATTCTATTACGGGGATATTTGGAGTACTTCTGCAGTACAACCATTACCAGTGATTGAAAGGAAACTTATAATGGGGATCATTTGGAGTATTGTTGGAGTTAAACAATACCACTCACTTTATTTCTAGTTCTCTTTCCCAGTTCAAATTCACCACACTGGTTTCAATCTCCCTCATGGGAACAAATCAAACATACATCAGCAATACGGCCTTGAGATGGCAACACAACGTATCTACATCCAACATCATTTCCAGTAAATCAAGTTTGAAGTTTCGCAAACCTACAGCTCTTTTTCTGTTTTTGTTAAACACTTCATATCTTACCCTAGAAGGACCAACAGTATCAGTAATACAGTGAATGCAAATTAATTTCACTAGACCCTTTATTCTTAGAATAATTTGCGTTTTAATCAAAACATAAGGTGTTTTGCCATCTCAACATAACCACGCTATTGCCATTGCTATGGCAAAACAACGTAAGTCTCGATCACTGGCGCACATATAATGTCCAACATTGTCAATGTGTGCACGCTTTTGCAGCGTGCGAGCAGTGCGCAGCCTATTACCACATAAGCATGCAGATGGCAGAACAACATATTGCATGTAGATACATTATTTTACCAAGTCCATGCCCGATGTGTGTTGAGCAGGAGCAAGCGTATCGCCGCTTACGTTGTTTTGCCAACAAAATTTGAACAATTCCCACTGGGAGGGGGCATTATATCTTAGTAACGGAATGGGTTCTGATTTCAAGATTTGGTCAGGACTTAGATTATACTAAAATAAGCTGAGATATGTGATTATGTCAATTTTCATGAATTTTCGACATACTTTATTTTGCCATCTCACGTCCGAATACTCCCAAGTATTCAAAAGTTTGCATGGGCAGTTCACACAAAGACAGATTTTTGCCCCGTTTACACACAATGTTTCCCTGGACAATGATTGTGAGAAAGCTCAGGCACACATTTTGCTCATTAACAACTACAGTAGTAATCAGGCAAGACTGATGCATTCACAAAACAATTTGACAAGAAGATTATAATCACAGAGTACTGTGATGCATATTTTACATTATATACATATCATTATCAATCAGTACAATATTCTCTGGAGTTTCGAGGTTCATGTTTCTGTGAATATCCTGGAGTTGTGCAAACTCTACGTCTACTTTGGTCATTAACAGTAATGTACAATGTAGCTGCTGCACGGAAACAGAAACAAAAAACAACAACAACAACAAAAAACATAATTTTGAATGCATTGTCAATACTTAGTGCAATGATCTATGCAAATATTCATCAAACATCTAAGTGTACATTATTGTCTCTACCCTCACTCAAATGACCAGCATCTCAGTTTAACAGCTGAGCAACCGATGTCTCAGTTGAGCGCGGAAGAAAAAGAAAAATTACAAACAAAACATTGTGGATGCAATTATGAGCCATCACCACAAAAGCCTGATATACCTAGCAAACCTTGATTTCCTTATTTCGGATATAAGATTTTCAAGATTCATTTTCAATGATGTACACTGTCTCCAACCATATTACCTAGAAGTCTTCCACAGAAATTGTTTGAAAGCTATCCACCAGAGAACAGATCAGATATTTAATACAAGATGTCAAGTCATACATATCACAGTAAAATGTTTCATGAAAACCAAGAAGTTTTTGAATTTCATAATATTCCTGAAGGTTGAAATTCAGACAGTGGATCAAACTTTGATCTCGTAACGAATGAAAATTTGCATCATTTCAGTCAGCCAACTCACCTTACGGTGCTGTTTTCTTGTCTTAAAAATCAGTTTTCACATCACTTGGTGCCAGGTCAAAAATAACTCATTACACGTAATGGTGTAGTCATGTACTCTTTGTGTGTAACTATAAAACATTGTGAGTGTCCCATTCACCCTTCATATGCCCAGGCACTTAGCTTAATCCCACATTTTTTTTTTTACAACAGCATTCATTTACCCAAACAAAATTGACCTATATGTAGACTTCCAAGCCCATTTAGAGGTAGCAAAGTGCCTTACTCTAACGTGAAGCCATGGGAACAAGTGAAATATTTGCTTGTGACCGCATTGTTCTAAGTTGTATGTTCATCTTTAAAATCATTAAAAATGCACAAACTAAAAAATATCAAGTACACAATTTAGAAGTGACAGCTTGTTAGGTAACGCGACATGAATGGCAGGTTAGATCCGTTTCTCTCATGCTTGAATCTGCTCACTAGTATGCCAGTTGCTTCTATGGGGAATTACTATATTTTTTAGTAAAATTATCAAAACTATGGGTATCAATGCCACAAGTTTTTGAAGTAATTCTATGGTAATAACCCATTTATACATAATGTGAGTGGGGAACGGGAAAGGAGGTGGCTGAACTGAAAAATATAAAATATAAAATCGTTTTGCTAAATCTGGAAACTAATCCTAAGTTTTTGATTATAATCTATTCATATGGTAAAAGCCAAAAGATAGAAGCAGAGCAAAACCTGCCCAAAGTTTTATATCCCAGTTAAAATATTAACTCAACACACTAAACATATGAGGGAATGTTATGATGAAGAGGAGAATCCACTTTTTCACTTATTAAAATTAATATGGTTTTAAAAAAAATGGACATTCTATTTAACATTTTTTGTTTTGTTTGTGCTTCAATTCTTTGAAAACTAGATGCAGTAAGTATCAAACCCTGGACAATGAAAGAATTATGAATATAGCTTTGCTTTACTACAATCAAGGCATACAAATAATATTCTTACATCATTTCCTTTCTTCTATCATGGGATTTGAATGAAACGTTACAATACGAGCCCTGATACAGCATCACTGGCGATATACTACATTGTATGTCAAAAGAAGCATATGGAAAGCCACCTGTCACAATTCTTTCGTGGGTGAGGATGATGTTTTGTAACTGCAGCGATAATGTTCGTGACGATGATGATGACGATGAGGTTGGTAGTGGTGATCCTAATGATTATGATGACAGTGGTGGTAATGATTAACAGCAGTGATTGTAATCTGGATCTGCAGTGTGTGCTGATGGGGAGGGGTGATAATGAAGATGAAATTGGTGATTTTGACAACAATGATAACGATGACATTGGGAAAATCATGCTGATGAAGAGTACAGTGATGATGATGATGATGATGCTGGCTCAAATCCATATCTAAAGAGCACCTCGAGTCCGTAACTTGAGCGATGAGTTCGAAGGTCAAACAATAACAATAATCGTCCACTTGTCTCGAGTACATTCAAAGACCAATAGCCCGACAAAATGAGCAAGAAAAAGACAGTCTAGTATCCAGACACACAGCAATTATTCTTGGACATGATTCACACCGTCAACAGAAAGTTACATCCAAACTTGTGCGCATGCAATCTACTGTTAAATCAATGTGAGTTGCATTTCAGACCGTTTGCGCTGGACCAAGTCCAGTCATCTCAAGATAAAGTTAAGACATACAATCTATTTCATTTCTTTTCCTATAATTATGACAAAATACCACAAAGAAGAGATCAAGTACCTACTGTTACATCACAATCAAACTCCACTATGTGATAAAAGCAGATCATTCGTCAAAATTTTGTCATGCAATATATATTTTCTGACTACCCACAGTAATATTAAAGAAGACATACAAAAGTGTAAAGAGATTCTTCATAACATATCACCTCAGAGTTGCAACCATCTAGTCTGAATTTGAAATAAATTATCTCTGTGATACTGACAGGGGTAAGAAGTAAAGGGTATCTGCCAAACCGGTCCTCCTGACATCACATGACCTTTCACCTTGGCATGGGATCCCATACACTCAGCTTGCCTTCATGGAAAACCAGGTTCCTGGTGGGGAAGGGCAGGGATGGGGCGTGGCTTCGTTGGGTGGAGGACGGTGTCAGGCCGCTGTCCGCTGGCAGATCTGGAACTACGGGCAAGTCCTGGTCCAAGAATTGAGAAACAGATCCAAAGATGCTATTAGACAAACTGTTTATATATCAAATTATTTGGGGGCAAACAATTTGATTTTTACTTGAGGGAGAACACTGCAAAGTGTGATTTTATAATTTTGTATGCCATTCTTTCTAAACGAACACAAGGACATGCTTCAAAATATCCTGTTTAAGCCAACTAGAGAAGACGAAGTAACTGTGTTGAATATCTAAAGCTAGTTACATTGTGATCATGGTTTCATGACATTTGCTCCTGCGACAATCGCTCCCATGTAATATCTGCATGGTATAAAGCCAAACATAAATTCTACCCTCACATGTAACCCTAACCCTCATCCTAATCCTCGCATTGAACTAAACCTTAAACCCTATCACAACCTTTAATAACTCTAATGAAAACTCACAAAAAAACAGGCAAAAATGAATATCCACTTTTCTACCTAGATTAAATGAGTACACTCTAAGCCTTTAAGGGATGGTACAGTATTGGTGGAGATGAGAATTGGGCTTTTAACTTTTTTTGCGAGATACCAAGAAAACACTTATGATATAGTACAGAGCATACCATTTTAAGACGAATTCAAAGTTTATTTGATGAAAATCGGTTTTGGAATATCTGAAACATCCAAAAACAAAGTAAAACAAAGCGATCGTAATAAAGTGTGGGTCCCACACTTTATTAGAATCGTTCTATTTTGGATATCTCAGCCATTTCAAAACCAATTTTCATCAAATAAACGTTGAATTCCTCATAGAATTACTTGCTCTTTCATATTTCATAAGAGGTTTCTCATTATTTCACCAAAAAAAATGTTAGAAACCTGAAATTAGGTCTCAACTAAAACTGTATGATCCCTTTAAAATTATATACTGTAAAAGTGGTTTCTTTCGCGTAGAGAAACTTTCACGGTTTCCATCGGTGCAGACTTTGTCGCGTGTATTTAAATTCGCAGGCGATAATGATAGCATTGTACAAGTGACGAGTTCAAAACATTTTCGTGTGATATTAAATTTGCGGTTCAACCTCAAAGCGCCAAAAGCGCGAAAATAAAACCACCCAAAAGAAACCACTTTTACAGTATAACATGTTAGAATTGGACCATCCTAACCCATTCAAAATGTGACTGAAATGAGAGTTAGGAGGTGTGGTTTCATAGAAAAAGGGAAAAAAGAGGATTTATAGATTAGGGTCACTCTGGTGTGATGTGCAAAAGTATCAATGAAAACATGTTCTATTTCACAGTGAAAGCAGCACCTGTTTGAAATAATAATATGGTCCAAAGAAACTGCTCATATCTTGCTTTAAGTTTTGTCCTAAGCCCCAAATTTTGAAAGGAAATGAGGAAAAGATTACTCTTCCACAGGTTCAGAAAAACTTAAGCAAGTGGGCAGTGTACCCAGATGGCATCATATTTATTATTTTGTTCAATTACAGAGATTCCCAATTTATAACTTTTTGTGGGTTTTGAGTTGGGCGGTCACAAAAATGAGATGTAGAGATTCCCCCACCCACCTGCTGGCGTGCAATGAAATTGAGCAGTTGTAGAGACAGTTTGCGGCTGGAGTGAAGGAGGCCCTCGAGGCTGGACTTCTCGCAGAGCTTCTTCTCGGCGATGCGGCGGCAGACCTCCTGGTTGACCCACTCGTCGAACAGAGGGATGCCGAAGCTGAGGTCCAGCAGCGTCCAGTCCGTTTCCGTCTCCTCCACATCCTGTCTACTCTCACCATGGACCTGGCAGTTTGTAAAATGGGAAATGTTTTCATGTCACTATGCGAAAAATCCATGGATTCCTGCACATTTTCAGGAAGAGTAGGGGAGGCAAGGGCTTGATATTTTCTGTAACCAGTACAGCTTTATCATCAAAATAGATACGAATCATGAGAAGAGTTGTCAAAACATCTTCCATTAAGATGTCAAGAGAGGATATCAATGAAAATGAAAATGCTACATTGCTATTATTAAAAGAACACATTGAAAATTAATCAAAATTCCTACAACCATTCTACTTGTACTGCCCTGATGACTCTACAAGGCAAAGCAGAAGTGTTAAGTAAGATATTCAACTCAAATTCATGCAGTTAATGCTTTGTTGCTTACTGCAAAAAAAAAGTTTGTGAGTTCCTATGCAATACAAGGATACTCCTGAGAGGTGATAGTTCATGGGATATATTAAATGGTGGTTAAGGTCAACTACTGGGCCACTAGATGTTCAAGGCAAAACCAGTCCAGACTACTTGCAAGAGACCAAACAGGTCTGAATCTTTCTTACCTCTCTTGGGCCTAGAGGGAGCTTCATGGAATCCTTTGTCTTCTCTATGTCCATGGTCTGACCGCCAAGTTCTTGACCATACGACCCCTGGTCATCCTCCTCCGCTGCCTCACTGAGCTGGGATGCAGTGAGGCGGCTCTGGGCATCTTCCAATTCGTTGCCCACGGCTCCATTGCTGGGGATGAGATGATGCTGGGTTGCTAGGCGACCGGACTTGAGGAGGGTGATGTAGCCACAGGCGTGCTGGAGATCCAGCTCCGCTTCAAGTTTCTTGACAGTCTCGTGGGTGTGCATGCAGCTTCGTGTTAAATGACCTTTGGAGAGCAAGGGATGAAAGCACAAAGGCACGAATGTCATTTGATCCATATACTGAAAGGATTTGTCTTGAAAGATGACAATTCATATCAAGTACTGTAGTGTTTCCTGTGTGGTAAAGAGAAGATGCTTGACCTCCTAAGCATATCCTTGATCTATATAATAATAATAATAATGATAATAATAATAAGGTCGTATTTACCCAGGGTAGCCTCTTCAGTGTTGCCACTGCTCTACCAGAGGGCCCTGCTATTATTACTACCCTAGCGTTGCCAGGTACCCATTTATACACCTGGGTCAAGAGGGACACAGTGGGTAAAAACATCTTGTCCAAGGACGTAAGCACTGGGCAGGATTCGAACTCGGATCCTCCGATCGGGAGTCGGGAATCTTATCCACCATGCCACAGTGCCCCAATACTAAAGCGAAACGTTTAGATGAGTACCTATGGCATCTCTTCTTGAAACATGATGGAGTATTAAAACTAATTCCATTCCTCTGAGGCCCCCCCCCCCCCCTCGACGTTCCGCGCGATGTATGGCTATCGCGAAAAGCTATCGCCGTGATGTTTTACGACTTTTTTCTTTCGAGTCTCCCGCATCTTTTGACACCAAATTTGTGATGCCCGGGTGCACGTTTCGAAGTTGCGCATAAATATGTATGTGCATGTCAGACCAAAAATTGCTCAAAAATGTGAATTTGTGTACAATTTCAATGCAATCTGTGCTTACAGGCAAATTTCATAAAGGCATGATTATTTGGGGGTTTTATTGATCAAAATCAATCAATAACATAAATTCTTCTTCAGAACAATGTCATAGACAAATTTCATTGAAAAAAAAATGAAAAACATAAAGTCGACAAAGAAATACATAAGAAATTTAAAAAATAATAAAATACTGAAGATTTTTTCTGATGGCACAATTTTCTTCCTCTTACAATGAATATTTACACAAAAAAATGTGCCTGTTTTGAGCTTTATTTAGTGATTTATACAAAATTGTATGCTTTCATGTACATGTATCATTATGCATAAATTAGCATAATTTAGCATAAATGATAATTTTTTGAAAAATTAACTTCATGGTACCTTAGATTACGTCATAGGCAATGTGTGATCGCACAGTTGACGGCCGAGATCGGGGGGGGGGGGGGGGGGGGGGGGGGGGGGGTGGGGGCACCCCCGGCTCTATCATCTACCTAAATTGCCCGGCCTAGTTAGGATTAAAGACTCCTGCTTTTTGTTTTTTCAAATCGTCCATTTCCGGGCTGTCGGTACTATGTAAATCTCCTGATGTCAGTTTTCAGGTATGGAGTGCAAATATAAGTTGCTATGTGGTGTCTGGATTTATATATTTTTTAAGTATTTTATGGTGGTAGAACGTTAAGTGATGGATGGTTTCGCAGTACACCATGTATTCTTCTTGGATTGCTGTGAGGTCCAGAAAAGGACGTAATCAATCTCAATATTTCAGTAGCATGTTCTTACCATCCTTCAGGAGAATGAGTCCTGAGGATGGTAGGAAAATGTTTTCAGTAAAATTTGAGATTGGATAGGTGTCTGAGCTTGTAATCTTTAGACTGGAAGATGTCTGGCCAAGTCAGAAAGAGAATTTTTGTTACCTTTTCTCTCTGATTCCTCCAGAGGGAAGGGAATACATATCGTCTCTCCATCATTCAGCCAACCATGGGCCTGTGTTCGGAAAACAGCAATCAAGATAACAATCAGACACGGCACATTGATGCCAAAATCATATCTTCACAAACTACCCTTCTTTTTAGGCTTACAGAAAATGAACCAATAAATGATACAAATGCACAAGACTAAGCTTTTATAAATTTGCAAGAAAGAGTACAAACTTGTAAAAATCTGAATATCAAGACAAACAAGCTTGGATAATGGGTAAATCTTCATCAAAACAAAATATTTGAACCTGATAAATGAACCTACAGTACACAGTCAGGAAGATAACCTTCTGCAAGTATCAACTTGCGTGTATGAGGGTTCACGAGAAACTTACTTGCATTCCTTCCAGAAAATATGCATAATGACCACAACATCACTTTCATAAAAAACTGCGATCCATGCCACAAAGGACAGTATCAATCCGTACAGTGCTACACAATAACTCACGCTCATTCAATTCTTTAAAGAAAGGTGTCAAATGTTACATGTCAGTTTAGGGAGATTCAAAAGGGTGATCAGGGAGATACCTGAGTGTTTATGCGCATTCCAATGGGAAAAATTAATGTAATATCAGACTCTCGGAGGCTTTTTACATATACTTGTCGGGACACAAAGAGATATTAACTTTTAGGGCAGTCTACTGGCAAATCACTTGGCAGTTCTGTGCAGACTGATCTTCAAAAACAGAAAGAAAGAAAGAAATAAAAGGCAATAACATTGCAAGATTGGAGCAGAGACGTTTGACCAAAATGGAAATTTGGCCTAACACAAAAGTATGACGTATAAGTCGATTGACATTTCTGGCAAGTTTGAACACGTCCTAGAGGATCAGTGTCTACGCCACTAGGGGAAATTAAAATGGATCTTTGCGGACAGTGAGGCACTTGTAAGCTTACTTGTATGAGCACCGCTGAGTGAGAGAGGGCGTCATTAATTGTGAGAAGAGCGTTGGACGTGCTGACCAGGCCGGGGTCGTGACCCCATGTGGTGATCAGCAGACGGTCGTAATCCTGGGGAACATACAAAGAGACATGTGGTGGACAGTGTTGAGGGAGAGACAGGGAGAATTAGGCAGAAGCAGCTCCACTTCCAGTCAATGCCTACCACAGTATGATAATTTTCGAAAGATTAATTACAGAACAAACCTGTTCCTAAAGACAATGAGTCAATGTGCACTCTTGCATGAGTTTGCGTCATTATCAATGAAATACAGATAAAAGCTTCAGAGCTGTTTCAATCTTTTTGCACCACAAGGGCCTACTACCGTATAAGCTGTTCTTTTCATGAGGGTTTAATTTTCACAAATTTCGCGAATTACTGTTCAAGCTTTGGACTGCAAATTCAACACCACGCGAAAATGTCGCCATGTACTAGGGTATCAGTGCACTTACAATCATTAGTACAGCCTCAGTGTCAATTGGTGAAAACAACATCTCACAAAAGTGTCCTTCACCTCCTAATTTGCAAAAACATCTGCATGCAAAAATAATAGCTTATGCAGTACTTCTTCTAGGATGAAATGTCAAACAACAAAATTGTTAGACTACTAACAATTATCTTCTTTTGTTCCATGTCCATTTCACACCAAACCTTGTCCATACTCTTTGATTTATTTATACCCAAATTATCATAGCTACAGTACATTACAAAAACAGACAGAAATTGTATTTTAAGATGAGAGAACACCATACCTGCAAGATGGGAGGCAGATATCGTAACCGACTTCCTTTAACCAGGAGTAGGGATGGAGGCCCGCTGCCCACCAAGTGGTAGAGGAAAAGCTTGAACCACACAGAGTTCACCTGAGAGTAGGGACGTAGTCAGAGAGATAAATGTGGAGTGAGTGAACCTATTATATGTCACATATTTGGTTTGCACAAGAATTTTCAGGCCACAAATAATCAAGTCATGTATCATCACTGAGGTGAAACCCTCATATCTCAATGGGCACATACTGCAACACCTGAAACATCCGTGGCACGAAACTTTCGCAAACTGAAGCAACAGGCCTTTTTGCAGCATGAAACTTTTGCGAATTGTCACTGCCATTCAATGCATTCTTTTGACAAGAAATTTTGCGTACGTTCTACTTCTGCAAATCTTGGCTCCTCGCAAAATTCATAAAAGTTGCATGCTTGCAAAAATTTGTAATTTTACTGTTTCCATAAACGTAACTTTATTTTGAATATCAAAAGCATCAATTTGAATTTTACAACAGCATAATTATCAATGTAATCTACAACAATGCTTCTTAATCATTTGACATCAACATTGATGTTATGTAAACTCTTCTGAAATGCATGATTTTGGAGATGCCAGGTTTTATCATCACAGGGATGGTATGCAGTCAGTATTAAAAGCATTAAATCTTTGTTGTCATGGTGACTGTTGCGACTCACTCTCACATTCCTGTTATTTTATTAGATGCAATACGAAAATCGTCAAGTATTGTACAAACCTCTGGAATGGCAGGGCCTATATGTTGTGGCATGCAGCTCGTGATTGGTCGGATCTCGTTGCTGAGCGGCGCCATGGAAACCAGCAACCTTGATGAGGAAAGAGAACCAAAGATTATACCCTGATGGCATCATAAAAATGGATGCTTACTTCAATAAATCACTGCTAAGCTCCCAAAATATGTGGCTAATTTCTTGAAGAGAATCTGGGAAACAAGTTCTTTTTTTGTTGTTGTTGCTAAAACAAATATTTTCACTTGTACATGCACCCAGTAACCAAAATTCAGAGAAAGGAGAGAAAGACAGACAGACAGACAGCCAGAAACGCAGAAAGACAGACAGACAGACAGACAGAAAGACAGACTGACAGAAAGACAGACAGACAGACAGACAGAAAAACAGGCACACAGACAGCCGGGCAGAATAAAAGGAAGGACAGAGAAACTTACTCGTAGTTCTTCTGAAGGACCCTGGAGCAGGTAGCTGGGTCCAGACTAAGGAGGCTCTCACACCGCAGCAGGTCGATTCCCATCCCCTTGGACCCACTCTCTCGGTCAGCCGAGATGTCCCGATTATACCTGGACATGTCAAGCATTCAAATGTTAATGTTCACATCTGACGAAAAACACGATCTGCAAACTCTTGGAATCCCAAGTTTTTTGCTGTTTTTCCTCAAAGTCCCATTTGGCTATCATGAACTATTCTAGATTACAAAACAATGAAAAAACAAAAGATTTAAAAGCAACAAACACAACAAAATATACCGAGTATAACAAATAAAGATATACATAAGATTTTTGCTGTGATATTTGATACTTAACGAGGTAATCTCTCTTACAGCTCCAAGAAGCTATACTGGGATGAACTATGCGTTGTGTCATGGTGAGGATCTTTATTAACAGTAAAAGAATGTGCCCTGTGCAAGTAAAATAATGATGTGCAAGTAAAATAATGATGTACAAAAAAAGGGAAAAAATAAGAATTTTGAGAAAAGTAGCATATTTGCATAATCAATTACAATTATAAAGATAAAATGTCAATACATTTGACTATAAAAGCTACATCCTTTAAATTACATGACAAGCTACAAACATAACATGGCATATTCAATTGTATTTTTTTCCATAAATGTTGGAAAACTGAAAACAGGTTATGAGACTACAAAATGCAGCAAGCATTTGGTTGTCATACGCTCTGGAAACTCTATGAAATATCATGTACAAACCTCAGGAATGTGATTGTGTTTTTCAGGATCACGGCGTGTTCAAAATAGCGCTGGGCCTCTCCCTCCACCACACTATCCTTTGGAACCTTGTGAGACAGAAAGACATACATATTAAAAGACTTCAATCAAAAGATATACACTTCAGGGCCCTGTTTTATGAAAAGTTAAAATTGAAAATATGTGACCCGCTACAACAAAAGGATCCGAAAGTCGGGGGAGGACAATTTTCTGAAAATGGCATGACATTATTCCCTTAGTCTTCTACTTTAATTTCATATATAGCACAGCTCATGAAATTACTCGGTTGCGGAGATATCAATGATTTTATTAGTGCATGTCAAGTGGTAAAGGAAATCAGCGTTTCGAGAAAAACGCCTTCAAAGTTTCCCTTTCGACGCTATCATGATCAAGGGGACACGAGACAGTTTTCACCGCTTGACAATGGAAGGCATGCTCCTAGCGACCTCCGCGATGTTCATTCAAGCTTAGAGCCAGCGGTCTATGCACGACCAATCAGTAATCAGGATGCCACCCACTGACCAATAAGATCACTCCCTCGTTGCTAGGGGCGGAGTCTAGCTGCGGCGCTAAATCCAAATCTTCAGACACGTGTCTTTTACATTGAAAGTCGGAAAATCATGGCCCAGAAAAACGCTGATTTCTTGCCTTTCCTTTGATCATTTAGCTTCGAAATTTCGGCAGATGATAGATAAAACATTCGACTACAAAATTATGCCAAAAACAGAAAACCGATTGTTTTGACCAATTTTGATGATGCAACCTCAAACTCGATTTTCTCGGCTCAGCCGTCAGCAACTTTAGGATCCTTTTGTTGTAGCGGGTCACATATAGTTGATTTCAACTGTAAGTCTATGGCAGCTCGTGTGGTAAGGAAATTTAAAATCGATCTTTTGATAAAATGGAGCCCAGGAACACTATTACAAATGAGACCCTCGGTAAAGACTACTGGGCTGTACAGTACATTATGAGGATGAGGATGGACAAAGACAAATAGAGACTGAAAACTTATTGCATACAGATACACACATGAAAGATTCAGCCTGCCATAATATAAATCATAGATCCTGAATTCACAACAATGAAACATGTTCTCATTTGATGGTGTGCAAAATTTGCATAACATACAAAATGAAATTATTCAAAATCAGTGGTAATGCACATGTGGATGAAAAGACAAAAATTCCCTCCCCATCCCCATTTTTGTTTTGTTTTTTATTTGGTTCGGGTGTTACACTAATCAAAGACGTGCATATGTTTGAGAAAATATTTTAACTTCTGTAGATGTTTGATATAAAATATTTTCCTGCTGCTGTAAAAGGATTAGAGCACCATTAGCTGTAAGGCCTAGGCTTGGTAGTCTAGTGGATACACGACCGTGGTGTAGTAACAAGGTGATCGTTGGTTTGCGTACAACCTGAACGTGTGCGCCCATGATTTGATTTTATCATGGCTACTACCAACACTGAATAATTGCCACTTATTTACATTTGATGAATTGCAATTCATCAATCTGGTGCGACAACAACAACACGTAATAATGACAATAATATTTTACATCGCTATGGTGATGAATGCATCACATTTTAGCTGTATATGATTGGGACAACTTACCCTATCCAGTTCTGTGAGGAAGCTATCAAGCGACTCGTCAGAAAGTTTTCCCACTTCAAACATGGTGACAGCATGGCTCTTCAAACCCTGGTACAGAGAGAGGGAGAGAAGAACCAAATATATATTTTTGCACATATCATAAAAGGGAGACCATTTTGGTTGGCATGGGCCTTTACATTTCCATCTGCGTGTGAGTGTGTGTGTGTGTATGTGTGTGTGTGAGATAACAATGATAATGAGAATAATAATAATAATAATAATAATAATAATAATAATAATAATAATAATAGAGAGACTCATATAAAGCGCTTATTCTTCCTTAAAAGATACTCATGGCGCTGTAGAACAGAGTACATACATGTATCACATGACAACAGAGTATCACAGAAGATATAAGAATAACAAACAAACAAACAATAAACATACATATATACATACCAGTAAACAATTATCAATCTAAATTGAAAAGATAGGTCTTGAGGTTCTTTTTAAAAAGCATCAATAGAAGAAAATGCTTGTGAGAAACCTCTTGAGAAATATGAAAGAGCATACAATTCCAAGAAGAATTCAAAGTTTATTTGATGAAAATTGGTGTAAGCCATGGGGAGAATGTTTTTTTGCCAGTTAAAACACTTGGTGTGGCTGTGGTTTTTGGTGTAAGCCAAGGGGAGAACGTTTTTCTACCAACTAAAACACTTGGTGTGGCTATGGTTTTTGGTGTAAGCCATGGGGAGAATGTTTTTCTACCAACTAAAACACTTGGAGTGGCTATGGTTTTTGGTGTAGGCCATGTGGAGAATGTTTTTCTACCAGCTAAAACACTTGGAGTGGCTATGGTTTTTGGTGTAAGCCATGGGGAGAATGTTTTTCTACCAACTAAAACACTTGGAGTGGCTATGGTTTTTGGTGTAGGCCATGTGGAGAATGTTTTTCTACCAGCTAAAACACTTGGAGTGGCTATGGTTTTTGGTGTAAGCCACGGGGAGAATGTTTTTCTACCAGCTAAAACACTTGGTGTGGCTTTGGTTTTTGGTGTAAGCCACGGGGAGAATGTTTTTCTACCAGCTAAAACACTTGGTGTGGCTATGGTTTTTGGTGTAAGCCATGGGGAGAATGTTTTTCTACGAGCTAAAACACTTGGTGTGGCTATGGTTATCTCACCGGAGACAGGTTGCCCATCATAAGGAATGCCGTGAGAGTGGAGTCAAAGAGGAATGCCATGCGCTTCGTGTGGCCAGCCGGCCCGGCATCTGACTCGTCCACGCTGGCCGTGTCCGACATGATGACCAGGTTCTCGCTAGACGGCGATGCTTTCTCCGTGCTGGTCGTCCGGGTTCCCCAGTCAATCAGAAGCAGGTCATCTTGCACTGTTGACCTTTGGAGGTGACAAAAGCAAGCAAAAATAGCAACATGTGACCTTTGATCTCCCTCTTTAAAATTAATTTTAAAAAAAGAATTGTGCATCACAAACTTGGAAGTTTGCACAAAAAGTGAATTGCTAGGGCACTGCTCTGTTGAAGTTGAGGTCTAACATATGTCACAATATCAAATAGAAGTCTCTGAATACTCCGTTCTGATTGGCTGATACCTGACTTCTGTTTGATTTTACAACTTATGTTTGACTGCATCTTTTCAGGCAGCAGTGTCCACATAGGCTTTGGTTGATGTGACACTGAACACCAGGATTTAAAATTAGTTACTGTAAAGCAAGATGTCTTTGGGGCATGAAATTTTTGCAAAATTGAGGTGGTGATGCATTTCTTCGCGGCATGACATTTTTGTGACTTGGAGCTGTTAGATTTTTTCACAGCATGAAATTTTCGCAAATTGTTTTTGGCACTCAATGCATACAACATACAATAATGTAAATTGTAGACAAGAATTTTCGCGTGCACATTGATTTTGCGAATCTTGGTTCTCACAAAATTTGCAAAATTAAAATGCAGGCGAACATTTCTTGTTTTACAGTAACACAAGATCTCTGGACTCTGAGAGGTATTTGGTATGAACAAGGCACTGCCAACTGGTAAAGGAACAGAAGAGATGTGGTTGCTTCACAGAAGCCCTACGAAAACTTGCATGGAATATGAACATTGGTTCCATCTCAGCATGGTTTTACAATGATCAATCTCCAAGTGAGGGATGTCTGAGATGTAATCTCTGAGGACAGACTTGCCATGGCACATCGGAGTAATAATTTCATCAATAATAAAGATAATACAGTCAAACCTGTCTTAGGGACCATCTATCTTTAGCGGCCACCTGCCATGTATATACAACCACTAAAAGCAATTCCCTCCAAGAGAAAAAACATGTTAAAAACAACCTGTCTATAGCAGCCACCTGCCTATAATGGCTATTTTTTTGTCTATCTTGGGTGGTCGTTATAGACAGGTTTGACTGTAACTGAAGAAGAAGAATTTTTTTTTTTTTTTTTTTGATACACAGATACACAAAACTCTGCACATTTTTGTCCACTACAGAGGCATTTTTTCCCTCTCAGCAAAGGCACTTGCTTGTCTATTTGCCTAAAAAGCCAAACTGCCAACGGAGAAAGAGAGAAGTTCAGTGAAAGATGATTATGGATACTAGTCCATGGGCCAAGACCCGAAAAATGGGTTATTGGTACCACCTGAGGTGGCAAAACCTTTTTGGTGTCATTTTGTTTGTCGGACATAGATATGCTTATCAAGCTATGATAGCATTTCCAAATGAGTAGCTTAGTCATAATAAATGAATTTTTAACCAATTTGGTCTCATTTTTATACCCCTATACTTCTGAATCGAAACTAACCGCTATGCAAAGAAGAGCACTGTCTTCTGTATGTCCACAGGTGTTCTGTTGTAAATGCGATGGGCTTAGTCTTTATTCAAGGCAGCGAAGGGAATATCCAAAGGGTCATGATGTCCACAGCTGTCACGTGGTGCGCTTAGTCTTTATCTAGAACAATGTACCGTTATCAAATCTAAAGTTCCTAATAAAAGGGATTATCTATACTGTTTTTATACTACTCTTTCAACCAGTACATCAGTTTTAAACAAAAATCACTCTGTTCATTTACAACATTATTCATTATAATGTATTGTAGTGTACCGGTACATTGTTTTTGCATTATCTTTCATTGTTGGATGGAAATAAATCGACATTGGCATTGTATTAGCGTTTCCACCGTAGCGTTTTTCACCGGAAAATGATAAATAATTTAAAAATATGGTAAAATTCATGAGGAATATTGCCTTCTTTTGTTGTTGTTTTTAGATAAAGGGATATACACTGTATTACAAGCTTTGGATATTCCCTTCGCCATCTTGAATAAAGACTAAGCGCCGTGGACATCATAACCTTTGGATATTCCCTTAGCTGCCTTGAATAAAGACTAAGTGCACCGCGTTTACAACAGAACACCTGTGAACATACAGAAGACAGTGCTCATCTTTGTATGGCGGTTAGTTTCGATTCAGAAGTATAGGGATATAACAACGAGACCAAATTGGTTAAAAATTCATTTATTATGACTAAGCTACTCATTTGGAAATGCTATCATAGCTTGATAAGCATATCTATGCCCGACAAACAAAATGACACCAAAAAGGTTTTGCCACCTCAGGTGGTACCCATATCTGGCCTGGCCCATGGACTATACACCTTTCTTCCTTTTTTTTCACAATTTTCCCTTTGGCTTTTTGTTGTTGTTGTAGTTGTTCTCAATCTAAAGGTTTCAGTTTAAAGGTATGATATAGTTTTGGTTGAGATAGGGCTTCAAGTTTCCAACCTTTTTTGTGAGATACTGAGAAACCTCTTAACAGAAAGTATGACAGAGCATACTACAAATACAGGAATTCATAGTTTATTTGATGAAATTTGGTTTTGAAACAGCTGATATATCCAAAACAAAGCAATCCACCTCTTCATAGGATTGCATTTGTTTACTGGTTTTGAATATCTCTACCATTTCAAAACCGCTTTTCATCAAATAAACATTGAATTCCTCTCAGAATTCTCGCTATCGCCAATGACGTAAAAAGTACCCGGATGTGGCTTTTTCGTCAAGATTTAGTGCACTTGGTAGCAAGGGCACTTCCGGCGCGGGGCATAATTTGCACAACGCTAGCGTGCGCGTACGTGTACCTTACCTATAGCGCAGCGCCGACCACGGATACTAGTACAGTAGGCCGCTGTACCGCCCAAGCCGCCAGCGAGTGGCCAGGCCTGTCATACTCGTACACTGTAGTCCCCGCCGGGGGACGGCCGGCCTAGCATTAGCATGCACCACTGCACGCAGCGCATAAGCTAACACATACCGGTACAGCGTATACTGCTTGATCATGCGATCGATGTGCACATCACAGATCAGTCATCTCTGCGTACGCTGAAAATATGCTGGAAAATATTCACCCACCTGGATATACAGTATATCGTCATGGAATGCCCATCTTTTTTCTTTATTTGTTCTCTGTCGAAAAGTCGCGAACACAATCGGGAACCAACAGTGATCTCGAACTTATCCTGTCTCCGAAGCAATTTCTTCCAAGTAAGTACATGTACGTACAATGTATGTACGTAGGCACTAGGCCTACTACCTAGTGCTACTACCACTACTAGTAAGTCGCGCGTGCACGTACTGCGCTGTGGAGTCACCCGCAAACTTCACCCACGCTGCCACGTCACGTCTCGCATGCCAGTAAGGGTCCTATTTCTGCAGATTTTTTTCATTTATTGTCGTGCGAACAACACATGGCAGCTTCGCAGCAACAACCAATAGTTGTATTAACATCAATTTCTTAAGAATGGAGAAATTTCACATCACATTAAAGCTGTAATTCAAGTTGAGAAAACCGGAAGTACACGTAGAATACAGTCAGTTGTGTGTGTAAATAGCATTAGTCACGTATCACGCGCGTACGAACGGAAGTGACTTTGCTACCGGACTATCCCATAATGCACCGTAAATGACGCTTAAATCAACATCCGGGTACTTTTTACGTCATTGGCGATAGCGAGAATTGTATGCTCTTTCATATTTCATACGTTTTTTGTAAATATCTTGCAAATAGCTGAATCCTCTTCTCATCCAAAACTACACCAGCCCTTTAAGCTGTTGCATGTGACTTGAAACGAAGCAGAAAAGCAGTATGGGCCAATGATTATCATCCAACGATGAACGTTCATCTACAAGTGGGTGATATAGTTCTGTTGGCTGATGGGAGAGGCCCTAAAGTGTACTTTTTTTTTCTGTTTGGAAGCATGGAAGATTGCAACTGACTGACAAATTGCCCTACATGGACGTAGATAAGCACCAAATTAATCAGTGTTTTAGTGATGGCCATGATAGAAATCATGGGCATACATACTCAGGCAGGATTCGAACGTATGACCTTCTGGTCACTGGACAGGCATTTTTTCCATTACACCTTCGAGCTTCCACCCAACAGCCAGTGCTGGTTCCAAATCCATGGGGTCATCGGTTGGAATCCTGCCCAAGCATGTATGACCATGATTTTTTTAAATCATGTCTACTACTTAAACACTGATTAATTCTGCGTTTATTTACAATTGATACAGGGCAATTGTTAATCAGTAGCTATAAAAAGAACTTGACGCAATAGTTTCATTAACTTGAATAAAAAGGAGTACTCGCCAAATGCTATACATTTTAAGGATTAGAACCAGCAACTGCTGTCGGTAAGCTTGGTGGTCTAGTGGATAAGATGCCTGTCCAGTGATCAGCAAGTCGTAAGTTCAAATCCTGCCACAGTATGCATGCCCATGATTTTTTATCATGGCTTCTACTAAAACACTGATTAATTCAGTGTTTATTTACGTCAATGTAGGGCAATTTGCTGATCAGTTCCAATAAAAACAGCTTGATGCAAAAAATTCATTAATTTGAAGCATGGAAGATGTAAAGCTCTGTATTTCCTCTTTGTGTGGATGAGAAATGAGGGTCCCGATGTAAGCTTTTGCTGTTGCTTTTTTATCTAAACAAAATATGCCACAAACATCTTCTGAATTTTCTTTTAGAATAGATTAGATGACAATGTGCGGGTTGAATTGTAATATTTTCTTTGTCCCTTTTTTCATGATCAGATGGGATGTTTCCATGGACATGTTACCCATACACAGTGAAATTGAGAGTGGATTCATAACATAAACATTAATTACTTCCAATCTATGAGAGTAAAGAATTGAGGATTTGATAATTGCTGTTTTATTCATTTTTTTCTAGCAGAGTTTTAACAATCCTCTTAAATGCATCCACAGCCTAATTACCACAGAGCTAAGAATAAGGTCAGTCTTTTGTCTACAGAAAGTGAAAGAAAACTTGTGAATGCACTTTGCTGTAATGATTGCAAAAGCTGTTTATAATGGCAAGTAAAATGTTTGGGAGAATACCATCATGTACTTACGAAGAGTATCGCACTGACATCTCAAATGGTTTTCTGGGAGGCAGTGCACTGTTAAAAATCACAAATCAATTTGTGGAGAATAGACACAACAATCATTGATGATTATGTACAATGTGTAGCGTATGCCATCTTCCAAGTCTGCATCAAAGTAAAGAAGGGTTTTAAAAACAAGAATGCAACGCTGCACACTGGCACTGATCTGACGGTCCCTGACCAGTAAAAATCACTGTTGGACCAGCAACATTTTCATGAATGGACCAGTACCTACCGGTCCAACAGAAAGGTTGGACCAGTAGAAACTAGAAATGTCGCTACAGCAACTGGTTATACCCCCACCAAACAACATTTCATAAGCTTTGGTCAAAACAACATTTCATAAGCTTTGGTCAAAAAACTGAGGAAGTAGTTAAGTAGTTAAGTTAAGTAGTTAAGTAGTTAAGTAGTTAAGTAGTTAAGTAGTTAAGTTAAGTAGTTAAGTTAAGTAGTTAAGTAGTTAAGGAAGTGGCAAGATCTTTCCTTGATCTTCTGCCATTAATATGCCGTTACCATGGCAACGTACTTTCGGGTACTGTCGAAAATGCGTCTTGCACATCTACAACCAAAGGCACACATCTGTACCAAGTTTCATGGAAATTGGGCAGAGGAAGTAGTTTGCAACACAAAATTTTCCATCATTTTGGCTCATAATATGTGAGCTGTTACCATGGCAACATACTTTTTGTCACTGTCAAGAAATGTGTCATGCTGACCTATATCCTAAGACAAACATTCAATATGAATTCCATGAGAATTGGAAGAACACTGATGAAGCAGTTTTGCCATGACGCATTTTGCCCTATATTTTACCAATAACATGCCGTTACCATGGCAACGCACTTTTTGCCACTGCGGAAATATGTGTCTTGCACATTAACATATTCAGATGAACATCTGTACCTAATTTCATAAAAATTGATCAAAAACTGTGGGAGGAGTTCGCGACGCAAGATTTGTACCCATTTTTGCCCATAATATGCCGTTACCATGGCAACGTACTTTTGGGTACTGTCAAAAAATACGTCTTGCACATCTACAACCCAAGGCACACATCTGTGCCAAGTTTTATGGGAATCGGTTGAAAACTGAGGAAGTGGTTCGCGACGCAAGATTTGCAACGGACCGACCGCCCGACCGACCGCCCGACCGTCCGCTGATTCCTATATACCCCCTTCAAACTTCGTTTGGCGGGGGTATAAAAAGGGGTTAGTATGTAGCCCTGAAAAACACATCTCGATCCAAAAATTGCTTCAAATCTAGTCAATTTAATGGAAAATCAATGAGCAACTGAAGGAATCACAATTTAGATGAAGGCAAAAAAAAGTAAGGGTAGAGGGGCGAAGGCGGGAAAAATGGAAAGACACATAAAAATAGAACAGAAAAAGGAGATACAATGTATATCTTAGAAAGACAGGGAAAGAGATATTGTAGTATCTAGAGACTGAGAAGGATACATGTATATATTCATTTACCAAGAGAGGGAGAGAAAGATAGGGGAGAGAGAAAGATAGAAAGAGATGAAAAGAGAGATATAAAAAGATGGGGAAAGAGAGGTGCTCTATATTAAAACAGAGAGAAAGAAAACTGAGAGAGATAAAGAGAGAGCAGAAGAGATAAACATGGACAGAGAGAAAGAGAAAGAAATATTACAGATAAAGATAGAAAGAGGTGAAAAGAAAGATATAAAAAGATGGGGAAAGAGAGGTGCTCTATATTAAAAGAGAGAGAAAGAAAACTGAGAGAGATATAGAGAGAGCAAAAGAGATAAACATGGACAGAGAGAGAGAGAGAAAGAAATATTACAGATAAAGATAGAAAGAGGTGAAAAGAAAGATATAAAAAGATGGGGAAAGAGAGGTGCTCTATATTAAAAGAGAGAGAAAGAAAACTGAGAGAGATATAGAGAGAGCAAAAGAGATAAACATGGACAGAGAGAGAGAGAGAGAAAGAAATATTACAGATAAAGATAGAAAGAGATGGAAAGAAAGATTTAAAAGGATGGGGAAAGAGAGGTGCTCTATATTAAAAGAAGGTGAAAGAAAACTGAGAGAGATATAGAGAGAGCAAAAGAGATAAACATGGACAGAGAGAGAGAGAGAGAAAGAAATATTACAGATAAAGATAGAAAGAGATGAAAAGAAAGATATAAAAAGATGGGGAAAGAGAGGTGCTCTATATTAAAAGAGAGAGCAAGAAAACTGAGAGAGATATAGAGAGAGCAAAAGAGATAAACATGGACAGAGAGAGAGAGAAAGAAATATCACAGATAAAGAAAGAAAGAGATGAAAAGAAAGATTTAAAAAGTTGGGGAAAGAGAGAGATATCGAAAGAGAGAGAAAGATGGAAGAAGAAAGAGAGAGAGATGAGATTCACTGGACTCACATCTTGGTTCCATTGGCCTGCAACATATCCTGCCAGGAAGAATGAAGGGCCTCGGGGGCGAGGTCTTGACCCTTGCGCTTGGCGAAGCCGAGACGACAGTACATGGACACAGCATTCTTCACCAGGTTGAGGTCAATCTGAAGAACATTGGACAACTGTCCAAGATGAGAGATGAAAATACGATGTAAGAGATGACATTTCCAGGCTCAAAA